>NW_028270165.1:35417924-36060007 GCF_037043375.1 Chiloscyllium plagiosum
CACCTAACCTACACTAACCCACTATCCTCCATATGCCTATCCAATGCCTGCTTAAATGCCCATAAAGAGGGAGAGTTCACCACTGCTACTGGCAGGGCATTTCATGAACTCACTACTCACGGAGTAAAGAATCTACCCCTAACATCTGTCCTACACCGATCACCCCTTAATTTAAAGCTATGCCCCTTGTAATAGCTGACTCCATACGTGGAAAAAGGTTCTCATGGTCAACCCTATCTAAACCTCTAATCATCTTGTACACCTCTATCAAGTCACCCCTAGACCTTCTTTTCTCCAATGAAAACTTGAGGAGTTTTATTTTTGGTTGCTACATACAATAAAGTGTTAATCATTGTTTCAGCAGTTAATTGTGTGCAGTTTCTGAGTTAAGAGCCAAATTAAGACGATTCACCCACAACCACAGTGAGAGGCTGGGATTCATGTTGACTCCATTGCATTCAGCACTACATTACGTCATACTTTTATAAAGCAAAGGCTGACAGCCACACCTATCTCAAACAGAAACACCCAGAGGAGCGTGTCACCCAATAATCTGTAAAATTAGCATGAAAAGTGGTGTAACCTGCTCTAGTGATAAGAATAAATCCCCAACACTTTAAAATCCACAATCAGCAATTTATTTATCCAACTCTCACGGTGAACAAATGAACAAAAGTATTAACATACTGGATACAGGCCAGGAGCAGATGGGTGGCACTAGTTTAGTTGGGGATCATGGACTGGTTGGTCTGAAGGGTCTGTTTCCAGGCTGCATGACTCCATAGCACGGAATGAATGGGGATCCATCCCAAAGATGATAAAGGTTTCAAGCACCACCTTAGGCAAATGTGTGGACACCCCTCCAGATAACTGAGGGCAGTGGGACACTGAGGGTCAGTAGATCAGTCAGCCAGCCAGTTCTCTCCAGGAGACTTGTCTCTCAAGAAAGGAAGTGGTTTCCTGCCCCATCAGCCAGATTATCCAGTTTGGATTAGGTCCTATATTTCCAACAAAATAGGTAGACAGGGCAGTGTCTATAACAAATATGTTATTCAACTTGGAAGCGTGCTGAAGACATATACAAGGATGTTACCAGGATTCAAGGGTCTGTGTAAAAGGGAGAGGTTGGACAAGCTAAGATATTTTTATTTAGAGCATTAAGAGTCTGAGAGAGGCCCTTGGAGAAGTGAAGAGATCATGAGAGGGTGAATGCACGGGGTTGGGGAAGTGAGGGCTAGAGTGCATCAGTTTAAGGTTAGAGGAAAAAGAATAAAAGGGAATGTGAGGGGCAACATTTCTTTTCACGCAGACGGTGGTACACATATGGAATGAGATGCCAGCGGAAGTGGTTGAGGTGGGTACATTAACAACATTTAAAAGGCATTTGGGCAATACGTGGATAGGAAAGGTATGGTAGGAAATGGGCCAACTGCAGGGAAATGGGCTTAGTGTTGATGGACAGTTTGGTCGGTGTGGACCATGTTGGGCCGAAGGGCCTGTCTCCTGCTGTAGGACTCTATGATTTGCATCTCTTTGTTGGTCAGACAGTTTTGAGTTTCCAAATGGAACATCTCACAATCAGGCCGAATAAAATCCAATCTCATTCGTCAACTCTGATGCGGAGGTGCTGGTGTTGAATTGGGGTGGACAAGGTCAGAAGTCACACGGCACCAGATGAAGTGATGAAGGAGCAGCACTCATGAAAGAGCAATGCTCCTAAAGCTTGTGATTTCAAATAAACTTGTTGCACTGTAACATGGTGTCGTGTCACTTCTGACTTCTTCAACTCAAACTTGATGGGATACTTTGCCAACTCGGCATATTTTATCAAGATTGCTTGGAGGAATTCTTTTTTTTAAAGATTAGATTCCCTACAGTATGGAAACAGGTCCTTTCGCCCAACAAGTCCACACTGGCCCTCCGCAGAGTAACCCAGCCATTCCCCTATCTCTATTCCTCTACATTTACCCCAACTAATGCACCACACCTACACATCCCTGAACACTATGGGACAATTTAGATGGGCTAATTCATCCTAACCTGCACACCTTTAGACCAGGGGAAGGAAACCAGAGCACTCAGAGGTAACCCATACAGACGTGGGGCGTGCAATGTGAAAGCTACACACAGACTGTCTCCCCAAGGGTGGAACTGAACCCAGGTCAGCATCGTGAGGCAGTGGTACTAACCACAGAGTCACCATGCCAGCCCTGAGCCACATAGGTGGGCTTGGTGGGGGTGAGTCCAGCACAAAACACAAAAGCTCACTGCACCCACTGTCAGAATGGGCAGGAGGTTCAGCCCTGGGGGTGACCCACTGCAGCGTCACTGGTGGAATCTGATTGTTGGATGCACTGGTGCCTCCGCAAGTTGCAGGACAATGTGAACCTCCGCCCGCAGTCGGGGCAGGCAAACGGCCTCCTCCCGGTGTGGACCCATTGATGGGCCAGCAGTTTGGAGGAGCGGGTGAACCCCTTCCCGCACTCGGGGCAGCTGAAGGGCCTTTCCCTGGTGTGGACCCGCTGGTGGGCCAGCAGGTTGGAGGATTGACTGAAGGCCTTCCCGCATTCTGGGCAGCTGAAGGGCCTCTCCCCCGTGTGGACCGGCTGATGGGCCAGCAGGGAGGAGGAATTGCTGAAGGCCTTCCCACACTCTAGGCAGCTGAAGGGCCTCTCCCCCGTGTGGACCCGCTGATGGGCCAGCAGGGAGGAGGAATTGCTGAAGGCCTTCCCACACTCTAGGCAGCTGAAGGGCCTCTCCCCCGTGTGGACCCGCTGATGGGCCAGCAGGGAGGAGGAATTGCTGAAGGCCTTCCCACACTCTAGGCAGCTGAAGGGCCTCTCCCCCGTGTGGACTGGCTGGTGCCTCAGCTGGTTGGAGGATTTGCTGAAGGCCTTCCCACACTCTGGGCAGCTGAAGGGCCTCTCCCCCGTGTGGATTCGCCGGTGGGTCAGCAGATAGGAGGAATTGCTGAAGGCCTTCCCGCACTCTGGGCAGCTAAAGGGCCGCTCCCCCGTGTGGACCCGCTGATGGACCAGCAGGGAGGAGGAATTGCTGAAGGCCTTCCACTCTGGGCAGCTGAAGGGCCTCTCCCCCGTGTGGACCCGCCGGTGCCTCAGCAGGTTGGAGGAATCGCTGAAGATTTTCCCGCATTCAGGGCAGCTGAATGGCCTCTCCCCCGTGTGGACCCGCCGGTGCGTCAGCAGGTTGGAGGAATTGCTGAAGGCTTTCCCGCACTCATGGCAACTAAAGAGCCTCTCCCCTGCGTGGAATCGCTGGTGGGTCTGGAGGTTGTCCACCCAAGTGAATCCTTTCCCGCACATGGAGCAGTAAAACTTCCTCTCACAAGTGTTTATATGCTGGTGGGCCAGCAGGACACAGGAGCAAGTAAAGCCCTTTGCCCGCTCGGGGCAGGAGAACGGCCTCTTCCCAGTGTGATTGCACTGATGAGCCGCCAGGACAGGTGGGACATGGAACCCCTTCCCGCAGTCGCCACAACTCCATGGTTTCTCAACGGGGAGTGTTTCCTCGGGTTTCTCCATGGCCGAAGCTTCAGCTGCACACACACGTGTACAACCCTGCCATGAATTCTTCTTTCCAGGCAGTAGAGTTGTTTCAGGCTCCACACTCAGTGCGCTGCAATAGTAGGGTCTTTTAACCAGTGCCCCCATACTCAAACAGGGACCAAAAATAAAGCTTTGCTCCTTCTCACAGAATCATAGTTAAAAATTGTTGCGGTCCTGATGGATTGAGTAACTATCAGACATTGATGTGAAAGTGAGGATTGGAGACGCTGGAGAGTCAGAGTCAAAAACTGCATCGCTGGAAAAGGGCAGCACGGCAAGCAGCATCAGAGAAGCAGGAGAATCAACATTTTGGACATAAGCCCTTTATCTGTTGACTTGAAACTTCTGTCTTCAGATAGTCTGTAAGAAAAGATTACAAAAGTCATCACTGCCAGTCCAGTTTTTTTTTATAGATATTTTTATTAGAAATTTAACATTTTAACAAGTTTACAAAAATAAACAAAACTCTCAGATATAAACATTGATATACAATTAACTCAAATATACAATAGTCAAAATTTAACAAAAAACAGAAAAAAAAACGAAAAAGAAGAAGAAAAAACAAACAAAACTCAACTATCTACTAATCTGACCTACAACTAACCAGAGTGTATATTTAAGTCTCTTACACGCTCGGAATGTGTTAACATCAGATGTAATAAAACCCGTATTCGTGCGGGATTCCTCCCCCGAGGGGCCCCGGACCAGCCAGGTTTGTAATCTCAATTGTATAAAAGCCCTTGTTAGGATAGCCAAAATATCTGTATTTGTGTAATTCAAAAAGGGCTGCCATATTTTATAAAATAATTCAGTCTTTCGGTGCACCATATTTGTAAGGAAGTCAAGGGGAATACATTCCATAATTAATCTGTGCCAATTTGAAAGTCCAGGGTGGCCCTCAGCCGCCCAGTTCACCAAAATATTTTTCCTTGCACGAAAGAAAGAATAGAAAATAGTCTCTTCCCATAGGTGTCCAGGGAGGGAATGTTCGAAAAGCCCAAGAGGAGAGATACAGGGTCCACTTTAATTTCCGTTCCAAAAATTTCTGTCAGGGTACTTGCTATTTTAGTCCAATATCTACGGATCTTATGACAGGTCCATAGGCAATGTATAAGAGTGCCCACCTCTATTTTGCATTGAGGACACATTGGAGATGCTCCTGCCTTAAATTTTGCCAATCGAAACGGTGCTATATGGGCCCTATGAAGTATCTTCAGCTGGATAGCCTGGGTTCTGTTACAGATAGTAATTCTTCTAGCATTTTCCCAAATATCATTCCACGTTTCTATAGAGATTTCTAGTCCCAAATCCTGATCCCATGTTTTAAGCAGATTATCCATATCTCCCGATACTTCATCATGTAGTAAATGATAAATAGTACTGACGGAAGATACCCCCACTGGTCGTAGGACATTACATTCTCTATCTGATTTATAAAGACTATCTAATAACGTGGTCTTCTTCTGTATATAATCTCGAATTTGGAAGTATCAAAAGAGGTCTCCATTAGGTAATCCGAATTTCTGACGCAGCTGTTCAAAAGACATCAGGACCCCATCTTTAAATAGATCCCCTCAACATGAGATACCCCTGGATCTCCAGAGTTTAAAAGTGGCATCTGTAAACCCCGGTTGGAATCCCCATGCTCCCACTATCGGTGCATAGGGGGATGTTTTATGTGAATTGTCCTCATTTTGCTGCATTATATTTCAAGTACTGCCAGTCCAGTTAAGAATGAGATATCAAGGCATTGACACTGACACCAGAGAGAAACTGTACATATAGATGTGGCAAATGTTAGTGGGAAGCCAGAGTGATAGAGATATGTAGCACAGAAACAGACCCTTCGGTCTAATTCATGCGTGCCAACTAGATAACCTAACCTAATCTCGGCCAATTTGCCAGCATTTGGCCCATATCGTCTAAACCCTTCCTAATCGTATACCCATCCAGATGCCTTTTAATGTCATAATTGTACCAGCACCCACCACTTCCTCTGACAGCTCTTTCCTTAAACACGCCACTTTCTGCATGAAAGACTTATCCCTTAGGTTCCTTTGTTGAGTTCTTTTGCTTGAGCTTCTTACACTGCAATACGCCAACTTCTGTGAACAACCAAACTTTATTAAGTACAGTACAAGCTGTGGAGAAACTCTTAACACTCTTCACAATGCTGGTACACAACAGTACGAAAAAAAAAACAAATCCCTTAAACAAAGTAAAACTGAACAGAGGCTTACAGTTGAAGTTAGAAGGGCAGAAGGAGACAGTGTTAGCAGCCTTTCTCCACATAGTCCACTGCTTAACTCACCCAAACGAGACTTCAGCTTTCAGGACTGACCACTCCCCTTTCATTGTACAGGTCACTTCTAAAACATAAAAGCTTTGGCCTCAAGTCTCATCTGTTCACATATAACCAAAAATGCCTCCCAATACCATTTTACATCTCTGTACTAAACCAGTCACTTCGGAGCCCGGGTTTTTGTTACCACCCCTCTGAAAAAAAACCAAGGACACAGCATCCTTGAGAAGAAGGACCAGCTTTTAGTAAAAGGACCAGCTTTTAGTAAAAAGGACCAGCTTTTAGTAAAAAGGACCAGCTTTGTGACTGAGGGATATAGGCCAAACACTGGCAGATGGGATTAGATTAGTTTGAGAACATCGCATGGAGTAGTTGGACTGAAGGGACTGTTTCTGTGCTGTTTGACTCGGTAATTGTTCTGCAATGGTCTGAAAACCATTCCCTTGCCTTCCCCCATAAACATCCACTTCTTTGTTGTTCCAAAATCAGATGAACTCAGCCTTGAATATATTCAATGATCCCATAACTGCAGGAAGACATCCCCACTTCCGAACTCAATTCCTCTTGCTAAGATAACACCTGCTTTGCTCATTGCTTGCTGCACCTACCTCACAACAGGCATTAACTGGTATGGAAGGACGCTGAGGCCCCTTTATACACATTCCTGATGAAGGGCTCGTGCCTGTAACGCTGACTCTCCTGCTCCTCGGATGCTGCCTCATCTGCTGTGCTTTTCGAGCACCACACTTTTTGACTCTGATCTCCAACATTTGCGGTCCTCACTTTCTCCACATCCCAATATATCACCATTTAAACAATGCATCTCCTTTCTGCTCCCCCCCCCCCCCATTTTATTCCTTTTGCATTTTATTTGACTACTCATCTTTTCCTCAGGTTGGGGAATCCCAAACTGGAGGGTATAGGTTGAAGGTGAGAGGGGAAAGATTTAAAAGGGACCTAAGGAGTAGAAAAAAAGTGTGAAAGTTAATTCCCCACAAGTGCCCTCTCCAAACCTGCACATCTTTGGATTGTGGGAAGAAACCGGAGCACCAAAGGAATCCCACGCAGACATGGGGAGAAGGTGCAAACTCCACTCAGACAGTTGTCCGAAACTGGGATCAAACCCGGGTCCCTAGCGCTACAAGGCAGCAATGCCAGCCACTGAGCCTGTTCAGAAAAAGCAGCAATTGATTTATATGAGGGTGAGAGGGGAAAGGACTAAAAGGGACCTAAAAGGCAACTATTTTACGCAGCAGGTGGTGCGTGGATTGAATGAGCTCCCAGAGGAAGTGGTGGAGGCTGGTACAATTACAATATTCAAAAGGCATCTGGATGGGTATATGAACAGGAAGGTTTGGAGGGATATGGGCCAGGAGCTGGCAAATGGGCCTAGATTAATTTAGGATATCCGACTGGCACGGAACAAACAGTTTGTTTCCACGCTCCACTACTGTTTCTACATAGTCAGAATTGTTATGACACGGACTGCACCTCCCCCCCCCCCCAACTAATTTAAACCCAAAAAAGATTTACCCCATGTGGTAATGTGAAAATTCAAGAGGTAAGGAACTGTTTCTAAAAGTCACTATTTAAAGTTTTATTTAATGATCTAGGACACTAACTTGCAAGTGTTTAAATCTGCTGGGATTTTTCGTACCGCCAAATCTATTCAAATCTGTCTAAACCAGTTCAAATCTCGGACGAAAGCCCACAAATTTTACAACACTGGGTGCAACCTCCCCTCCCTAATTTAAACCAGCAACATAGAGAAGGTTTAACCCATGTGGTAATCGGTGAAAATTCAAGAACCAAGAAACTATTCCCAAAGGTCAGTATTTAAAGTAAAAATCAACAACTTTATTTATTAAAGTCTAACGGAGAATAATTAATTAACAACTATTTACAACTCCTGTCTCTAACCTATCTTCTACCTTCCCCTGTATGATACCAGTCCAATAAAAACCCTGATTAAGATTTACCGAAAGATTCAAACTTTAAACCCAGCCAGCTGTTAAATCTTCTCTTTGTACCTTCCTCTGTAGATTTGCTCTCCAAGTCAGTGTCGATGTTTTTTTCTCTGTGCAGACTCCTTCTCTGGACAGGTACCTCTCAGAGTTCTCACTAGCAGCCTACATTTATTGGTCTTTTGGCAGTTCTCCTGTAACTGTTCAACTTTTTGTTTTGATTTTGTACTCAAAAGCATCAAATCGTTTCATTGGTGTTAATATTAGATTGGATTAAATTCCCTACAGTGCGGAACCAGGCCCTTCGGCCCAACCAGTCCACACTGACACTCCAAAGAGTAACCCACCCAGACCCATTTCCCTCTGACGAATGCACCTAACACTACGGGCAATATAGCATAGTCACTTCACTTGACCTGCACATCTTTGGACTGTGGGAGGAAACTGGAGCACCCAGAGCAAACCCACGCAGACACGGGGAGAATGTGCAAACTCCACACAGTCAGTCACCCAAGGCTGGAATCGACCCTGGTGGTGAGAGGCAGCAGTGCTAACCAATATTCTCAAAATACTAAATTCAAACTTGATTGGAATTCAGTATTTTGGGGCAAGATTTTAAATCGATTGGCCAAAATTGAGTATGTTTTTGTCTCCAGGCAACCCAGCTACTGAGCTGTTCGACCAAATGTTAAACTGTTACCTTGTTCAGAACGCTTGGTGCTATGTCAGGTGGTTCTGCTCACTTTTCAACTCTCTTGAAGGTAGAATACACCTCTACACCTTCTAACAGAACCATTTTTTCAAGACTAGGGTTCGGCCATTCACCCCTAACAGGAGAAAGTGAGTACTGCAGATGCTGGAGATTAGAGTCAAGAATGTGGTGCTGGAAAAGCACAGCAGGTCAGGCAACATCCGAGGAGCAGGAAAATTGACATTTCGAGCAAAAGCCTCATTCACCCCGAACAGCCTGTCCTCAACTGCACATAGTTCAAAGCAAGTTTGAGAAAGATGGCTGCAGCTTTGTCTTCATATAAAATTGAACATGCATTCAAACTTTAATGCTGTTTCTGAATATATTATGTTAGCTATTCTCAATTTGAAAGATCAGCCATTTCTCGTGCACCCCCATCTCCCAGGCAGTTTCATCACCAACCATTCTCTCTCTCTCTCTCTCTCTCTCTCTTCTAAGAGCTTGATACAGCGATCAAAGAGAGCTTGAGGCATGAGAAAGTTCAGTGGGAGTTGGAAGAGATACAGAATGGACAGGGTGACAGAGTGTGGGGGCCATTGCGAGACTGGGGGGAACAGAGGGTGGTGGGGGCTGAAAGGAAAGACTCGGGGGTCAAAGGGTGGAGGAAGAGAATGAGGGGGAGAGAGAGAAAATGGGGGGCAGAGAGTTGCGGGGTGAGAGAGAATGGATGGGGGCGGTGGGTGGGGAGAGAGACAGCACAATTCCCACCTTCCCCAGGACTGGGACAGTGTCCCATGAACTGGAGCCTACTCCTCCCACAGCAGGTCATTTCTCAATCCACATATGGCTAAAGGAGAAGAATTATATAATCCCTGCAGGCCATTTCACCTATCAAATTCACACCGACCTTCCACACAGCATCCCACCCAGACTCATCAACTTACTCTACAGCCCTGCTGTTCCCCATGGCTAACCCACTCTAACCTGCACATCCCTGGACACTTTAGCACAGCCGATTCATCCGAAACTGCAGATCCTTGGACTGTGGAAGGAAACCAGAGCACCCAGAGGTAACCCGCGCAGACAGAAGGGGGAGAACATACCAAAGTTCACACAGACAGTCATGAGAAGGTGGAATCAAATCGCTTCTAACAATTCTCCCACACCTGCAAAACCCTGAGCACCATGGGTAATTTAGCAGGGCCAATCCACCCGAACCTTGGCAAAGCTAAAAATCACATGACGCCAGTCCAACAGGTTATTGTGGAAGCACTAGCTTTGGGAGCACTGCTCCTTCATCAGGTAGTTGTGGAGTATAAGATCATAAGACACTGAGTTTACAGCAAAACATTACAGAGTCATGCCACTGAAATGATACATTGAAGAAACCTGGATTGTAAAGTCTTTCATCTTTAGAATGAATTGCTGGTGTCATTAATATGTAAACCCCAGAACTTCTTATAAGACACCTACTCGAGATAACTTAAGGTTTTATAAGAAAAGATGACAACTTAGCTCAGACAATGCATTAAAGGTGTGAGGCCAGAGTCTGTCTGTATCCCATTTTTTGAGTCAGACTGGTTCTATTTCCAAAGTGGAATTTATAAAATATTCCATGTATTATCTGCCTGCAGATTGTGCATTTTTTGAGCAAAATAGATGGTATCTGCAAATACAAATTCACCCCATAGACCTCGGTGTGTGTGTGCACGCGCGCGCACACACGAGAGAGAGTAAAAGTCTAGTTCCATACTGTGTATCTCTATGTCTATTGCATAACAGATGCTTTATTTCTGTTGATGTAAATATTGTTATAAATCATAGCTGGGTACTAATACTTAGATGCAAGGGAGAGAGAATTCTTCAATCAGGGCACTATAAGAATCCTGGCAGACCCTTATTTCTAGTTTACTTGCCAATGAACAGACACAAGCACCTGTTTAATTCTAACTTTTCGCCTTTTTTGTTATATTTTCTGGTATGATACTCTGTGTCTGGATGGTTGACAGGCTGGGAGATTGTGGGTTGGACTTTGATTGACTTTTATTGTTCCGGAAGGTGTCAAAGGAGGTTAAAGCTTCAGCAGAAATGAAGCAGAGCTGAGAACGGACAACAACTGTGTGGGAACAGGGAGATCAATAGAGGACAAAGAAACCAGGACCTGAAATCAGAGCTGACACCAGACTGCCCTGTGATCAGTGCTTTGATTAGCAGCGTCAACCCGCTACCTTTACCTAGCTTCTCATTCGACTTGCATGCCACATCTCCCCTCAATATTTATGATCCAATCCTTGTCATCCTGAAGCTATGTCTCTGTAAGGAGTCCCAGATCATAATTATTCTCTTCAATGTGTGCAGTCAATTCATTCACTTTTGTTATGTTGCAGCGCTATTACGACACAGAGTAACCCCCTCTGCTAAATTAAACCAGAAACACAGAAATGATTCACCCCACGCAGTAATATGTAAAAGTTTGAGAGGCAAAGTACTATCCCAGAGGTAAATATTTAAAGTAAGAATTAACAACTTTACTCTTTATGTCCAACACAGAGTATTAAAACTCACAAAAATGCCGGGTTTTATAGTCCAAATCATCGGATCATTTTATTGGTATCAATATTATCAAAATACTTAATTCAAACTTGATTGGACTTTGGGGCAAAATTTAAACTGATTGGCCAAATTTGAATTTGTTTGTGCCTCATGGCAACCCAGTTGCTCTATTTGTGTTGACCAAATATTACATTCTCATCTTGTTTAGAACACTTTGTTCTGCTCAGATTTTTAACTCCCTTCAAGGTACAGTACCTCTACCCCTTCAAGGTACAGTACCTCTACCCCTTCAAGGTACAGTACCTCTACCCCTTCAAGGTACAGTACCTCTAACCCTTCATAACAAGCACAAATTCAGATACTGAGGTTTTAGTTTTATTGTTTGTAATCTTTTGAATCCAGTATTAATTGCTGGTACTTTTATTCTCCTTGTTCCTTTCTATTTTTCTCTGACGTCCATTTTCCACATCACTACATTGCTTACCAACCTTGATTTGGATTAGCCATGCTAAATTGCCCATAGTGCCCAGGGATGTACAGGTTAGGTGGGTTAGCCAATGGGAAATGCAGGGTTATTGTTTCATAGTAATAGAAGTAGGAGTAGGCCGTTTGGCCTGTTGAGCCTGCTTCACCATTTATTAAGATCGTGGCTGATCTATCCATCATCTCAGCTCTTCTTACTTGTGTTATCTCAAACTCTTGATTCCCTAAGGGGTGGGGGCGCGAGGGGTGTATGAGCAGGATGGTCTTCGGAGGGGTCAGAATGGACTTGATGGGCTGAATAGCCAGCTTCCACACTCTAGGGCTTCTATGATTTACCGCAGTTGTGTTTGCCTCAGATCACAGCTCCCAGAATCTCCCACCTTCTGCAAATCGAAAGACAAATCCCACCCTGCCCTCGCGTATGTACGTTATCTAAATGCTTAATTGTTTCTAGTAAATACAGCCCACACCTCCCTCTGCTGCCAGTAACGTTTACAATGCTGATGAAACAATGCCATTCCTGCAGTACTGAAAATCGTAAGGCTTCTAACAATACCAGTTACTGATTCACCGCTCCTCCTGATGGACAGCATTGGAAATACAATGTTGGAGGCTGGCAGAAATGAGCAGTTTAACTCAAAATTCCACCTAACCCTTCACTGGGCACCCCAATCAGCACACTGTCCTTACTGCTGGTAAGCCTTAAAGCACTTCACCCCCACAGTGCAATGATTCCCAATTTCCACCAAAATCCTAGACGTACTCAGTTGCTGTCTCACCATTCATTGTCACTTCTTCTGCTTCCAGTAAAGGCAAAACACCTTTGAAAGCTGCTCTGAAAGTCCAATCTTCACAACAACACTTCTGCTTTCACACAAGATGATTAAAGTCATACAGCACAGAAACAGAGCCTTCGGTCCAACTCATCCATGCCGACCAGATATCCTAAACTCATCTAATTCCATTTGCCAGCATTTGGCCTGTATCCCTCTAAATCCTTCTTATTCACATACCCATCCAGATGCCTTTTAAATGTTGTAATTGTAGCAGCCTCCACCATTTCCTCTGGCAGCTCATTCCAAACATGCACTACCCTCTGTGTGAAAAAGTTGCCCCTCAGGTCCGTTTTAAATCTTTCCCTTTTCACGCGAATCCTATGCCCTCTAGGTTTGAAGTTGCCTACCATGGGGAAAGGATTTTGTCTGTCCAACCTATCCATACCCCTTATAAACTTCTGTAAGGTCACCCATCAGCCTCTAATGCTACAGGGAAATTATCCCTGGCGTATTCAGCATCTTCCTATCGCTCAAACCCTCCAACTCTGTCTACATCTTTGTAAATCTTTTCTGAACCATTTTAAGTTTCACAACATTCTTCCAGAGGAGGGCAACTGGAATTGCACACAGTTTTCCAAAAGTGGCCTAACATGACCTCCCAACCCCTGTACTCAATGCTCTGACCAATAAAGGAAAGCGTACCAAATGCCTTCTTCACAATCCTGTCTCCCTGCAATTCCACTTTCAAGGAATTATGAACCTGCAAGGACACTGTTTAGCAACACTCCTCATTAACTATGTAAGTCGTGCCCTGATTTGCCTTTCAAAATGTAACACCTCACATTTATCTAAATTAAATTCATGTTGCCATTCCTCGGCCCATCAGCCCATCCGATCAATTCTAATTTATATTGAACTTTATTTCCTCTCTCATCCCCTAAAAGCTGAGAATCTCCATCCCACACACACTCCCCCCGTTCTGACTTTGCTGAACCTAATTCCTGCTGTAACTCATCCTGAAGGGTGTGGTTCATGCTGATTAACAGACCCACACTCGGGGGAAGTGGAGATCTAATTGAAACAGACAGAATTCTGAATGGCCTGGACAAAGTGCACATGGGGAAGATGTTCCTATTGGTAGGAGAGTCTAGGACCCGAGGGCACAGTATCAGAGTAAAAGGAATATCTTTTAGAACAAAGATAAGGCGAAACATTTTCAGCCGGTGAGTGGTGAATATGTGGAATTCATTGCTACAGAAGGCTGTGGAGGCCAGGTCACTGAGTAGATTTAAGATGGAGATAGATAGGTTCTTGAGTATCAAGGGGATGGAGGGTTACAGGGAGAAAGTGGGAGAATGGGATTGAGAAACTTATCAGCCAGAACTTAATAGTGCAGCACCCCTGATGGGCTCAGAGGCCTAATTTCTGCTCCTGTGTTTTATGGTCTCTTGCTGTTCTGGACTAGGAGTGTGCAAATTGGGAGCAGGAATAGGGCATTTAGCCTGTTGAGCTTGCACCAGCATTGAACAGATCATAAGTAGATCTGAGTATACCGACGTAAAAGGCTAAAACAAGGACTGCAGATGCTGGAAACCAGAGTCTAGATTAGAGTGGTGCTGGAAAAGCACAGCAGATCAGGTAGCTCCTTGGATGCTGCCTGACCTGCCATGAATATACCTACATTCAGGTTAATAAGCTGGAAATTTTTCCACTGGAGCAGAGGAGGATTATAACATCGTGAGGGGTATAGATCAGGTGAACGGCCAAAATCCTCTCTCTAGGCTGGGGGTCAAGATTACTGAGCAAATTTTGAAAGAGAGAGAGGAGAAAGATTTTAAAAGGACATGAGGGTCGCCATTTTCTTCCCCCCTGAGAGTGGTTTGTGTGTGGAATGAATTTCCAGACAAAGGGGTGGATGCAGATACAGTTAGAACATTTAAAAGACATTTGGATTAGTATATGAATGATGAAGTTTAATTTAAATAAATGTGAAGTGCTGGATTTTGGGAAAGCAAATCAAAGTAGGACTTAGCATAAAGTGTATAAGGTCCTGGGGAGTGTTGCTGAATAAAGAGACCTTGGAGTGCAGGTTCATAGTTCCTTGAAGGTCGAGTCCCAGGTAGAGAGGATAGTGAAGGCAGCATTTGGCATGCTTTCCTTTATCGGGTACAGCACTGAGTAAAGGAGTTGGGAGGTAGTGATGTTGCAGCTCTACAGGACATTGGTGAGGCCACATTTGGAATATTGCATGCAACTCTGGTCTCCTGCCCATCAGAAGGACGGTGTGAAACTTGAAAGGGTTCAGAAAAGATTTACCAGCATGTTGCCAGATTTGAAAAAAATAGCTCTCGGGAGAGGCTGAATAGGCTGCGGCTGTTTCCCTGGGGCGTCGGAGGCTGAGAGATGACCTTAGAGGTTTATAAAGTCATGAGAGGCATGGATAGGGTAAATAGACAAAGTCTTCTCCCTGGGGTGGGGTAGTGCAGAACTAAAGGTTTTGGGCGAACGGGGAAAGACATAAAAGAGCTCAAAGGGGAGCCTTTTCACACAGAGTAGTGCATATATGAAATGACCAGCCAGAGGAAGTGGTGGAGACTGGTATAATTACAGAATTTAAGAGGCATTTGGATTGGTCTATGTGGGATATAAATGAATTAATGTTATTTCTGCAAGTATAAATTCTGATACAGAATAGGAATGAGAAAATACATATTCAGCAAAAACAAAGGATATGTGAGCATGAGACATGAATACAGAACAATGGTGGATATATGGGCAAACAGGCAAGCATCTGTTTCCCTTCCTGAAGACACAGGAACTAACCCTAATCAAAGAGGTCAAAGTGGCCTCTGGATGGAAATAGATGCTGATAGAAGAAAAGATATGCCTAATCAATAATCTATAATAGACTGACGTCAAACACCCTTATGGGAGTCAGAGATAAGAGTTTGTCACGGACAAAACAGGATAAACAGAAGTTGTGGGATAAGTCTTAAGGAAATGAGTGACGTAAGCGAAGCAGGGAACAGACAATGGAATAAGGAAAAAAATATGGTATAAATTGTGAGGGTTTTTTGGATATAGTGTGCATTCTGTAATTACCTTACCTGGTAATTAGACAAGGCACCCACCTATAGGTGTATAAATAAAAAAAGAAGCTGTTATTCAGATATTTGTCTCGGACTGAAATTATTAAAGTGAGTGAGCTTTTGTTTCTCACAATTGGGGGCTCGTGTCCGGGATTTTCTTCCATCACCAGGAGGGAGTGGCTGGCCTTGGACACTGGGAAGACGCGTCCCGTTCCCCATTGAGGAGCGGTCTCGTGTCCCGGTTTGGTCTGCTCCCTTGGGTGACTGATGTGAATCCCACAAGAGAGACATCTGAATCAGACAGTGATAGGAGCTCGATAGAAGATACGGTGACAAAAGGGGCCAGACAATTCTGTGCACAGACCAAGGTAAGAAAATTGACTTTTAAGTATTGCCTTGGTGGCCGGGAAAAGAGGAATTTACTCGCTGGGGGACTAGCGAGGGCCCCGGGAAAATGGGGGGTAGGCAGAGTAGCTGTCACGGAGTAAGGGATGAAAAAGTCCCTGGTAACATTCCTCCTGAAAGTCTGTTGGGGAGGATGTTGCGGGATTGGACAAGTAATGCTTGTACAAGGGCAAAAGATAAAAAGAAAATGATTAAATATTGTTGTTTAATATGGACCAAAGAACCAATCCTTCGTCCGGCTGTCTTCTGGCCAAAGTATGGTTCGGACGAGGATTGGGTCTGTCAGTATTTAGGGTTGTATGTGAATGGAAAACAACCTTTTAGTCAAGAGGAAGCGGATTATGCGTCCTGTTGGAAGGGCAGTTTGGGAATGATGTTAGTAAAGACAAAGGATTCCCCCTCTGCCCCACCTAGTCCCTGGGATCCTCTTAACTGTTTGCCCCCCCCGTACCATAAAATCAGGTTAGGTGAACAAGGGGAAGGAGGACAGACAGACAGACAGGGAACAGATGATTCACAAGAGGAGGACGAAGGGACAGGGGCTGGGGATGTTGTTGTTCCTGACCCTCAATTCTCAGCAAAAGAAAGGGAAGCTACAGTAGATGTAGAGGAGGCCTCCGGAGAATCTAAATCAAAGTCTAAGGGGGGAAAACAAAAGAAAAAGGGGAAAAACGTAACGACTTATCCCCTTCGGGAGGTACCCATAGGGGACAAAGAGATTGGGTTTGTAAGTGCCCCCCTCACCAGTGGGGAGGTCAGAACATTTAAAAAGGAAATGAAGGTCCTGGTTGAGGATCCGGTGGGGTTGTCTGAACAAATTGATCAATTTTTGGGGCCCAGTCTGTATACCTGGGCTGAATTAATGTCTATTTTGAATATACTATTTACTGGGGAGGAGAGGGGACTTATACGAGGAGCTGCCATTAAAATATGGGACAGGGAACACCCGATTGGAGATGGGGATGCTGGACAGGGAGAGGTGAAGTTTCCCCTCAGAGACCCCCAGTGGGAAAACCAAAACCCGGAGCATAGAGAAGAAATGAGGGAATTGAAAGACCTGATTCTAAAAGGGATAAGGGAGGCAGTTCCGAAGTCACAGAATTTGATTAAAGCCTTTGAAATTCGACAGGAGAAAGATGAGACTCCCTCAGCTTTCTTGCAAAGATTAAGGGACTCAATGCGGAAATACTCTGGAATGAACCCTGAGGACCCAGTGGCACAGGGTCTTTTGAAAGTACATTTTGTGACAAAAGCATGGCCAGACATACAGAGAAAGATACAGAAGATAGAAGGATGGAGCGAAAAACCATTAGATGAATTGTTGAGAGAGGCACAGAAAGTGTTTGTAAAGAGGGAGGATGAGAGACAAAAACAGAAGGCGAAAATGATGGTAGCTACAGTTGATGAGGTAATTTAGAGGAGAATGGAACCAATAGTGAGCAACCGGAGTGGCAGGAGGCAGCATGTAGGACAGAGAGGGAGAGGGAGAGGACAAGGGGGAACATTTGATAGAGGGTTTGAGCGACAGGGGCAGAGATGGAAGTCGCTACAGGCAGGACGCTATTATTGTGGAAAGATAGGGCATTTTAAGCGGGAGTGTCCTGATCTACAAAGGGAAGAAAAGGCAATTCCGCTTATGAATTATGATGAAGAATAGGGGTGTCAGGGGTTCCTGCCCTCGGGGGCCCACCAGGAACCCTTGATAAACTTGAAGGTGGGACCCTGTAGGGAAGAGGTAGTCTTCCTAGTAGATACGGGGGCAGCACGGTCATCGCTAAATTTTAAACCAAAGAAAGTAGAAATGTTAACACGGTCAATTACTGTTTCGGGGGTGAAAGGGGAAGGATTTACTGTTCCACTATTTGAACCTATGATGATAGAAGGTCCTAAAGGTAGGGTTACAGGGGAACTGCTGTATATCCCTGATATAGGAAGTAACTTACTGGGGAGAGACCTAATTATCCTTTTAGGACTGGAGATTGGAATTCAGGAAAAGGAATTAGTTGTACAACTGGCAATATTGACAGAGGATGCAGAGAGAGAGATAGACCCTATAGTATGGGCTAGAGAAGGGAATCGTGGAAAACTACAGATCCCTCCCCTTTTAATAAATTTAAAACGGAAAGGGGACGTTGTCTGTGAACGACAATATCCTATTTCCATAGAAGGTAAACGGGGACTGCAGCCAGTAATTGAGGGACTGATTAGAGATGGACTGTTGGAACCATGTATGTCTCCTTATAATACCCCAATTCTACCAGTACGGAAATCTGATGGAACTTATCGATTGGTGCAAGATTTGAGAACATTAAATCGGATAGTACAGGTCAGGCACCCAGTGGTGCCAAACCCCTATACGTTATTAAGTAAGATCCCTCATGACCACAAATGGTTTAGTGTGATAGATTTAAAGGATGCCTTTTGGGCTTGTCCCTTGGCGGAGGAAAGTAGGAATTTGTTTGCCTTTGAATGGGAGGATCCCAAGACAGGGCGGAAACAGCAATACCGATGGACTGTGCTCCCCCAGGGGTTTACGGAATCCCCGAATTTATTTGGACAGAAGTTAGAACAAATATTGGAGAAATTTAGCAGCCCCAAGGGGACTACCCTGTTGCAGTATGTAGACGACCTCTTAGTATCAGGAATAAGAAGAGACAGAGTAGTAGAAGCCACTAACAAATTATTGAATTTTCTGGGCCAGCAGGGCCTGCGAGTATCTAAAAACAAATTACAATATGTGGAGCAAGAAGTAAAATACTTGGGACATTTCGTGAGTGAGGGTAAGCGAAAGATAAGCCCGGAGCGGATAGAGGGAATAGTGGGGATGCCACTGCCCAGCACTAAACGAGAGTTACGCAAATTTTTGGGTCTAACGGGATATTGCAGATTGTGGATAGATTCCTATTCTCAGAAGACTAGGAAATTATATCTCAAACTAATATAGGGGGAGCCAGAACATCTAAATTGGAATGATGAGGAAAAAGAACTAGTCGAGAAACTCAAAAGAGATTTGATTTATGCCCCCGTGTTAGCCTTACCCTCCCTAGATAAACCCTTCCACCTCTTTGTCACCGTAGATAAGGGAGCAGCTTTAGGAGTATTAACCCAGAGGTGGGGAGGGATGAAACAGCCAGTAGCATATCTTTCAAAGCTATTGGATCCAGTATCCCTAGGGTGGCCTGAGTGTGTGCAGGCTGTGGCTGCCACTGCACTGTTGGTGGAGGAAAGCAGAAAGCTTACATTTGGGGGAGCCCTAATAGTAAGCACTCCACATCAAGTGAGAACAATCCTAAACCAAAAAGCTGGGCGATGGTTGACAGACTCGCGGATTTTGAAATATGAGGCGATACTGATAGAAAAGGATGATTTAGTGTTGGTCACCGACAATTGTTTAAATCCAGCTGCTTTTCTTTGGAAAGGGGAAGGAGACTCTCCTCAGAATCCAGGGCACGACTGCCTTGACATTATTGAATACCAAACTAAGGTCCGTATGGACCTGAGAGATGTTCCACTTCATGCAGGGGCTAGACTTTTTATAGACGGGTCATCCCGGGTGATTGAAGGGAAAAGGCATAATGGGTATGCAGTCGTAGACGGGACAGAAAGTCGTGTGGTGGAGGCAGGAAGGTTGCCAAATGGGTGGTCAGCTCAGACCTGCGAACTCGATGCGTTGGAGAGAGCCCTTAGGACATTAGAAAATAAAGAGGGAACAGTATACACTGATTCTAAATATGCATTTGGTGTTGTGCATACGTTCGGAAAGATATGGCAGGAAAGAGGATTGATCAATAGCCGGGGGAAGGAATTAGTTCATGAAGAATTGATTAAACGGGTCTTGGAATCTTTATTACTCCCCCAAGAGATAGCCGTAGTGCACGTAAATGGTCATCAGAAAGGAAATGAACCAGAGGTTAGGGGAAATAGATTAGCTGATGAAGTGGCTAGGGAAGCCGCCCTGAACCCACAAGAAGTAGTGATTCATTCCCTAATACCTACTGTTCCAGGTCCTAGGGAAGCTCCTATATTTACTGAAAAGGAAGAAAGAGAATTGAGAGATTTAGGGGCTACAAAGACAGCTGACGGGCATTGGAAGTTATCTGATGGAAGGGAAATGTTAAACAAAATGATGATGCGAGAGATTATGGCTATCCTACACCAAGGCAGTCACTGGGGAGTACAAGCAATGTGTGATTTAGTTCTCAGGGAATATGGATGTAAAGGGATATATACCATTGCTAAACAAATATGTGAGGGATGCATAATATGCAGAAAGGTAAATAAAAAAGTTCTGAGAAAACAGGCCCAGGGAGTAAGAGACCCAGGATTGAGACCCTTTCAGAGTATACAAGTAGATTATACTGAACTACCTAGAGTAGGAAGATTAAAATATATGTTGGTCATAGTAGATCATTTATCTGGTTGGGTTGAAGCATACCCCCTGGCTACCGCCACTGCAAATGGGGTGTCTAAAACAATATTAGAGCACATAATTCCCCGATATGGGTTAGTGAACCGTATAGATTCCGACCAAGGAACTCATTTTACCTCTAAAGTGTTACAGGGGGTAATGAAGGGGTTGGGGATTTCCTGGGAATTCCATACTCCATGGCATCCACCATCATCAGGAAGAGTCGAGAGAATGAACCAAACACTCAAACGACAGCTCTCTAAATTGATCATAGAAACCAGACTCCCTTGGACCAAATGTTTACCTATAGCTCTCTTGCGAGTACGAACAGCCCCGAGGAAAGATTTGGGACTATCCCCCTATGAAATTTTATTTGGATTACCTTATTTGGGAACGCAGGGAGAATTGCCAATTCCTGAAACTAAAGATTTGTTTTTAAAGAAGTATATACTGGGCTTGTCCTCCTCTTTATCTTTCCTCAGAAAACAGGGTCTATTGGCACAGACTCCGCCCCTTGAATTTGCTGTTCATCCCATCCGGCCAGGAGATTGGGTCTTAATAAAATCATGGACAGAGACTAAGCTGCAGCCAGACTGGGAAGGGCCGTACCAGGCTCTTTTGACTACCGAAACGGCAATAAGGACGGCGGAAAAAGGCTGGACTCATTACACTCGGATCAAAGGGCCAGTGGACCCTCCAGTTGAGGAAGAAGTCTGGACAGCCGAATCAAAGCAAGACCCGCTGAAACTCAGACTAAAGAGACTTTGAGTAATTGACTATACAGTGGCGACGCGGGCGCGGGATTATTTCTGTAAGATTGTATATTAAGCCTTTTTGTGTTTTAGCATAGCGATTAGAATACTGGGAATGCTTAGAGTTATGATGCTAGCCCTCTTGGTATTAGGATTTTGTCAAATATCATTTTCATATGTATTATTAATGGTTCCTGAGTCTGATAATCCACAAGTAATAGACACTGATGTATGTAGTTTAGTAAATTGTGGGAATGTAGCTAATCAGAGACAATACCGCAACTCAGAGATACATCTTAAGTCCTATGGGGATGGCCTCGGGGATGGTACCTGGTATAATGGTCTTGTCACAATACACCGGGCCCCCTTCCGACCAGCACGCGATTGTCCCAATAAAAAGTGTAACCCCATATATTTAACGATAAGGAAAACCACATGGCACGAAGCAGTTTTGGGAGGTGGCACTTATGAGATACAATTAAATGAAACATTTGGGATTGAAATGAAAGCAAATGGGAAGGAATTTGTGGGCTGTTGTTTTCGAATTAGCGGAGGACAGGGAAAACGGGTAGAATTACTGGGTAATGAGATACAACCTTTCACCCCTCCCGATGATCCTAAAGTAGTAAAAATTATAGAGGTAAAGGATTTGAAACAGACCATCGAGATAGAGACTGGGTACGGGGATACAAATGCCTGGGTTGAATGGGTAAAGTATACTGTAAAAAGTCTGAACAAAAGCAATTGCTATGCATGTGCCTCCGGTAGGCCAGTGGCCCAGGTGGTTCCCTTTCCGCTCGGGTGGAAGCGAGACAGGAAGGGCATGAAATGTATGATAGCCCTGTATCAGGATGAGACTGCATGGAATGATAGGAATTGTACCTCCCTATCTCTGATGTTCCCTCCCTTGGAGGAGAAAGATGCAAAAGTTCCCCCCACATTTTCCGCCGCAGTTGGAAATCACACGTCGTGTGTGCGTAGATGAGGTACAAGCCGGTCGAGAGATTTGGGGGAGCTGAAATTGTGTACAGAGATTAAGAATGTTACCGAAACGGAGAAGGGAGGGAACTACTCGGCATTAAAGGTTCCCCGAGCGGATCTGTGGTGGTACTGTGGAGGAAAAATATTGAGACCACACTACCTCCGGATTGGAAAGGGATATGCGCAATTGTACAATTGGCAATTCCATTTACCTTGGCATTTGAGAAGGAGAAGATAGTAAGAAAAAGGGGAAGGGGTAAGAGATTACTGTTAGATACTTCTTTTGATGACAGGATTTATCTTGATTCGGTAGGAGTTCCTAGGGGAGTACCTGATGAACTCAAGGCTCGTAACCAGATTGCAGCAGGCTTTGAGTCAGCTCTCTTTTGGTGGGTAACAATTAATAAAAATGTAGATTGGATAAATTACATTTTCTATAATCAACAGCGATTTATAAATTATACAAGAGAGGCGGTTAAAGGAATATCAGAACAGCTTGATGCGACGAGTAGGATGGCATGGGAAAATAGAATAGCCCTTGATATGATTTTAGCAGAGAAAGGGGGTGTATGTGTGATGTTAGGAGGAAGCTGTTGTACCTTTATTCCTAATAATACTGCGCCTGATGGTTCAATTACTCGGGCCTTAAGGGGATTGACTATCTTAGCAGAGGAACTGGCTGAGAATTCAGGAGTAGACACATCTCTCACAGGGTGGCTTGAATCCTGGTTTGGAAAATGGAAGGGGGTCGTGGTTTCTATCCTTACTTCCCTGATAGTAGTAGTCGGGGTATTGGTGGCCATTGGCTGTTGTATCATACCCTGTATACGAGGGCTCACCCAGAGGCTGATTGAAACAGCCTTGATGAAACGAATGCCCCTGAGGGGAAATTTGACAGAGGGACTTTATCAACTAAATAATAAGGAGATGAGTGAGACTAAGATGGATGAAATCTCTGAAATGATGCTTGCGAATTTTGGGAACAATGTTTAAAAAAAAAAGAGGGAGACAAAAATGCAGAAGATAACAGATAGTAATGAAAAGAAAAAGGGGAAATTGTGGGATATAAATGAATTAATGTTATTTCTGCAAGTATAAATTCTGATACAGAATAGGAATGAGAAAATACATATTCAGCAAAAACAAAGGATATGTGAGCATGAGACATGAATACAGAACAATGGTGGATATATGGGCAAACAGGAAAGCATCTGTTTCCCTTCCTGAAGACACAGGAACTAACCCTAATCAAAGAGGTCAAAGTGGCCTCTGGATGGAAATAGATGCTGATAGAAGAAAAGATATGCCTAATCAATAATCTATAATAGACTGACGTCAAACACCCTTATGGGAGTCAGAGATAAGAGTTTGTCACGGACAAAACAGGATAAACAGAAGTTGTGGGATAAGTCTTAAGGAAATGAGTGACGTAAGCGAAGCAGGGAACAGACAATGGAATAAGGAAAAAAATATGGTATAAATTGTGAGGGTTTTTTGGATATAGTGTGCATTCTGTAATTACCTTACCTGGTAATTAGACAAGGCACCCACCTATAGGTGTATAAATAAAAAAAGAAGCTGTTATTCAGATATTTGTCTCGGACTGAAATTATTAAAGTGAGTGAGCTTTTGTTTCTCACAGTCTATAATAGAAGGGGTTCGAGGGATATGGCCCAGGGCTGGCAAATAGACTAGATTAGGATAACTGATAGTCATGGACAAATTGGACCAAAGGGTCTGTTTCTGTGCTGTACATCTCTATGACTCCAATATAAAAGGTTCAGAGGGATATAGGTTAAACACAGGCAGGTGGGTCCAGTTTAGTTTGAGAACATAGTCAGCATAGTAAGTGATCTGCACTGGTCTTGCCTCCCCCATAATCATCACTTCTTTGTTGTTCAAAAATCAGATGAACTCAGCCTTGGATATATTCAATTACGCCCAAACTGCAGGAAGGCGTCCCCACTTCTGATCTCAATTCCTCTTGCTAATATACCACTTGCCTTGCTCACTACTTGCTGCACCTGTCTGACAACTTGCATTGACTGGATTAGAAGGACGCAGAGGCCCCTTTGTTCATCCACACATCATTGCTGATGAAAGGCTCGAGCCTGAAATGTCAATTCTCCTGTATTTGCCATTGAAAAAAAGACCTGGACTAACTTTCCCAGATTCTGTCCCCTCCCTGGATTCACTCCGTTTCCCTTCAGTTCCTGCAAGTCAATAGCTCCACCCCGGAATGGAAAAGGGGTTGAGAAAAGAGTGTGTTGAACTCACAGATGTTGGAGAGAGGAAGGAAGTTGCAGTCTGGGGTGAAGCTCAATCTTCATTCAGAGAGAGAGGAGCAGCAACAACCAGCTCAGAAGCACATGGTCCAACGTCCGCATCCAGACGATGGGTTTGCTGTGATTGGCAGGAGGACCAGTCTACATCCGGTCCTCCAGAGCTTCTCATTGGTCCATCAAAACAAGGTCACGGAGTGTTTCCGCTTGTTGCGTGAGCATGCGTAATAGTTTGCTGACACCGTGGAACATGCGCAGTGCGTGCTGACACCGAGTAGCATGCGCAGTATGGAGATGTTGGCATTACTGCAGATTTTCAAAGTTAAAAATCACACAATGCCAGGTTATAGCCCGACAGGTTTATTTGGAATCACTAGTTTTCGAAGCGCTGCTCCTTCATCGTTGGTTGTGGAGCAGAATCATAACACACAGACTTTATAGCACCAGGATTGCAGTGGCATGGGATGGAATATTAAACAACTTTAGCTTACCTCGACCATTTTTTAGAATGACCATGTTAGTTTCGGTTCCTTCACATGTAAATCCTAAAACTTTTCAAAAGTTACGTTGTCAAGCTAGCTTTTAACAATAGGTGTCATCTCAATCAGATGATGCATTGAAGGTGTGAAGTTAAAGTCTGTCTGTGTCCCAATGTTAGGTCAGACGGATTCTATTTCTATCGTTGTATTACAGAATCTTACGTGTATGAGTTTTTGAGCAAAATAAAATGCGATTCTGCAAGTACAAATTCAACCCACAAACTTTTATGTATGTGTGTGTGTGTGCAGGAGAAACCAAGTGATCATGTGTGTGTGAGAGAGTGTAATGGGGAATAAGTCTGAGAGGGTGTGGGTGTGTGTGTGTGTGTGTGAGAGAGAGTGTATAATGGAGTATAAGTCTGCGAGAGGGTGTGTGTGAATACATGCGCGCGCGTGTGTATGAGAGAGAGAGAGAGAATGTATAGTGTAGTGTGACATGAACCCAAGGTCCCGGTTGAGTCCGTCTCAAAGGGTATTGAACTTGGCTATCAGCCTCTGCCCAGCCACTTTCCGTTGTTGCCCATCCTGAAGTCTACTTTGAAGGATAGTCACCCGAAGGTCCAAGGCTGAATGTCCCAGACCGCTGTACTGTTCCCTGACTGGGAGGAAACACTCCTGGCTGGTGATTGTTGTGCAGTGTCCATTCATCTGTTGCTGTAGCCTCTGCTCGGTCTCACCAATATACCAAGACTTGTTTGCATCATTGCCTGCAGCATATGAGATAAACAATGTTGGCTGAGTCACATGAGTACCTGCTGCACTCATGGTGGGTGGTGTCCCCACGTGTAATAGTGTCAACATTCTGATACGTCTTTCATTATCTGCCGTGACAGAGTTGTATCATGTTGTCCTGAATGCCAGGCAGTTTACTGCGAACAATTATCTGTTTAAAGTTTGGCGGTTGTTTGAAGGGGGTAAGTGGAGGCGTGGGGAAGGTCTTGGTGAAGTGCTCATGCTCATCAATAATGTGCTGCAAGCTGTGAAGAACATTGCGTAGTGTTCCTCCTCACCTGAACAGATCCTATGTATGCGAAGGGCTTGTCCAGAGGGGGTGTCTGGATGAAGAACTGGTTGCAGATCTTTGGACTGTGGGAGGAAGCCAGAACACCCAGAGGGAACCAACACAGACACAAGGGGGAGAGAACATGCCAACTTCAGGGATTTGAACCCGGGACCTCTCGCAACTCGGTACAGTAAAGGACCCAAAGCGAGAATCATACGCCTAGACCGACGAGCCAGAGGGCCGGAATACTACTAACCCCCCACACCGCTTGCGCGACCTGAGACTTGCTCAGTATGAAATACATTTGAGATTGCTCTGAGAATTGCAAACGGCAAAGAGTTTCCCGAACAGCTGATTCTCATTCAGTCTCCCTGCTGCTGTTTGTCCCGTCCCCGGGAACCGGGCTCTCTCCACTGGCAGATAATTCAACCATTTTGTTTCGAAACTTTTCTCTGACACCCGAGTGGCCAGTGACAAGCATTGCCCTCCTCAACATAGGATACAGAGAACAGGAGAAGTCCACGCAGACCTCCACGAGTGTAGCAACGCGACTGTGCACATTGGGCCAGTATATCACTGGGAAATATTTATGTCCAAGCTTTTTTCGGTAGCAGATGAGAAGGCGAGGTGCAGAACAGAGCGCTGTTATACCGGAAAGCTGCTAAAGACGACATTGAGTGAATAGGAGAGAATGCTTTCTCAGCTGGGTTATGGTCCCAACACGCACCCGTTGTGCCAGGGGTTCCACCTCGGTTCCACTCTTCCTTCACTCGCAACACCCCACACCCACCTCCCATAGTGCCAAGGCACTTTCCCCTGCAACCGCCGAATGTGTAACACCTGCCCATTTACCTGCTCCCTCCTGAATATCCAAGGGCTCTAACATACCTGCCAGGTGAAGCAGCACTTTTGCCACAACCTAGTCCACTGCATTCGCTGCTCACAATCTCATTTCCCCAATGTAGAATGAAGCATAAACTGGGAGACTGCTTCGCAGAACATCCCGGTTCTGCCCATGGAAAAAAAGGCCCTGACCTTGCGGTTGCCTGCCACTTTAACACATCACCCTGTGCCCTGGCCAACATCTCTGTCTCAGGCTTGCAGCAGTGTTCTCGCTCCAGATGAAAGAAGAACACCTCATTTTCCACTTGGAGACATTACAGCCCTCCGGTCTTCAATATCGAGTTCCATAACTTTAGGGCCTGAACTCCCCCATGTCCTTGACCCCTACCACACAAACGACTCCTTGTTATCACCTCGTCTGCTATGACACACTACGTATTGTTAGCCGCTAACAGTCTCCATTAACAGTTATTCGCCCTCTCACGCGGATCGTTATTCACTCCTACGTCCTTCCTATTGTTCTCTCTCTGAGCTGGCGGCAAACACAGCAATGTACATCGGAGACTCTGAGCCAGCTGAAACTTGCTCAGTGTGAAGTACATTCCACATTGCTCCAACAATTGCAAGCAGCAAAGCTTTTCCAGAACATCTGCTTGTCATTCTGTCCCCGGGGCGCTGATATTTGTCTCATCCCCAGGAACTGGACTACCTCCACTGGTGGATAATTAAACCATTTCATTTCTGCTTGCACGTTGTTCTGCGGGGTGGGACGGGGTGTAGGGTAGGGTGCGGGTAGAGTCCATTCGCTCTTCTGCTCTCTCTCTCTCTCTCTCTCTGAAACCCTTGGGGTGAGAGGTGTCAGTTACATTAATGCGGGGAACATGAACAACTTTGATTGTGAACTTTCTCCAAGGGTCTGTTATCGGAGAGATAGAAAGATGCTGTGCTGGCAGGACAGAAAGAAATGGACACCGAGGACTCTTCGCTCAGGTAAATTCACATTGTTGTGCAGCCTTCTTGGTGTTCAGAAATCGTCTTCACGCAGCAATCTTACGGAAAGTCTATTGCAAAGTGGGCATCGCTTTCTTTGCTGCGACCGCGCAGCAGTTAACATCTGAGCCCCAAGTGTCCCAGATGAAGAGAATCCGAGTGAAACCTTCACTCACTGAGAGTCATCCCCACGGCCCTGAGCTGAGGGACTGCAGGCAGTCCAACACGGAAGGGACGGTTAAAAATGAACCAGTTTTGCCCCCTCAGC
The DNA here is from genome assembly GCF_037043375.1 of Chiloscyllium plagiosum. NCBI lineage: Eukaryota > Metazoa > Chordata > Chondrichthyes > Orectolobiformes > Hemiscylliidae > Chiloscyllium > Chiloscyllium plagiosum. The sequence goes on from NW_028270165.1 coordinate 35,445,820, forward strand.
CTCTCTGTCCCAGAGACAGGCAGTGGGACGGCATAAACACGGAGGATCATTCTCGCGCAGACAGAAGCCGTTCAGCCCATCGCGTCCACGGCGATTGTCTGTCACTTGTCTCTCTCTCTCTCTGAGGTTATTCACAATCGGTGGAATCCGTCCTAATAGGAGGGGACGATGTCTGAGTCGTGATGCGGTTTCTGACATGCTTGTCAATCTCGTCTGAACCAGGGTGGCGAATTACTGCAAGGAATGGACGAAACCAAAAGGCATGTGTTTCAACTTTACCAGCTGATTGGCATCGCAGAGAACTGGGTTTGCGATTCGGTTCAAGAGGAAACCGGCGAAGACCAGAATACCACTGAGACCTCTAAAACCATACCACCTGATTTGGCGAGTGCATCGATATCCGACATTTTGGTAAATCGATGCAAAGGCAGCTTGCAGAAGAGAGCACCAATCTTAAGGAAAGCAGCTCGAGGAGACATTGAATAATAGCAGAGGATGGTGTCGATCTATCGACCTCTGGGTTATGGGCCCAGCACACTCCCGCTGCGCCACTCAGCTGCCACACGCGACGCTCCTTCCACAGAACACTTCAGGTTTTCGTCTGGCACGCGGCAGGCACGTTCGAGCCTGATGTCAAAGACCTCCACTGCTGCCGTGTAATATGCTGTTTCGCAGACGTATGGAGGCTGTGTAAATATAAACTTATTTCTAAATTCCCACATTCTGTTGGTCGAACTGTGATTTCACACTGAATCACAACATGTGTCACAGCGCAGACGGTGGCCATGCGGCCCACCTTCGCTCTGCTGGTTCTACACTTAAGTAAACGTGTGTCTCTATTCGTTTCATTCTCTCGCCTTCTCAGCGTAAATCTGCACATCTGAACGTGACCACCGAATTCCCTTTTGTGTCCATTGAATCTTCCTCTTTGTCAGTGTCAGACAGGGACTTACTAACCCTAACCACTCCCTGTACGTAAACCTTCTTCCTAATGTCACTTTTACTTCTTTTCCTCGTGACTTTAAAATTCTGCCGAATCGTTGAGGATCCTTTCAGGTGTGGGAGCATTTTCACAACATTATTTCCTGTTTCTAGGTCCCTCATGACTTGGAAAAGTTCGGTTCTCCGAGGAGAGCTGTTCCAATTTTCCAATCTCCCTTGATTGTTGACATTCCTCAAACACAGCACCACTCACGTCAACCTGTTGAACACTATCTCCAACCATTTCACTTCCCTGTTTTCTGCCTCATTCGTACTCCAAACAGCCCAACCTCGTTTCACGAAGGCGTTTTTTGAGAAAATTAATCAGGCAGTTTTGCACAAGTCAAGTTAAAAAACGCGGGCTCGTCCGGGATTTGAACCCGGGACCTCTCGCAACTCGGTGCAGTAAAGGACCCAAAGCGAGAATCATACGCCTAGACCAACGAGCCAGAGGGCCAGAGTACTACTAACCCCCCACACCACTTGCGCGACCTGAGACTTGCTCAGTATGAAATACATTTGAGATTGCTCTGAGAATTGCAAACGGCAAAGAGTTTCCCGAACAGCTGCTTCTCATTCAGTCTCCCTGCTGCTGTTTGTCCCGTCCCCGGGAACCGGGCTCTCTCCACTGGCAGATAATTCAACCATTTTGTTTCGAAACTTTTCTCTGACACCCGAGTGGCCAGTGACAAGCATTGCCCTCCTCAACATAGGATACAGAGAACAGGAGAAGTCCACGCAGACCTCCACGAGTGTATCAACGCGACTGTGCACATTGGGCCAGTATATCACTGGGAAATATTTATGTCCAAGCTTTTTTCGGCAGCAGATGAGAAGGCGAGGTGCAGAACAGAGCGCTGTTATACCGGAAAGCTGCTAAAGACGACATTGAGTGAATAGGAGAGAATGCTTTCTCAGCTGGGTTATGGTCCCAACACGCACCCGTTGTGCCAGGGGTTCCACCTCGGTTCCACTCTTCCTTCACTCGCAACACCCCACACCCATAGTGCCAAGGCACTTTCCCCTGCAACCGCCGAATGTGTAAAACTTGCCCATTTACCTGCTCCCTCCTGAATATCCAAGGGCTCTAACATACCTGCCAGGTGAAGCAGCACTTTTGCCACAACCTAGTCCACTGCATTCGCTGCTCACAGTCTCATTTCCCCAATGTAGAATGAAGCATAAACTGGGTGACTGCTTCGCAGAACATCCCGGTTCTGCCCGCGGAAAAAAAGGCCCTGACCTTGCGGTTGCCTGCCACTTTAACACATCACCCTGTGCCCTGGCCAACATCTCTGTCTCAGGCTTGCAGCAGTGTTCTCGCTCCAGATGAAAGAACAACACCTCATTTTCCACTTGGAGACCTTACAGCCCTCCGGTCTTCAATATCGAGTTCCATAACTTTAGGGCCTGAACTCCCCCATGTCCTTGACCCCTACCACACAAACGACTCCTTGTTATCACCTCGTCTGCTATGACACACTACGTATTGTTAGCCGCTAACAGTCTCCATTAACAGTTATTCGCCCTCTCACGCGGATCGTTATTCACTCCTACGTCCTTCCTATTGTTCTCTCTCTGAGCTGGCGGCAAACACAGCAATGTACATCGGAGACTCTGAGCCAGCTGAAACTTGCTCAGTGTGAAGTACATTCCACATTGCTCCAACAATTGCAAGCAGCAAAGCGTTTCCAGAACATATGCTTGTCATTCTGTCCCCGGGGCGCTGATATTTGTCTCATCCCCAGGAACTGGACTACCTCCACTGGTGGATAATTAAACCATTTCATTTCTACTTGCACGTTGTTCTGCGGGGTGGGACGGGGTTAGGGTGGGGTGCGGGTAGAGTCCATTCGCTCTTCTGCTCTCTCTCTCTCTCTCTCTGAAACCCTTGGGGTGAGAGGTGTCAGTTACATTAATGCGGGGAACATGAACAACTTTGATTGTGAACTTTCTCCAAGGGTCTGTTATCGGAGAGATAGAAAGATGCTGTGCTGGCAGGACAGAAAGAAATGGACACCGAGGACTCTTCGCTCAGGTAAATTCACATTGTTGTGCAGCCTTCTTGGTGTTCAGAAATCGTCTTCACGCAGCAATCTTACGGAAAGTCTATTGCAAAGTGGGCATCGCTTTCTTTGCTGCGACCGCGCAGCAGTTAACATCTGAGCCCCAAGTGTCCCAGATGAAGAGAATCCGAGTGAAACCTTCACTCACTGAGAGTCATCCCCACGGCCCTGAGCTGAGGGACTGCAGGCAGTCCAACACGGAAGGGACGGTTAAAAATGAACCAGTTTTGCCCCCTCAGCCTCTCTGTCCCAGAGACAGGCAGTGGGACGGCATAAACACGGAGGATCATTCTCGCGCAGACAGAAGCCGTTCAGCCCATCGCGTCCACGGCGATTGTCTGTCACTTGTCTCTCTCTCTCTCTGAGGTTATTCACAATCGGTGGAATCCGTCCTAATAGGAGGGGACGATGTCTGAGTCGTGATGCGGTTTCTGACATGCTTGTCAATCTCGTCTGAACCAGGGTGGCGAATTACTGCAAGGAATGGACGAAACCAAAAGGCATGTGTTTCAACTTTACCAGCTGATTGGCATCGCAGAGAACTGGGTTTGCGATTCGGTTCAAGAGGAAACCGGCGAAGACCAGAATACCACTGAAACCTCTAAAACCATACCACCTGATTTGGCGAGTGCATCGATATCCGACATTTTGGTAAATCGATGCAAAGGCAGCTTGCAGAAGAGAGCACCAATCTTAAGGAAAGCAGCTCGAGGAGACATTGAATAATAGCAGAGGATGGTGTCGATCTATCGACCTCTGGGTTATGGGCCCAGCACGATCCCGCTGCGCCACTCTGCTGCCACACGCGGCGCTCCTTCCACAGAACACTTCAGGTTTTCGTCTGGCACGCGGCAGGCACGTTCGAGCCTGATGTCAAAGACCTCCACTGCTGCCGTGTAATATGCTGTTTCGCAGACGTATGGAGGCTGTGTAAATATAAACTTATTTCTAAATTCCCACATTCTGTTGGTCGAACTGTGATTTCACACTGAATCACAACATGTGTCACAGCGCAGACGGTGGCCATGCGGCCCACCTTCGCTCTGCTGGTTCTACACTTAAGTAAACGTGTGTCTCTATTCGTTTCATTCTCTCGCCTTCTCAGCGTAAATCTGCACATCTGAACGTGACCACCGAATTCCCTTTTGTGTCCATTGAATCTTCCTCTTTGTCAGTGTCAGACAGGGACTTACTAACCCTAACCACTCCCTGTACGTAAACCTTCTTCCTAATGTCACTTTTACTTCTTTTCCTCGTGACTTTAAAATTCTGCCGAATCGTTGAGGATCCTTTCAGGTGTGGGAGCATTTTCACAACATTATTTCCTGTTTCTAGGTCCCTCATGACTTGGAAAAGTTCGGTTCTCCGAGGAGAGCTGTTCCAATTTTCCAATCTCCCTTGATTGTTGACATTCCTCAAACACAGCACCACTCACGTCAACCTGTTGAACACTATCTCCAACCATTTCACTTCCCTGTTTTCTGCCTCATTCGTACTCCAAACAGCCTAAACTCTTTTCACGAAGGCGTTTTTTGAGAAAATTAATCAGGCAGTTTTGCACAAGTCAAGTTAAAAAACGCGGGCTCGTCCGGGATTTGAACCCGGGACCTCTCGCAACTCGGTGTAGTAAAGGACCCAAAGCGAGAATCATACGCCTAGACCAACGAGCCAGAGGGCCGGAATACTACTAACCCCCCACACCGCTTTTGCGACCTGAGACTTGCTCAGTATGAAATACATTTGAGATTGCTCTGAGATTTGCAAACGGCAAAGAGCTTCCCGAACAGCTGCTTCTCATTCAGTCTCCCTGCTGCTGTTTGTCCCGTCCCCGGGAACCGGGCTCTCTCCACTGGCAGATAATTCAACCATTTTGTTTCGAAACTTTTCTCTGACACCCGAGTGGCCAGTGACAAGCATTGCCCTCCTCAACATAGGATACAGAGAACAGGAGAAGTCCACGCAGACCTCCACGAGTGTATCAACGCGACTGTGCACATTGGGCCAGTATATCACTGGGAAATATTTATGTCCAAGCTTTTTTCGGCAGCAGATGAGAAGGCGAGGTGCAGAACAGAGCGCTGTTATACTGGAAAGCTGCTAAAGACGACATTGAGTGAATAGGAGAGAATGCTTTCTCAGCTGGGTTATGGTCCCAACACGCACCCGTTGTGCCAGGGGTTCCACCTCGGTTCCACTCTTCCTTCACTCGCAACACCCCACACCCATAGTGCCAAGGCACTTTCCCCTGCAACCGCCGAATGTGTAAAACTTGCCCATTTACCTGCTCCCTCCTGAATATCCAAGGGCTCTAACATACCTGCCAGGTGAAGCAGCACTTTTGCCACAACCTAGTCCACTGCATTCGCTGCTCACAGTCTCATTTCCCCAATGTAGAATGAAGCATAAACTGGGTGACTGCTTTGCAGAACATCCCGGTTCTGCCCGCGGAAAAAAAGGCCCTGACCTTGCGGTTGCCTGCCACTTTAACACATCACCCTGTGCCCTGGCCAACATCTCTGTCTCAGGCTTGCAGCAGTGTTCTCGCTCCAGATGAAAGAACAACACCTCATTTTCCACTTGGAGACCTTACAGCCCTCCGGTCTTCAATATCGAGTTCCATAACTTTAGGGCCTGAACTCCCCCATGTCCTTGACCCCTACCACACAAACGACTCCTTGTTATCACCTCGTCTGCTATGACACACTACGTATTGTTAGCCGCTAACAGTCTCCATTAACAGTTATTCGCCCTCTCACGCGGATCGTTATTCACTCCTACGTCCTTCCTATTGTTCTCTCTCTGAGCTGGCGGCAAACACAGCAATGTACATCGGAGACTCTGAGCCAGCTGAAACTTGCTCAGTGTGAAGTACATTCCACATTGCTCCAACAATTGCAAGCAGCAAAGCGTTTCCAGAACATCTGCTTGTCATTCTGTCCCCGGGGCGCTGATATTTGTCTCATCCCCAGGAACTGGACTACCTCCACTAGTGGATAATTAAACCATTTCATTTCTACTTGCACGTTGTTCTGCGGGGTGGGACGGGGTTAGGGTGGGGTGCGGGTAGAGTCCATTCGCTCTTCTGCTCTCTCTCTCTCTCTCTCTGAAACCCTTGGGGTGAGAGGTGTCAGTTACATTAATGCGGGGAACATGAACAACTTTGATTGTGAACTTTCTCCAAGGGTCTGTTATCGGAGAGATAGAAAGATGCTGTGCTGGCAGGACAGAAAGAAATGGACACCGAGGACTCTTCGCTCAGGTAAATTCACATGGTTGTGCAGTCTTCTTGGTGTTCAGAAATCGTCTTCACGCAGCAATCTTACGGAAAGTCTATTGCAAAGTGGGCATCGCTTTCTTTGCTGCGACCGCGCAGCAGTTAACATCTGAGCCCCAAGTGTCCCAGATGAAGAGAATCCGAGTGAAACCTTCACTCACTGAGAGTCATCCCCACGGCCCTGAGCTGAGGGACTGCAGGCAGTCCAACACGGAAGGGACGGTTAAAAATGAACCAGTTTTGCCCCCTCAGCCTCTCTGTCCCAGAGACAGGCAGTGGGACGGCATAAACACGGAGGATCATTCTCGCGCAGACAGAAGCCGTTCAGCCCATCGCGTCCACGGCGATTGTCTGTCACTTGTCTCTCTCTCTCTCTGAGGTTATTCACAATCGGTGGAATCCGTCCTATTAGGAGGGGACGATGTCTGAGTCGTGATGCGATTTCTGACATGCTTGTCAATCTCGTCTGAACCAGGGTGGCGAATTACTGCAAGGAATGGACGAAACCACAAGGCATGTGTTTCAACTTTACCAGCTGATTGGCATCGCAGAGAACTGGGTTTGCGATTCGGTTCAAGAGGAAACCGGCGAAGACCAGAATACCACTGAGACCTCTAAAACCATACCACCTGATTTGGCGAGTGCATCGATATCGGACATTTTGGTAAATCGATGCAAAGGCAGCTTGCAGAAGAGAGCACCAATCTTAAGGAAAGCAGCTCGAGGAGACATTGAATAATAGCAGAGGATGGTGTCGATCTATCGACCTCTGGGTGATGGGCCCAGCACACTCCCGCTGCGCCACTCAGCTGCCACACGCGGCGCTCCTTCCACAGAACACTTCAGGTTTTCGTCTGGCACGCGGCAGGCACGTTCGAGCCTGATGTCAAAGACCTCCACTGCTGCCGTGTAATATGCTGTTTCGCAGACGTATGGAGGCTGTGTAAATATAAACTTATTTATAAATTCCCACATTCTGTTGGTCGAACTGTGATTTCACACTGAATCACAACATGTGTCACAGCGCAGACGGTGGCCATGCGGCCCACCTTCGCTCTGCTGGTTCTACACTTAAGTAAACGTGTGTCTCTATTCGTTTCATTCTCTCGCCTTCTCAGCGTAAATCTGCACATCTGAACGTGACCACCGAATTCCCTTTTGTGTCCATTGGATCTTCCTCTTTGTCAGTGTCAGACAGGGACTTACTAACCCTAACCACTCCCTGTACGTAAACCTTCTTCCTAATGTCACTTTTACTTCTTTTCCTCGTGACTTTAAAATTCTGCCGAATCGTTGAGGATCCTTTCAGGTGTGGGAGCATTTTCACAACATTATTTCCTGTTTCTAGGTCCCTCATGACTTGGAAAAGTTCGGTTCTCCGAGGAGAGCTGTTCCAATTTTCCAATCTCCCTTGATTGTTGACATTCCTCAAACACAGCACCACTCACGTCAACCTGTTGAACACTATCTCCAACCATTTCACTTCCCTGTTTTCTGCCTCATTCGTACTCCAAACAGCCCAACCTCGTTTCACGAAGGCGTTTTTTGAGAAAATTAATCAGGCAGTTTTGCACAAGTCAAGTTAAAAAACGCGGGCTCGTCCGGGATTTGAACCCGGGACCTCTCGCAACTCGGTGCAGTAAAAGACCCAAAGCGAGAATCATACGCCTAGACCAACGAGCCAGAGGGCCGGAGTACTACTAACCCCCCACACCACTTGCGCGACCTGAGACTTGCTCAGTATGCAATACATTTGAGATTGCTCTGAGAATTGCAAACGGCAAAGAGTTTCCCGAACAGCTGCTTCTCATTCAGTCTCCCTGCTGCTGTTTGTCCCGTCCCCGGGAACCGGGCTCTCTCCACTGGCAGATAATTCAACCATTTTGTTTCGAAACTTTTCTCTGACACCCGAGTGGCCAGTGACAAGCATTGCCCTCCTCAACATAGGATACAGAGAACAGGAGAAGTCCACGCAGACCTCCACGAGTGTATCAACGCGACTGTGCACATTGGGCCAGTATATCACTGGGAAATATTTATGTCCAAGCTTTTTTCGGCAGCAGATGAGAAGGCGAGGTGCAGAACAGAGCGCTGTTATACCGGAAAGCTGCTAAAGACGACATTGAGTGAATAGGAGAGAATGCTTTCTCAGCTGGGTTATGGTCCCAACACGCACCCGTTGTGCCAGGGGTTCCACCTCGGTTCCACTCTTCCTTCACTCGCAACACCCCACACCCATAGTGCCAAGGCACTTTCCCCTGCAACCGCCGAATGTGTAAAACTTGCCCATTTACCTGCTCCCTCCTGAATATCCAAGGGCTCTAACATACCTGCCAGGTGAAGCAGCACTTTTGCCACAACCTAGTCCACTGCATTCGCTGCTCACAGTCTCATTTCCCCAATGTAGAATGAAGCATAAACTGGGTGACTGCTTCGCAGAACATCCCGGTTCTGCCCGCGGAAAAAAAGGCCCTGACCTTGCGGTTGCCTGCCACTTTAACACATCACCCTGTGCCCTGGCCAACATCTCTGTCTCAGGCTTGCAGCAGTGTTCTCGCTCCAGATGAAAGAACAACACCTCATTTTCCACTTGGAGACCTTACAGCCCTCCGGTCTTCAATATCGAGTTCCATAACTTTAGGGCCTGAACTCCCCCATGTCCTTGACCCCTACCACACAAACGACTCCTTGTTATCACCTCGTCTGCTATGACACACTACGTATTGTTAGCCGCTAACAGTCTCCATTAACAGTTATTCGCCCTCTCACGCGGATCGTTATTCACTCCTACGTCCTTCCTATTGTTCTCTCTCTGAGCTGGCGGCAAACACAGCAATGTACATCGGAGACTCTGAGCCAGCTGAAACTTGCTCAGTGTGAAGTACATTCCACATTGCTCCAACAATTGCAAGCAGCAAAGCGTTTCCAGAACATCTGCTTGTCATTCTGTCCCCGGGGCGCTGATATTTGTCTCATCCCCAGGAACTGGACTACCTCCACTAGTGGATAATTAAACCATTTCATTTCTACTTGCACGTTGTTCTGCGGGGTGGGACGGGGTTAGGGTGGGGTGCGGGTAGAGTCCATTCGCTCTTCTGCTCTCTCTCTCTCTCTCTCTGAAACCCTTGGGGTGAGAGGTGTCAGTTACATTAATGCGGGGAACATGAACAACTTTGATTGTGAACTTTCTCCAAGGGTCTGTTATCGGAGAGATAGAAAGATGCTGTGCTGGCAGGACAGAAAGAAATGGACACCGAGGACTCTTCGCTCAGGTAAATTCACATGGTTGTGCAGTCTTCTTGGTGTTCAGAAATCGTCTTCACGCAGCAATCTTACGGAAAGTCTATTGCAAAGTGGGCATCGCTTTCTTTGCTGCGACCGCGCAGCAGTTAACATCTGAGCCCCAAGTGTCCCAGATGAAGAGAATCCGAGTGAAACCTTCACTCACTGAGAGTCATCCCCACGGCCCTGAGCTGAGGGACTGCAGGCAGTCCAACACGGAAGGGACGGTTAAAAATGAACCAGTTTTGCCCCCTCAGCCTCTCTGTCCCAGAGACAGGCAGTGGGACGGCATAAACACGGAGGATCATTCTCGCGCAGACAGAAGCCGTTCAGCCCATCGCGTCCACGGCGATTGTCTGTCACTTGTCTCTCTCTCTCTCTGAGGTTATTCACAATCGGTGGAATCCGTCCTATTAGGAGGGGACGATGTCTGAGTCGTGATGCGGTTTCTGACATGCTTGTCAATCTCGTCTGAACCAGGGTGGCGAATTACTGCAAGGAATGGACGAAACCACAAGGCATGTGTTTCAACTTTACCAGCTGATTGGCATCGCAGAGAACTGGGTTTGCGATTCGGTTCAAGAGGAAACCGGCGAAGACCAGAATACCACTGAGACCTCTAAAACCATACCACCTGATTTGGCGAGTGCATCGATATCCGACATTTTGGTAAATCGATGCAAAGGCAGCTTGCAGAAGAGAGCACCAATCATAAAGAAAGCAGCTCGAGGAGACATTGAATAATAGCAGAGGATGGTGTCGATCTATCGACCTCTGGGTTATGAGCCCAGCACACTCCCGCTGCGCCACTCAGCTGCCACACGCGGCGCTCCTTCCACAAAACACTTCAGGTTTTCGTCTGGCACGCGGCAGGCACGTTCGAGCCTGATGTCAAAGACCTCCACTGCTGCCGTGTAATATGCTGTTTCGCAGACGTATGGAGGCTGTGTAAATATAAACTTATTTCTAAATTCCCACATTCTGTTGGTCGAACTGTGATTTCACACTGAATCACAACATGTGTCACAGCGCAGACGGTGGCCATGCGGCCCACCTTCGCTCTGCTGGTTCTACACTTAAGTAAACGTGTGTCTCTATTCGTTTCATTCTCTCGCCTTCTCAGCGTAAATCTGCACATCTGAACGTGACCACCGAATTCCCTTTTGTGTCCATTGAATCTTCCTCTTTGTCAGTGTCAGACAGGGACTTACTAACCCTAACCACTCCCTGTACGTAAACGTTCTTCCTAATGTCACTTTTACTTCTTTTCCTCGTGACTTTAAAATTCTGCCGAATCGTTGAGGATCCTTTCAGGTGTGGGAGCATTTTCACAACATTATTTCCTGTTTCTAGGTCCCTCATGACTTGGAAAAGTTCGGTTCTCCGAGGAGAGCTGTTCCAATTTTCCAATCTCCCTTGATTGTTGACATTCCTCAAACACAGCACCACTCACGTCAACCTGTTGAACACTATCTCCAACCATTTCACTTCCCTGTTTTCTGCCTCATTCGTACTCCAAACAGCCCAACCTCGTTTCACGAAGGCGTTTTTTGAGAAAATTAATCAGGCAGTTTTGCACAAGTCAAGTTAAAAAACGCGGGCTCGTCCGGGATTTGAACCCGGGACCTCTCGCAACTCGGTGCAGTAAAAGACCCAAAGCGAGAATCATACGCCTAGACCAACGAGCCTGAGGGCCGGAGTACTACTAACCCCCCACACCACTTGCGCGACCTGAGACTTGCTCAGTATGCAATACATTTGAGATTGCTCTGAGAATTGCAAACGGCAAAGAGTTTCCCGAACAGCTGCTTCTCATTCAGTCTCCCTGCTGCTGTTTGTCCCGTCCCCGGGAACCGGGCTCTCTCCACTGGCAGATAATTCAACCATTTTGTTTCGAAACTTTTCTCTGACACCCGAGTGGCCAGTGACAAGCATTGCCCTCCTCAACATAGGATACAGAGAACAGGAGAAGTCCACGCAGACCTCCACGAGTGTATCAACGCGACTGTGCACATTGGGCCAGTATATCACTGGGAAATATTTATGTCCAAGCTTTTTTCGGCAGCAGATGAGAAGGCGAGGTGCAGAACAGAGCGCTGTTATACCGGAAAGCTGCTAAAGACGACATTGAGTGAATAGGAGAGAATGGTTTCTCAGCTGGGTTATGGTCCCAACACGCACCCGTTGTGCCAGGGGTTCCACCTCGGTTCCACTCTTCCTTCACTCGCAACACCCCACACCCATCGTGCCAAGGCACTTTCCCCTGCAACCGCCGAATGTGTAAAACTTGCCCATTTACCTGCTCCCTCCTGAATATCCAAGGGCTCTAACATACCTGCCAGGTGAAGCAGCACTTTTGCCACAACCTAGTCCACTGCATTCGCTGCTCACAGTCTCATTTCCCCAATGTAGAATGAAGCATAAACTGGGTGACTGCTTCGCAGAACATCCCGGTTCTGCCCGCGGAAAAAAAGGCCCTGACCTTGCGGTTGCCTGCCACTTTAACACATCACCCTGTGCCCTGGCCAACATCTCTGTCTCAGGCTTGCAGCAGTGTTCTCGCTCCAGATGAAAGAACAACACCTCATTTTCCACTTGGAGACCTTACAGCCCTCCGGTCTTCAATATCGAGTTCCATAACTTTAGGGCCTGAACTCCCCCATGTCCTTGACCCCTACCACACAAACGACTCCTTGTTATCACCTCGTCTGCTATGACACACTACGTATTGTTAGCCGCTAACAGTCTCCATTAACAGTTATTCGCCCTCTCACGCGGATCGTTATTCACTCCTACGTCCTTCCTATTGTTCTCTCTCTGAGCTGGCGGCAAACACAGCAATGTACATCGGAGACTCTGAGCCAGCTGAAACTTGCTCAGTGTGAAGTACATTCCACATTGCTCCAACAATTGCAAGCAGCAAAGCGTTTCCAGAACATCTGCTTGTCATTCTGTCCCCGGGGCGCTGATATTTGTCTCATCCCCAGGAACTGGACTACCTCCACTAGTGGATAATTAAACCATTTCATTTCTACTTGCACGTTGTTCTGCGGGGTGGGACGGGGTTAGGGTGGGGTGCGGGTAGAGTCCATTCGCTCTTCTGCTCTCTCTCTCTCTCTCTGAAACCCTTGGGGTGAGAGGTGTCAGTTACATTAATGCGGGGAACATGAACAACTTTGATTGTGAACTTTCTCCAAGGGTCTGTTATCGGAGAGATAGAAAGATGCTGTGCTGGCAGGACAGAAAGAAATGGACACCGAGGACTCTTCGCTCAGGTAAATTCACATTGTTGTGCAGCCTTCTTGGTGTTCAGAAATCGTCTTCACGCAGCAATCTTACGGAAAGTATATTGCAAAGTGGGCATCGCTTTCTTTGCTGCGACCGCGCAGCAGTTGACATCTGAGCCCCAAGTGTCCCAGATGAAGAGAATCCGAGTGAAACCTTCACTCACTGAGAGTCATCCCCACGGCCCTGAGCTGAGGGACTGCAGGCAGTCCAACACGGAAGGGACGGTTAAAAATGAACCAGTTTTGCCCCCTCAGCCTCTCTGTCCCAGAGACAGGCAGTGGGACGGCATAAACACGGAGGATCATTCTCGCGCAGACAGAAGCCGTTCAGCCCATCGCGTCCACGGCGATTGTCTGTCACTTGTCTCTCTCTCTCTCTCTCTCTGAGGTTATTCACAATCGGTGGAATCCGTCCTATTAGGAGGGGACGATGTCTGAGTCGTGATGCGGTTTCTGACATGCTAGTCAATCTCGTCTGAACCAGGGTGGCGAATTAATGCAAGGAATGGACGAAACCACAAGGCATGTGTTTCAACTTTACCAGCTGATTGGCATCGCAGAGAACTGGGTTTGCGATTCGGTTCAAGAGGAAACCGGCGAAGACCAGAATACCACTGAGACCTCTAAAATCATAACACCTGATTTGGCGAGTGCATCGATATCCGACATTTTGGTAAATCGATGCAAAGGCAGCTTGCAGAAGAGAGCACCAATCTTAAGGAAAGCAGCTCGAGGAGACATTGAATAATAGCAGAGGATGGTGTCGATCGATTGACCTCTGGGTTATGGGCCCAGCACACTCCCGCTGCGCCACTCAGCTGCCACACGCGGCGCTCCTTCCACAGAACACTTCAGGTTTTCGTCTGGCACGCGGCAGGCACGTTCGAGCCTGATGTCAAAGACCTCCACTGCTGCCGTGTAATATGCTGTTTCGCAGACGTATGGAGGCTGTGTAAATATAAACTTATTTCTAAATTCCCACATTCTGTTGGTCGAACTGTGATTTCACACTGAATCACAACATGTGTCACAGCGCAGACGGAGGCCATGCGGCCCACCTTCGCTCTGCTGGTTCTACACTTAAGTAAACGTGTGTCTCTATTCGTTTCATTCTCTCGCCTTCTCAGCGTAAATCTGCACATCTGAACGTGACCACCGAATTCCCTTTTGTGTCCATTGAATCTTCCTCTTTGTCAGTGTCAGACAGGGACTTACTAACCCTAACCACTCCCTGTACGTAAACGTTCTTCCTAATGTCACTTTTACTTCTTTTCCTCGTGACTTTAAAATTCTGCCGAATCGTTGTGGATCCTTTCAGGTGTGGGAGCATTTTCACAACATTATTTCCTGTTTCTAGGTCCCTCATGACTTGGAAAAGTTCGGTTCTCCGAGGAGAGCTGTTCCAATTTTCCAATCTCCCTTGATTGTTGACATTCCTCAAACACAGCACCACTCACGTCAACCTGTTGAACACTATCTCCAACCATTTCACTTCCCTGTTTTCTGCCTCATTCGTACTCCAAACAGCCCAACCTCGTTTCACGAAGGCGTTTTTTGAGAAAATTAATCAGGCAGTTTTGCACAAGTCAAGTTAAAAAATGCGGGCTCGTCCGGGATTTGAACCCGGGACCTCTCGCAACTCGGTGTAGTAAAGGACCCAAAGCGAGAATCATACGCCTAGACCAACGAGCCAGAGGGCCGGAATGCGACTAACCCCCCCACACCGCTTGCGCGACCTGAGACTTGCTCAGTATGAAATACATTTGAGATTGCTCTGAGATTTGCAAACGGCAAAGAGCTTCCCGAACAGCTGCTTCTCATTCAGTCTCCCTGCTGCTGTTTGTCCCGTCCCCGGGAACCGGGCTCTCTCCACTGGCAGATAATTCAACCATTTTGTTTCGAAACTTTTCTCTGACACCCGAGTGGCCAGTGACAAGCATTGCCCTCCTCAACATAGGATACAGAGAACAGGAGAAGTCCACGCAGACCTCCACGAGTGTATCAACGCGACTGTGCACATTGGGCCAGTATATCACTGGGAAATATTTACGTCCAAGCTTTTTTCGGCAGCAGATAAGAAGGCGAGGTGCAGAACAGAGCGCTGTTATACCGGAAAGCTGCTAAAGACGACATTGAGTGAATAGGAGAGAATGCTTTCTCAGCTGGGTTATGGTCCCAACACGCACCCGTTGTGCCAGGGGTTCCACCTCGGTTCCACTCTTCCTTCACTCGCAACACCCCACACCCATAGTGCCAAGGCACTTTCCCCTGCAACCGCCGAATGTGTAAAACTTGCCCATTTACCTGCTCCCTCCTGAATATCCAAGGGCTCAAACATACCTGCCAGGTGAAGCAGCACTTTTGCCACAACCTAGTCCACTGCATTCGCTGCTCACAGTCTCATTTCCCCAATGTAGAATGAAGCATAAACTGGGTGACTGCTTCGCAGAACATCCCGGTTCTGCCCGCGGAAAAAAAGGCCCTGACCTTGCGGTTGCCTGCCACTTTAACACATCACCCTGTGCCCTGGCCAACATCTCTGTCTCAGGCTTGCAGCAGTGTTCTCGCTCCAGATGAAAGAACAACACCTCATTTTCCACTTGGAGACCTTACAGCCCTCCGGTCTTCAATATCGAGTTCCATAACTTTAGGGCCTGAACTCCCCCATGTCCTTGACCCCTACCACACAAACGACTCCTTGTTATCACCTCGTCTGCTATGACACACTACGTATTGTTAGCCGCTAACAGTCTCCATTAACAGTTATTCGCCCTCTCACGCGGATCGTTATTCACTCCTACGTCCTTCCTATTGTTCTCTCTCTGAGCTGGCGGCAAACACAGCAATGTACATCGGAGACTCTGAGCCAGCTGAAACTTGCTCAGTGTGAAGTACATTCCACATTGCTCCAACAATTGCAAGCAGCAAAGCGTTTCCAGAACATCTGCTTGTCATTCTGTCCCCGGGGCGCTGATATTTGTCTCATCCCCAGGAACTGGACTACCTCCACTAGTGGATAATTAAACCATTTCATTTCTACTTGCACGTTGTTCTGCGGGGTGGGACGGGGTTAGGGTGGGGTGCGGGTAGAGTCCATTCGCTCTTCTGCTCTCTCTCTCTCTCTCTCTGAAACCCTTGGGGTGAGAGGTGTCAGTTACATTAATGCGGGGAACATGAACAACTTTGATTGTGAACTTTCTCCAAGGGTCTGTTATCGGAGAGATAGAAAGATGCTGTGCTGACAGGACAGAAAGAAATGGACACCGAGGACTCTTCGCTCAGGTAAATTCACATGGTTGTGCAGTCTTCTTGGTGTTCAGAAATCGTCTTCACGCAGCAATCTTACGGAAAGTCTATTGCAAAGTGGGCATCGCTTTCTTTGCTGCGACCGCGCAGCAGTTAACATCTGAGCCCCAAGTGTCCCAGATGAAGAGAATCCGAGTGAAACCTTCACTCACTGAGAGTCATCCCCACGGCCCTGAGCTGAGGGACTGCAGGCAGTCCAACACGGAAGGGACGGTTAAAAATGAACCAGTTTTGCCCCCTCAGCCTCTCTGTCCCAGAGACAGGCAGTGGGACGGCATAAACACGGAGGATCATTCTCGCGCAGACAGAAGCCGTTCAGCCCATCGCGTCCACGGCGATTGTCTGTCACTTGTCTCTCTCTCTCTGAGGTTATTCACAATCGGTGGAATCCGTCCTATTAGGAGGGGACGATGTCTGAGTCGTGATGCGGTTTCTGACATGCTTGTCAATCTCGTCTGAACCAGGGTGGCGAATTACTGCAAGGAATGGACGAAACCACAAGGCATGTGTTTCAACTTTACCAGCTGATTGGCATCGCAGAGAACTGGGTTTGCGATTCGGTTCAAGAGGAAACCGGCGAAGACCAGAATACCACTGAGACCTCTAAAACCATACCACCTGATTTGGCGAGTGCATCGATATCCGACATTTTGGTAAATCGATGCAAAGGCAGCTTGCAGAAGAGAGCACCAATCTTAAGGAAAGCAGCTCGAGGAGACATTGAATAATAGCAGAGGATGGTGTCGATCGATTGACCTCTGGGTTATGGGCCCAGCACACTCCCGCTGCGCCACTCAGCTGCCACACGCGGTGCTCCTTCCACAGAACACTTCAGGTTTTCGTCTGGCACGCGGCAGGCACGTTCGAGCCTGATGTCAAAGACCTCCACTGCTGCCGTGTAATATGCTGTTTCGCAGACGTATGGAGGCTGTGTAAATATAAACTTATTTCTAAATTCCCACATTCTGTTGGTCGAACTGTGATTTCACACTGAATCACAACATGTGTCACAGCGCAGACGGTGGCCATGCGGCCCACCTTCGCTCTGCTGGTTCTACACTTAAGTAAACGTGTGTCTCTATTCGTTTCATTCTCTCGCCTTCTCAGCGTAAATCTGCACATCTGAACGTGACCACCGAATTCCCTTTTGTGTCCATTGAATCTTCCTCTTTGTCAGTGTCAGACAGGGACTTACTAACCCTAACCACTCCCTGTACGTAAACGTTCTTCCTAATGTCACTTTTACTTCTTTTCCTCGTGACTTTAAAATTCTGCCGAATCGTTGAGGATCCTTTCAGGTGTGGGAGCATTTTCACAACATTATTTCCTGTTTCTAGGTCCCTCATGACTTGGAAAAGTTCGGTTCTCCGAGGAGAGCTGTTCCAATTTTCCAATCTCCCTTGATTGTTGACATTCCTCAAACACAGCACCACTCACGTCAACCTGTTGAACACTATCTCCAACCATTTCACTTCCCTGTTTTCTGCCTCATTCGTACTCCAAACAGCCCAACCTCGTTTCACGAAGGCGTTTTTTGAGAAAATTAATCAGGCAGTTTTGCACAAGTCAAGTTAAAAAACGCGGGCTCGTCCGGGATTTGAACCTGGGACCTCTCGCAACTCGGTGTAGTAAAGGACCCAAAGCGAGAATCATACGCCTAGACCAACGAGCCAGAGGGCCGGAATACTACTAACCCCCCACACCGCTTGCACGACCTGAGACTTGCTCAGTATGAAATACATTTGAGATTGCTCTGAGATTTGCAAACGGCAAAGAGCTTCCCGAACAGCTGCTTCTCATTCAGTCTCCCTGCTGCTGTTTGTCCCGTCCCCGGGAACCGGGCTCTCTCCACTGGCAGATAATTCAACCATTTTGTTTCGAAACTTTTCTCTGACACCCGAGTGGCCAGTGACAAGCATTGCCCTCCTCAACATAGGATACAGAGAACAGGAGAAGTCCACGCAGACCTCCACGAGTGTATCAACGCGACTGTGCACATTGGGCCAGTATATCACTGGGAAATATTTATGTCCAAGCTTTTTTCGGCAGCAGATGAGAAGGCGAGGTGCAGAACAGAGCGCTGTTATACCGGAAAGCTGCTAAAGACGACATTGAGTGAATAGGAGAGAATGCTTTCTCAGCTGGGTTATGGTCCCAACACGCACCCGTTGTGCCAGGGGTTCCACCTCGGTTCCACTCTTCCTTCACTCGCAACACCCCACACCCATAGTGCCAAGGCACTTTCCCCTGCAACCGCCGAATGTGTAAAACTTGCCCATTTACCTGCTCCCTCCTGAATATCCAAGGGCTCTAACATACCTGCCAGGTGAAGCAGCACTTTTGCCACAACCTAGTCCACTGCATTCGCTGCTCACAGTCTCATTTCCCCAATGTAGAATGAAGCATAAACTGGGTGACTGCTTCGCAGAACATCCCGGTTCTGCCCGCGGAAAAAAAGGCCCTGACCTTGCGGTTGCCTGCCACTTTAACACATCACCCTGTGCCCTGGCCAACATCTCTGTCTCAGGCTTGCAGCAGTGTTCTCGCTCCAGATGAAAGAACAACACCTCATTTTCCACTTGGAGACCTTACAGCCCTCCGGTCTTCAATATCGAGTTCCATAACTTTAGGGCCTGAACTCCCCCATGTCCTTGACCCCTACCACACAAACGACTCCTTGTTATCACCTCGTCTGCTATGACACACTACGTATTGTTAGCCGCTAACAGTCTCCATTAACAGTTATTCGCCCTCTCACGCGGATCGTTATTCACTCCTACGTCCTTCCTATTGTTCTCTCTCTGAGCTGGCGGCAAACACAGCAATGTACATCGGAGACTCTGAGCCAGCTGAAACTTGCTCAGTGTGAAGTACATTCCACATTGCTCCAACAATTGCAAGCAGCAAAGCGTTTCCAGAACATCTGCTTGTCATTCTGTCCCCGGGGCGCTGATATTTGTCTCATCCCCAGGAACTGGACTACCTCCACTAGTGGATAATTAAACCATTTCATTTCTACTTGCACGTTGTTCTGCGGGGTGGGACGGGGTTAGGGTGGGGTGCGGGTAGAGTCCATTCGCTCTTCTGCTCTCTCTCTCTCTCTCTGAAACCCTTGGGGTGAGAGGTGTCAGTTACATTAATGCGGGGAACATGAACAACTTTGATTGTGAACTTTCTCCAAGGGTCTGTTATCGGAGAGATAGAAAGATGCTGTGCTGGCAGGACAGAAAGAAATGGACACCGAGGACTCTTCGCTCAGGTAAATTCACATTGTTGTGCAGCCTTCTTGGTGTTCAGAAATCGTCTTCACGCAGCAATCTTACGGAAAGTATATTGCAAAGTGGGCATCGCTTTCTTTGCTGCGACCGCGCAGCAGTTAACATCTGAGCCCCAAGTGTCCCAGATGAAGAGAATCCGAGTGAAACCTTCACTCACTGAGAGTCATCCCCACGGCCCTGAGCTGAGGGACTGCAGGCAGTCCAACACGGAAGGGACGGTTAAAAATGAACCAGTTTTGCCCCCTCAGCCTCTCTGTCCCAGAGACAGGCAGTGGGACGGCATAAACACGGAGGATCATTCTCGCGCAGACAGAAGCCGTTCAGCCCATCGCGTCCACGGCGATTGTCTGTCACTTGTCTCTCTCTCTCTCTCTCTCTGAGGTTATTCACAATCGGTGGAATCCGTCCTATTAGGAGGGGACGATGTCTGAGTCGTGATGCGGTTTCTGACATGCTAGTCAATCTCGTCTGAACCAGGGTGGCGAATTAATGCAAGGAATGGACGAAACCACAAGGCATGTGTTTCAACTTTACCAGCTGATTGGCATCGCAGAGAACTGGGTTTGCGATTCGGTTCAAGAGGAAACCGGCGAAGACCAGAATACCACTGAGACCTCTAAAATCATAACACCTGATTTGGCGAGTGCATCGATATCCGACATTTTGGTAAATCGATGCAAAGGCAGCTTGCAGAAGAGAGCACCAATCTTAAGGAAAGCAGCTCGAGGAGACATTGAATAATAGCAGAGGATGGTGTCGATCGATTGACCTCTGGGTTATGGGCCCAGCACACTCCCGCTGCGCCACTCAGCTGCCACACGCGGCGCTCCTTCCACAGAACACTTCAGGTTTTCGTCTGGCACGCGGCAGGCACGTTCGAGCCTGATGTCAAAGACCTCCACTGCTGCCGTGTAATATGCTGTTTCGCAGACGTATGGAGGCTGTGTAAATATAAACTTATTTCTAAATTCCCACATTCTGTTGGTCGAACTGTGATTTCACACTGAATCACAACATGTGTCACAGCGCAGACGGTGGCCATGCGGCCCACCTTCGCTCTGCTGGTTCTACACTTAAGTAAACGTGTGTCTCTATTCGTTTCATTCTCTCGCCTTCTCAGCGTAAATCTGCACATCTGAACGTGACCACCGAATTCCCTTTTGTGTCCATTGAATCTTCCTCTTTGTCAGTGTCAGACAGGGACTTACTAACCCTAACCACTCCCTGTACGTAAACGTTCTTCCTAATGTCACTTTTACTTCTTTTCCTCGTGACTTTAAAATTCTGCCGAATCGTTGAGGATCCTTTCAGGTGTGGGAGCATTTTCACAACATTATTTCCTGTTTCTAGGTCCCTCATGACTTGGAAAAGTTCGGTTCTCCGAGGAGAGCTGTTCCAATTTTCCAATCTCCCTTGATTGTTGACATTCCTCAAACACAGCACCACTCACGTCAACCTGTTGAACACTATCTCCAACCATTTCACTTCCCTGTTTTCTGCCTCATTCGTACTCCAAACAGCCCAACCTCGTTTCACGAAGGCGTTTTTTGAGAAAATTAATCAGGCAGTTTTGCACAAGTCAAGTTAAAAAATGCGGGCTCGTCCGGGATTTGAACCCGGGACCTCTCGCAACTCGGTGTAGTAAAGGACCCAAAGCGAGAATCATACGCCTAGACCAACGAGCCAGAGGGCCGGAATGCGACTAACCCCCCCACACCGCTTGCGCGACCTGAGACTTGCTCAGTATGAAATACATTTGAGATTGCTCTGAGATTTGCAAACGGCAAAGAGCTTCCCGAACAGCTGCTTCTCATTCAGTCTCCCTGCTGCTGTTTGTCCCGTCCCCGGGAACCGGGCTCTCTCCACTGGCAGATAATTCAACCATTTTGTTTCGAAACTTTTCTCTGACACCCGAGTGGCCAGTGACAAGCATTGCCCTCCTCAACATAGGATACAGAGAACAGGAGAAGTCCACGCAGACCTCCACGAGTGTATCAACGCGACTGTGCACATTGGGCCAGTATATCACTGGGAAATATTTACGTCCAAGCTTTTTTCGGCAGCAGATAAGAAGGCGAGGTGCAGAACAGAGCGCTGTTATACCGGAAAGCTGCTAAAGACGACATTGAGTGAATAGGAGAGAATGCTTTCTCAGCTGGGTTATGGTCCCAACACGCACCCGTTGTGCCAGGGGTTCCACCTCGGTTCCACTCTTCCTTCACTCGCAACACCCCACACCCATAGTGCCAAGGCACTTTCCCCTGCAACCGCCGAATGTGTAAAACTTGCCCATTTACCTGCTCCCTCCTGAATATCCAAGGGCTCAAACATACCTGCCAGGTGAAGCAGCACTTTTGCCACAACCTAGTCCACTGCATTCGCTGCTCACAGTCTCATTTCCCCAATGTAGAATGAAGCATAAACTGGGTGACTGCTTCGCAGAACATCCCGGTTCTGCCCGCGGAAAAAAAGGCCCTGACCTTGCGGTTGCCTGCCACTTTAACACATCACCCTGTGCCCTGGCCAACATCTCTGTCTCAGGCTTGCAGCAGTGTTCTCGCTCCAGATGAAAGAACAACACCTCATTTTCCACTTGGAGACCTTACAGCCCTCCGGTCTTCAATATCGAGTTCCATAACTTTAGGGCCTGAACTCCCCCATGTCCTTGACCCCTACCACACAAACGACTCCTTGTTATCACCTCGTCTGCTATGACACACTACGTATTGTTAGCCGCTAACAGTCTCCATTAACAGTTATTCGCCCTCTCACGCGGATCGTTATTCACTCCTACGTCCTTCCTATTGTTCTCTCTCTGAGCTGGCGGCAAACACAGCAATGTACATCGGAGACTCTGAGCCAGCTGAAACTTGCTCAGTGTGAAGTACATTCCACATTGCTCCAACAATTGCAAGCAGCAAAGCGTTTCCAGAACATCTGCTTGTCATTCTGTCCCCGGGGCGCTGATATTTGTCTCATCCCCAGGAACTGGACTACCTCCACTAGTGGATAATTAAACCATTTCATTTCTACTTGCACGTTGTTCTGCGGGGTGGGACGGGGTTAGGGTGGGGTGCGGGTAGAGTCCATTCGCTCTTCTGCTCTCTCTCTCTCTCTCTGAAACCCTTGGGGTGAGAGGTGTCAGTTACGTTAATGCGGGGAACATGAACAACTTTGATTGTGAACTTTCTCCAAGGGTCTGTTATCGGAGAGATAGAAAGATGCTGTGCTGGCAGGACAGAAAGAAATGGACACCGAGGACTCTTCGCTCAGGTAAATTCACATTGTTGTGCAGCCTTCTTGGTGTTCAGAAATCGTCTTCACGCAGCAATCTTACGGAAAGTCTATTGCAAAGTGGGCATCGCTTTCTTTGCTGCGACCGCGCAGCAGTTAACATCTGAGCCCCAAGTGTCCCAGATGAAGAGAATCCGAGTGAAACCTTCACTCACTGAGAGTCATCCCCACGGCCCTGAGCTGAGGGACTGCAGGCAGTCCAACACGGAAGGGACGGTTAAAAATGAACCAGTTTTGCCCCCTCAGCCTCTCTGTCCCAGAGACAGGCAGTGGGACGGCATAAACACGGAGGATCATTCTCGCGCAGACAGAAGCCGTTCAGCCCATCGCGTCCACGGCGATTGTCTGTCACTTGTCTCTCTCTCTCTCTGAGGTTATTCACAATCGGTGGAATCCGTCCTATTAGGAGGGGACGATGTCTGAGTCGTGATGCGGTTTCTGACATGCTAGTCAATCTCGTCTGAACCAGGGTGGCGAATTAATGCAAGGAATGGACGAAACCACAAGGCATGTGTTTCAACTTTACCAGCTGATTGGCATCGCAGAGAACTGGGTTTGCGATTCGGTTCAAGAGGAAACCGGCGAAGACCAGAATACCACTGAGACCTCTAAAATCATAACACCTGATTTGGCGAGTGCATCGATATCCGACATTTTGGTAAATCGATGCAAAGGCAGCTTGCAGAAGAGAGCACCAATCTTAAGGAAAGCAGCTCGAGGAGACATTGAATAATAGCAGAGGATGGTGTCGATCGATTGACCTCTGGGTTATGGGCCCAGCACACTCCCGCTGCGCCACTCAGCTGCCACACGCGGTGCTCCTTCCACAGAACACTTCAGGTTTTCGTCTGGCACGCGGCAGGCACGTTCGAGCCTGATGTCAAAGACCTCCACTGCTGCCGTGTAATATGCTGTTTCGCAGACGTATGGAGGCTGTGTAAATATAAACTTATTTCTAAATTCCCACATTCTGTTGGTCGAACTGTGATTTCACACTGAATCACAACATGTGTCACAGCGCAGACGGTGG
Source organism: Chiloscyllium plagiosum (assembly GCF_037043375.1). Lineage (NCBI taxonomy): Eukaryota > Metazoa > Chordata > Chondrichthyes > Orectolobiformes > Hemiscylliidae > Chiloscyllium > Chiloscyllium plagiosum. Next base: position 35,469,618 of record NW_028270165.1, read on the forward strand.
CCATGCGGCCCACCTTCGCTCTGCTGGTTCTACACTTAAGTAAACGTGTGTCTCTATTCGTTTCATTCTCTCGCCTTCTCAGCGTAAATCTGCACATCTGAACATGACCACCGAATTCCCTTTTGTGTCCATTGAATCTTCCTCTTTGTCAGTGTCAGACAGGGACTTACTAACCCTAACCACTCCCTGTACGTAAACGTTCTTCCTAATGTCACTTTTACTTCTTTTCCTCGTGACTTTAAAATTCTGCCGAATCGTTGAGGATCCTTTCAGGTGTGGGAGCATTTTCACAACATTATTTCCTGTTTCTAGGTCCCTCATGACTTGGAAAAGTTCGGTTCTCCGAGGAGAGCTGTTCCAATTTTCCAATCTCCCTTGATTGTTGACATTCCTCAAACACAGCACCACTCACGTCAACCTGTTGAACACTATCTCCAACCATTTCACTTCCCTGTTTTCTGCCTCATTCGTACTCCAAACAGCCCAACCTCGTTTCACGAAGGCGTTTTTTGAGAAAATTAATCAGGCAGTTTTGCACAAGTCAAGTTAGAAAACGCGGGCTCGCCCGGGATTTGAACCCAGGATCTCTCGCAACACGGTACAGTAAAGGACCCAAAGCGAGAATCATACACATAGACCAACGAGACAGAGGGTCGGAGCACTACTAACCCCCCACACCGCTTGCGCGACCTGAGACTTGCTCAGTATGAAATACATTTGAGATTGCTCTGAGAATTGCAAACGGCAAAGAGTTTCCCGAACAGCTGCTTCTCATTCAGTCTCCCTGCTGCTGTTTGTCCCGTCCCCGGGAACCGGGCTCTCTCCACTGGCAGATAATTCAACCATTTTGTTTCGAAACTTTTCTCTGACACCCGAGTGGCCAGTGACAAGCATTGCCCTCCTCAACATAGGATACAGAGAACAGGAGAAGTCCACGCAGACCTCCACGAGTGTATCAACGCGACTGTGCACATTGGGCCAGTATATCACTGGGAAATATTTATGTCCAAGCTTTTTTCAGCAGCAGATGAGAAGGCGAGGTGCAGAACAGAGCGCTGTTATACCGGAAAGCTGCTAAAGACGACATTGAGTGAATAGGAGAGAATGCTTTCTCAGCTGGGTTATGGTCCCAACACGCACCCGTTGTGCCAGGGGTTCCACCTCGGTTCCACTCTTCCTTCACTCGCAACACCCCACACCCATAGTGCCAAGGCATTTTCCCCTGCAACCGCCGAATGTGTAAAACTTGCCCATTTACCTGCTCCCTCCTGAATATCCAAGGGCTCTAAAATACCTGCCAGGTGAAGCAGCACTTTTGCCACAACCTAGTCCACTGCATTCGCTGCTCACAGTCTCATTTCCCCAATGTAGAATGAAGCATAAACTGGGTGACTGCTTCGCAGAACATCCCGGTTCTGCCCGCGGAAAAAAAGGCCCTGACCTTGCGGTTGCCTGCCACTTTAACACATCACCCTGTGCCCTGGCCAACATCTCTGTCTCAGGCTTGCAGCAGTGTTCTCGCTCCAGATGAAAGAACAACACCTCATTTTCCACTTGGAGACCTTACAGCCCTCCGGTCTTCAATATCGAGTTCCATAACTTTAGGGCCTGAACTCCCCCATGTCCTTGACCCCTACCACACAAACGACTCCTTGTTATCACCTCGTCTGCTATGACACACTACGTATTGTTAGCCGCTAACAGTCTCCATTAACAGTTATTCGCCCTCTCACGCGGATCGTTATTCACTCCTACGTCCTTCCTATTGTTCTCTCTCTGAGCTGGCGGCAAACACAGCAATGTACATCGGAGACTCTGAGCCAGCTGAAACTTGCTCAGTGTGAAGTACATTCCACATTGCTCCAACAATTGCAAGCAGCAAAGCGTTTCCAGAACATCTGCTTGTCACTCTGTCCCCGGGGCGCTGATATTTGTCTCATCCCCAGGAACTGGACTACCTCCACTAGTGGATAATTAAACCATTTCATTTCTACTTGCACGTTGTTCTGCGGGGTGGGACGGGGTTAGGGTGGGGTGCGGGTAGAGTCCATTCGCTCTTCTGCTCTCTCTCTCTCTCTCTCTGAAACCCTTGGGGTGAGAGGTGTCAGTTACATTAATGCGGGGAACATGAACAACTTTGATTGTGAACTTTCTCCAAGGGTCTGTTATCGGAGAGATAGAAAGATGCTGTGCTGACAGGACAGAAAGAAATGGACACCGAGGACTCTTCGCTCAGGTAAATTCACATGGTTGTGCAGTCTTCTTGGTGTTCAGAAATCGTCTTCACGCAGCAATCTTACGGAAAGTCTATTGCAAAGTGGGCATCGCTTTCTTTGCTGCGACCGCGCAGCAGTTAACATCTGAGCCCCAAGTGTCCCAGATGAAGAGAATCCGAGTGAAACCTTCACTCACTGAGAGTCATCCCCACGGCCCTGAGCTGAGGGACTGCAGGCAGTCCAACACGGAAGGGACGGTTAAAAATGAACCAGTTTTGCCCCCTCAGCCTCTCTGTCCCAGAGACAGGCAGTGGGACGGCATAAACACGGAGGATCATTCTCGCGCAGACAGAAGCCGTTCAGCCCATCGCGTCCACGGCGATTGTCTGTCACTTGTCTCTCTCTCTCTGAGGTTATTCACAATCGGTGGAATCCGTCCTATTAGGAGGGGACGATGTCTGAGTCGTGATGCGGTTTCTGACATGCTTGTCAATCTCGTCTGAACCAGGGTGGCGAATTACTGCAAGGAATGGACGAAACCACAAGGCATGTGTTTCAACTTTACCAGCTGATTGGCATCGCAGAGAACTGGGTTTGCGATTCGGTTCAAGAGGAAACCGGCGAAGACCAGAATACCACTGAGACCTCTAAAACCATACCACCTGATTTGGCGAGTGCATCGATATCCGACATTTTGGTAAATCGATGCAAAGGCAGCTTGCAGAAGAGAGCACCAATCTTAAGGAAAGCAGCTCGAGGAGACATTGAATAATAGCAGAGGATGGTGTCGATCTATCGACCTCTGGGTTATGGGCCCAGCACACTCCCGCTGCGCCACTCAGCTGCCACTCGCGGTGCTCCTTCCACAGAACACTTCAGGTTTTCGTCTGGCACGCGGCAGGCACGTTCGAGCCTGATGTCAAAGACCTCCACTGCTGCCGTGTAATATGCTGTTTCGCAGACGTATGGAGGCTGTGTAAATATAAACTTATTTCTAAATTCCCACATTCTGTTGGTCGAACTGTGATTTCACACTGAATCACAACATGTGTCACAGCGCAGACGGTGGCCATGCGGCCCACCTTCGCTCTGCTGGTTCTACACTTAAGTAAACGTGTGTCTCTATTCGTTTCATTCTCTCGCCTTCTCAGCGTAAATCTGCACATCTGAACGTGACCACCGAATTCCCTTTTGTGTCCATTGAATCTTCCTCTTTGTCAGTGTCAGACAGGGACTTACTAACCCTAACCACTCCCTGTACGTAAACGTTCTTCCTAATGTCACTTTTACTTCTTTTCCTCGTGACTTTAAAATTCTGCCGAATCGTTGAGGATCCTTTCAGGTGTGGGAGCATTTTCACAACATTATTTCCTGTTTCTAGGTCCCTCATGACTTGGAAAAGTTCGGTTCTCCGAGGAGAGCTGTTCCAATTTTCCAATCTCCCTTGATTGTTGACATTCCTCAAACACAGCACCACTCACGTCAACCTGTTGAACACTATCTCCAACCATTTCACTTCCCTGTTTTCTGCCTCATTCGTACTCCAAACAGCCCAACCTCGTTTCACGAAGGCGTTTTTTGAGAAAATTAATCAGGCAGTTTTGCACAAGTCAAGTTAAAAAACGCGGGCTCGTCCGGGATTTGAACCCGGGACCTCTCGCAACTCAGTGCAATAAAGGACCCAAAGCGAGAATCATACACCTAGACCAACGAGCCAGAGGGCCGGAGTGCTACTAACCCCCCACACCACTTGCGCGACCTGAGACTTGCTCAGTATGAAATACATTTGAGATTGCTCTGAGAATTGCAAACGGCAAAGAGTTTCCCGAACAGCTGCTTCTCATTCAGTCTCCCTGCTGCTGTTTGTCCCGTCCCCGGGAACCGGGCTCTCTCCACTGGCAGATAATTCAACCATTTTGTTTCGAAACTTTTCTCTGACACCCGAGTGGCCAGTGACAAGCATTGCCCTCCTCAACATAGGATACAGAGAACAGGAGAAGTCCGCGCAGACCTCCACGAGTGTATCAACGCGACTGTGCACATTGGGCCAGTATATCACTGGGAAATATTTATGTCCAAGCTTTTTTTCGGCAGCAGATGAGAAGGCGAGGTGCAGAACAGAGCGCTGTTATACCGGAAAGCTGCTAAAGACGACATTGAGTGAATAGGAGAGAATGCTTTCTCAGCTGGGTTATGGTCCCAACACGCACCCGTTGTGCCAGGGGTTCCACCTCGGTTCCACTCTTCCTTCACTCGCAACACCCCACACCCATAGTGCCAAGGCACTTTCCCCTGCAACCGCCGAATGTGTAAAACTTGCCCATTTACCTGCTCCCTCCTGAATATCCAAGGGCTCTAACATACCTGCCAGGTGAAGCAGCACTTTTGCCACAACCTAGTCCACTGCATTCGCTGCTCACAGTCTCATTTCCCCAATGTAGAATGAAGCATAAACTGGGTGACTGCTTCGCAGAACATCCCGGTTCTGCCCGCGGAAAAAAAGGCCCTGACCTTGCGGTTGCCTGCCACTTTAACACATCACCCTGTGCCCTGGCCAACATCTCTGTCTCAGGCTTGCAGCAGTGTTCTCGCTCCAGATGAAAGAACAACACCTCATTTTCCACTTGGAGACCTTACAGCCCTCCGGTCTTCAATATCGAGTTCCATAACTTTAGGGCCTGAACTCCCCCATGTCCTTGACCCCTACCACACAAACGACTCCTTGTTATCACCTCGTCTGCTATGACACACTACGTATTGTTAGCCGCTAACAGTCTCCATTAACAGTTATTCGCCCTCTCACGCGGATCGTTATTCACTCCTACGTCCTTCCTATTGTTCTCTCTCTGAGCTGGCGGCAAACACAGCAATGTACATCGGAGACTCTGAGCCAGCTGAAACTTGCTCAGTGTGAAGTACATTCCACATTGCTCCAAGAATTGCAAGCAGCAAAGCGTTTCCAGAACATATGCTTGTCATTCTGTCCCCGGGGCGCTGATATTTGTCTCATCCCCAGGAACTGGACTACCTCCACTGGTGGATAATTAAACCATTTCATTTCTACTTGCACGTTGTTCTGCGGGGTGGGACGGGGTTAGGGTGGGGTGCGGGTAGAGTCCATTCGCTCTTCTGCTCTCTCTCTCTCTCTCTCTGAAACCCTTGGGGTGAGAGGTGTCAGTTACATTAATGCGGGGAACATGAACAACTTTGATTGTGAACTTTCTCCAAGGGTCTGTTATCGGAGAGATAGAAAGATGCTGTGCTGGCAGGACAGAAAGAAATGGACACCGAGGACTCTTCGCTCAGGTAAATTCACATTGTTGTGCAGCCTTCTTGGTGTTCAGAAATCGTCTTCACGCAGCAATCTTACGGAAAGTCTATTGCAAAGTGGGCATCGCTTTCTTTGCTGCGACCGCGCAGCAGTTAACATCTGAGCCCCAAGTGTCCCAGATGAAGAGAATCCGAGTGAAACCTTCACTCACTGAGAGTCATCCCCACGGCCCTGAGCTGAGGGACTGCAGGCAGTCCAACACGGAAGGGACGGTTAAAAATGAACCAGTTTTGCCCCCTCAGCCTCTCTGTCCCAGAGACAGGCAGTGGGACGGCATAAACACGGAGGATCATTCTCGCGCAGACAGAAGCCGTTCAGCCCATCGCGTCCACGGCGATTGTCTGTCACTTGTCTCTCTCTCTCTCTCTCTCTGAGGTTATTCACAATCGGTGGAATCCGTCCTATTAGGAGGGGACGATGTCTGAGTCGTGATGCGGTTTCTGACATGCTTGTCAATCTCGTCTGAACCAGGGTGGCGAATTAATGCAAGGAATGGACGAAACCACAAGGCATGTGTTTCAACTTTACCAGCTGATTGGCATCGCAGAGAACTGGGTTTGCGATTCGGTTCAAGAGGAAACCGGCGAAGACCAGAATACCACTGAGACCTCTAAAATCATACCACCTGATTTGGCGAGTGCATCGATATCCGACATTTTGGTAAATCGATGCAAAGGCAGCTTGCAGAAGAGAGCACCAATCTTAAGGAAAGCAGCTCGAGGAGACATTGAATAATAGCAGAGGATGGTGTCGATCGATTGACCTCTGGGTTATGGGCCCAGCACACTCCCGCTGCGCCACTCAGCTGCCACACGCGGTGCTCCTTCCACAGAACACTTCAGGTTTTCGTCTGGCACGCGGCAGGCACGTTCGAGCCTGATGTCAAAGACCTCCACTGCTGCCGTGTAATATGCTGTTTCGCAGACGTATGGAGGCTGTGTAAATATAAACTTATTTCTAAATTCCCACATTCTGTTGGTCGAACTGTGATTTCACACTGAATCACAACATGTGTCACAGCGCAGACGGTGGCCATGCGGCCCACCTTCGCTCTGCTGGTTCTACACTTAAGTAAACGTGTGTCTCTATTCGTTTCATTCTCTCGCCTTCTCAGCGTAAATCTGCACATCTGAACGTGACCACCGAATTCCCTTTTGTGTCCATTGAATCTTCCTCTTTGTCAGTGTCAGACAGGGACTTACTAACCCTAACCACTCCCTGTACGTAAACGTTCTTCCTAATGTCACTTTTACTTCTTTTCCTCGTGACTTTAAAATTCTGCCGAATCGTTGAGGATCCTTTCAGGTGTGGGAGCATTTTCACAACATTATTTCCTGTTTCTAGGTCCCTCATGACTTGGAAAAGTTCGGTTCTCCGAGGAGAGCTGTTCCAATTTTCCAATCTCCCTTGATTGTTGACATTCCTCAAACACAGCACCACTCACGTCAACCTGTTGAACACTATCTCCAACCATTTCACTTCCCTGTTTTCTGCCTCATTCGTACTCCAAACAGCCCAACCTCGTTTCACGAAGGCGTTTTTTGAGAAAATTAATCAGGCAGTTTTGCACAAGTCAAGTTAAAAAACGCGGGCTCGTCCGGGATTTGAACCTGGGACCTCTCGCAACTCGGTGTAGTAAAGGACCCAAAGCGAGAATCATACGCCTAGACCAACGAGCCAGAGGGCCGGAATACTACTAACCCCCCACACCGCTTGCGCGACCTGAGACTTGCTCAGTATGAAATACATTTGAGATTGCTCTGAGATTTGCAAACGGCAAAGAGCTTCCCGAACAGCTGCTTCTCATTCAGTCTCCCTGCTGCTGTTTGTCCCGTCCCCGGGAACCGGGCTCTCTCCACTGGCAGATAATTCAACCATTTTGTTTCGAAACTTTTCTCTGACACCCGAGTGGCCAGTGACAAGCATTGCCCTCCTCAACATAGGATACAGAGAACAGGAGAAGTCCACGCAGACCTCCACGAGTGTATCAACGCGACTGTGCACATTGGGCCAGTATATCACTGGGAAATATTTATGTCCAAGCTTTTTTCGGCAGCAGATGAGAAGGCGAGGTGCAGAACAGAGCGCTGTTATACCGGAAAGCTGCTAAAGACGACATTGAGTGAATAGGAGAGAATGCTTTCTCAGCTGGGTTATGGTCCCAACACGCACCCGTTGTGCCAGGGGTTCCACCTCGGTTCCACTCTTCCTTCACTCGCAACACCCCACACCCATAGTGCCAAGGCACTTTCCCCTGCAACCGCCGAATGTGTAAAACTTGCCCATTTACCTGCTCCCTCCTGAATATCCAAGGGCTCTAACATACCTGCCAGGTGAAGCAGCACTTTTGCCACAACCTAGTCCACTGCATTCGCTGCTCACAGTCTCATTTCCCCAATGTAGAATGAAGCATAAACTGGGTGACTGCTTCGCAGAACATCCCGGTTCTGCCCGCGGAAAAAAAGGCCCTGACCTTGCGGTTGCCTGCCACTTTAACACATCACCCTGTGCCCTGGCCAACATCTCTGTCTCAGGCTTGCAGCAGTGTTCTCGCTCCAGATGAAAGAACAACACCTCATTTTCCACTTGGAGACCTTACAGCCCTCCGGTCTTCAATATCGAGTTCCATAACTTTAGGGCCTGAACTCCCCCATGTCCTTGACCCCTACCACACAAACGACTCCTTGTTACCACCTCGTCTGCTATGACACACTACGTATTGTTAGCCGCTAACAGTCTCCATTAACAGTTATTCGCCCTCTCACGCGGATCGTTATTCACTCCTACGTCCTTCCTATTGTTCTCTCTGTGAGCTGGCGGCAAACACAGCAATGTACATCGGAGACACTGAGCCAGCTGAAACTTGCTCAGTGTGAAGTACATTCCACATTGCTCCAAGAATTGCAAGCAGCAAAGCGTTTCCAGAACATCTGCTTGTCACTCTGTCCCCGGGGCGCTGATATTTGTCTCATCCCCAGGAAGTGGACTACCTCCACTCGTGGATAATTAAACCATTTCATTTCTACTTGCACGTTGTTCTGCGGGGTGGGACGGGGTTAGGGTGGGGTGCGGGTAGAGTCCATTCGCTCTTCTGCTCTCTCTCTCTCTCTCTCTGAAACCCTTGGGGTGAGAGGTGTCAGTTACATTAATGCGGGGAACATGAACAACTTTGATTGTGAACTTTCTCCAAGGGTCTGTTATCGGAGAGATAGAAAGATGCTGTGCTGGCAGGACAGAAAGAAATGGACACCGAGGACTCTTCGCTCAGGTAAATTCACATGGTTGTGCAGTCTTCTTGGTGTTCAGAAATCGTCTTCACGCAGCAAACTTACGGAAAGTCTATTGCAAAGTGGGCATCGCTTTCTTTGCTGCGACCGCGCAGCAGTTAACATCTGAGCCCCAAGTGTCCCAGATGAAGAGAATCCGAGTGAAACCTTCACTCACTGAGAGTCATCCCCACGGCCCTGAGCTGAGGGACTGCAGGCAGTCCAACACGGAAGGGACGGTTAAAAATGAACCAGTTTTGCCCCCTCAGCCTCTCTGTCCCAGAGACAGGCAGTGGGACGGCATAAACACGGAGGATCATTCTCGCGCAGACAGAAGCCGTTCAGCCCATCGCGTCCACGGCGATTGTCTGTCACTTGTCTCTCTCTCTCTCTCTCTCTGAGGTTATTCACAATCGGTGGAATCCGTCCTATTAGGAGGGGACGATGTCTGAGTCGTGATGCGGTTTCTGACATGCTTGTCAATCTCGTCTGAACCAGGGTGGCGAATTACTGCAAGGAATGGACGAAACCACAAGGCATGTGTTTCAACTTTACCAGCTGATTGGCATCGCAGAGAACTGGGTTTGCGATTCGGTTCAAGAGGAAACCGGCGAAGACCAGAATACCACTGAGACCTCTAAAACCATACCACCTGATTTGGCGAGTGTATCGATATCCGACATTCTGTGAAATCGATGCAAAGTCAGCTTGCAGAAGAGAGCACCGATCTTAAGGAAAGCAGCTCGAGGAGACATTGAATAATAGCAGAGGATGGTTTCGATCCATCGACCTCTGGGTTATGGGCCCAGCACGCTCCCGCTGCGCCACTCTGCTGCCACACGCGGCGCCCCTTCCACAGAACACTTCAGGTTTCCGTCTGGCACGCGGCAGGCACGTTCGAGCCTGATGTCAAAGACCTCCACTGCTGTCGTGTAATATGCTGTTTCGCGGACGTATGGAGGCTGTGTAAATATAAACTTATTTCTAAATTCCCACATTCTGTTGGTCGAACTGTGATTTCACACTGAATCACAACATGTGTCACAGCGCAGACGGTGGCCATGCGGCCCACCTTCGCTCTGCTGGTTCTTCACTTAAGTAAACGTGTGTCTCTATTCGTTTCATTCTCTCGCCTTCTCAGCGTAAATCTGCACATCTGAACGTGACCACCGAATTCCCTTTTGTGTCCATTGAATCTTCCTCTTTGTCAGTGTCAGACAGGGACTTACTAACCCTAACCACTCCCTGTACGTAAACGTTCTTCCTAATGTCACTTTTACTTCTTTTCCTCGTGACTTTAAAATTCTGCCGAATCGTTGAGGATCCTTTCAGGTGTGGGAGCATTTTCACAACATTATTTCCTTTTTCTAGGTCCCTCATGACTTGGAAAAGTTCGGTTCTCCGAGGAGAGCTGTTCCAATTTTCCAATCTCCCTTGATTGTTGACATTCCTCAAACACAGCACCACTCACGTCAACCTGTTGAACACTATCTCCAACCATTTCACTTCCCTGTTTTCTGCCTCATTCGCACTCCAAACAGCCCAACCTCGTTTCACGAAGGCGTTTTTTGAGAAAATTAATCAGGCAGTTTTGCACAAGTCAAGTTAAAAAACGCGGGCTCGTCTGGGATTTGAACCCGGGACCTCTCGCAACTCGGTACAGTAAAGGACCCAAAGCGAGAATCATACGCCTAGACCAACGAGCCAGAGGGCCGGAATGCTACTAACCCCCCACACCGCTTGCGCGACCTGAGACTTGCTCAGTATGAAATACATTTGAGATTGCTCTGAGAATTGCAAACGGCAAAGAGTTTCCCGAACAGCTGCTTCTCATTCAGTCTCCCTGCTGCTGTTTGTCCCGTCCCCGGGAACCGGGCTCTCTGCACTGGCAGATAATTCAACCATTTTGTTTCGAAACTTTTCTCTGACACCCGAGTGGCCAGTGACAAGCATTGCCCTCGTCAACATAGGATACAGAGAACAGGAGAAGTCCACGCAGACCTCCACGAGTGTATCAACGCGACTGTGCACATTGGGCCAGTATATCACTGGGAAATATTTATGTCCAAGCTTTTTTCGGCAGCAGATGAGAAGGCGAGGTGCAGAACAGAGCGCTGTTATACCGGAAAACTGCTAAAGACGACATTGAGTGAATAGGAGAGAATGCTTTCTCAGCTGGGTTATGGTCCCAACACGCACCCGTTGTGCCAGGGGTTCCACCTCGGTTCCACTCTTCCTTCACTCGCAACACCCCACACCCACCTCCCATAGTACCAAGGCACTTTCCCCTGCAACCGCCGAATGTGTAACACCTGCCCATTTACCTGCTCCCTCCTGAATATCCAAGGGCTCTAACATACCTGCCAGGTGAAGCAGCACTTTTGCCACAACCTAGTCCACTGCATTCGCTGCTCACAGTCTCATTTCCCCAATGTAGAATGAAGCATAAACTGGGTGACTGCTTCGCAGAACATCCCGGTTCTGCCCGCGGAAAAAAAGGCCCTGACCTTGCGGTTGCCTGCCACTTTAACACATCACCCTGTTCCCTGGCCAACATCTCTGTCTCAGGCTTGCAGCAGTGTTCTCGCTCCAGATGAAAGAACAACACCTCATTTTCCACTTGGAGACCTTACAGCCCTCCGGTCTTCAATATCGAGTTCCATAACTTTAGGGCCTGAACTCCCCCATGTCCTTGACCCCTACCACACAAACGACTCCTTGTTATCACCTCGTCTGCTATGACACACTACGTATTGTTAGCCGCTAACAGTCTCCATTAACAGTTATTCGCCCTCTCACGCGGATCGTTATTCACTCCTACGTCCTTCCTATTGTTCTCTCTCTGAGCTGGCGGCAAACACAGCAATGTACATCGGAGACTCTGAGCCAGCTGAAACTTGCTCAGTGTGAAGTACATTCCACATTGCTCCAACAATTGCAAGCAGCAAAGCGTTTCCAGAACATCTGCTTGTCATTCTGTCCCCGGGGCGCTGATATTTGTCTCATCCCCAGGAACTGGACTACCTCCACTGGTGGATAATTCAACCATTTCATTTCTACTTGCACGTTGTTCTGCGGGGTGGGACGGGGTGTAGGGTGGGGTGCGGGTAGAGTCCATTCGCTCTTCTGCTCTCTCTCTCTCTCTCTCTCTGAAACCCTTGGGGTGAGAGGTGTCAGTTACATTAATGCGGGGAACATGAACAACTTTGATTGTGAACTTTCTCCAAGGGTCTGTTATCGGAGAGATAGAAAGATGCTGTTTTGGCAGGACCGAAAGAAATGGACACCGAGGACTCTTCGCTCAGGTAAATTCACATTGTTGTGCAGCCTTCTTGGTGTTCAGAAATCGTCTTCACGCAGCAATCTTAGGGAAAGTCTATTGCAAAGTGGGCATCGCTTTCTTTGCTGCAACCGCGCAGCAGTTAACATCTGAGCCCCAAGTGTCCCAGATGAAGAGAATCCGAGTGAAACCTTCACTCACTGAGAGTCATCCCCACGGCTTTGAGCTGAGGGACTGCAGGCAGTCCAACATGGAAGGGACGGTTAAAAATGAACCCTCAGCCTCTCTGTCCCAGAGACAGGCAGTGGGACGGCATAAACACGTAGGATCATTCTCGCGCAGACAGAAGCCGTTCAGCCCATCGAGTCCACGGCGACTGTCTGTCACTTGTCTCTCTCTCTGAGGTTATTCACAATCGGTGGTATCCGTCCTAATATTCGGGGACTATGTCTGAGTCGTGATGCGGTTTCTGACATGCTTGTCATTCTCGTCTGGACCAGGGTGGCGAATGACTGCAAGGAATGGACGAAACCACAAGGCATGTGTTTCAACTTTACCAGCTGATTGGCATCGCAGAGAACTGGGTTTGCGATTCGGTTCAGAGGAAACAGACGAAGTACAGACTACCACTGAGACCTCTAAAATCTTGCCACACGAGTTGAGTGGATTTGGCGATTGCATCGATATCCGACATTTTGGTAAATCGATGCAAAGGCAGCTTGCAGAAGAGAGCACCGATCTTAAGGAAAGTAGTTCGAGGTGACATTGAACAATAGCAGATGATGGTTTCGATCCATCGACCTCTGGGTTATGGGCCCAGCACGCTCCCGCTGCGCCACTCTGCTGCCACACGCAGCGTCTCTTCCACAGAACACTTCAGGTTTCCGTCTGGCACGCGGCAGGCACGTTCGAGCCTGATGTCAAAGACCTCCACTGCTGCCGTGTAATATGCTGTTTCGCAGACGTATGGAGGCTGTGTAAATATAAACTTATTTCTAAATTCCCACATTCTGTTGGTCGAACTGTGATTTCACACTGAATCACAACATGTGTCACAGCGCAGACGGAGGCCATGCGGCCCACCTTCGCTCTGCTGGTTCTACACTTAAGTAAACGTGTGTCTCTATTCGTTTCATTCTCTCGCCTTCTCAGCGTAAATCTGCACATCTGAACGTGACCACCTAATTCCCTTTTGTCTCCATTGAATCTTCCTCTTTGTCAGTGTCAGACAGGGACTTACTAACCCTAACCACTCCCTGTACGAAAACGTTCTTCCTAATGTCACTTTTACTTCTTTTCATTGTGACTTTAAAATTCTGCCGAATTTTTGAGGTAGAGGTAAACAGCCAAAGATAATCACCGTCACTGATTTCCTTCCATCGACTCAACTTTGTGAAACAGTATCTTTCACTGACAAATAAAACACCTTTGTCCTCAGGTGCCTGCTTCATTTCGACCACGACTTCACGCCCCTCACTGTTCTCGTCTCACTTCCAAACACTTGGCTCATACCCTCAAAAACAGCTCTGCGGGTATCTGCTTGTTCCACCCTGACAGGCAGTGGGTTGCAGATTTCCGATCAGTCCCAATGTGATTGAAATATTTCAACCCCCCCCCCCCCCCTCCCCACCACTGATTTGCATCTTTAAAAAAAAGTGGAGCAATCTCCCTTTCTTTTTGACGACAGTTCTCAACTGGAGTCAGCAGGGTTCACACCAGCGTGGGGAAACCGCAATGGATTTCATGTCCATCGCATTCACCACTCGGCCCACCAATACAGAACCACACTGACAGCTTCACTTCCCAGGTCTCTCTGCCTATGGAGCTGAGAAAGAGTAAATCATTGCAGAGTTTGTTTGAATCCAATCACTTCACAGGTTTCGAAAGGGTTAAATATCTGCAAATGGCGAGTCTGGGTGTTTCATCCCGAAAGATGAAATGGACGTTCAGTTAAAAACAAAACCAGAAATTGCAGGAGCAACTCAGCAGGTCAGGCAGCATCTGTAGAAAGAGAATCAGAGACAACATTTCAGGACTTTTTTTTCCCCTCATCCAGGTACAGCCAAACCTACTGAGTTGCTCTAGCACTTTCGCCTTCTGTCTCGGACTCTCAGCATCCGCACTCCTTTACGTTAGAAATTCAATCAATTCAGAAACCCCTTTGTGCTTCCTCAGTGGAAAAGATTTCCGTTTGGGAAATATTTTCCTGACAACATTAAAAACGCGCATCTTTGCAGACAAGAAAGCGGTAGGAGCGAGAACAACAAACGCCGCGTCCCTGGGTGGTCTCGAACCACCAACCTCCCGGTTAACAGCCGAACGCGCTGACCAATTGCCCCACAGAGACAGGCCCGGGCATCGCTCGCACAGTCTCGTTGAGGAAGCATCTATTCAATTCATAATTCAACCTGCCCCGCCCAGAATTACCATTGTCTTCTATCAGTTCAAACACAGCGAATACTGCAGAAAGCCAACGGGTCGAGCAGCATCTGTGGAAAGGTAAACAGAGCCGACGTTTTGAGTGTGTTACGGTTTTTGTTCAGAACTCAGTGTTTTGCCTCTTCCCAAAGTTGGTCCAGGTCTGTGTCTCAATTGGCAAACACATGGCAAGTGAAGGTCCGCAATGTGAAGTTATAGCCTTGGCTGTTTAATAAAAAAGCAGTGCATTGTTTAAATGGTGATATATTGGAATGTGGAGAAAGTGAGGACTCGCGGTGAAAGTCGAAAAATGTGGCACTGGAAAAGCACAACAGGTCAGGCAGCATCTGAGAAGCAGGACAGTGAACGTTTCGGGCACAAGCCCTTCATCAGGAATGATGTATGGATGTACAAAGGGGTCTCAGAGTCCCTCCACACCAGTCAATGCCAGTTGTCGGGCAGATGCAGCAGGCAATGAGCGAGGCAAGTGGTATTTTACGAAGAGGAATTCAGTTCAGAAGTGGGGTATTTGAACATATTCAAGGCTAAATTCATCTGAGTTTTGAACAACAAAGAAGTGGATGGTTATGGGGTGGAGGTAAGAAAATGGTTTTAAGACCAGTACAGGTCAGTCACAGAGTCAGACAGCACTGAACAGACCCTTCATCCAACTCGTCCATGCTGAGTATGTTCTCAAACTAAACTCGTCCCACCTACCAGTGTTTGGCCCATAAACCTTTGAAACTTTCATATTCATGTACTTATCTAAATGTCTTTTAAACGTTGTAACTGTACGTGTATAAAATCATGAGGGGTATGGATAGGATAAATAGACAAAGTCTTTTCCCTGGGGTGGGGGAGTCCAGCACGAGAAGGCATGGGTTTATCGTTGGAGGGGAAAGATACAAAAGAGATCGAAGGGGCAACGCTTTCACGCAGAGGATGGTACGTTTATTGAATGAACTGCCAGAAGAAGTGGTGAAGTCTAGTACGATTGCAACATTTAAAAGGCATTTGGTTAGGTATACGAATAGGAAGGGTTTGGAGGGATATGGGGACGTGTGCTGTCAGGTGGGACTAGATTGGATTGGGATAGTTGGTCGGCATGGACAGGTTGGACCAAACAGTCTGTTTCTGTGCTGTACATCTCTATGACTCTATGACTTCTTCTGGACATTCATTCTGCACTCAGACCACTATCTTAAAAAACGATCCTTGTCCTGTCTTTGTAAAATCTTTCTCTACTCACCTCAAAATATTTGCTCCCTGATCCTGAAACGCCCAGCTGAGGGAAAGGACACCTTCTGTTCACCTCATCCGTATCCCTCATGATTTTATAATCCTCTATATGCAGTGTGTAGTGGTTCATTGAAATAATGTCCTGATGCAGCGTCATTTGTGGGTGTTGGGATGATTGCTTCTTTGGTTAAGCACTTGGTTTGCGTGTGTTGTTTTTCTCTAGACGCTAGTTTGAAGTTCCCCATTGACTGTTCGCTCTCCTGTGATATCTCGGAATGGCACTTTGTTGTTGTTCTCCTCCTCTTCAAACCAGGAGCCCACCCCCCGCCCCACCCCCCCCCCCCCCCACCCCCCTCAGGCCATAGTCTCACTACTTGGAACACTAATATACAGACTAGTCAAAGGCCTCCACTGAAGACTAAAACACCAAGTCGAAGATTCACGTCACTCCATTTACTCCATCCAAGAATTCCTGAACACCAAAGACACTAAGTTAGAAGATGATGGAATAATGATGTCCTTTGACATAACAGCCCTGTTCACATCCATTAACATCAACGTGGTCAAAGAAAACTGGAGACACTACTCGAAGAACCAAAGACACAAACACAGCACCAACTTCATCAGCAAAGTTAGCACTATCCAGCTCGTGGAACTGTGCCTTAACCACCCACTTCATATTCAGTAACAAGCCCTACAAACAAATCAACGAAACACCCATGAAACCACCAGTATCAGGATTCCCAGCAGAAGCAATAATTCAGAGTCTCAAGCCAACAGCCCTTCCAACGATCCAACCCAAACTTTGTGTCTGCCACAGTGATGACACTTTTGTCATCAAAAAATGAAGCAAATTAGAGGAAAACTACAACATATCAACAATATCCTTACTGGCATAAAATTCACAAAAGAGGAGAACAACAACAAAGTGCCAATTCTAGATGTCACAGTAGAGCGAACAGTCAATGGTAAATTCAAAACAGCGTCTACAGGAAAACGACACACACGAACCAAGTACTTAGCTACAGAAGCAATGATCCCGACACATACAAACAAGCCTGAATCAGGACACGATTTCAACGTGGCACGACACACTACAGTAGCCAGTAACGACGAAGACCAATAAGTAACTGTACAGCGCATTTCAGGAGAATGGGTAGGCAAAGGATCCACTGAAAAACACTTCCCTGACCGGGAATCGAACCCGGGCCGCAGCGGTGAAAGCGCCAAATCCTAACCACTAGACTACCAGGGAGACAGCATCGCCGCCTCACAGCCCTATTGTAAATTGCTTCCCTGCCCGGAAATCGAACCCAGGCCACGATCGTGAGAAGGCTTCCACCAACATCATTGCTTGTATCCATTGCTCCCGATGCGGTCTCCTCTACATTGGGGAGACTGGAGACTCCTCGCAGAGTCAAGTCACAGCGCTTGAGGGAACATCTCCAGGACACCCGCAGCAATCAACCCCATCACCCTCTCAACTCCTCCTCCCACTCTGCCGAGGACATGCAGGTTCTGGGCTTCCTCCATCGCCGCTCACTCCCCACCCGATGCCTGAAGGAAGAACGCCCCATCTTTCGCCTCGGATAAATTCAACCCCAGGACATCAATGTGGACTTCACCAGTTCCCTCATTTCCCCTCCCCCCACCTTACCTCAGTTCCAACCTTCCAGCTCAGCGCTGTCCTCATGACCTGTCCTACCTGCCAATCTCCCTTCTCAACTGTTCGCTCCACCTCCTCTCTGATCTGTCACCTCCATCCCCACCCCCATTCACCTATGGTACTCTTTGCTACCTTCGGCCCAGCACCCCCCAATTTATCTCGCCAACCATGGAAGCGTCCTGCCTCTATTCCTAATTAAGGGCTTTTGCCCGAAATGTCGATTTTCCTGCTCCTCGGAAGCTGTCTGACCTGCTGTGCTTTTCCAGCACCATTCTGACCTAAACTCTGGTTTCCAGCATCTGCAGTCCGCACTTTTGCCTACCCAATAAACCCAGTGTGTCGATTTCACATCAATAAACTGACACTAGCAGACACAACGTCTGCAGAAACCCTAGCCACATTACTTTACATTAAAGACATCTGTGAAATGATTTCCAGACAACTCAACCCTCTCAGCATTAAACAACGGCTAGTGAACCTTAAATACCCTATACAAACAACCCGCAAACGAATGTTATTAACAAAATGCCATACAAGGAAATATATACATGAACTCTGCCGCACAGTTCTCTGTGGCAAGAAATGCTGGGATGAGATAAGGAAGATTTTTTCAGCCAAAACGAATCGGCACTAACTGGACAGCCATTTAAAATCAACGCTGTCAGGCCAGGATGGAAGTATCAAAGGGATGAACAGCTTTCATATTTCCTGAAGATTTACAAAACTGAGACTGGGTTTTGGTGTTTGTTCCCTCTCCACTCCCAGGAGCCGCAGTGGTTGGGGCGGTGAGTTGGGGAAATTGAAATGTGCCCGTGAGCAGCGTGTGGGGCTCTTTCAGCTTCCCCTCCTCTGACAGCGCTGTGGCTTGACTCTGATGTTCTCAGGGACACTTACTGACGCGAGACAGTGAAAAGATTCTCGTTCCTGCAGATCAGGAATTCAAACCGTATGCCGGCTTCAGGACAATGAGAAAGATTAATTGGGGTGTGTGAAGAAGCTGTGAGTTGCATTTCAAACAGGTAGGTGGAGTCAGATGCGTCATCCATTGCGCCCCTGGCACTGTGCGTATCTAACGCCACCATGCTGCAGAGCTCTGACGTGAACACGGACATGCGCAGCAATGGGAATATTCACAAGGTGAACAACCAAAGATAATCACCATCACTGATTCCCTTCCATTGTCTCAACTTTGTGAAGCAGTATCTTTCATTGGGAAATAAAACGCCTTTGTTCTTAGGTACCTGCTTCATTTTGATCACGACTTCACGCCCCTCACTGTTCTAGTCTCATTTCCAAACACTTGACTCATTGCCTCAAAAGCAGCTCTGTGGGTATCTGCTTGTTCCACCCTGACAGGCAGTGGGTTGCAGATTCCCGACCAGTCTCAACGTGATTGAAATATTTCAACCCCTCCACTGATGTGCATCTAAAAAAAAACCGTGGAGCAATCTCCCTTTCTTTCTGACGACAGTTCTCAACTGTAGTCGGCAGGGTTCACACCTGCGTGGGGAACCCGCAATGGATTTCAAGTCTGTCGCATTAACCACTCGGCCCACCAATACAGAACCACACTGACAGCTTCATTTCCCAGGTCTCTCTGTCTGTGGAGCTGAGAAAGAGTGAATCATTGCAGAACTTGTTTGAATCCAATCACTTCACAGGTTTCGAAAGGGTTAAATATCTGCAAATGGCGAGTCTGGGTGTTTCATCCCGAAAGATGAAATGGACGTTCAGTTAAAAACAAAAACTGAAATTGCAGGAGCAACTCAGCAGGTCAGGCAGCATCTGTAGAAAGAGAATCAGAGACAACATTTCAGAAATCTTTTTTTTCCTTATCCAGGTACAGCCAAACCTGCTGAGTTTCTCCAGCCGTTTCTCTTTCTGTTTCGGATTCTCAGCATTCGTAGTCCTTTACGTTCGAAATTAAATCAATTCAGAAACCCCTTTGTGCTTCCTCAGTGGAGAAGATTTCCGTTTGGGAAACATTTTCCTGACACCATTAAAAACGCTCATCTTCGCAGCCAAGAAAGCGGTAGGAGCGAGAACAACAAACACTCCGTGCCTGGGTGGTCTCCAACCACCAACCTTCCGATTAACAACCGAACAGGCTGGCCAATTGCGATAGAGAGATACGTAAACGCACAGCTTGCACAGTCTGTTAGAGGAGGCGGTTCGTCAATGCATAATTCTGTCTGTCGTGCCTAGCATGAACACTGTCCTCTACAGTTTTACTTTTATATACTAAAGCCTGGGCCATTCATTGTGAAGACATGGGGACAGTCTGATCCCACCATCTGCAGGCACATCCATGTCACTAGGAACGAGCTTTCCCACATCGGGGCCATCGCCCTTTGAGCCTTTCAGTGTTTTGCCTGTTCCCGACTTTTCACAGTGACCCGGAGCCGAGAAGGGGTTTGAATTCCTGATGTGCAGGAACGAGAATTTTTTCAATGTCTCAGTTCAGTTCATGTCCCGAGAATAATAGAGTCAATCTCCCGGCCTCTTAAACAAGGGGACGGTGTCTGGACTGTCTCTGCTCAGTCGGACAGTTCATTCCTTCATTCTCCTCTAATTCCATTTCCCAAAGAGTTTCTAAAGAGTCACAAAGCTGGAGACTGGGATTTCTGTTTTACTTCATGAACATTTTTCCACCTGCTAACTGACAATATTTTGCCAAAATCTCTTCCCGATTGTAACACTTGCATCATGTCCAGGCATGAGGTATTTCCACTTTTGGGAATGTTCTCTTTGGAGCAAAGAAGGTTAACTGGAGATGTCCAGGGGCTGTTGGCAATGATGGGAGAAGAAGTGGTGGGAATGGGCAGGTTAATGATCAGAAGAACCTATTGCCACTGACGAGGGTCAGTTACTAGAGGAAAGGGATTGAAGTTCTTTAATGGAAAGCCGCATTTGTGTTGAACAAACACAGGGAATACTACAGAAAGCCAACGGGTCGAGCAGCATCTGTGGAAAGGTAAACAGAGCCGACGTTTTGAGTGTGCTACGGTTTTTGTTCAGAACACGAGTTTCCTGCATGGCAATAAATTCCCAGACGTGAGAAAACGTGGCTTTATTGAGACGGGTTTTGTGAAGTTTGAGCGATAATGCAACCAATAGGAAGTCATTTAAAATCGCCAGCGAAGAAAGCATAGTCAGCAGGTTACCACACTGGGCGGGAGAACCCCAAAGGGTGTCTAAGGCAGCAACGTAAATATTCGGTCACAAGTGGAGGCCTAATATTTCTCATGGAATGTTTCCAACAGGAAAGGTGAGTATTGGGCTTGTCAGCCTATTTCAGCTTCCCCTCCTCTGACAGCGCTGTGACGTGAACAAAATTAAATCTATGGTATTGAATGACAGAGCGTCGGATGATGTGGAGTCTGTTTGTGTGGAATTGAGGAACCACAAAGGCAAAAAAAAACATAATTGGAGTTGTGTATAGACCTCCCAACAGTGGTCAGGACCAGGGTCGCAACATGTGCCGGGAAATAGAGAAGGCGTGTCAGAAAGGCAAGGTCACAGTGATCATGGGAGACTTCAATATGCAGGTGGACTGGGTAAATAATGTTGCTAGTGGATCTAAAGAAAGGGAATTCATGGAATGCTTACAGGATGGCTTTTTGGAACAGCTTGTCATGGAGCCCAGAAGAGAGCAGGCTATTCTGGACCTAGTGCTTTGCAATGAACCAGACTCTATAAAAAATCTTAAAGTACGGGAACCCTTAGGAAGTAGCGACCATAATATGGTAGAGTTCAGTCTGGAGTTTGAAAGGGAGAAGGCAAAATCTGATGTAATGGTGTTACAGTTGAATAAAGGTAATTATGAGGGCATGAGAGAGGAACTGACTAAAATAGACTGGAAGCAGAGGCTAACCGGGAAGACAGTAGAGCAAAAATGGTAGGAGTTTGTAGGTATAATTGAGGACACTGTACAGAGGTTCATTCCCAAGAAAAGAAAGATTATCCGGGGAGGGATTAGACAACCTTGGCTGACAAAGGAAGTCAGGAAATGTATTAAAGAAAAAGAGAGATCCTATAAAGTGGCTAAGAACAGTGGGAAATCAGAAGATTGGGAAGGATACAAAAGCAAACAGAGTATAACAAAGAGTGTAATAAGAAATGAGCGGATCAAATATGAAGGTAGGCTAGCCAGTAATATTAAAAATAATAGTAAAAGTTTCTTTCAGTACATAAGAAACAAACGACAGGCAAAAGTAGACATTGGGCCACTTCAAACTGATGCAGAAAGCCTAGTGATGGGAGATAAGGAAATAGCAGGAGAACTTAACAAGTACTTTGCGTCAGTTTTCACAGTGGAAGACATGAGTAATATCCCAAAGATTAAAGGGTGTCACGGGGCTGAGTTGAGTAGTTTGCCATTATGAAAGAGATAGTGCTAGAAAAGTTAAAAAGTCTTAAAATTGATAAATCACCTGGCCCCGATGGGATACACCCTAGAGTTCTGAGAGAGGTGGCTGAGGAAATAGCAGAGGCATTGGTTGAGATCTTTCAAGAGTCACTGGAGTCAGGAAAGGTCCCGGATGATTGGAAGATGGCTGTTGTAACCCCCTTGTTCAAGAAAGGATCAAGGCAAAAGATGGAAAATTATAGGCCAATCAGTTTAACCTCGGTTGTTGGTAAAATTCTAGAATCCATCATTAAGGATGAGGTTTCTAAATTCTTGGAAGAGCAGAGTCTGATAAGTCAACATGGATTTAGTAAAGGGAGGTCATGCCTGACAAACCTGTTGGAATTTTTTGAAGAGGTAACAAGTAGGTTAGACCAGGGAAACCCAGTGGATGTGGTCTATCTAGACTTTCAAAAGGCCTTTGATAAGGTGCCACACGGGAGGCTGCTGAGCAAGGTGAGGGCCCATGGTGTTCGAGGTGAGCTGCCGGGATGGATTGAGGATTGGCTGTCTAACAGAAGACAGAGAGTTGCGATAAAAGGTTCTTTTTCAGAATGGCAGCCGGTGACGAGCGGTGTCCCGCAGGGTTCGGTGCTGGGGCCACAGCTGTTCGCATTATATATTAATGATTTGGATGAGGGAACCGGGGGCATTCTAGCGAAGTTTGCCGATGATACGAAGTTAGGTGGACAGGCAGGTAGTACTGAGGAAGTGGGAAGGCTACAGAAGGATCTAGACAGGTTGGGAGAGTGGTCCAGGAAATGGCTGATGGAATTTAACGTGAGCAAGTGCGAGGTCTTGCACTTTGGCAAAAAGAATAAAAGCATAGACTACTTTCTAAATGGTGAGAAAATTAATAAAGCCAAAGCACAAAGGGATCTGGGAGTGCTAGTCGAGGATTCTCTCAAGGTAAACATGCAGGTTGAGTCCGTGATTAAGAAAGCGAATGCAATGTTGTCTCTTATCTCAAGAGGGTTGGAAAATAAAAGCAGAGATGTACTACTAAGACTTTATAAAGCTCTGGTTAGGCCCCATTTGGAGTACTGTGTCCAGTTTTGGTCCCCACACCTCAGGAAGGACATACTGGCACTGGAACGTGTCCAGCGGAGATTCACACGGATGATCCCTGGAATGACAGGTCTAACATATGAGGAACGGCTGAGGATACTGGGATTGTATTCGTTGGAGTTTAGAAGATTAAGGGGTGACTTCATCGAGACGTACAAAATAATACATGGCTTGGAAAAGGTGGATGCTAGGAAATTGTTTCCGTTAGACGAGGAGACTAGGACCCGTGGACACAGCCTTAGAATTAGAGGGGGTCATTTCAGAACAGAAATGCGGAGACATTTCTTCAGCCAGAGAGTGGTGGGCCTGTGGAATTCATTGCCACGGAGTGCAGTGGAAGCCGGGACGCTAAATGTCTTCAAGGCCGAGATTGATAGATTCTTGTTGTCTAGAGGAATTAAGAGCTACGGGGAGAACTCTGGTAAGTGGAGCTGAAATGCGCATCAGCCATGATTGAATGGCGGAGTGGACTCGATGGGCCGAATGGCCTTACTTCCACTCCTATGTCTTATGGTCTTATGGTCTTATGATGTTCTCAGGGACATTTACTAACGAGAGACAGTGAAAAGAGTCTCGTTCCTGCAGATCAGGAATTGAAACCGTAGAGCGGCTTCAGGACAATGAGAAAGATTAATTGGGGTGTGTGAAGAAGGTGTGAGCTGCATTTCAAACAGGTAGCTGGAGTCAGATGCGTCATCCATTGCGCCCCAATGCTGCAGAGTTCTGACGTTAACACGGACATGCGCAGCAATGGGAACATTCACAAGGTGAACAGCCAAAGATAATCACCATCACTGCTTCCTTCCATCGTCCCAACTTTGTGAAGCAGTATCTTTCATTGGGAAATAAAACACCCTTGTCCTCAGGTGCCTGCTTCATTTTGATCACGATTTCAAGCCTCTCACTGTTCTCGTCTCATTTCCAAACACTTGACTCATTGCCTCAAACGAAGCTCTGCGGGTATCTGCTTGTTCCACCCTGACAGGCAGTGGGTTGCAGATTCCTACCAGTCCCAATGTGAGTGAAATATCTTTCCCCCTCCACTGATTAGAATTTTAAAGAAGAAACCGGGAAACAGTCTCCCTTTCTTTTTGACGACATTTCTCAACTCGAGTCGGCAAGGTTCATACCTGCGTGGGGAAACCGCAATAGATCTCAAGTCCATCGCATTAACCACTCGGCCCACGAATAAAGAACCACACTGACAGCTTCATTTCCCAGGTCACTCTGCCTGTGGAGCTGAGAAAGAGTGAATTATTGCTGGGCTTGTTTGAATCCAATCACTTCACAGGTTTCGAAAGCATTGAATATCTGCACATGGAGAGTCTGGGTGTTTCATCCCGAAAAATGAAATGAACTTTCAGTTAAAAACAAAAACAGAAATTGCAGAACTCTGTTTTCTCCAACCGGTACTGCCAAACCCGCTGAGTTTCTCCAGCAGTTCCTCTTTCTGTCTCGGATTCTCAGCATCCGCAGTCCTTTACGTTAGAAATTAAATCAATTCAGCCTCATGTGCAGGAATGAGAATCCTTTCAATTTCCCAAAAAAATCGGCAGAGATTTCAACGCGTTTGGAAAAAAAGTAAAAGTGACACTAGGAAGAACATTTTCGCACAGGGAGTGGTTCGGATCCGTAAATCCCTGTCTGACCGTGACAAAGAGGCAGATTCAAAAACACAAAAGGGAATTCGGTGGTCATGTTCAAAGTAACAATGTGGAGATTTACAGGGAGAAGGCAAGGGAATGATACGAATAGAGACTCTCATTTACTTGCTGTGTAGAACCAGCAGAGCTAAGGTGGGCCTCCAAATGCGCTGTGACACGTGTTGTGATTCAGAGTGAACTCACAGTTCGACCAACGGAAGGTGGGAATTTAGAAAAAGTTTATATTTACACAATCTCCTCACGTCAGCGCAACAGCAAAATGGTTTAATTATCCACCAATGGAGGGAGCCCTGTTCCTGGAGATGGGACAAACAGCTGGCTCAGGGATACCGGTCCACATTGCTACCTTTGCTGCCAGTTCAGTGGGAGAACATTGGAGGGACAAAGGCGTGAATAACGATCTGTGTAGGAGGGTGACTAACTGTTAATGGAGACTGTTCCTGGCTAACAATAAGTCGTGTGTAACAGCAGACTATGTGATAACAAGGCCTCGTGTGGGTGTGGTAAGGATCAAGGGCATGGGGGAGTTCGGGTCCAAACAATATTGAACTCGATGTTGAAGACTGGAGAGCCATAGGATCTTCTGCAGGCAGAACCAAGATGTTCTGCGAAGTAGTCACCCAGTTTATGCTTCATGCTACGTTGGGGAAACCACACTGTGAGCAACGAATGCAGTAGACTAGTTTGTGGCAAATGTGCAGGTAAAGTGCTGCTTTACCTGGAAGATATGTTCGAGCACTTGGATATTCAGGAGGGAGCAGGTAAATGGGCAGGTGTTACGCATTTGTCGGTTGCAGGGGAAAGTGCCTTGGGACAATGGGAGGTGGGTGTGGGATGTTGCGACAGAAGGAAGAGTGGACCCGAGGTGTAAGCCCTGCCCATTTACTTCCTCTCATATATAAATCCGTGAAGTTGAAAGAACTTTCCATAGAATGATTCAGTTCCACGTGACTCATGAACTAATTTGTATTCATGTTGCGGGGCCAGCATCATTATTGTGCAGCTGCAGGCCATCGTCGGCGGCTCGCCCTGTAACGTCACGGCACGGCTGGACGCCCTCGGGCAGTTTATCAAAGAAATCTCCCTGTGGGTCAGGGCAACCTGCATCGGGAAGCACTGGGATGGTCAACCACCACCAGTTCACATGGGGAACAAATCTCCACATTACACAGCCCTCGAGGCAAACTTCCTTTCCTTCGACTTAAAGTTCAAGAGTCCTCAAATTTCTTCCAGGTGTTCGCTAAATATATCTATGAGCACTTTGTTAAAGCTTGAACGTTGCGAGTGTTGAAATTTTGTGCTTTTGGCGAAATCACAGTTCGAAAAAATAGAATGTGGGAATTTAGACAGAGTTTATATTTGCACGACGGCGATATGTCTGTGGGTGCGTGATGGGAACATCACCCAGAAGGGAAACTACTTCTCCTATTCAGTCAATGTCGTCTTTACCAGCTTTCCCATATAACGGCGCTCTGTTCTGCACCCCGCCTTCTCATCTCTTTCCGAAAAAACTTCGACATAAATATTTCACATTGATATACTGGCCCAATGTGCACAGTTGAGATGATACCCTCGTGGAGATCTGAGTGGTCTTCTGTTGTTCTCTGTACCCTATGTTGAGGAGGGCAATGCTTGTCACTGGTTACTCCGGTGTGAGAGAAAAGTTTAGAAATAAAACTGTTCAACTTTCTGCCAGTAGAGCGGGCCCGGGACAAACAGCAGCAGGGAGACAGAATGAGAAGCAGCTGTTCTGGAAACTCTTTGCCGCTTGCAATTCTCAGAGCAATGTCAAATGTATTTCACACTGAGCAAGACTCAGCTGGTTGAAGACGTGGAGTGGCAGTGGCGGCTTGCGATCTGTGTCGCTCGTTCGTCTAGGGGTATGGTTCTCGCTTTGCGTTTTCCCCTGCGAAACATCCCGGGTTCAAATCCCCAGCGAGCCCGCGTTTCCTGATTTGTGCAAAAGTGCCCGATTAACTTTCTCAACCTCGCTAAACGAGGTTGGAGAACGAATTGGGCAGAAAGCAAGCAAGGAAGTGAAATGATGGAATATTGCGTTGACTTCAGTGGTGCCGTGTTTAAGGAATGTCAGCAATGAAGCAAGATTGGAACATTAGGACAGCTCTCCTCGGAGAACAGAAGTTTGAAATCTGGCCTGATTGAAACTTTCCAAGTCATGCGGGATCCAGGCAGAGAAAGTAATGCAGTTAAAGTGCTCCCACGCCTGAAAGGATCGGCAATGATTCGGCAGTTTTAAAGTCACGAGGAAAAGAACTAAAGGTGACATGAGGAAGAACGCTTTCGTACAGGGAATGGTTGGGGTCAGTAAATCCCTAACTGACATTGACAAAGAGGCAAATTCAACAGACGCAAAAGGAAATTCGGCGGTCATGTTTAAAGTAACAATGTGCAGATTTACGCTGAGAAGGCAAGAGAATAGAGAAACACGTTTACTTACTGTATTGAACCAGCAGAGTGAAGGTGTGCGCTGTGACACATGTTGTGACTCAGAATGAAATCACAATTCGACCAACAGAATGTGGGAAGTTAGAAACAAGTTAATATTTACACAGCCTCCATTTGTCTGTGAAACAGCATATTACACGACAGTAGTGGAGATTAGATTAGATTACTTACAGTGTACTGTAGATTACTTCTCCGACATTTACCCCTTACCTAACACTGCAGGCAATTTAGCCTGGCCAATTCACCTAACCTGAACATTTTTTTTGGATTATGGGAGGAAACCGGAGCACCCGGAGGAAACCCACGCAGACACGGGGAGAATGTGCAAACTCCACACAGAGTCGCCTGAGGTGGGAATTGAACCTGGCGCTGGCGCTGTGAGACAGCAGTGCTAACCACTGTTCCACCGTGCCGCCCACTTTCGAACGTGCATGCCGCGTGCCAGACGAAAACCTGAAGTGTTCTGTGGAAACCGGGAGCGTGCTGGGCCCATAACCCAGCGGTCGATGGATCGAAACCATCCTCTGCTATTGCTCAAAGTCTCCTTCAGCAGCTTTCCTTTGTAATGGTACTCTATTCTGTATCTTGCCTTCGCACCTACTTCCTGAATATCCTGTATCATACCGATACACTCAGGAAACTCACACGGTTCAAGTAACATGCTTTTTGGAGGTCTGAGTGGTCGTCTCCTGTTCTTCGTCGGTTTCCTATGAACTGATTCGCAAAACCACTTCTTTGAGGTGCCAATGAGCTGATAAAGTTGAAACACATGCCTTGCGGTTTCATCCATTCCCTGCAGTAATTCGCCACGCAGGTTCGGACGTGAATGACAAAACGATCAGCATGTCACAAACCGTATCACCACTCAGACACAGCCCCTTACTATTAGGACAGATATCACTGATTGTGAATAACCTCAGAGAGAGAAAAGTGGCAGAGAGTCGCCGTGGACTCGATGGGCTGAACGGCTTCTGTCTGGGCGAGAATGATGTTACGTGTTTATGCCGTCCCACTGCCTGTCTCTGGGACAGAGAGGCTGAGGGAGCGACAATGGTTCATTTAACAGTCCCTTCCGTGTTGGACTGCCTGCAGTCCCTCAGCTCAGGGCCGTGGGGATGACTCTCAGTGAGTGAAGGTTTCACTCGGATTCTCTTCATCTTGGACACTTGGGGCTCAGAGGTTAACTGCTGCGCGGTCGCAGCGATGAAAGCGATGCCCACTTTGTGCTCATATGAATTTACTTGAGGGAAGAGTCCTCGGTGTCCATTTCTCTCTGCCCCGCCAGCACAGCATCTTTCTATCTCTCCGATAACAGACTTTGGAGGAAATTCATCATCAAAGTTACTCACTTCCCACGCATATAAGTGTAAGTGATACCTCTCACCCCAAGGGATTGAGAGAGAGAGAGCAGAAGAGCGAATGACTCTTCCCTCCCTCCAGAAAAGCGGACAAGTAGAAACAAATTGGTTTAATTATCCGCCAGTGGAGAGAGTCCAGTTCCTGGGAATGAGACAAGCATCAGCGCCCCGGGGACAGAATGACAAGCAGATGTTCTGGAAATTCTTTGCTGCTTGCAATTCTTGGAGCAATGTGGAACGTATTTCACACTGAGCAAGTTTCAGCTGGCTCAGAGTCTCTAGTGTACATTGCTCTCTGAGTTTATATTTGCACATCGGCGACATGTCTGCACAACAGCACATGGCACTACAGCAGTGAAGATCTTTTGACCTCATTCTCGAACGTGCAAGTCACACGCCAGATGGAAAGCTGAATACTTCTCTGGAAAAGCTACCGTGCAATGCAGGGGAATGGCACAGCGGGTGCATGCTGGGATGATAAACCAGAAGAGAAACCATTTTCTCCTATTCACTCAATGTCGTCTTTAGCAGCTTTCCCGTATAACGGCGCTCTGTTATTTTCCTTGCCTTGTGATCTGCTTCCGAAAACTTCGGGTATCTGAGTTAAATATGTCACATCGATACACAAGTCAAATTTACACAGTTGCTCTGGCACCCTTGTGGAGCTCTGAGTTGTCTTGTCCTATTCTCTGTCAGTGTGTCCTGATCTCGTGTGAAACCTCTTCTCTCAGATGGCAATGAACCGGTGAAGTTGAAACACATGACTTTCTGTTTTTGTTCATTTCCTGCAGTAAAGAAACCAACGCCCGTGTCACAAAAAACTTTCTGCAGGAGCGCTGTGTCAAGACAAATTCTGAACACCAAGCAGGCTGCACAGAAATGTACTCATATCAACTTACCTGAGGGAAGAGTCTCCGGTGTCCATTTCTCTCAGTCTCCATCTTTCTGTCTCTCCGTTAACAGGATCTTTGGAACAAGTTCAAAGTTGCCCATTTCCTATGCATGACTGTAACTGACTTATCTTGCCTCAGGTAATAGTGCGAGAGAGCAGAAGAGCGAATGGGCTCTGCCTTCCACCAGCACAGCTTGCAAGTAGAAACAAAATGGTTCAATTATCCACCAGTGGAGAGAGCCCGGTCCCTGGGGACGGGACAAACAGCAGCGTCCTGGGAGCAGCGAGACAGACTGAGAAGCAGATGTTCTTGAAACTCTTGCCAGCTTGCAATTCTGGGAGCAATGTACAATGTATTTCGTACTGAGCAAGTCTCAGCTGCTTCAGGAGGTGGCTGCACCCATGGCTGGTGGCTGGTTAGTCTGGGATGTGATTCTAGCTTTGGGTCTTCCAGCGAATGCAGACGTGGGAGAGTTCCTGGGTTCCAATCCAAGGCAAACTCTCGTTTCTTAAATTGACCTGAGCAAAAATGCCCAATCAATTTTCTCAAAAAGCCACTTCGTTAAATAAGATCGGACTGCCTGAATTAGGGACGGTGCAGAGCTGCCATTGCAGTGAACACGGTGAAGAGAAACACTTGTTCAAAGTGAGAACAAGTATTGCAGATGTTTCGCCCGCGCAATCCGAGTCTGAATAAATCCTCCACTTGTATTACGCTCAATTCTGAGGGTGACACTTCAGGAAGCGGGGAAGTGAAGTGATTGCAGATGGCGCTGAACAGGTTAACGTGAATGGTCCCGTCCTGAGGAATGTCAGCAATGAAGGGAGATTGGAAAGTTTGGGGCAGCTGTCTTTGGTGAACAGAGGGCTGAAAGCTGGTCTGATTGAAGTTTTCCACGTCATGATGGTTTTAGACAGAGAAAATAATGCAGTGTAAATGCTCCCAGGCCTGAAAGGATCGAGAATGATTTGGCAGAGATTTAAAGTCATCAGGAAAATAAGTAAAAGTGACATTAGGAAGAATGTTTTCGCACAGGGAGTGGGGTCAGTAAATCGCTGTCTGACAGTGACAAAGAGGCAGATTCAATGGACACAAAAGGGAATTCGGTGGGCACGTTCAATGTAACAATGTGCAGATTTACAGGGAGAAGGTGATTCTGAGTGAAATCGGAGTTGGACCAACAGGATACTCCATCACAGCAATGAAGGTGTTTTGACGTCATTCTCGAAGGTACATGCCACACTGCAGATTCAAAACCGAGTATTCCTTTGAATCGCGGAGTAATTTGTTGACAGTTATTCAGTTGAGGTGAGTGGAGTTGACCATTGGGAGCCACTCCAGTTGATAGGTCGAAGCCGTTTTCTCCTGTGTGATAGTCCTACCAGCACTCCAATTTGCTGTGCTTCCAGTCAGTAGACGCAGATTACTATCCGATACTGATACACAGATCACGATGACCCAGCTGTGGTGACAAGCTTGTGAAGATCTGAGTGCTCTTCTCCTGTCCTCTGTCTGGCTGCTATGACCCGAAACATCAAACCTCTCTTCTCCGAGATAGAAATAAACTGGTGAAGGTGAAACACATCAGTTGCGGTGTGTCCCATGCGCAGGAGGCCCTGCAGTAATTCCCCACGCTGTTTCACACAGCAGCATCCTCTCGGTGAATTACTCTTGGCAAAAAAATCGATTGAACCAAATCAGTGTCCGCCACTGGATTTTACTGCCACCGTTTATAAAATTCAGGCTCACCGTTAATGTGGAGAGAAACCGTCAGACGAGAGTTTCCGCTTCTCCTGTTGAGTAAAGATAATTTTAACTGTGTCCAGTGAGAGGAAAGGATTTGCTGTTGGTGGGAAACATTTCTATCTGAACTCGCTATCACTCTCCTAATAGATTGAAACAAAAAGCTGGGAGTCTCTGCATATGTTGTAAAATTATCGGCATTACATTAATTCACACCGCGCTGTCATCAACTGAACGAAGCGGCTGCCCAGAGGGAGACGGCTGTGTTTAAATCCCG
The DNA here is from genome assembly GCF_037043375.1 of Chiloscyllium plagiosum. NCBI lineage: Eukaryota > Metazoa > Chordata > Chondrichthyes > Orectolobiformes > Hemiscylliidae > Chiloscyllium > Chiloscyllium plagiosum. The sequence continues at coordinate 35,500,911 of NW_028270165.1, forward strand.
TGATGAACTGGGGGAGCTGAGCATTTACCCAGACAATGGGCACACCACCTCCCTGACACAGTGTTCACAAATCAAACTGACAGCAAAGCTTCACGTGTGATCGAAAATTTCCGCAAAGAAGATTTGGCTCAACAGATATCCGGAGTGAACGTACTCCTTTCTTGATTTGAAATATAAGAAGATGACGTCAGTGAGCCTGACGTGATTCGAACGCACAACCTTTTGATTTGGAGTCAGACGTGCTACCGTTGCGCCACAAGCTCATGCATGGCCCACAACCTCTACTCATGCTTAAGGGAAGTGATCGCACAGCAATGACTTTACGTTATGTGTAACAACGGAGATCAACAGTTCATGTGTGTTCTGTCTCTGCCCCCTCTCCTTCTGTCTCTCGAAGTAATTTCCAACTCTGCCTCAATAAAAAGGTGAAAGAACTGTAGATGCTGTATATCAGAAACAAAAAACAGGAGTTGCCGGTGACCCTTCCACAGAACTGATGGTGATTGGGAAAATGTTGGTTAAAATGCTGGAGATATTGTGGGAGGAAGGCGGATGCAGTTAATGATAGATCAGGACAGAGCTTAAAGCGAGGGAAGAACTGTGGACAGGAAAGGGAGTTGATAACGATCTGCGTGGGAGGATGAATGGAGACTGTTCGTGGCTAAGAATAGGTAGTGTGTAATGACAGACTATGTGATAACAAGGCTTGGTGTGTGTGGAAGGGACGAGGATACTATGGATTTCAGGCCCGAGAATTATTGAATTCGATATTGGGACCGGAGGGATGTAAGGTCTCCAAGTGAAATATTCGGTGCTCTTCGTTCTGCTGGTGCTGAGCTTCGCTGGAACACAGCAAACCTGAGACAGAGATGTTGGCCAGGGAACAGGGTGGGGTGTGGAATTGGCAGGCAACTGGAAGCTCAGGGTCTTTTTTGCAGGTAGAACGTAGATGTTCTGTGCAGCAGTCACCCAGTTTATGCTTCGTTTTCCCCAATGTCGATGAGACCACATTACGAGCAGCAACTGCAGTCGACTGGGTTGTGGGAAGTGCAGGTCAAGTGCTGCTTCACCTGGAAGGTAAGTTTGGACACTTGGATAGAGAGGAGGGAGCAGATAAATGGGCTGGTGTCAGACATTCGGCAGTTGCAGGGGAAAGTGCCGTTGGTCTATTGCGGTGGGAATTGGGTTAGGCTTGGAGGGCATGAAGGAAGAGTGGACCCAAGGTATAACTCCTGCCCATTTACCTATCTGCCAAATAGAGGAATTTGTTAAGTGTGTACAAGGACATTTTCTAATTCACAATGTGGATGTACATACTGGCGAGGGTGCAAAACCTAAGGGCCAGTAACCATAATTCTATTAACTTTAGAACAGTGATTAAAAATAATATATCAGATCTAAATGTTGAAGTTCTAAATTGGAGGAAGACTCAGGTATTAGGCAAGATCTTTCAAAAGCTGTTTGGGGGCAGATGTTCGCAGGTCAAAGGACTGCTGGAAAATGGGAAGCCTTAAAATATGAGATAACAAGAGTCCAGACGCAGTATATTCCTGATTCGGAGATGCCGGTGTTGGACTGGGGTGTACAAAGTTATAACATCACACCACACCAGGTTATAGTCCAACAGGTTTACTTGGAAGCACACTAGCTTTCGGAGCGACGCTCCTTCATCAGGTGATTGTCTGATGCAGGAAAGGAAAGGCTGGTAGGTTTGGGAATGCTGGATGACGAGAGAAAATGAGATTTTGGTTAAGATAAAGAAGGATGGTATATATCAGGTATCGGCAGAGAGATCGAGTGAATCCTTAGAGTATAAAGGCAGTACGAGCATACTTAAGAGGGAAATCATGAGGGCAAAAAAGGGGACATGAGATAGCTTTGGCAAATAGAGTCATGGATAACCCAAATGGTTTTTATAAATACATTAAGGACAAAAGGATAACAAGGGAGAGAATAGGGCCACTCAAAGATCAGCAAGGCGGCCTTTGTGTGGAGCTGCAGTAGATGGGGGGCGGGGGGGGTGGGGGGGGGGGTGCGAGACACTGAACGGATATTGTGCGTCAGTGTTTACTGTAGAGAAGGGCATGGAAGATCTAGAATGTGAGAAAGTAGATGGTGACATGTTGAAAAAATGCCCATATTACAGATGAGAAATTGCTGGATATCTAGATATGCATAAAAGTGGATAATTCCCAAGGACCTGATCTGGGGTACCCTAGAACTCTGTGGGAAACTGGGGAAGTGATTGTTGGGCCTCTTACTGAGATATTTCTATCATCAATAGTCACAGGTGAGGTGCCGGAAGACTAGAGGGTGGCTAATGTGATGCCACTATTTAAGAAAGGTGGTAAGGAAAAGCCAGGGAACTATGGACCAGTGAACCTGACATCCGTGATGGGCAAGTTTTTGGAGAGAATCCTAAGAGACAGGATTTGCATGTATTTGGAAAGGCAAGAATTGATTATGGATAGTCAGCATGGTTTTATGCTTGGGAAATCATGTCTCATGAACATGATTGGGTTTTTTGAAGAAGTAACAAAGTGGATTGATGAGGGCAGAGCGATGGACGTGATCTATATGGACTTCAGGAAGGCGATCATCAAGGTTGCTCATGGGAGACTGGTGAGCAAGGTTTAATCAAGGCATGCAGGGACAACTCGCCATTTGGATACAGAACTGGCTAGCAGGCGGAGGGTTGCTTTTCAGACTGAAGGCCTGTGACCAATGGTGTGTCACAAGGATTGATGCTGGATCCGCTACTTTTTGTCATTTATATAAATGATTTGTATGTAAACGGAGGAGGTATAGTTAGCAAGTTTGTAGATGACACCAAAATTGGAGGTGCAGTGGACAGTAAAGAAGGTTACCTCAGATCACAACGGGACCTTGATCAGATGGGCCAATGGGCTGAGGAATGGCAGTTGGAGGTTAATGTGGATAAATGTGAGGTGCTGCATTTTGGAAAATCAAATCAGAGCATGACTTTTACACTTAATGGTAAGTTCATTGGAAGTGTTGCTGAACAAAGAGACCTTGGAGTTCAGGTTGATAGTTCCTTAAAAGTAGAGACTCAGGCAGATTGGATAGTACAGAAGGCGTTTGGTGTGCTTTCCTTTGTTGGTCAGAGCATCGAGGATAGATGTTGGGAGCTCATGTTGCCACTGTACAGAACATTGGTCAGGCCACGTTTGGAATATTGCATGTAATTTTGGTCTGCTTCCTATCGGAAAGATGTTGTGAAACTAGAAAAGGTTTAGAAATGATTTACAGGGATATTGTCAGGGTTGGAGGTTGGAGGGTAGGAAGGTTTTATGGGGATTTGAGCCAAGTGCTGGCAAATGGGACTAGATTAGGTTAGGATATCTGGGCTGCATGGATGAGTTGGACCGAAGGGTCTGTTTCCGTGCTGTACATCTGTGTCACTCTGTGAGACTCCATGGGATTCTCTGCCCAAGAGAGCAGTTGAGACAGCTTCATGAAGTTTATTGAAGACGCAGTTGGATGGGTTTTTGCATGGTAGGGGAATTAAGGGTAGTCGGGATTGTGCAGGTTGTTGGAGCTGTGATCTTAATGAATGACGGAGCAGGCTTGACCAAATGGTCTACTCCTGCTTCTGTTACTTTGAATCTGTAACACTGCATTTCCCGCGGCAGTAGTTTTCCCACGGCGCAAAGGAGGTTTTCTAAAGTATATTTAAACCCCTTGCTTTGCTTGAACTCAAACTGTATTGACTTGGAGGAGAGTGAGATTTGCAAAGTGCCCTCCCCTCCACATGTGCCTCAACTGCAGGACAGCTGTCCGGCCCGCCCTCCATTGTTGACGTCACAATGCGGATGCAGCCCTGTCAGTTTCAGAGTGAAACTCCCTCCCTCTGGGCAACATCTGGGAGCAAAGCAATGTCTCCCCCTTTCCATATACCATCCTCCAGCAGCGGTGGGGGGGGGGGGGGGGGGGGGGGGGGCGGGGTTGGGGAAGGGGAGGTAGGGGTGGGTGAAACACTGTTCACTTGTAGCAACTGGAGTTAATCCAGGGAGGGAGCAGACACTCCAAAAGTGCTCAAATACTTTTTATCTCTCTTAAAGCTATTTTCCTTGTGTATTCCCTCAGTTTGGCACGTATACAGTTTGCACCCTAGAAAAGGATGGCTCCTTTCCTCATGTTCACAACTAAAAGGTTAGATTCTCAAGAAACTGAGCAGCATTTAAAGGATTGGCACATTGCTCAAAAAAAGGTATGTCGCATGGGGCCTGTGGCTCGTTGGTCTAGGGGTATGATTCTCGCTTCGGGCCTTCTGATGCGTGGGCATGCGAGAGATCCCGGGTTCAGATCCCGGGTTCAAATCCCAGACGAGCCCTTGTTTCTTGCACTTCCTTGTGCAAAAATGGCCAGTCAATACTCTCAAAAAGCTGCTTCATTAAACGAGATACCGTTCGAATGAACGCGGCAAGAGCAGCACTTATTCAAAGAGAATACGTGCTTTACTTCACACAGAGGGTGGTGGGCGTTTGGAACGCATTGCCAGCAGACGTCGTAGATTCATTTAAGATGCGTCTGGATAAATGCATGAGTGGGTGGGGAGTAGAGGGAAACAGATGCTTAGGAATTGACCGACAGGTTTAGACAGTACATTTGGAACGGCTCAAGCTTGAAGGGCCTGTTCCTGGGCTGTAAACTTTCTTTCTTCTATATGGTGTATATCTGATATTGTTGGCTGTTGTAAAAGTTTCTTTGTAATTATTAGTCACCTTCTAATGTAGTAATGGAGTTACGTCCTTTTTTTGTCATATTTTTTATTTAATAGGTCAGCAGGAAGTCATTCAGCAATTTTACTGCCTTTCTTTTCTCAAGCAGCCTGAACATTTCATTTTCTTATCCTTGATTCAGCTCCATTTCCAGCATCTTTGTAGGCAGTTTGTTCCATGTTATTATCACTGAAATGAAGTTTTCGTCTATGCACAGCTAAGCCGATCTGGCTGCATGAGGGTTTTCAGGTTTCTGTGGCCTGGATAATATGTGATCAGCAGACATCTCTCAATCTGCAGGAATTGACACCAATGTTATGTTCATTAACTGTACTGACAGTGATCACTTATTTTGTGATTTTTCTTTGCAGGAAGACGTGCAGAAAGAAATCTGAAAACAGATGATACATCAACTTCTGACAGAGCCACTTGATTCATTGGAACTTGAATATCAGCAGCCATTTCAATCAAGAAGGCATGTTTGCTTTTGTTTGTTTGAGAGAGTTTGGACAGTCCTGTGGCAGGAAGAATACTGAGACACCGAGTGAGGGAGATTCAGTGCGCTGACTGTGAAAAGCGCTTCAAACCATTTACTCATCTTGGAGGAATCAAAGTTTCACGCCTCAAGGTGGGAAAGGCTATGTACCCGTTCTGATTGTAATTTCAATCCCAGAGCAACACAAGGAAAGCTCCCTCCAAAGGAGAAACCTTGGAAATGTGGGGTCTTTGGGAAAGGATTCCCTTCCCCATCCCTGCTGGAAACCCACAGACGCATTCACACCGGGAGAGGCCATTCACCTGCTCAGTGTGTGGGAAGGGCTTTAGTCGGATCAGCCATCAGCAGACGCATGAGTGAGTCCACAAGGGAGAGAAGCCATTCACATGCCCCATGTGCAGGCGGGGTTTCACTCAGTCAACTGCACTGCTGACCCACCAGCGGCTCCACCCTGGAGAGAGGCCATTCACCTGCTGTCAGTGCCGGAAGGGATTCACCTGCTCCTCCCACCTGCGGAGGCACCAGTGAGTTCACGCGCCATCACAGGGGGGTTGAAGGAGCGATGGTCGAGTGCCAAGTACCTATGCACGAAACGTCGATTCTCCTGCTCCTTGGATGCTGCCGGACCACCACACTCTCGACTCTGATCTCCAGCATCTGCATTTTTCACTTTCTCCTCGAGGGCAAGGTTGGACTTGTCTTTTATTCACTCATTCACTCCTTACAGCCTGTCCTTTGTTGTGGCCTAACTGCACATACATCAATGCAAGTTTCAGAAAGATTTCTGCAGCTTTACTTTTGAAAAAAAATAACATTCTTCCCGACTGTAACGAAGTTTCTGAATATTTGGTTTTAGTTATTCTCAATTTTAAAAATCAGCTATTTCTCACATGCCGTGTTTCCCAGGTAAAGTCATTACCATCCATTCTCTCTCTTCCCTGAGAAAGACTTCATACAGCGATCAAAGAGGGCTGAGGCACGAGAAAGGACGATTGTGGGGGTGGAGGGGGTGAAGGGGTCGCTGGTGGTGGTGGAGAAGGGAGGAAAACTGACAGGGGAACAGACTGGTGTTCAGAGGGTTTGGGGGAGAGAATAGAGGGTGCAGTGTGAGGAGAGAGAATAGGCAGGGGGCAATGGATGGGGAGAAAATGGACAGGGGGGCAGAATGTGAAGAGAGTGACAGCACAAATGCCACCTTCTCCAGGACTCGTGTCAGTGTCCCACGAACTGGAACCCACTCCTCCCACATTTCTCAAAATACGCGTGGCCAAGGCAGTGGAACCATATCATCCCTACAGGCCATTCACACCGACCTTCCCAACAGCATCCCGCTTAGACTCAGTCGTTTATGCTACAGCCCTGCAGTTCCCCATGGCTATTTCCTGACGAAGGGTTTTGCCCGAAACGTCGAGTCTCCTGCTCCTCGGATGCTCCCTAACCTGCTGTGCTATTCCAGCTCCACACTCTCGACCCTAATCTCCAGCATCTGCAGTCCTCACTTTCGCCCAGTAAGGGGTGAATGTTCTATTCCTAGTCTTTTAGATCTTTCAAAATCTTTCCCCCACACCCTAAACCTTTACCCCTCTAGTTTTGGAATACCTCTAACCTGGGGAAAAGACAGAAACGTTGACCAGCCAGACAAAATGCAAAAGAAATAAAATGTCGAGGCACAGGGGAAAAAATCGGCAAAATAAAATAGCTTCGGCATTTTTCTTTCGTATTCGCATTTGGACGCTTAATATTTGTCATGATCGGGAGGTGCCTGTGTTGGACTAAGTTGTACGAAGCTAAAAATCACACAACACCAGGTTACAGTCCAATCGGCTTGTTTGGAAGCACTAGCTTTCGGAGCGCTGTTACTTCATCAGGTGGTTGTGGAATATAAGATCATAAATTCTGTGTCTTACGATGTTATACTCTACAATCAGCTGATGAAGGAGCAGGGCTCCGAAAGCTAGTGCTTCCAAATAAGTCTGTTGGACTATCACCAGGTGCTTTGTGATTTTTAACTTTAAAATTTGTAACAAATTCCTGCACACTGAGCATGCTCCACGGTGTCAGCAAGTACTGCGCATGATCGCCAGTGTCAGCAAAGCACTGCGCATACTCTTGGGTGTCCGCAGAAACGGCGCGCGAGCTGCTTTCCATGGAGCAGTGGAGAACCGGAAGGAGTCTGGTCCTCTTGCCAATCAGAGCCGGCCATTGTGGAAATGCGGAGGTTGGACCGTGAGCTCTGAAGCTGCTGCTGCTGCTCTTTTCTCTCTGCATAAGGTTAAACTTCACCCCAGACTGTAACTTCCTTCCTCTGTCTAACATTTGTGAGTACAACAGTGTTTTTATCACCACGTTTTCATTCTGGGGTTCAAGAGTGAACCGAGGGAGCGGCCAGACTCTGGAAAAGTTGATCCAGGTCTGTGTGTCAACTTGCAAACACATGGAAAATGCAGTCCCACATTGTGAAGTTATAGCCTTTGCAGTGTAAAAAAATAGCAGAAAGGAGGTGCATTGTTTAAATGGTGATATGTTGAGATGTGGCGAAAGTGAGATGATGGAGATCAGAGTCGAATATTGTGGCGCTGGAAAACCACAGTAGGTCAGGCAGCAACTGAGGAGGAGGAGAGTCGACGTTTCGGGCACGAGCCCTTCATCAGGAGTGATGTGTGGATAGACAAAGGGCCCTCAGTGTCATTCCACACCAGTCACTGCCAGTTGTCAGAAAGTGCAACAAGCAATGAGCAAAGCAAGTGGTATATCAGCAAGAGGAATTGAGTTCAGAAGTGGGGATGTCTTCCTGCAGTTAGGTCGGTTAGTGAATGTATTCAAGGCTGAGTTCATGTGACTTTGAAGAACAAAGAAGTTATGGGAGAATGCAAGAAAATGGTTTTAAAACCAGTACAGAACAGTTACAGAGTCATACAGCACAGAAACAGACCACTCAGTCGAACTAGTCCATTCTGGCGGCGTTCTGAAACTAAACTAGTCCCACCTGCCAATGATTAGCCTACATCCCTCCGAACCTTTCCTATTCATGTACTTATCCAAATGTCTTTTAAACATTGTAACTGTACCTGCATCCAGCAACTCCACTGGACATTGATTCCTCACACGAACTACTCTTTATCTTTAAAAAAAAATGTGCCCCTCATGTCTTTTTAAAATATTTCTTTCCTCACCTTCAAAATTTGCTCCCTAATCTTGAAACATCCACACTAGGGTAAGAATACCTGCCGTTCACCTCATCTATACCTCTCATGATTTTATAATCCTCTCTAAGGTCACCTCTCAAACTCTGATGCTCCAGTGCAAAAAGTCCCAGCCTATCCATCTAGATGCAGGTATATTTATATCCAGTTATGAACTGTTCAATGCTGGTGCCAGCTGGAAAGACAAATGACCTATTCCTGCTTCCAATTCTCTCACTGTGTCTAGGACAGCAAGAGACCATACAACATAGGTGCAGAAATTAAGCCATTTAGTCCATCAGATCTGCTCCACCATTCAATCACGGCTTATACGTTTCTCAACCCCATTTTGAAATATGGATTTTGGAAAGGCAGATCAGGGCAGGATCTACCCATTTAATGGGGAGTGTTGTTGAATAAACATACCTTGGAGTGCTGGTTCATAGTGGAGTCGGAGGTAGACAGGATAGCAAAGAAGGTGTTGATATATTTGCTTTTATAGGTCAGTGCATTTCAATACAGATGTTGGGAGGTCATGTTGCGGCTGTACAGGACATTGATTAGGCCACTTTTGGAATACTGCATTCGGTTCTGGTTTCCCTGCTACAGGAAAAGTGTTACGAACCTTTGCAAGGATTTGGAAAAGATTTACAAGGGTATTGCCAGAGTTGGGGGGTTTGATCTATATGGAGAGGCTGAATAGGCTGGGCTGTTTTCTCTGGATCATTGGGGGCTGAGGGGTGACTTTATAAAAGTTCATAAGGCGCATGGATAGGGTGAATAGCCAAAATCTTTTCCCCAGAGAAGGGGAGTCCAAAACTAGAGGTCATAGGTCTGAGGTGAGAGGGTAAATATTTAAAAGGAACTTTACAGGCACCTTTCTCACGCAGAAGGTGTTGTGTGTATAGAATGAGCTGCCAGAGAAAGTGGTGGAGGCTGGTATAATTAAAGCATTTCAAAAGGCATCTGGTAATAGGGAGAATTGAGAGGGGTAGGGGTTATGTGCTGACAAATGAGACGATGTTAATTTGGGATATCTGGTCAGCACGGACAAATTGGACTGAAGGAAAGCAGAAGTGTCATTGTGAAGACTGGACTTTCAGAGCAACTTTCAAACATGTTTTGTCCTGACTGGGAGCAGAACCTACAATGAAATCTTTCATTTGTGAGAGAGCAACTGAGTGAGTGAGGACATTCAGGATATTGGTGGAAAGTGGGAATTTGTTGCAATGTGGAGTTGAAGTGATTTAAGTAAAGTGTGCTGAGCAGGGAGCCTAGTGAAGGGTTAGGTGAGTTTTTGTTTTAAACTGCTCATTTCTTTCAGCCTCCAACATTGTATTTCCAATGCTGTCCATCACTGGGATTGGTGAATCAGTAACTGGTATCGTTAGAAGCCTTACGACTTTCAGTACTGCAGGTATAGCATTGTCTCATCAGCTTTGTAAAGGTTACTGGCAGCAGCGGGAGGTGTGGGCTGGGATTCACGAGAAATGATTAAGCAGTTAGATAACACACGTACAAGAGGGCAGGGTGGGACTTGTCTTTCGATTTGCAGAAGGTGGGAGGTTCTGGTGCTGCAGTCAATGGCAAACACAACTGCGGTAAATCATAGAATCAATACAGCGTGGAAGCAGGCCATTCATCCCATCAAGTCCACACTGACCCATCCGATGAGCATGCCACCCAGACCCACCCTATCAAGTCGTTTCTGCCGGTGAGTGAGACTAGGTCCCAAGATTAGGGAGAGTAGGTTTAAGACAGAGGAGAAGGAACTGCTTTTCCCAGAGAGTGGTGAATCTATGGAATTCTCTGCTCAAAGAAGCAGAAGAAGCAGCCATATTCAAGACATAGTTCGATGGGATTTTGTATGGTAGGTGAATTTAGGATAGTCAGGATAATGCAGGTAAGAGGAGCTGAGACGATGGATAGATGAGCCATGATCCTTATGAATGGTGGAGTAGCTCGATGGACCAAATGGCCTACTCCTGCTTCTATTACTGGGAATGTATGAACATGCATTTTTTATGGACAATCCGTACCAAGGCAGGTGAGCAATGTAGTGGTGTGGAAATGAACATCAGAGAATGATAGAAAGGGACACGGAAAGTAAATGTCCCAGTCCAAAGATGTGCAGGTCAGGTCAAATGACCATGCTAAATTGTCCATAGTGTTAGGTTCATTAATCAGAAAGAAATGGGTCTGGGTGGGTTACTCTTCAGGGTGTCGGTGTGTACTTGTTGGGCCGAAGGGCCTGTTTCCACCCTGTAGGGAATCGAATCTAATCAATCAAAACTGGATTCTACAGAACACAAGAATTGAAACTGAAGACTGTATGGCTGAATGTGTGCTGCAATGTTACACAACTGAATGAATTCACTGCACACATTGAAGAGAATAATTATGATCTGAGACTCCAAACAGGGACGTGGCTTCAGGATGACAAGGATTGGATCTGAATATTGAGGGGGTACGTGGCATTCAAGTTGAATAGGAAGCGAGGTAAAGGTAGAGGGTTGGCACTGCTAATCAAAGCACTAATAACAAATCTGGTGTCAGCTCGGATTTCAGGTCCTGATTTCTCTGTCCTCTTCTCCCTGTTCCCACAGAGTAAGATGTCTGTTCTCAGCTCAGCTGGCTTTCTGCTGAAACTTTGAGCCCCTTTTACACCTTCCAGAGCAATAAAACATTCAGTCGATCAAGGCCCAATCCACAATATTCTCAGCCTGACAACCATCCAGACTGAGAGAGTCATCGGAGCAGGGAATAAAACAAGAAAAATGAAACAAAATTTGACATAAATGCACATTTGGTGCTTAAAGTGTGTTCATTAGATAGTAAACCAGAATTAGGGGTCTCCCAGGATTCTTATCATCCCCTGCTTGAGGAATTCTCTCTCCCTAACAATATTTACATCAACAGAAATAAAGCATCTGTTATCAAATAGACATAGAGATATACAGCACGGAAATAGACTTTTTGATCCAACACATCCATGCTGACAAGATGTCCTATATAAATCTAGTGTCCCATTTGCCAGCATTTGGCCCATATCCCTCCAAACCTTTCCTATTCACACATCCATCCAGATGCCTTTTAAATGTTGTAGTTGTACCAGCCTCCACCACTTCCTCCAGCCTATTTACTCTATTCCTGCCCCTCATGATTTTAAAAATGTCCATAAGATCACCCCTCAGCCTCCGACATTCCAGGGAAGCAGCCCCATCCTATTCAGGCTCTCCTTCTTCCACAAACTCTCCAACCCTGGCGACATCCTTTTCAATCTTTTCTGCACACTTTCAAGTTTCACAACATCGTTCCTATCCTATAGTAGGGAGACCAGAATCGAATGCAATAATCCAAAAGTGGCCGAACCAATGTCCTGTACAGCTACAACATGACCTCCCAACTCCTGTACCCATTCAATGAGACAAATGGCCTCTTTCTGCACTGCAGCGATTTAATGATTTGATTTTGTATCAGAGTCAATTTCAGTCACTATCTCTGGTTTATGGTGTGTCAGGGTGGGATCGCTGGTACCAGAATTGCATGCAATACTCCAAACGTGGCCTAACCAATGTCTTCTACAGTCGCAACATGACCTCCCGACTCCTGCACTCAGTGCACTGACCAATCAAGGCAGGTATATCAAACACCTTCTTCACTATGCTGTCTATGTGCGACTCCCCTTTCAAGGAACTATGAACTTACCATCGAGTCATACAGCATGATCATGGACCTTTGGTCCAACTAGTCCATGCCAACCATAATCCCAAACTAAATCAGTCTCTCCTGCCTGCTGTTGGCCTGTATCCCTCCAAATCTTTCCTATTCATGTACTAAAACAAATGTCTTTTTATTGTACCCGCATCCACCGCTTCCTGAGGAAGTTCATTCCACACATCAACCACCCTCTGTGTAAAATTAGTATTTGAATGGCAAGGATGAAGTTGAATTGAAATGGTTCATTAAAATCAACAGCTTCTACCAAACCCCCTACAGCAGGTATGGTAGCAACTCCAACTCTGGAGTCTCTCAAATCGGTATTTCCATGGAGTGGAGGGGGGAGTAAAGTGTTGGATTCACAGAGGTGGGCGTCTTCTGAGAGTGTAAAGCTAAAATTAAACCCCGTGCTTTGCTTGAACTCAAACCGCATTGACGTGGAGAAGAGCGAAAGGAGTTTGCAAAGTGTCCTCCCCTCCCCATGTGCCTCAGCTGCAGGGCAGCGCAGGAGCAGTGCGCCCACCCCCCCCCCCCCCACCCCATTGTGGACGTCACAACGTGGAGGTAGCCCTGTCAATTTCAGAGTGAAACTCCCTCCCTCTGGGTAATATCTGGGAGCAAAGCAAGGTCTCTCCCTTTCCATTCCTCATCCTGGGAGGAGGGGGAGAGAGAGGCGTGGCGGGGTGTGGTGTGGGGTGGAGACTGTTCACTTGTAGCAACTGGAGTGACTCCATGGATGGAGCAGGCTCTCCAAAGGTGCTCAGATGCTCTCTGTCCCTCTCAAAGGTATTTTCCTTGTGTATTCCCTCAGTTTGGCACGTAGAGAGTTTGCACCCTGGAAAAGGTTTACTTCTTTCCTCATGTTCAGAATTATAAGGGTAGTTTCTCATGGAACTGAGCAGTATTTCAGGGATTGGCACATTGATTTCAAATGTCGACATCTGTTGCTTCATATGGTGTATATCTGATATTATTGGCTGTTATAAAAACTTTGTGACTATGATTTTTCACCTTCTAATGCAGTAATAGAGTTACGTTCTATATCTCTTGTCTCTTTTTTATTTACAAGGACAGCAGGAAGTCATTCAGTAACTTCACTGGCTTTCTTTTCCCAAGCAGCCTTGACATTTCATTATCATATTCTTGATTCAGCTCCATTTCCAGCACCTTTGTCAACAGCTTGTTCCAGGTTATTGCGATCTAAATTAAGTTGTCCTCCATACACACTTAAGGCTATCATGTTGCATGAGGGTTTTCTGCGTCCTGCATAACATATGGTCAGCACTCATCTAGCAATCTACAGGAATTGCCACCGATGTTATGTTCATTTAACAGTACTGGCAGTGATCACTCAATTTGTGATTCTTTTTGGAGGAAGACATGCAGAAAGAAATCTGAAAACAAATGATACATCATCTTCTGACAGAGCCACTTGAATCATTGGAGCTTGAATATCAGCAGCCATTCAATTCGAGAAGAAATGTTTGCTTTTGTCTGTGTGAGAGATTTTGAACACTGGTGTGGCAGGAATAATATTGAGACACCCGAGTGAGACAGATTCAGTACGCTGTCTGTGAAAAATGCGTCAAACAATTTACTCAGCTTGGGGGATCAAAATCTCACCCCTCATAGTGGGGAGAGACTATGTATCCATTCTGTTTTTAATTTCAAATCCAGCGCGACACAAAGAATGCTCCCCTCATGGGGAAACCATGGAAATGTGGGGACTGTGGGAATGGGTTCCCTTCCCCATTGGGGCTAGACACCCACAGATGCGTTCTCACTGGGGAGACGCCGTTCTCCTGCTCAGTATGCGGGAAGAGATTCAGTTGGCTGTGCAGCCTACAGACACACCAGCGAGTTCACACTAGGGAGAGGCTATTCATGTGCCGCCATTGTGGGAAGGGATTCATTCAGTCGTCCCACCTGTAGACACACCAGCAGGTTCACAGTAGGGAGAAGCCGTTCTCCTGCTCTCTGTGTGGGCAGCGATTCATCGATGCATCCCACCTCCCGAAACACCAGCGGGTTCACCTGGGGGAGAGGCCGTTCACCTGCTCTGAGTGCAGGAAGGGATTTGTCCATTCTTACACCCTGCTGACCCACCAGCAGGTCCACATCGGAGAGACGCCATTCACCTGCCTTAAGTGCGAGAAGAGCTTCAGTCATGTGGGCAACTTGTGGAGGCACCAGCCGATCCACACCAGGGAGAGGCCATTCACATGCTCTGTGTGCGGGAAGGGGGTTCACTCAGACATCTACACTGTAATCTACCAAAGGGTCCATATCATGGAGAGGGCGTTAATCTGCTCTCAGTGTGGAAAGGGCTTCACCTGCTCCTCCCACCTGCGGAGCCACCAGCGAGTTCTCGAATTTTTTGAGGATGTAACTCTGAAGATGGACAAGGGAGATCCAGTGGATGTAGTGTACCTGAACTTTCAGAAAGCTTTTGATAAAGTCCCACACAGGAGGTTAGTGATCAAAATTAGGGCCCATGGTATTGGGGGCAAAGTACTGACTTGGATTGAAAATTGGTTGGCTGACAGGAAACAAAGAGTAGTGATAAGCAGCTCGCTTTCAGAATGGCAGGCGGTGACCAGTGGGGTACCGCAGGGATCAGTGCTGGGACCGCAGCTTTTTACAATATATATTAATGATATAGAAGATGGTATTAATAGTAATATTAGCAAATTTGCTGATGATACAAAGCTGGGTGGCAGCGTGAAACGTGAGGAGCATGTTAGGAGATTACAGGGTGACCTGGACAGGTTAGGTGAGTGGACAGATGCATGGCAGATGCAGTTTAATGTGGATAAATGTATGGTTATCCACTTTGGTGGCAAGAACAGGAAGGCAGATTACTACCTAAATGGAGTCAAGTTAGGTAAAGGGGCAGTACAAAGAGATCTGGGTGTTCTTGTACACCAGTCAATGAAGGCAAGCATGCAGGTACAGCAGGTAGTGAAGAAAGCTAATAGCATGCTGGCCTGGAATATTGTGTGCAGTTCTGGTCTCCAAATTTGAGGAAAGACATTCTGGCTATTGAGGGAGTGCAGCTTAGGTTCATGAGATCAATTCCTTGAATGGTGGGACTATCTTATGTTGAAAGGTTGGAGCGACAGGGGTTGTATACCCTTGAGTTTAGAAGATTGAGAGGGGATCTGATTGAGACGTATAAGATTATTAAAGGATTGGACACTCTGGAGGCAGGAAATATGTTTCTGCTGATGGGTGAGTGCCGAACCAGAGGACACAGCTTAAAAATAAGGGGTAGGCCATTTAGGACAGAGATGAGGAGAAACTTCTTCACCCAGAGAGTGGTGGGTGTGTTGAATGCTCTGCCCCAGGAGACAGTGGAGGCCCAGTCTCTGAATTCGTTTAAGAAAGAGTTGGATAGAGCTAGCAAGGATAGTGGAATCAAGGGTTATGGAGATAAGGCAGGAACAGGATACTGATTGCGGATGATCTGCCATAATCATAATGAATGGTGGTGCAGGCTCGAAGGGCAGAATGGCCTACTCCTGCACCTATTGTCTATTGAGTTCACATGCCATTGCAGGGGGATTGAAGTGGTGACGGCCGAGTGCCATTATCGACTGGACGATCAACTCAGTTCCGGGGATTCCCGGGGTTTGAATCCAGCCGAGGCAGATGGTGGGATTGGAATTCGGTCAGAAATTTGGAGTTCTGAATCTAATAATGAAACCATTTTTGGGGGGGAGAAACTGCCATCTAATTCACTCATGTTCCTTTTCGGAAAGGAAACTGCCATTGTGGGAAAGGATTCACTCAGTCATCTCAACTGCATCCTTTATCCGGTCTGGCGTACACCTGACTCCAGACCCACAGCAGCATAGTTGACTCTTGACTGCCCCCCCACCATGACAAATGAGTGGGAATAACTAAAATGGATACAGTATGTGGGTGGAAATTGCTGAGTGAGGCAATACTTCCTTCAGCTTAAGGCTGTACCAAGAATCCAATTATAAAGGGACAACTTGGTGCTGACCAACAGTAAAGGAAGTGGAGTTGGGAGGAGTGTGTGAGCTTTGAGCTGTTTAAAAAAATGCTTCTTTTCATACACTTTTTTTTTGCTGGGGAAATCTGAAGCTGTAACAAAGTTGGGTGGCAATAAAGGTTACTTGAACTTAACCCCAGTCTCAGACTGTCAATGAAAGCTATGAGATCCAATAGGTTTTTGTTTTAAAACTGCTCATTTCTTTCAACCTCTTGCACTAAGTTTCCAATATCGTGTATCAGAAGGAGCAGTGAATGAGTAGCTAATATTGTTAGAAATTGTAAGTTTTTCATCTCTGCAGGTATTGCATCGTTTCATCGACATTGTAAGGTTTACTGGCAGCACCGGGAAGTGTGGGATGTATTCACAAGAAACAAAGTTAAAAATCATACAACACCAGGTTATACTCCAACATGTTTATCTGGAAGCACGAACTTTCGGAACACTACTCCTTCATCAGGTGTTTGTGGAGAAGGATCATAGAAGAATTTATAGCAATAGATCGCAGTTTCATGCAACAGAAATGATATAGAACAACTTAGATTGTTGTGAAGTCTTTCATCTTTGAGAATGGGTTGCAGGTTTTGGTTCATTAATATGTAAATCCCAGAACTTGTTTGAAGACACATTCTCGAGACAACTTAAGGTCTGTATCCCAATCTTGAGTGAGACTGGTTCTATTTCCAAAGTAGGAATTTATAAAATCTCACATGGATTAACTGCCTGTAGATTGTATTTGGCTCAAAAAGCGCACAATGTATCTGCAAATACAAAATCACACCAAAGGCTAAAATGTAAGTGCGCATGCATGAGAGTATAGGTGAGTGTGTGCGTGCTTGATAAAGTGTGCGAGTGATAGAGTATCAGCCTGTGAGAGGGTGTATATGTGTGTGTGTCTGAGAGGGATCTGTGTGAATGTGAGAGTGTGTGCTTTGTGTGGGTGTGAGAGCGAGTGACAGTGAAGTGGGGTTACCTGTCATGTGACATGAATCCAAGGTCCTGGTTGATGCCATCCTCATGTGTTCCGAACTTGGCTACCAGCCTCTGATGGGCCACTAAATCTGAATAAGCAGTTACATAGCACACATTGTAGAGGGCAGGGTGGGACTTGTCTTTCGATTTGCAGAAGGTGGGAGGTTCTGGGTGCTGGAAACTAGGGAAAACACATGTTGGAGGACCTTCGCCTCAGAGAGATGCAGCTGGAAGCCAGGCTGCAGACACGTTGGGGGAATCATCAAACCCCCTATACTGTGAAAATAGGCCCTCTGGCCCAACAATGCACATTGACCCCCCCTCAGAGCATCCCACTCAATAACCTCCGCAGCTAATCCCTGAATTTAGAACACCCAATCCACTCTAAGCTGCACATCTTGGGAGGAAACCAGAGCACCGAGAGATGGGGGAGGGGGAGGGGGGTAGGAAAGTGCAAACTCCACACAGACAATCACCCTGAGGGTGGCCTCGAACTCAACTCCCTGGCACTGTGAGGCAGCTGCTGCCGCACCACCTACAGTCTTGGATTGAAGGAATCGATTGGCTTCATTCCAGTCCTGGTGACACTCCAGCCCGTTTGGGGAATTGAATTTGCTTCCACAGAGTTTCCACGGTGCAGGGGTCATTGCGTCTCAGCAGCTTCAACGATCCAAAGAAGGGCTCGTCTACGGCGAGAACACTAGTCCACATTTCGCTGCAGAGTTGAAGTTCTCTGCACAGCCAGAACCCTGGAACACTCCCACGCAGGCTGCGTATAATCACGGGGCTTCTCAAGTCACGTTGATGTTCGAAATAATTTCCCCTCCTGGATTCAAACGCTGCTGATATTCAGGCCCTGAGTAAATTTCTTGTGCACGCCTGAACAGCAAATCCTCCTCTGCTAATACCTTGAGAAAACAGATCATTGCTGTCAGTGCAGGGCAGGAAATAGGATAAGAGAATTTTAGTTTGTACCGAGCAGCCTTCCCTATCTCCTACCCGAAATCTCTGTCTCCCATTTCCTCCACCTTTCAATGGATTCCAACTCGAATTCATCCTTCCATCCTCCTGTTTTTGCCCAGCTCCCCTCACCGGAAAGCGCTGACTCTCGGTTCAGTTTCTTAGTCACTTCTTGCCGTTCCCAGTATATTGCCCACATCTTTATTTACTTTTTAAAACAGAAAGGCAGTGGTTTGCTGATGCCAGGATCTGAGGGTAATTGCGTTCACGCTCCAGATTCTCTCTCGCGTCTTTCACAAAAATCTGCACTGCGCATGTGCAAAGAAGGGGATGCTGGGAGTGGGTGGGACGCATTCACCAACTCCCCATTCAATCAAGATCCAATCATGCCCACAGCGCCTCCTGTCTATTCTCTCTCGCTATCCCAGCTCCCCCCCCGTCACACACGCCACCCTCTGCACCTCCGTCCATTCTATCTCCATACCCTCTGCCCCCTGTCCAGTCCAGTCTCTCGTCCACTCTCTGCTTTCCTCCATTCAGTCCGTCTCCCCACATTCATTCTCTCTCTCCTCCCACTCTCTGCCCCTCTCCATTCTCTCTCTTCCCCCATCCTCTGCTCTCCATCCATTCCCTCTCTCTCCCCCACCCTCTCCTAACACTCATTGTTGCTCTCTTTCTCCCCACCCTCTGCCCCCCTTCCATTCTCTCCCCACCCACTGACCCACGTCCATTCTCTCTCCCCACACTCTGCACCCCCATTCTCTCGCTCTCTGACAAACGCTTTGCCCCCCACCCTGTGCACCCCCAGGGTTTCTCTAACTCCAATGCTCTGTCCCCGTGTCCATTTCTCTCTCTCTCTTCCCCCTAGCCTCTGTTTCCCGTCCAATTTCTCTACTTGCACCCCCACCCTCATCCTTTCTTGTATCAGCCCATCTCAGGATCGAGAGAGCGCGGATGGTGATGACTCTACTTGGGAGATGGGAGGGTGTGGTGTGAGAAATGGCTGATCTTTAACATTGAGAATCGCTAAAATGATATTTTCAAAAACATCAGTAAAGGTTGAAAGCAAATTCAATTATTTTTTAAAAAAGCTCCAGACATTTTTCAGAAACTTGCATTGAAATCTGTGCAATTAGGCCACAGTTGAGGACAGGCTGTAAGGATGGAATGGCCAATTCCTCATCTTGTGAAGTTGGTTCAGATTAAGTAGTAATAGAGTCATAGAGTTGCAGAGCATGGAAACAAACCTGTCGGTGCATGCCAACCACATATTCTAAATTAATCCGGTGATCCATTTGCCACCATTTGACCCATATCTCTCTCAACCCTTCCTATTCATATACCCATCCAGATGCCTTTTAAATGTTGTAATTGTTCCAGACTCGACCACTGTCTCTGGCAGCTCATTCCACACATATACCACGTTCTGCATGAAAATGTTACCAGTTCGGTCCCATTTAAACCTTTCCCCTCTCACCCTGAACCTATGCCCCTCCAGTTTTGAATTTCCTCTACCCTGGGGAAAAGACATTCAAAAATTGAGCAGCCAGACAAAATGCAAAAGGAATAAACTGTTGAGCCCCAGGAAAACAAAAGAAGTGTGGCTCCAGCCTTTTTTTCTCTCCGATTGGCAGTTGGACCAGCATCTCCACTGGGCATACTGCGCATGCTTCTCGGTGTCAGGAAGCATTGCGCATATACGCTGGTGTCAGCAAAATACGACGAATGCTCTTTGCTGTTAGCGGAAATGGCGCGCAACATTCTTCTGATCGCCCAATGGGAAGCTCTGAAGGACCGGAAGGAGTGTGGTCCTCCTGCAATTGAGAGCCTCCCCCAAATTGTCTGAATGCGGAAGTTGGACAATGCGCTTGTGAAGGTGTTGCTGCTCCTCTCTCTATGAATGAAGATTTAACTTCATCCCAGACTGCAACTTCTTTCCTCTGTCCAACATCTGTGAGTACAACACACTCTTCTCACCCCTTTTCCATTTTATTTTTTCACTCTGGTGTTCAGTTCTTGACTTGCAGCAAAGTTGGTTCAGGTATGTGTCTCAATTGGCAAACACATGGTAAATGTAGTAACGCAGTGTGAAGTTATAGCCTTTCCTATGAAATAAAAACAGAAAGGAGGTAAATTGTTTAAATGGTGATATATTGGGATGTGGAGTAAGTGAGGACTGCAGATACCGGAAATCAGAGTCGAAAATTGTGGCGCTGGAAAAGCACAGCTGGTCAGACAGCATCCGAGGTGCAGAACAGTCAACGTTTTGGGCAAAAGCCCTTCATCAGGAATGATGTGTGGATGTACAAACGTGCCTCAGATACCTTCTGCTCAGGCTTTCTACTCCAGTCAATGCCAGTTGTCACATAGGTGCAGCAAGCAATCAGCAAGGCAAGTGGTATATTAGCAAGAGGAAATTAGTTCAAAGTGGGGATGCCTTCCTGTAGTTTGGGA
Organism: Chiloscyllium plagiosum; assembly: GCF_037043375.1. Classification (NCBI taxonomy): domain Eukaryota; kingdom Metazoa; phylum Chordata; class Chondrichthyes; order Orectolobiformes; family Hemiscylliidae; genus Chiloscyllium; species Chiloscyllium plagiosum. The sequence continues at coordinate 35,521,455 of NW_028270165.1, forward strand.
CATATTGAATATATTCAAAGCTGAGTTCATCTGACGTTTGAATGTCAAAAATAGTTATGGGGAAGGCAAGAATTTAAAAAAAAATTATTAGAAACTTTTTCAAATCTCTCACAACACCTCTATATACAAAAAAGAACAATACCAAAATACAGAAAAATAGCAGTACAACAATGTCATATTATGATACTATTAATAATGAGCTACCTATTATTCTACTAGAACAAACTTAGCTTAAACTAAACTACAATCAAATTGAATAAAAATAAAATTAAACATAATTTAAGTTAATTTGAATTCTATCACATTACTTTATTCTATTTCACTCACCACACCTCCATTAAGGCTCCCATCCATGGGAGCACCAGTTATTGCACCCGTATTCCTTTCACCCAGCCTTGCCCTCCCAGGGCCCATGAGCGCCCGGACTGATTCCCACTTGATCAGCAGTATTAATTATACCACAGCTCTAATTAATACTGCTGATCAGTCTGCATCAATATAATTTAGAAAGGGCCGCTAAGTCTTGTAAAACTACTATTTTGTGGTGCACCATATTTGTGAGGTCATCTTGGGGGGGATGCTCCATCACCAGCATATGCCACCCCATAAGCCCTGGGGGGTTTTCCAACATCCAATTAATTAAAATGTTCTTCCTTGCACAGTGCTTAAGAATGTTACACAGTCTGTTCCTGTGTTCTCCAAGAGAAGGCAAATTTGGCAACCCCAGAAGAAGAAATACCGGATTCACATTAACTTCAATCCCCCAGGATGTCCTTCAGCTCCCTCACTATAGCACTCCAGTATCTCTGGATCTTACAACATGACCAATAGCAGTGTGTGAGTGCCTATACTAATTTTACATTTGGGACACCCTGGTGATGTGCCTATCTTGAACTTAGCTCGCCTCTCTAGCGCCACATAAGCCCTGTGTAAAATCTTCAATTGCATGCCCTGTGCTTTGTTACATATTGAAATTTTCCTTACATTTTCCCATATATCTTGCCATACTTCTAATGAAATATCCTATCCTAGCTCCCGATTCCACATCCTAGATAGTCCCTCCACATCCCCTAAGGTACGTCCCTTCTGTAAATGATACAACGTACTAACTGAAAGAGCACCTGTACACAGAGTACTCTTTACTCCACATTTGACCTGTAATGCTGAGCCAGAAGCGTGGTATTCCTCTGTATATAATCCCTTAGCTGAAAGTACCGGAAAAGGTCCCTATTAGACAATGCATATTTCTGACTTAGCTGGCTAAATGACATCAAGACCTAACCCTCGAATAAATCTCTCAGACAGAAGATTCCCTTATTCTCCCAGGACTGAAAGCCGGAGTCCATTGCCCCAGGTTTAAATACTTGGGCTGCCACCAGTGGGGTAATCAGTGAGGTCATCAGCCAATTGCCCTTGTCTTGCCTCATTATCCTCCAGGCTTTCACTGTATTTAAAATGATTGTACTCTTACACTGCTCAGTCTCGGATTTCATCCTATCAATGAATAATAGATTAAGTAGGGGACATCTCAACTGCAATGCTTCAACGTCAAGCAAAATCGACCCCGAGTCCCCTCGTGCCCAGTCACACACATATGCTAAGAAAGCGCAGATTTGATATCTCTTCAAGTCCAAAAGGTCCATTCCTCCTCATCCTGTGAGAGCTGCAATTTGATAAACTTAATTAGGGGGCGGCTGCGACACCAAATAAAAGAACCGAGCCAACCATTGAGCCTCAGTAATACTCATCTGGGTAGCAACAACAGGAGCATTCTCATGGGGTACAATAGGCGAGGAAGAACATTCATTTTAATCAGAGCTATTCGGCCTAACCATGAAAACGGTAATCCGTCCCATCGCTGCAAATCCTGCTTTATCCTCTCCAGTAATTGTACATAGTTAGCTTTTTACAGCTGGTGGAAGGCAGGAGTAATAAAAATTCCCAAATGCAAAAACTCTTTTGACGACCATCTAAACAGGAACTGCATTCCATCCTTCAGATCAGGCACCTCCACTAATTCTCTCCCCCCACCCACCCAAATAAATTAATTGTTCGAATCAATCGAGGAACGGACTCCTCCAGATTGGCCAAGAACAAAAGGACATCATCAGCATATAGGGTAATCTTATGTTCCCCCATTCCCACTCCTGGCGCCACTATTTCAGGAATCCTCCTGGTAGCTTCAGCTAATGGCTCAATTGGCAAGGTAAATAGCAGTGGTGAATGAGGACGCCCCTGTTGACTACCTCTCCCAGTATTAAAGTTATCTGACTTAGTGCCATTTGTGATGACTGCTGCTTTAGGATCATTATACAACACCACCACCCACCTAGCAAAGGTTGTACCCAGACCAAAGCGCTTGAGGACTCCAAGCAGGTACAACCATTCTATCTGGTCAAATGCCTTTTCTGCATCTAGGGAGGTCACCGAACCCAGGATCAACCTTTGCTGGCATACCTGCACCATGTTCAGTACCCTCCTGATATTGTTGGAGGAGCTACGGCCCTTAACAAAACCCATCTGATCTTCTTTCACAATACAGAACAACACCTTTTCCAACCTCAGGGTCAGCGTCTTGGGTAGAATTTTAAAATCTACATTCAACAGTGAAATGGGTCTGTATGAAGCACATTCTTCGGGCTCTTTCCCCTCCTTTAAAATGAGGGAGATATTAGCCTTCCTAAGAGAGGGCGGAAGATAATCCTGTGCATATGAATAGCGATACATCCCCACCAACATATTTATGAATTCCTTATAGAATTCACTTGGGAATCCATCTGACCCCAGTGCTTTGCCACCTTGGAGATGTTTTATTGCATCCTGCACCTCCTGTATCGTCATAGGCCCATTCAACAGGAAACCTGTTCCGCGTTTATACTAGGGAGATGCAGGATCTCAAAAAAGGCCTGTATTCTCGCTGCACCATGTTCATCTCCCTCCGACCGATATAACCCTGCAAAGTATTCCCTAAATCTTCTTTAACTCACGGGTAACTGTACCAGCCTTCTCTCTAACAGACATAATAGATTGGGAAACATTTTTCTTTCTGGCCAGATATCTACCTGGCTTATCTACAAAATCAAACAATCTTTGTTGAGCAAAGCAGACCTTTTTTTTTCCCAGTGTGTGCAATGAGTTGGGAGCAGCCCGGAGAGCTACAGCTTGACCAGTGAAGGCCTATTGTAATATACTTCCTCAGCTATCTGCAGACGGGTCTCCAACATCTGTTGTTACTCCTTCCTCTGCGTCCTTCTCGTCATTGAATAAAAAATAATCAGGCCTCATAAAGATGCCTTAGTGGCCTCCTACAGTATTTTCGGATTACTGGCCGTACCCGAGTTGATATCCCAGAAGGCTCTGAACTCTTGTGATGTACTCAACAGATTTGCTATCCCTTAACAGGAATGGATCCATGCACCAGTGCTGTGCATCCATTCCACCACTCTTGATTTTACCATCTAATTACACTGGCACATGGTCCGAGACAGCAATATTGCCAATTTCACAAGCCAATGTTCTGTCCAAGCAATCCAATGGCATTAAAAAGTGTCAGTTCCCATGTGGTACTTATGTGGGTTGGAAGAGAAAGTAAAGTCTCTTCCATTAGGGTGGAGATGCCTCCACACATCCACTAATCCCAACTCCTCACACATGTCCACCAACTGCTTAGGTTGCGCGGGTGTACCTGCCTGGCCCCTTGGCACCCTGTCTACCTCGGGATCTATTAGTCTATTAAAATCCCCTCCAGTGACCATGCGGCGTCCCCCAAGACTCATTAATTTAGCAACTGCATCAATTAGAAATTTAAGAGGGTGCACCGGGGGGACAATACACATTCAGGACGCCATACTCTTCACCATGTATGAGAGCTTTAAGAATGACGGACAGTCCATGTTTGTCCTTAATTTGCTCAATTACCTGGAAAGGGAGGTTCCTTCTTACCAGTATAGCCACTCCTCTACACTTGGAGCTAAAGGAGGAGAAGAATACCCTATCATAACCTCCTTGCTGCAGTTTCAGATGTTCCTTATCAGTTAAATGTGTCCACCCTTTCCTTCCTGAGGCTTGACAGCACCGTCTTTCTTTTTAATGGGGGAATGGCTCCCTTTTACATTCCAGGGGCACCACCTGAATGAATCAGTAGCCATGGTCATCCAGGGCAGCCCGTGGTTTCCCAAGAGGAGGAAGCTTATCTGAGGTGTGGTGAGCAACAAAGACATTAACTCTATAAAGTCTAAAAACTGCTCCTATTCAAAACTACTATAAATAAAAATCTAACCACCACATATAACTTAAGCAAATGCGCAAATAACCCCCAATTATGTAGACATCTCCCCCCTCAACCCCCCAACCCCACCATTGCCACCATCCTGCCTCCTTCCCACTGAGGCTGTGCCCCAAACTCCAGGCAATTCACAGATTGAAAAAAACATGTTATTTACATTCTGAGAGTTAACAATGGTTGCCCATCTCCCCACACCCCTTCTCCATACATCTTAAGCACAGGTATAGCCACCCCCAATCCAAACACAAAAGGACAGCAGTAAAGAAATGGCCTCAGACAATACCTAACTGACTGATATACTATATAATTCCAGTTTGACGTCAAGGCAGTACGTATAAAGCCGATAACCACAAGAAAAGGGGCAAAAAAGTAATGATGTCCCTCCCGCCTTCACCCCGACTCGATTTCTTTAATTCAGAGAATTTGCAAAGTCCTTCGCCTTTTCTGCTGAATCAAAATTATATACCATCCCTCCATGAGAGAAACGCAATACGGTCAGGGACCTCAAAGAATATTTTCTGTTCAGATCCCTTAATTTTCTCTTAACTTCATCAAATGCCCGTTTCTTAATCCAGGCTCCCGAGAAGTCCTGAAAATATATTATTCTTGAGCCTTTGTGCATTAAAGCCTATGGATCTCTTCCCAGTCTTCTTGCTGTTACAATCACTAACTGTTTTTCTCTTTTATGCAAGAGGCGCACTCGGACCACGCGGGGCTGCGGGTCCGACCCGGACCTGCGCATTTCGATCCGGTGGGCCCGCTTCACACTCAACAGGCCCGACTCCAACTCCAGCCCCAGGAATCCAATAAAGTCTTCGCCTCCCTCACATTCCGGAAGACCCACGAGCTGTAAGATATTTCTTCTACTTTAGTTTTCCAGGTCGTCCACTTGCTCCTGAAGGACCCGAACCTGGTCTTCCAGCGTTTAGATCCTTCCTCCTGAGACCTCCGCCACGGTCTTGATGCCACGGTCCTCTCCTCCGCTGCCTATTCTCTTCGGGCCAACATTTGAATTTCCTGCTCCATGCTTTTCCAGTGTGGCAGATAGCGGTTCCACCGCTGCTTCAATCTTATCTCAGAGTTTGGCAAACACCGAGAGTAACTGCTGCTGCCCCATTAAACCCAAAGGGTCTGCCCTGGGAGTTTGAGCAATGGCTCCAGGCGCCCCCGATGCAGTAGGGGAGAGCCCTACCTGCTGCACCCCTGTCGGCCCTTTTCCTTCATTTGCTTTCATTCTGGTCCTAAAGCTGTCAAACCACAATTATAGCAGCTCTAGACGTTCAGTAAGTTTATATTAGCGATTGTTTTCTCCTACGGATGGTTAATGAGGTGGGGGGAGGGGGTAAAAGTCCACCTTGCCGGGGGTATGGCACAGAGCCCAGCACAGCAGACCACTCAAACCACCGCCATCTTGGATTTCCAAGAAAATGGTTTTAAGACCAGTACAGAACAGCTGCACGGTCATACAGCACACAAACAGACCCTTCGGACCAACTAGTCTATGCTGACTATGTTCTCAAACCCAACTAGTCCCATCTGCCAGTGATTGGCCCATATCCCTCCGAACCTTTCCTGTTCATGTACATTTCCAAATGTCTTTTAAACATTGTCACTCTACATGCATCCACTACTCCCTTTGGACACCCATTCCACACACAAACCGGAGAAAGAAATGGAGCTCTTCATATCTTTTTAAAATCTTTCTCCTCTCCCCTTCAAAATTTGCTCCCTAATCTTGAACGCCCCACCCTAGGGAAAGGACACCTGCCTTTCACCTCATCTGTACCCTTCATGATATTATAATCGTCTATAAGGTCACCTCTCAATCTCCTCTGCTCCAGTGAAAGAAAACCCAATCTATCCACCTGGCTGTAGGTATATTCATATTCAGTTATGATGTTCAATGTTGGTGCAGGCTCAAATGGCCAACTCCTGCTCCCAATTCTCTCACTCTGTGTCCAGGACAGCATTAGGAGATTGGGAAAGGGGAGGGATAGATATCTTGTTTGTTTTTATTTTTAAAATGCACTTGATTCCCACAAATAAAATCAACAGGTACAAGTACAGCACATGCAGTGTTCCTCATTGCAGCTTCAAGGTTTTGTGTCCTCTTTTACGCGTTGGCTCCAGCATATTCAGCATACTTCCCCCGCCTCCCCCCCACCCTCCCCATCCCCGCCCTGAGCCGTTGATGCTTCCATTGTTTATAAAATAAAGAGAGGAATGGATAGGGTAAATAGACAAGGTCTTTTCTCTGGGAGTGTAGAACTATAGAGTAAAAGATTGAGGGTGAGGTGGCCCGGGGAGGGGGCGAGGAATTTAAAAGGAACCGAAGGGGCAATTCATGCAGAAGACGGCGCGTGTAAGGAAAGAGCTGCCAGAGGAAGTAGTAGATGCTGGTATAATTATGACACATTTAAAAGGCATCTGGATAGTTTTATGAATAGGAAGGGTTTAGAGGGATATGGGCCAAATGCTGGCAAATGAGACCAGATTCAGTGAGGATATCTGGTCAGCATAGACCATTGGACCAAAGGACCTGTTTCTGTGCTGTATATCTAGATGACTCTGGTTTCCCATGCCAGTCTGTTCAATTTCTCTCTGGTGTCATAGCCTTGATGTCTCATTCTAAAACTCCCCTGTGGGGGCACGTTTACAATTTTGTGTCTGATTGGTTGCCAAGAAGCTACATTGCCGGTTCATCCTGAATTTACACACTATATTTTTGCTTCCAAAAATCAGACCTGCTCACTCTCAACAGTATCCCAATGTCGTGGAAGATATTAATTTTCAGGTGCAGATATCCAAAATTCAGAGAGATGTCAGTTGTGACTGTTTTGCTCTTCTGTCCCTGTCAGATCCTGAATCAGCAATTTCAGGAGAATTAGAATGGAGTGAGAACAGAGGGGGAGAGAGAGAGAGAGGGATGGTGCTTTCAGTTTTGTGGAATAATAAAACAAAAGAATGTTCTGCAGAAAGTAGAATTGCATGTTCTGAATTTCTACCCTGGACTGACAGTGTTGACTTTTGTAATCTCTTTTCAGACTATTTGATCTGAAGATGAAGTTTCAAAATCAACACATGAAGGGCTGATGCCTGAACCATTGACTCTCCTGCTCCTCAGATGCTGCCTGACCTGCAGTTTTCTACTCTGATTCTCCAGCATTTGTGAGTCACTCAATCCATCGGGACTGCAACAATTTTCAACTATGATCCAATTGGTTCCTGTTTCAGTACATTTTCAGCATCAGTGGGACTGGAAGAGAGACCCTACTGTTGCAGCAACGCACTGAGTGTGGAGCCTGAAACAGTTATCTGGCCTGGAAAGAGGAATTCGAGGCAGGAAGGGGACATACATGCGTTTGTGTGCAACTGTAGCTTCGGCCATGGAGAAACCATGGAAGTGTGGCGACTGCGGGAAAGGCTTCCGTGTCCCGTCTGCCCTGGAGACACATCGGCGCAGTCACACCCGGGAGAAGCCATTCTCCTGTCCTAAGTGCAGGAAGGCCTTCAGTGATTCCTCCGCCCTGCTGAGGCACCGGCGGGTGCACACTGGGGAGAGGCCCTTCAGCTGCCCTAAGTGCAGGAAGAGCTTCAGCGATTCCTCCGCCCGGCTGAGGCACTTGCGGATTCACACAGGGGCGTGGCCCTTCAGCTGTCTCAAGTGTGGGAAGGCCTTCAGCGATTCCTCCGCCCTGATCAGGCACCAGCGGGTGCACACAGGGGAGAGGCCCTTCCGCTGCCCCGATTGTGGGAATGTGTTCACTCGCTCCTCCCACCTCGTGATTCACCGGCGGGTCTACACCGGTGAGAAGCCCTTCCCCTGCCCCAAATGTGGGAAGGCCTTCAGCGATTCCTCTGACCTGCTGGCTCACCAGCGGGTCCACACCGGCGAGAGGCCATTCACCTGCTCTGTCTGCGGGAAGTGCTTTACACGCTCTTCCGACCTGTTGAAGCACCAGCGGGTCCACACTGGGGAAAGGCCCTTCAGCTGCTCTGTGTGCGGGAAGGGCTTTGCTGTCTCCTCCACTCTACTGACGCACCAGCGGGTCCACACTGGGGAGAGGCCGTTTGCCTGCCTCGAGTGCGGGAAGGGCTTTGCTGTCTCCTCCACTCTACTGACGCACCAGCGGGTCCACACTGGGGAGAGGCCGTTTGCCTGCCCCAAGTGTGGGCAGAGGTTCACAATGTCCTGCAGCTTGAACAAGCACCAGCGGAAGCACCAATGCTCCTAACAATCAGATTCTGCCGGTAACGCTGCTGAGGGTCACCCCCAGGACTGATCCTCCTGCCCTTTCTGACAGTGGGGGTAGTGGGAGAGTTGGTAGGCTTTTTTGTTTTCTACTGGGGGAGTGGGGGGGGGAAGGGAGGGTGGTGGCTCAGTGGTTAGCACTGCTGCCTCATAGCGCCAGGGACCCAGATTTAATTCCATCCTCAGGGTGACTGTCTGTGTGGCGTTTGCATGTAATTCCCCGCTGTGTCTGCGTGGGTTTCCTCTGCGTGTTGCAGTGTCTTCCCAAAGTGCAAACGTGCGCATGTTTGGGCGAATTGGCCAAGCTAAATAGTCCCATAGTGTTCAAATATGTGTAGGTGTGGTGCATTAGTTAGGGGTAAGTGCAGAGTGATAGGGTAGGAAAATGTGTCTGGGTGAGTTACTCTTCAAAGGGTCGCTCTGAACTTGTTGGGCAGAAGGGCCCGTTTCCACACTGTAGTGCCTCTATGTTTCTATGAACCTTGCTTCCAGTGGGCGCTGCTGCTCATTGAGCCCAAGACCCGCACAAACCTACGACCGCAAGACCATTGGAGCAGAAGTTAGGATATTTTGACCCATCGAATCTGCTCCACCATTTATTAGAGACAAAATAAAAAACTGCAGATGCTGTAATCTAAAATAGACAAACAGGAGGCTGGGCACAATAAGGCAGGCAGCACCAGCAGGTGGAGAAGTCAGCATTTCAGGTATTATCCCTCAGGACTGAAGAAGGGTTCTACCCGAAACGTTGACATCTCCATCAGAAATGATTTATCAGTATGTTGTTAGAACTAGAGGGCATAGGTTTAGAGTGAGAGGGGAAGGATTTAAAAGGGACCGAAAGGGAAAACTTTTCATGCAGAGTGTGGTGCGTGCATGGAATAAGCTGCCAGAGGAAGTGGAGGAGACTGGTAGAATTACAGAATTTAAAAGACATTTGGTTGGGGACATGAATAGAAAGGGTTAGAGGGATTTGGGCCAAGTGCTGGCAAATGGGACTAGATTAATTTAGAATATCTGGTCAGCGTGGACGAGTTGGACTGAAGGATCTGTTTCCGTGCTGTACCTCTCTATGACTACCGGTCCTGATGTAAGTTTCGAATTTAGTAACTTTGAATAATTCAATCTTGTTGAATTCACCTCCTGGAAGGTTTCAAATGAAACCCTCCAAGCGATATGATTTAACTACGCCGAGTTGGATAAAGTATCCCATCAAGTTCACATGAATGCGCAGTTGAAGAAGTTGAAGTCAGAAGTCACACAACACCAGTTTACAGTCCAACAGGTTTATTTGAAATCCCAAGCTTTGGGAGCATTGCTCCTTCATCAGTGCTGCTCCTTCATCACTTCACCTGATGAAGGAACAGTGCTTCGAAAGCTCATGAGTTCAAATCAATCTATTGGGATTCTCACCTGGTGTTGTGTGACTTCTGACCTGTCCACCCCCAGCACCTCCACATCAGAGTTGACGAATGAGATCAGACTTTATTCAGCATGATTTAGTGAGATATTCATCTGGATGTCCTTATGCCTCAAACATCGATTCTCCTGCGCCTCGGGTGCTGCCTGACCTGCTGTGCTTTTCCAGCACCACACTCTCAACTCTGATCTCCAGCATTTGCAGTCCTCACTTTATCCTGGTTCATGTGGAAACTCAACACTGTCAGAGTTACAAAGAGATTCCAGTCATAGAGTACTATAGCACAGAGACAGGCCCTTCAGCCCAAACTGGTCCATGCTGACCAAAATGTTTGTCAACACTAACCTCATTTCCCTGCACTTGGCCCATATCTTTCTAAAGCTTTCCTACCCATGTATTTTTGAAACGCCTTTTCAATGTTGTTAATGTACCTGCTTCAACCACTTCCACTGGCAGCTGTTTCCCCAGGCGAACTACACTCTGTAAATATTTTGCCCCACATCTTTTCTTCCATCTTTCTCCTCTCACCATAAAAACGCGTCCTTGCTCTTGAAATCCTTCCTCAAGGGAAGAGACAGCTACCATTAACCCAAATCTACCCCTCATGGTTTGAAAATATTGCCTCTCAACTTCCTCTGCTCCAGTGGAAAAACATCCCAGCCTATCCAGCCTAAATTCTAATTTGATAATAATGGCAGTGATGATTTTGGCTGTGTGTGTGTCAAGGATCTCTCCTTTCTAAGCCAATGCTGTGCCTCTTAAGTTCACCTGATCTTAAAACGAATGGCACCCCATTCATTTAAAATGTCCATGTTTTCTGTGTAAAGTCGGTCCTGGTCGGCAAATAGACAGTGGTGTCTTATATTCCCGAGACTTCTTTTGACCGGGTTCATATGCTCTGTTTTGAGATGTATGAGTAAATCTTCAGAACAAAAGATTAATGCAGCCTTTATTCATGTCTCATTATTAAAAACACTTTCTCCATTTACAGATGTGATTGAGAAGCTTCTCCCAATGAATCTTTGACTGATAACAGCATTTGTCAGGCTTTTGAAAGTCACTGCAGCTCTGTCATAGCACAGGGGAGGGCTCTTTCAGACACAACGCGTCATGTAGAAAATTCTCCCACATTAGTCGAGCAAAGTAGACGTCTTTTTAAGACATTATGAAACTTGAAAGGGTTCAGAAAAGGTTTGGAAGGTTGTTGCCAGGGTTGCAAGGTTTGAGCTACAGGGAGAGGTTGAATACGCTGGTACTATTTTCCCTGAAGCTTTAGAGTCAGCCAGAAACATCTGTTGAATCAGAAAACATGTCTTTCTGCAGCAGCTTTAGACAGACTGCTTGCCAAAACCAAAACCAGGGGAAAAGAATGGGACAACTGCCCTTTCATTGTAGAAGCGTTTTAGAAAAATAAAATGTCAAACCCTTTTCCCGGATTGTTGCCTTAGCCAGTATCTGTTAACCATTAGTGAAAACCTTAATCCTAGATGAATGGGAAGCCTTTTACAACCCCTCCTGAAAATAAACCAACAACGTAATCTTCTTAAAGGAGGAACATGATCACAACAAAAAGCACTTGAACTGAAACATTTGTAACAAAAGGCTGTACAGTTAGCAGGACAAGAAAACAGGTTTTCAATTTCACCAATCAATTTAAATCAGCCCCATTGGCTACCAAAAATTTATTAAATTTAAATCCTAAAGTTTTGACAACAGGACCAATCCTATCATAAAGAATTGGCGGTCTCAGTCATCTGTGTATTAGATAAAGCATCATTTAGAAAAACAGAGAAGGACATTCCTGACGGAGGAATCGGAGGAGGCATCCCCGACAGAAAATGGCGCAGAATATTCCGGAAGACACATAACCTGGTTGTAATCTGAGAGATTAAATTCTATTTTGTGTCATCTGAGTGGGACATGTATTGATTGGAAAAGCATACCAGAAGAATCTTGATTTATTCCAGAATACTCAGTAGTTAGGAAGGATTTCTTCAGTTTGTTAGTAGTTTTGTTCATTTGTTCACCGTGAGAGTTGGTTAAATAAATTGCTGATTGTCGGTTGTAAAGTGTCAGGGATTTACTTTTAACACTACAGCAGGTTACACCACTTATCACACTGACTTTACAGATTAAAGGGCAACGTGCCACTCTTTGGACGTTTCAGTTTGAGATCTTGGTGAGGGGGAGGGGGGGCGGGGTTCAGCCTTCGCTTTGTAACAGTATTGATAACATTCTCTTGAATGCAATGGAGTCAATATTAATCCAAGCCTCTTGTTGTGGTTGTGGGTGAATCACCTTAATTTGGCTCCTGACTCAGAAACCGCACAGACAATCAACTGCTGAAACAATGATTTGCACTTTATTGCACGTCGCAACCACAAATAAAACCTCTCAAGTTCATTCAGCTTCACTCCCCAAACTTGGCTATCACCCAGTTGATGTCTGAAGTTAACTGGTTTTCCACCGACGGTGCCCATCTCTGGAAGTTCCAGGGGTTTGATGCAGTATTATTCTTCTGAGTACTGCTGCGGCTGCATCATTCTGGAGTTGAAGTTTGGTGGCGTTTCCTCAATTTCCAATCTGTGGTGTGACTTTTGTTTTTAAGACTCTAACATCACCTCACATTGCTGGAGACCTCAGGTCTGCAGCTTACCTTCTTATCCTTGAGGGTTAGCTGTCTGTTTGAAACAGCCTGCCATGCAATTAACCCCTCTATGTCAGGGCTTTCCTTCTGCAGGCAGAATTAATTGTTCTTTTGTCACACCATTATTAAACAACATTATCTTGCCTGTCCCAAGAAACAACTTATTGTGTTGCCTCCTTCTTCCCATGGATGTTCATTAGCAGAAATTAAGCCATTTATCGTATTGAATCTGCTCTGCCATTCAGTCATGGTTGATATTTTTCTTAACCCCATTCTCCCTGTAACCTTTGAGCCCCTTGATACTCAAGAATGAGTGAATGGTGGAGCAGACTCAATGGGCTGAATGGCCTAATTTCACTTCCTGTGGTGTCACAGTTTCTCGTCCGCCCTTTCGTTTCTTGGTCCAGAAAGAGTTATTGTTGGCTCGTGAAGTTTGGGAAGCTCTGGAGTTTACAGGTGCACACCACGCTCCTCTCTGCCTCCTCCCAGAATAACGATTCCTCCTGAGATACTGGCAGTTCTTGAGATCCCTGGATATCCCGGAATACAAATCAGTGTGTCTGGAAGTCTCTGCTGCTACCCTGGAACAGAAGGATTATGGGGAGAAAATTCAGAAATCCGAAGAGCAAAGAGACTTGGGACTTCTAGCCCAGGATTTTCTCAAGGTAAACTTACAGGCTGAGTCAGTAGTGAGGAAGGCAAATGCAACAATGGCATTTATTTTGACAGGACTTGAATATAAAAGCAGGGATGTACTTCTGAGGATCTTTCAGGTTCCAGTCAGGCCACAATTGGAGTACTGTACACAGTTTTGGTCTCCATATCTCAGGAAGGATGTACTGGCCCTGGAACATGTTCAGAGGAGGTTGATGAGAAAGGTGCCAGGATTGAAAAGCTTAACATATGAAGAACATTTGAGGACTCTGGGTCTATATTCAATGGAGTTTAGAAGATGACAAGGGAACTAATTGAAACCTACAGCATACTGAACAGCTTAGACAGAGTGGATGTTGGGAAAATATTTCCATAGGTAGGAGAAACGAGGACCCGAGGGCTCAGCCTTCAAGTAAAGGGAAGACCTTTTGGAACGGAGATAAGGAGAACTTCTTCAGACAGAGAGTGGTGTATCTATGGAATTCACTGCCCCAGAAAGCTGTGAAGGCCAGATCGTTGAATACATTTAAGATGGGGATAACTTGGTTCTTGAGTATCAAGAGGATCAAAGGTTATGGGGAGAATGGGGTTGAGAAACTTATCAGCCATGATTGAATGGTGGAGCAGACTCAATGGGCTGAATGGCATAATTTCTGCTCCTATAATCTTATCATATGCTGATGTGTGGAGGGGTGAGAATGGGGGAAAAGAGATAAAGAGGGGAACACAATTAAAGTGAAGCTGGGTACAGATACATAGGAAATACAATAATTGAACGATAAATTTCAGACCACATAGAAGCACTCGCATACAGAGGGATCTGGCCATATAGATCTCCAAAATTGGCAATACAGGCGGGTAACGTGATCAAGAAGGCACACAGCACGTTTGCCTTGAGTCTAAGAGTTGACGAGTTATGTTACAGCTATTTATTCCGGCCACATTCAGAATATTGCGTGCAGTTCTGGTCCCTACACTCCCAGAAGGACATGGATGCTCTGCGAGAGGGTATAGAGAAGGTTCACTAGGACACTGCCTGGTCTGGAGGTCTCATTATGAGCAGAGAATGGGATAAACCTGGATTATTTTCACTGTGAAGATGGGGCAGAGAGATAACCTCAACAAAATGATGAGACACACAGATTGACTGGACGGGGGTGGCATGGTGGCTCAATCATTAGCACTGATGCCTCACAGCACCAGGGAAACTGGTTCGATTTCAGTCCCAGGTCACTGTCTGTGTGGAGTTTGCACATTCTCCCTGTGTCGATATGGGTTTCCTCCGGATTCCTCTCACAATCCAAATGTGTGGATTCGGGTGGAGTGGCTATGCTAAATTACCCCAATGCCCAGGGATTGGCAGGTTAAGTTGGATTGTCCGTGCTTAAATTGCCCCACAGTGTTCAGGAATGTGGATGTTAGGTACATTAGTCAGGGGTAAATGTCGAGTAATAGGGGTAGGGAAATGGGTCTGTGTGGATTATTCTTTGGATGTTTGGGGTTGGGCCAGATAGTCTGTTAGATAGTCAGAGGCTTCCCCCACCCCACCCCCAGTGTGGAAATGTCAACTACAAGAGGGCACAAGTTCAAGGCGAGAGGGGGACAGTCAGGGGGAGAATTGAAAGGGAAGATTTTTCACACAGTTGGATGGTGGATGCCTGGAATGCACTGCCAGTGGACGAAGTGGAAAGAGGCACCTTAGCAACACTTAAGGTGTATCAGGACAGACACATGAAGGGGAGGTGAATACAGGGACAGAAACCATGCATCGGCAATAAATAGCAGGTCGAAGTTAGCATTAAGAATTGGCACAGGCTTGGGCGGGGAGGGGGTAGGGGGTAAAGTCAACTTTCCAAAAGCAGGGGATACCTGTATGGTGATGAAGGGGTGGGTGGAGGCTCAGGTGGAGCATAAACACTGACAGAGCCCAATTGGATTGACTGTGGTGGAGACTCAATGGGACAGAGACAAATGTATCTATTTCAGATTTCCCTGCACTTCAGCCGCTTCTGTGGACTGTTTCCGTAGGGAAGGTGCAATCCCAGGCTCAGAGAGCATCAGCCCCCACTGGAAGTAAAGTGGGTGAGAGAGCGGCCATTCAGCATAAAGGAACCCCTTGCCCCTCCCACTTCACCCACTAAACAGGGTTCAAGATGAGACTCTCAGCAGCGGTAACAGCAGAGTCCAACCCGAATCCCTGCGCCATCTAACTTATGAAGTTGCTGGTGTCTCCACAAGTTGCACGACTGGGTGAAGCCCTTTCCATACACTGGACAGGTGAACGGCCGCTCCTTGGTGTGGATGCCCTGGTGTTTACGCAGGGTGGAGGAATCACAGAAGTCATTGCTCCACACGGGACAGGTGAACGGCTTCTCCTCAGTGTGGCAGCGGAAGCTGAGCAGCAGGTGATACGACTGGGTGTAGCCCTTCCCGTGCACAGAGCAGGAAAACGGTTTCTCCCCGGTGTGCATCCGCTGGTGCGGCAGTAGGTGGTGTGACTAAGTGTAGCCCTGCCCACACACGGGGCAGATGAACGGGTTCTTGCTGGTGTGGACCCACTGGTGGGCCAGGAGGTGGTGTAACTGAGTGAAGCCTTTCCTGCACTGAGTGCTGGCGAACAGCCGCTGCCCGGTGTGCAAACGCCGATGAATCTCCAGTGTAGATGGCGAAGGGAAACCATTCCCACACTCCCCACATTTCCACGGTTTCTCCATGGTGCAGGTGCCCTCGTCTGTCTCAGACCATAACAATCAGTTGAAAACTCACTCGCGCTTACAGCATGTGTGTGGTGTTACTGGTGAACCCTCTGATAATTGGAACACTCATTCAATCTGTAAAGCTTGTTCCAGTCCCTACTCTGGTGTGAGGGTATGCGAGACTCTGAGTTTCCAGTCACACTTACGTTTAAAACCTAACTAAGCAGACAGGCCTTTTCCCCTTTGTTTTCACGGCCATCAATATCCACGTCCTCGTGAATCAAGTGACTGTCAGACTTTGATGTGATGTTTGGTCTGAGATTTCTGCCGCCAAATTCTTCTCTTGTAATATTCCAGTGAAGTGATTGCAAGGGTCATCACAGTCAGTCCATGATAGAAAATCTGAACGTAATTCTAGCTACTGTGGAACATTCTTTCCTCTCAATCCCAAAGATCTTTGTGTCGATCTATATGTAACTGTAAACCGACAGGGTTATGGGGCAGACTGCATACCTCCACGAAGAGTTCACATGGACTCAAGTTGCTGAACGGATATCTTTAGTGCAGTATTGACACTCTTACTGAAGATCTACAATATGCTGCAGTACGATATCACAAGCCCAGGAACAACTGCAAATCAGACAAGGTCTTTTCAGAAGTTGGACCCTGAACTTCTGAATCTGCTGCTGCTCTTCCTCTCTCTCTCTCTCTGAATGAAGATTGATCTTCACCCAGACTGCAACTTCCTTCCTCTGTCAAAATATTTGTGAACAAATCCATTTTTTTGAAGGATGGCCTGTTTCCTGATCATCACAATTAAAGGGGTGTCTTCCCCCTGATATGCAAAGGGACAGTCAGTCAGGGGAGGGCAGGGTCACGTCTTGTGTTGTGTGGAATCTGTGACAGCTGCAACAATTCATCCCAACTCCTGTACTCAGTGCTCTGACTGGTGAAAGCAAGCATGCCGAAAGTCTTCTTCACTGCCCTGTCTACCCATGACTCCACTTTCTAGGAGCTATGAACCTGCACCCTTACATCTCTTGGTTTGAAATACTGCATATGAAACAGATTTGGTGTTTGTTGGTATGTGTTATTATTTGGTGCTTATCTCGGCTCTAATTCGGTATTTTATACTGAATGCCATGACTGATGAAGGCCAGTGTGCCAAACGTTTCTACCTGTGACTCCACTTTCAGAGAACTGTGAACATGTACTCCAAGATCCCTCTGTTCCACTACACTCCTTAAGGTCCTGCCATTCACCATGAAATTCCTACCTTGATTTGACTATACAAAATGTAAGACCTCACACTTATCTATATTAAACTCCATTTGCCATTAACCTTAAACCTATGCCCTCTAATTTTGGACTCCCCGAACCCCAAGGGAGAAGACCTTGCCTATTTACCCTACCCATGTCCCTCATGATTTTATAAATGTCTTTAATGTCACCCCTCAACCTCCAAAGCTCCAGAGAAAATAGCTCCAGTCTATTCAGCCTCTTCCTGTAGCTCAAACCCTCCAACCCTGGCAGCATCCTTGTAAATGTTTTCTGACCCTTTCAAGTTTCACAACACCCTTCCTGCAGCAGAAAGCACAGAATTGCATGCAGTATTGCAACAATGATGGCACCAATGTCCTCTCTGAAGAGGGTTTTAAAACAATATTTATGAGTACAAGCAAATCAGGTTAGTTGGGCATGACTTTCCCATAGCAGTTGGTTTTGGTTGTCCTTCATTAACCTATGCTTTATAATATATAAGAAAATATTTTGAGGAATGGGATTGTTGCTCGCACGTCCAACATTTGCTCCCCATCCCTCATGGCCTTTGGACTGAGCAATTGGCTACATGCTGGAAGGCAGTTGAGAGTCAACCACATTGTAGTAGGTCTGGAGTCACGTGATGTGAGCCTGTGCACGCGTGTGTAGGGTTGTGAGTGGTAGATTTCCCTCCCTAAAAGAACACTTTCACAACACTCTATAATGATTGGACAAAAATAACAGTTCTGGTAGCATCTATGAGGAGACGGCAGTGTTACTGTTTTGAGTCCGGTGGCCCTTCAAAATTAGGCTGGATTCAAAACATTAACTGTTTTCTTTCCACAGATGCTGCCAGACCTGCTGCATTTCCCCAGCAATTGTGCCTTTTGTTGCTGATCTCCAACATCTGCAATTCATTGTCTTAGCCAATAATGGTTTCCTGGTTGCCAGTACAGAGACAAACTCTCACTTCCAGATCTTTTTATTCGTTGAAAATAAAGTCCACTAGCATCCATGATGGGATTTTAATTTTTGTTCTCAGAAGACCGAGATCTCTGGGCTACTTAACCAGTATCACGAGATCACAATCTTCCCTTCATTGACAGTGACATTGACAATCTTGTCCTGAATATTTTTCTTTATTCATTCATGGAACGTGACACTTGGTCTACCAAAAAATAACCAAGTGCCAATTCAGAGGGCAGTTAAGAGTCAACCACATGACTTTCGATTAAGGGTGACACATTCACCAAACTGGGACAGGACTGAAGATTTCCTTCCTTAAAAAAAAGGTTATTAGTGAACAAGATAGGTACTTATGACAATTGATAAGATCACCAAAGCAGCGATAAGTTTATATTCCAGATACATAAATTGATTTCAAATTGCATCGGGGCCATAGCAGCATCAATTTGAAACTCCAGATGTTAAATCCAGGAACAATTCCCAAATGCCACCAACTCCCTACAATCTCTAGGCTTCCCAACACTGACTGGTCTGTAATTGCCAGTTGCATCCTTTTCCTCCTTACTATTTACTATTCAATTCAGCCCATTGAGTTGACTCTGCCATTTATTCAGATCACGATAATTCTGGGAAACATTTACTCCATTTTGCTGCCATTTCCCCATAATCCTCAATTCCCTTACTGGTTAAAAAAAATCTATCTCAGCCTTGAATGCACGTAACAACCCAGGCTCAACAGCCCTCTGTAGTATCAAGTTCCACAGATTTACTGCCCTCAGGAGAAATTCCTATCTGTCCTAAACATGCAATCTCTTATTTGGAGGTTACTTCCTCTGGTCCCAGACTCACCCACTTTTCCACGTCTAGCCTGTCAAGTCGCCTCAGAATCTTGTACGTGACAATAAGGTTACCTCTAATTCTTCTAACTTCTAATAAGCACAGGCCCAACCTATTCAGTTCTCCTCATAAGACATTCTTTCCATCCCTGGTATCATCATGGTCAACCTTCTCTGGACTGCCTCCAATGCCAATATATCTTTCCTCAGGTAAAAGGCCCTAAACTGTTCACAGTATTCAGTTGTGGCCTGACTAATGCCTTACATAGATTCACTATAACCTCCCTACATTTCTACTCTATTGAAAAGGCCAACCTCCAATTAGCCTCCCTATTACTCACTGAAAGTGGATGAAGAGATTCGTGGTTGTGATTCCAAATCCCTCTATCTAATGTCATCCTCACCACCTGCTTTCACATCAACTGTGTCTTCTGCAAATTTAGCAATAGTACCTTCACTTTACTTATCCAAGTAATTCGTATATATATTGTAAATAATGTTGGCGCCAGTGCTGATTCCTGTGGTACACCACTAGTTACAAGTTGTCATCCTGAACATGTCCCTTACCACAACTGTGGTAGTTAGCCAATCCTCTATCCATGCGAACATACAGCCTCCCAACACTGTGGGCTCTTTGCTTACTATTTCATGAGATGTGAATGTCATTGGCTGTGCCAACAACTCTTCCCAAACTGACTTTGAAAAGGTGGTGCCGAACTGCCTCTTAAATTGCTTCACAAATATGATGTGGTCTGCAACAATGTTCAGGAGTGATTTCCAGCATTTTGGTCAATAACAAAGAAACAATGCGATATATCTTGCAGTCGGAATCCTGTGTTTACACTTGTTTGTTCTTGGTGGTTGAGGTCATGACTTGGAAGGTGCTTTTGAAGAACCACCACTCATGCAATCAAGCCGGACTAATAGATTGTGGCCCGAGACTCTGCCATTTTGACTTCCCTCATCAATCTACATTCTTTCCAGCGAAGTTTCAGTCTCAACCCGCCACGCAATGCCATCTGTTACGGCTTAAAAGATAAGAATACACATGATTACCGACCGTATTTTGGGTTGTATAAATATTTGCCTGCCAGAATTATTTTCCAAAAGACTTTAATTAAACTGGGTGACTGCATGAAATGGTTTGTTGGTCAGACTATAATCATCATCATCCAAGGAGACAATGCCAGTAATACCATTGAACTCTTTTTGTTTAAAAAGCACAAGTTCTTGATTTATTTTTACAACTTACTAGCATTCACACTTCATATTCAATGTCAAACTCAGACAACATAAATGAAATTACACCATTAATTTTGTTTTACAACAATCCAACAGATTAATTAATGATACACAGTGAATACCAAGGCTGATTAATGTGAAATGAAATTTTACTGAAAATGTAAAATCGAGATGAGAGATAACAAATGGGGGAAGGGCAGAAGGCAGGAAATGCAGCATCAGAGAAGGTGCTCCTCCGGGAGTGTATTTTATAAACTACAACTGCAAAATATAAACAAACACTCTGACATGATCCTCCGGTTTTAATGTAAACCATACTCCCATACAGTAGGTACCATTTAAATAAGTTAATAGATACAAGCCTTGAGCAAATCCAGCCTCCAGCCGGGCCCGCCGCTTCTTGGAGCTCAGAGAGGGGTTCCCACTCATTCATTCAACAGGAGGCGGCTCAATTTATTGTAATGGGCACGGAGGGTACAGTGGTCGTGTATCATGTTGAGGAGGAAGCTGTTTCCTCTCATTCAACAGAAGTGGACCTATTTACTAGAGTTTTTTTTGTGGTGCAGTTGTAGTCTCCCATAGAGCCCTGAGGCTCAGGTTAAAATCCCACTGGTCCAGTGTGTGTAATAACATTCCTGCCCAAGCCACGTGCCAATTGGCAGAGGGATAAGAAATTTAGGGAAGTAAACACGTCAACCTGTTCAATGCTATCTCCAATCATTTCACTTCCTGTCCAATTCGTACTACAGGGAGCTCAGCCTCGTTTCACGGAGGTTCTTTTTGAGACGTTTAATCGGGCATTTTTGCACAAGTCAAGTTAAGAAAGCCGGGATCTCTCGCAAGACTGCGCGGGAGACAATAATTGTAATTCGAGGCGGGGTGTCTGAATTATGAATTCACTAATAGCCTCATCTAAGCGATGGTGCAACCCTCGCCAACGTCTGTCTCTGTGGCGCAATTGGTCAGCGCGTTCGGCTGTTAACCGAAAGGTTGGTGGTTCGAGCCCACCCAGGGGCGGTGTGTTCGTTGTTCTTCACTGGCTTCGAAGCTGAACGCTTTTAATGGGGTCAGGAAAATGTTCCCCAAACGGAAATCCTCTCCACAAAGGGGTTTCTGAATTGAATTAATGTCTAACGGAAGGGACTGCGGATGCTGAGAAGCCGAGACAAAAAGAGAAACTCGGCAGGTTTGACAGTACCTGTCGGAGAAAACAGAATTTTGAAATGTTATCTCTGATTCTCTTCCCACAGATGTTGCCTGACCTGCTGAGTTCCTCCTGCAATTTCTCGTGTTGTTTTTAACGGAAAGTTCATTTCACCTTTTGGGATGAAACACCTAGACATGAAACACATATCGCCATGTGCAGATATTTATTCCTTTCGAATCACTGTGAAGTGATTGGATTCAAACAAACTCTGCGATGATTCACTCTTTCTCAGCTCCACAGGCAGACAGACCTGGGAAGTGAAGTTGTCAGTGTGGTTCTGTATTCGTGGGCCGAGTGGTTCATGCGATGGACATGAAATCCGTTGCGGTTTCCCCACGCAGGTGTGAACCCTGCCGAGTACAAAATGAGAAATGTCGTCGAAAAGAAAGCCACAATTTTCTGTGAACAGTTCCACATTAGCTTTGCTGAATGAACCCCAAATTTCTTGAAGTGGCTCCTTATTTTCGGCCCTGATTATTAATCTCTCTATGCATGGGAATGGATCCTTCCCACCCGTTCTATCACTCATCAATGTGTGTCGTTCAGTTCGATCTCCCATCAGCCTCCTCTGTCCTGATCAAATCCAGGGGAACAGGATACGTTGGGACGATGGCGCGGACAGGAAAAGACCAATACTCACCTTTCCTGTTAGAACCATTCCATGAGAAATTTTAGACCACAACTTTGGGCGTGTAGTTGTCGCCGAACACTTAAGGTGCTGGCGTAGAGATCCTTTGGGGCTCCCCCGCTCAGGGTGGTAACCTGCTGACTATGCTTTCTTCACTGGCGATTTTAAATGACTTCCTGTTGGCTGCATTATCGCTCAAACTTCACAAAACCCGTCTCGATAAAATCCAGTTTTCTCATGTCTGGGAATTGATTGCCATGCAGGAAAGTCGGGTTGTGAACAAACAACGTACCAGCCTCACAACGTCAGCTCTGTTTACCTTTCCACAGATGCTGCTCGACCTGTTGGCTTTCTGCAGTATTCTCTATGTTTATTCGGCACAAGTGCTGCTTTTCATTCAAGAACTTCAATCCCTGTCCTCTGGTAACTGACTCTGGTCAGTGGCAATTGATTCTTCTGATCATTAATCTGCCCATTCCCACCGCTTCTTCTCCCATCATGATCAACAGCCCCAGGAAATCTCCAGTTAACCTTCTTTGCTCCAAAGCAAACATTCGCAACCTTGGGAATGTCTCTCCAAAATGGAAATTCCTCATCCCTGGAAATGAATCATGGCGTACAATTGGGAAGATGTTTTGGCAAAATATTGTCAGTTACGAAATGGAAAAATGTTCATGAAGCAAAACAGAAATCCCAGTCTCCAGCTTTGTGAACCTTTAGAAACTCTTTGGGAAGCGGATTTCGAGAATGAAAGATGAACTGTCCGACTGAGTAGAGACAGTCCAGACACCGTCCCCTTGTTGAAGAGGTCGGGAGATTGACTCTGATGTTCTCGGGACATGAACTGATCTGAGACATTGAAAGAATTGTCGTTCCTGCACATCAGGAATTCAAACCCCTTCTCGCCTCCGAGCCAATGAGAGAACTCGGGAACAGGCAAAACACGGAAAGGCTCGAAGGGTGACGGCCCGGAGTAAGAAAGCTAGTTCCTCCAGCCTGTCCCCGGTGTCTCCACAATGAATGTCCCAGGCTTTATTATGGAAAAGTAAAACTGATAGACGACAACTGGAATTCGAGGCCGGGAGGCTGAATTATGAATTCACTAATAGCCTCCCCTAAGCGATGGCGCAGCCCACGTAACCGCCTGTCTCTGTGGCGCAATTGGTCAGCGCGTTCGGCTCTTAATCGAAAGGTTGGTGAATCGAGCCCACCCAGAGGCGATGAGCTTCTGGTTGCCTGTCACTTTAACACGCCACCCTGTTCCCTGGACCACATCTCTGTCTCAGACATGCAGCAGTGTTCCAACAAAGCTCCGCTCCAGAAAGTGTTCTTCCTAATGTCACTTTTACTTTTTTTTTCCAAATGCCTTGAAATCACTGCCATTTTTTTGGGAAATTGAAAGGATTCTCATTCCTGCACATGAAGCTGAATTGATTTAATTTCTAACGTAAAGGACTGCGGGTGCTGAGAATCAGAGACACAAAGAGGAGCTGCTGGAGAAACTCAGCAGGTTTGGCAGTACCTGTGGGAGAAAACAGAGTTCTGAAATATTCTCTCTGATTCTCTTTCCACCGATGGTGCCTGACCTGCTGAGTTGCTCCTGCAATTTCTGTTTTTGCTTTTAACTGAAAGTTTATTTCATCTTTCGTAATGAAACAACCAGACTCGCCATATGCAGATATGTAACCCATTCGAAACCTGTGAAGTGATTGTATTCAAACAAACCCAGCAATAACCCACTATTTCTCAGCTCCACATGCAGAGAGACCTGGGAAATGAAGCTGTCAGTGTGGTTCTTTATTCGTGGGTCGACTGGTTAATGCGATGGATTTGAGATCGATTGCGGTTTCCCCACGCAGGTGTGAACCTTGCCGACGACAGTTGAGAAATGTCGTCAAAAAGAAAGGAAGACTGCTCCCCGGCTTCTTCTTTAAGATTCAAATCAGTGGAGGGGGAAAAGTATTTCACTTACATTGGGACTGGTGGGTATCTGCAACCCACTGTCTGTCAGGGTGGGACAAGCAGATACCCACAGAGCTGCTTTTGAGGATATGAGCCAAGTGTTTGGAAATGAGACAAGAACAGTGAGGGGCGTGAAGTCGTGATCAAAATGAAGCAGGCACCTGAGGACAAAGGTGTTTTATTTGCCAGTGAAAGATACTGCTTCACAAAGTTGGGACAATGGAAGGGAAGCCATGATGGCGATTATCTTTGGCTGTTCCTCTTGTGAATGTTCCCATTGCTGCGCATGTCCATGTTAACGTCAGAACTCTGCATCATGGCGGCGTCAGGTACACACAGTGCCAGGGCGCAATGGATGACGCATCTGACTCCACCTACCTCTTTGAAATGCAGCTCACAGCTTCTTCACACTCCCCAATTAATCTTTCTCATTGTCCTGAAGCCGGCATACGGTTTGAATTCCTGATCTGCAGGAACGAGACTCTTTTCACTGTCTCGCGTCAGTAAGTGTCCCTGAGAACATCAGAGACACGTCACAGCGCTGTCGGAGGAGGGGAAGCTGAAATAGCCCCACACGCTGCTCACGGGCACATTTCACTTTCCCCAACTCACCAGCACAACCTCTGCGGCTCCTGGGAGTGGAAAGGGAACAAATACCAAAACCTAGTCTCAGGTTTGTAAATCTTCAGGAAGTAAGACATCTGTTCATCCTGTTGGATCTTCCATCCTGGCCTGACAGCGTTGATTGTAAATGGCTGTCCAGTCAGTGCCGATTCGTTTTGGCTGAAAAAAATCTTCCTTATCTCATCCCAGCATTTCTTGCCACAGAGAACTGTGCGGCAGAGTTCATGTATATATTTCCTTGTATGGTATTTTGTAAATAACATTCGTTTGCGGGTTGTTTGTACAGGCTATTCCAGGTTCATTAGCCGCTGTTTCAGTGTATTGGTAGGTTTGTGGGCTACCATGATGCTGAGAGCTTTCAGTTGTCTGGACATCATTTCCCAGATGTCTTTTATGTAAAGTAATGTGGCTCGGGTTTCTGCACACGTTGCGTCTGCTTGTGTCAGTTTGTTGATGTGAAATCGACACACTGGGTTTATTGGGAAGGCAAAAGTGCGGATTGCAGATGCTGGAAACCAGAGTTTAGATCAGAGTGGTGCTGGAAAAGCACAGCAGATGAGACAGCTTCCGAGGAGCAGGAAAATCGACTTTTCGGGCAAAAGCCCTTCATCAGGAATGGAAGCAGGACGCCTCCAGGGCGGAGAGATAAATTGGGGGGTGGGGGTGGGGGTGTGCTGGGCCGAAGGTAGCAACGAGTACAATAGGTGAATGGGGGTGGGGATGGAGGTGAAATGTCAGAGAGGAGGGTCGAGCAGATAGGTGGGAAGGGAGATTGGCAGGTAGGACAGGTCATGAGGATAGCACTGTGCTGGAAGTTTGGAACTGAAGTAAGGTGTGGGGAGGGGAAATGAGGAAACTGGTGAAGTCTACATTAATGTTCTGGGTTTGAATTTATCCGAGGCAGAAGATGGGGCGTTCTTCCTCCAGGCATCGGGTGTGGAGGGAGCGGCGATGGAGGAGGCCCAGGACCTGCATGTCCTCGGCAGAGTGGGAGGGGTGGTGTTGAAATGTTGGGCCAAAGGGCGATGGGGTTGATTGTTGCGGGTGTCCTGGAGGTATCCCCTCAAGCGCCGTGACTGGACTCTGCGAGGAGTCTCCAGCCTCCCCAATGCAGAGGAGACCGCATCGGGAGCAATGGATACAAGAAATGACATTGGTGGATGCACAGGTGAAAGCCTTCGATCTCCCGCGGCCCGGGTTCGTTTTTCGGGCAGGTAAGTCATTTTCAGTAGATCTGACATCATGCATTTACATCTCCCTGGTGGTCTAGTGGTTAGGATACGGCGCTCTCACCGCCGCGGCCCGGGTTCGATTCCCGGTCAGGGAAACCATTTTCAGGGGTGCAGGCTACCCATTCTTCTTAAATGCGCTGTGTAATTATTTCTAGTCGTTCCTGGGTGCTGCAGTGTGTCGTGGCTCGTTGAAATGGTGTCCTGATTCAGATTTGTTTGTATGTGGAGGGATGATTGCTTCTGGAGTAAAGTACTTGGTTCGTGTGCGTTGTTTTCCTGTAGAGGCTGTTTTGAATTTACCATTGACTGTTTGCTCTACTGTGACATCTAGAAATGACACTTTGTTGTTGTTCTCCTCTTTTGTGAATTTTATGTCAGCGAGAATATTGTTGATGGTGTTGTAGGTTTCCTCTAATTTGTTTCATTTTTTGATGACAAAAGTGTCATCACTGTAGTGGACCCAAAGTTTGGGTGGATCGTTGGAAGGGCTGTTTGTTCGAGTCTCTGCATTATTGCTTCTGCGACGAATCCTGATACTGGTGGTTTCATGGGTATTTCGTTGATTTGTTTGTAGGGCTTGTTACTGAATATGAAGTGGGTGGTAAGACACAGTTCCACGAGCTGGATAGTGCTATCTTTGCTGATGAAGTTGGTGCTGTGTTTGTGTCTCTGGTTCTTCGAGTAGTGTCTTCAGTTTTCTTTGGCCAAGTTGATGTTAATGGATGTGAACAGGGCTGTTATGTCAAAGGACATCATTATTCCATTCTCTTCCATCTTAGTGTATTTGGTGTTCAGGAATTCTTGGATGGAGTAAATGGAGTGGCGTGAATCTTCGACTTGGTGTTTTCAGTGGAGGCCTTTGACTAGTCTGTATATTGGTGTTCCAAATTGTGAAGCTTTGGGCCTGAGGAGGGCTCCTGGTTTGAAGAGGAGAACAACAACAGCGTACCATTCTTAGATGTCACAGTAGAGCGAACAGTCAATGGGGGAACTTCAAACTAGCGTCGACAGAAAAACAACACACACAAACCAAATACTTAACCACAGAAACAATCATCCCAACACCCACAAACGTTGCTGCATCAGGACATTATTTCAACGAGCCACTACACACTGCAGCACAGAGAAACTACGAAGAGCAGAAGAGGAATAGGTATATAGTGTATTTAAGGAGAACGGGTCCCCAATAAACCCAGTCCGCCGATTTCTCATTGATGCTTCCAAGCTGACTTTCAAAAATTCGTTTGGGCCTCCATTCTTTCCTGTTTGTTTTTTGCGGGTTTTGAAAGCTTTCGCAATCCTCTGACTGAGTATTGGAGTTGGGAAGTTATGTTGTGGCTGTACAGGACATTGGTTAGACCACTTTTGGAATATTGTGTGCAATTCTGGTCTCCTATCAGAAGGATACTGTGAAATTTGAAAGGGCTCTGAAGCACCAGTGGGTCCACAGAGGGAAAGAGGCCCTTCTGCTGCCCTGAGTGTGGGAAGGCCTTCAGTGATTCCTCTGCCTGCTGCCGCACCAGTTGGTCCACACCGGGGAAGGCTGTTCTCCGGCCCCAAGTGCGAGATGGCCTTCAGCAGTTCTTCCCACCTGCTGAGACACCAATGGGTCCACACTGAGGAGAGGCCGTTCTTCTGCCCAGAGTGCAGGAAGGGCTTTGCTCTTTCCTCCGAACTGCTGGCCCATTGGTGAGTCCACATGGGGGAGCGGTCGTTCAGTTGCCCTAAGTGCAGGAAGTCCTTCAGCAATTCCTCAGCCCTGCTGAGGCACCAGTCCGTCCACACCGGGGAGAAGCCGTTCTCCTGCCCCGAGTGTGGGAAGGGCTTTATCCGCTCCTCCACACTGCGGAAGCACCAGCTGGTCCACACGGGGGCGGGATGGGGGGTTGGGGGAGAGGCCATTCTGCTGACCTGAGTGCGGGAAGTCCTTCAGCAATTCCTCCACCCTGCCGAAACACCTGTGTGTCCTTCAGCAGTGGGAGGCCCTTCAGCTGGCCCGAGTGTGGGAAGAGGTTCATGTTTGCTTGCAACTTGCGGAAGCACCAGCGGGGGCACTGCTGCTCATTGAGCCAGGGACTGCACATTGCCAATGAAATGATCCAAATAAACCTCAGACCGCAAGACCATCGGAGCAGAAGTTAGGCCATTGGGCCCGTCGAGTCTACTCTGCCATTCGTTAGAGACAAAATTAGTGCAGATGAGATTAGCTACAGGAAATAGGCCATTTGTCCCAACAAGTCCACACAAACCCTCCGAAGAGTAACCCATCCACACCCATTTCCCTCTAACTAATGTACCTAACTCTATGGGCAATTAAGCATGGCCAATCAACATGACCTGCACATCTTTGGTTTATGTAAGAAGACAGGATCGCCCAGAGAAAACCCATGCAGACACTGGGAGATTGTGCAAACTCCTCACAGACAGCGATCCAAGGCTGGAATCAAACCTGGGTCCCGTGCGCTGTGAGGCTGCAGTGGTAACCACTGAGCCACTACATATTGCAACCCGAAGTTGCAAGCAGGAGGTTGGGAGAATACAGCCTCAGAATGTGGAGTAGTCAGCGTTTTGGGTATTAACCTTCTTCAGGACTGAAACGTTAACTTCTCCATGAGAAACGATTTATGGGAATGATGCTGGGGGTTGTAGGGTTTGAGCTCCAGGGAGAGGCTGTATAGGCTGGAGCTGTTTTACCTGGAGCATCGGAGGCAGAGGAGTGACCTAATAGAGGTTACAAAATCATGAGGGGCATGGACAGGGTAATAGACAAGGTCTTTTCTCAGGGGTGGGGGAGTCCAGAACTAGAGGGCATAGGTTTAGGGTGAGAGGCGAAATATATTAAAGAGACAACGTCTTCATGCAGGTGGTGGTACATATATGAAATGAGCTGCCAGAATATATGGGTCAGGTGCTGTCAAATGGGACTAGATTAATTTAGGATATCAGGTCAGCATGGACAAGTTGGACTGAAGGGTCTGTTTCCATGTTGTACGTGTCTCTGACTACTGGTCCTCATGTAATTTTAAAATAGGGTCCAAGTAACGTTGAATAGTTCAATCTTATTGAGCTCACTTCCTGAAAAGTTTCAAATGAATCATCTGAGCGATACTGTTTAAACATGCTAAGTTGGACAAAGTATCCCATCAAGTTCAACACAAACCCAGAGATGAAGAAGTCAGAAGTCAGAACACCAAGGGGACCAAACTGATCACAATATTCCAGGTGCAACCTTATCAACGTCCTGTATAACTACAACATAACTTGCCAACATCTATACTCAATTCCCTAATTGATGAAGGCCAGTGTGCTGAAACCTTTCTTCACTGCCTTGTGTACCAATGTAATCAGAGATATAGGGCCTACTTTAATCTGATCCACAATCCAGCTACTGGGAGCCCAGAAGCAGAGTAGTGCTGCGTGAGTGTGCTGGGCACACAACCCAGAGGTCGCTGGGTAAAAACCATGTGATCCTATTGCCCAATGTCTCCGTAAGCTGCTTTCATTTACAATGTTGCTCTGTTCTGTTTGTTGCCTTTGCATCTGCTTCCCACAGCTTCTTCAGTGGAGGAGTGGCAGCTGGAGCCCAGGAGTTCAACGACCCGCAGGAGCTTGAGGAAGGTGCAAGCTCCAAGAAGCGGGGGGTAAGGCTGGAGGCAGGATTTGCTCAAGGATTGTATTTTTAACTCATTTAAATGGTACCTACTGTATGGGGCTATGGTTTACATTAAAACCGGAGGATCATATCAGAGTGTTTATATTTAGCAGCGGTAGTTTGTAAAATACACTCCCTGGAGGAGCACCTTCTATGATGCTACATTTCTTGCTTTATGCCCATCCCCCATTTCTTATCTCCCAGCTTGGTTTTATGTTTTTTTGGTTAAATGTAATTTCATATTAATCAGACTGGGTATTGACTGTGTGCTATTAATTTGCTTCTTCGAATATTGAAAGTCAAAATTAATGGTGTAATTTCATTTCTGATGTCAGAGTTTGACATTGAATGTGCAGATGTGAATACCAGTAAGTTGTGAAAATACATCAAGAACTTGTGGTTTTTAACAAAAAGAGCAGTTCACTGATATTCATGGCATTGTCTTATTTGGGAGTGATGATTCAAATCTGACCAACAAACCGTTTCATGCAGTCACCCAATTTAGTTAAAATTTTCATTAATTTAATTAAAGAAAAGAACTCTGCTAAGATTTATGCAATCTATTTATAAGATTATGTCCATTGCTTGCAATATGGTCTCATCCACATTGAGGAAACTAGACGCCAACTCGCGGAACGTTTCAGGGAACAGCTCTGGGACACGAAAACTAAACGATCGACGCCCTGTGGCTGAACGCTTGAACTCGCTCTCCCATTCCGCCAAGGACATGCAAGTCCTGGGCCGCCTCCACTGCCAAACTCTTGCTACCCGACGCTTGTAAGAAAAACACCTCACCTTCTGACTTGGGACCCTCCAACCACATGGTATCAATGTAGATTTCATCATTTTCCTCATTTCCTCTCCCCCACCTTGTCCCAGATCCAACCTTCCAATTCGACACCAACCTCTTGACCTGTCATACCTGTCCACCTTGCTTCTCACCTATTTGCTCCACCCTCATCTCTGACCTATTACCATCAATCCCTACCTCCAACTACCTATTGCATTCCCAGCTGCCATTCATCCAGCCCCACTTCCTTCCCATTTACCTCTCAGCCCCCTTGGGCCACCCTTTATTCCTGATGAAGAGCTTATGCTCTAAACCAAGACTGTTATGAAACAACATTCTCAACAAATAGGAAATAGCTCCCAAGTCAGATTTCATTCCCTCTTCTGTTTCCCAGTTCTTTCAGAAACAAGAAATATCTTTTTCTTCCACTAGAAAGTGATCTTCCACTTTGCGCTGTCTGAAGTGTTATGCCACATTATTACTTCAGCCACCTTTTAAGAATCGTTTCAACCTGTTTTTCTAACAATTGTGGAGGTGACCAAAAGCAAACATTTCACTCCTCCTCAATGCCCCATTTCTCCTCCGATGAGCCACTTTGTCATGTTGTCTATGTTACAAGCAGCCGAGTGCACTTGGTTTCTGAATTGAAATTTGGCCATTGAAGTGATCAGAATTAATATATATCGATGGATAGCTGTGTTTGCACTAACTGTAATTATCCACCAATATGATGTCGTTTGTTCCACCAAAACTGGAAACAATGATCTGTGTTTATATTGCAGTCGGATGTCGAAAATCATCCCAGCGATCTTCACGTTATTATAGTTTACTGTGGCCATACAGCGTTGCGAGGCAGTTTGATGTGACTAAAATTTGGATGGAAAGAATGTAGATTGATGAGAAGGCAAAATGGCAGTGTCTCTGGCCACAATCGATCTGTCTGGCTTGATTATATGAGTGGCGGCTGTTCAAGAGCAACTTCCACTCCATCACTTCAACCAGCAAGAGGAGACAAGTGTGAACACCACATTCCAACTGTGACATATACGGATTGCTTCGATGTTATTGATCAAAATCCTGGAACTCGCTCCTGAACCTTTATTATAGACCACATCATATTTGTGAAGTAATTTAAGAGGTAGCTCACCACCACTTTTTCAAGGACGGTTTGGGAAGACTTGCTGGCAGAGCCAATGATATGCACATGATATTGGAAACAGTCTAATCGTATGGATAGATGATTGGCTAACCAATGATACAGGAGGGATAAGGGGCATGCTCAGGATCGCAACTTACAACTAGCAACGTTCCACAGGGATCAGTGCTGGGTCACAAAATAATTTACTATATTTATATGAATTACTTGGATAAGTAAAGTGAATGTACTATTGCCAAGACTGCAGTAGATACAGTTGATTAGAATGCAGGTGGTAAGGATGACATGAACTCTTCATCCAAGTTCAGTGAGTAATCGAGAAGGCAAAAGGGAGATTGGCCTTCAAATGGAGTACAAAAGTAGGGAGGTTATCGTGAACCTCCGCCTGGAGGTTTTGATTGAAAGTGCAGTGAAGATTCAACCAGCTGACAGTGGATCTGAATCACATGTAGATCAGACCAGGTTTGGACAGCAGGAAACCAGATAAGTTTTTACAACAAACCACAACGATTTCATCATTTGACTCTTAATTCCAGATTTATATTGAATTCAGATTCCACCATCTGCCGTGGCAGGTTTTGAACCCAAGTGCCGTGAACATTACGTGGGTGAATGGTCTGGTGACAATAAAGTGGCCATCGCCTCCCCTGAACACATTGGCATATTGTGTTCAGAGGTAACAAAGGAGCAAGAGGTTTCAGCAGCTGCTAAGTTGTTGATATTACACAAGGGAACATCAGCACTCTCAGTAATGGCACATACTGAAGCCAGGGCCCTGTATCAAAGGTAAGGGCTCGGGATCCACAAGAAATAGGAACAGCAATACGCCATTCAGCCTCTTGAGCCTGCTCCTCCATTCAGTAGGATCGTGGCTGATCTGGCATTCCCCACATCCACGTTCCTGCCCTTTTCCTGTAACTGTTCATCCCCCGACTGATCACGAATCTATCGATCCTAGTTTTAAATGTGACAAGAAGGATGTCAACAGAGTTACTGAGGTTGGGGGAGGGGCGGGGGGTGCTCAGGTCGAACTTGGGGACTAAAACAATGGCTTCACCCTTCACAATATTTAACTAAGGGAATGTTTATGGTTATCCAATGCTGGAAATTGGGCAGGCATTCAGATGAAATTATTGGTAACTTATGAATGACAGAGGAGTCGGGAGAGAAGTGGTGTTCAGGCACAGTTGGATATCATCAGTATAGATGCCAACACCAGCAGCTACGGTTAAATAAATAAGAACGGAAGACACTAAAAGCAGACCCTCCCAGAGCATACAGCAATATTGGAGAGGGTCAGTATTGTCATTAACCCTGATCAAGGCTGTCCGCAGGTCGACGAGGGAATGTTCATCCCTCTCACCGTTACAAACGATGTCAAATATGACCTTGATAAGAATTGTTTCAGGGGTAGAAACCAGACTCGAGGGCTTTAAACACAGAATTCTGGAAAAGCTGGGAATGGCTTATTCAACAATGTAACATCCAAACCAACACTTCCATTGGTGCGATAATTATAGAAGTGTTTTGGTTTTTATTTAGATGATTCTCAGCAATACTGAGTAAGAAGCAACAAAATTAACACAAGAAATATTGCAATTGCTACAATATGCCTGCTCCCAATAGGAGACCACCTGGTGTTCACTTAAATGTCTGCAAGGCGCAATATTGGAAAGGAATTATCCAGTTCATAGCTATAAGAGGGGAGACACAGACTGCTTGATACAAAGGGCGGGAGTAGGCCACTCGGCCCTACGAGCCTGCTGCAACATTCAATAAGATCATGGCTGATCTGAATACAACCTCAGCTCTACATTCCTCCACATCCCCGACAATCTGTCACCCACTTGGTTAGCAAGAACCTGTCTACCTCTGCCTTAAAGATTTTGAATTCACTGCCTTTTGAGGAAGACACACAACCATCAGAAAGAAAAAAAAAACATCCTCATTTTTGTCTTCTACTTTTAAAATATGACCCTGTATTTTCAGATATTAAGATAGGGATACAAGCTGCATTCAAATAATACCTGTGGTACAGTTAACTATCTCAAAGTGCTTCACGTGAACATAATGAGAATTCCTTTAAAAATCACAAGAGTGGAGCACAGATTAGGACAGGTGGCCAAAGACTTGGTCAAAGGGGCAGGTTTAGGGCAATCTTTTAAACAGGTTCAATTTCCCAAACATCTGAGGACTAAGACATAAAGAGCAAACACAAAATAGCAAAGGATGGGAAACAACAGTGTGGACATAATGTCACAGGATGAGTAATCCAGGGAACATGAGTTCAAATCCCACCACAGCAAGAGGTGAGATGTGAATCATTCGAATCATAAATGGGGAACACAAAATTAGTCTCAGTATGGTATCGATGGCACTGACGTCAATTGTCATAAAATCCCATGTTCACCAATGTCCTTTCAGGAGGGAAACTGCCATGCTTACCTGGTCTGGCTTACATGTGACTCCAGACACACAGCAATGTGGTTGACTCTTAAATTGCCCTCTGAATTGGCATAAGCAAGACACCTTGCACTTAGGGATGGATAACAAACATCAACCTTGTTAAAGTGTCAGAACAGAAATTGCTGGAGAAACTCAGCCAGTCTGGCAACACCGGTGGAGAGAGAGAGAGAAAGAAACAGAGTCAATATCCTGGCATGCGTCCAGAACAGTTGTGAAGAAGGGTCACAGCTCTTGAAATGCTAACTCTGCTTCTCTCTCCACTTGTGCTTCCAGTCCTATTGAGTTTCTCCAGCAATTGGTGCATTTTTGTGTTTCAGATCTCCAGCATTGCAGTTCTTCATTACACTGACTTAGGGAAGCTCAAATCCGATAAAAGAATAAAGCAGAAGGGCTGGAATTACTCAGCAAGTCTGGCAGCAGCTATTGAGATAAAACAGTTAGTTCTTCGGGTTATTGAATGATCTTACATCGGGGACAAACTTTTGGCAAGCTGCAAGAGTAAAAGGCAGGGTGTAACTTCAACATCTGGGAGAACTCTCTCAGCCATGGAGGTCAGACTGACTCAGCATTCTGGTCCTGCTCATTACCTGTTAACTTCTCCATTTGTTGTTCTTGTTATATTTCTACATGGTTGACACATTCCTATGTTTTAAAATGATATTCCAAACTGACAGGAATTTTCCATGTAAGTAATCATACATTAGAGGGTTTGGAACGTGAATGTAACTTTTAAACAAAAAGTATTTATTCATGCATGGTGTGTGGGCATCGCTGGCAATGCTTGCATTTATACCATCCTTAACCACCCTGTGGTTGGTTGGAAAAGTGAATGAAGGTGTCTGAGAGTGTCTTGGTCAGCACAGCAATCTCAAAGATGGGTGTGCTCAGGTAGAAGTACCCTCCACTCCCACAGCAAGTCTGCATTCACTTCAATTACAGATGCCATCTCACACTCCCAGGAAAAGGACAGCATGGGATTACAATCAGAATAAAGCTTCCTCTACTCTTAAATTGAAAGTGAAGCTACCTCAACACTGTCCCCAACAAACACTGTCAAGACAGAGAGAGCATTGTGTTAGATACAGAGTAAAACTCCCTCTACACTTCCCCATTCATTCAGTCCCTGGACAATGACAGCAAAGGGTTAAATAAACAGTAGAGCTTCTTCCATTATGACTGACACTTAGTACGTTCTACACCAATCCTCAAGGATAATTCAGAACTGAGCCTATTATCTGGTACTGAATTCACACACCCTAATGGGAATGACAGCAACAGAAAATCAGGTCAAACACACACAATGTACAACAAAACTAAACCGTTATTGGGATCTAAGATATTTAAATGAGAGGAGATATGATCCCTGCAATGATCTGAATGTGAGCTGAACAACTTTCTCACTTGAACAATATTCTCTGGGAATGCAATGTCCACCTCACTGCTGTCTATTCAATTCCTCTGCTCTCGTTCAGGGCTGAGTTGCGGCTGACCACATGGTGGCGTGGGCGTCAAGAGGTTAGACAATTAAGGTCAACTTGGATTGAGGGCATCCTGTGTCATGCCAGTGAGGTCGAGGGTCGCTGATTTACTCAACTTATAATCGTGGACAAGGGGATGTCAGGCTGGGCTTGTATCAATTTGCGTTTAGAAGAAACAGATGATCTGATGAAGCTGTATAACATCTGGAGAGGACTTAATGTAAATGTAATGTCCACTCATTTCTAGCCAGAGACTATCCTCTCATTTAAGATAGGAGAGTTTTGTTTTTCTCTCAAGTGTTCCCAAGTCTTTGAAATTCACTTCTTTAGAGAGCAGCGTGTGGTGGTGGCACGGTGGTTAGCACTGCTGCCTCACGGCATCAGTGATCTGAGTTTGAACCCACCCTCGAGCCGACTCTTTGTGAGGAGTTTGCACATTCTCCCCTTGTGTCTGCGTTGTTTTCCTCTGGTGCTCTGGCCTCCTACCACAGTCCAAAGGATGTGCAGGTGAGTGTAGATTGACCATGGGAGATGCAGGGTTACAGAGATAGAGTAACGAACTGGTTTTGGGTGGGACGGTCAGTCAATGTTGACTCGATGGGCTGAATGGCCTACTTGCACGCAATTGACCGATATCAATCAACAGTATACTCTTGCTTTATGGTTACCGGCATCAAATTACTTTCGTGGTTTTGGTTATTTCATCACTTACGTCATCATATTCAACCAACTGCAGCATCTCGAAACTTGCTTCGTTACAATATCCAATATCAGCAGAGTACTTTTTCTTTTTGTCACGACCATTATCTTGAAATCTGACGTGTGACCTCTTCATTGCTGTCAAAGTTCCTTATTTGTCCCTCCATTGTCATGGTCTTACTTTGTCGAATGACTTCCTGGCTTTTGCAGTTAAGACCCTATATTCTGCCCTCGTCAACACTTTCCCTTCCAATTCTGTACTAAAGATTTCATGAAAATCCTCAGAGTGTGGTGAGACTGTGGAACTCACTCCCATAGTGAATAGTTGGGGTGAAAGACATTACAACTAAGGGTAAGCAACCAAATACAAATGTATGTCACTCTCACCAGATTCACAACACAGTGAAATTAAAACATGCAATGTCCCTCAATTTCTCAACTCTTCCGAACCAGACTTGATGAAGAACAGATCTTGCACATCAACATTATAATTTAAACAAAAACCAACAATTATAAATACGGCAACTTTTCTAGGCCAAAGTTAAGTCGATAATCTAATTAATAGCAATGAATTAAACCCTTTGATCAAGTCCCCCATCATCTCAGAAATAGAAATTTCAGCGGCAAATTAAGAAAGAATTTTTTAAAAAAACTTACCAATTCAAACAAACAGTTTCCAACAATGTATTGCCAAGCCTTTGTGCAATACTTGGACTATGAGTTTTTCACAGACACGTAACTGTAAATCCAATTTAAAAGTCACTGCTGAATGTGACGAGACACCCCAAAGTATTCAGTCATTTCTTACAGGCTGGGACTCATTCCCAGAAAGAGCCAACAATTCTTTAACTGGACAGTAGAATCTCGGGAGAACAGCTCCTGGGCTCAACAAGCAGCAACGCCCAATGGAAGCAAAGTTGGCGGCGGGGCAGGGCGGGGCAAGGGCATAAAACAAAAAAGCCCACTGACTCTCCCACTGCACAAACACACTGTCAGAATGCACAAGGGCACAGTCCTGGGAGTGACCCACAGCAGTTTCATCAAGAGGGCCACACTTGATGAACAGATCTTGCACACCAGAATTATAATTTAAACAAGAATAAACAATTATGAATACCGCAAATTTACTAGGGCGAAGTTAAACAAGATAATCCAGTTAATAGCGATGATTTAAGCCTTATGATCAAGTCCTCCACCATCCCATAGACACAAAATTAAGGGGTAAATTAAGAAAGAGAATTTTTAAAATTATCAATTGAAGCAATCAATTCCCAACAATGGATTGCCAAGCTGTTGGGCAATCCTTCGATGATGAGTTGGTCACAGGCACATAACTGTAAATTTAATTTCAATGTCACTGCTGAATGTGAATGGACACCCTGAAGTATTCAGCTATTTCTTACAGACTGGAGCCCGTTCCCAGACAGAGGCAATAATTCTTTAACTGGACAGAAAACACTAGAGAGAAAGCTCCTGGGCTCCTGGGCTCCCCCACTGGAAGCAAAGTTGCGGGGGTGGGGGAGCACGACGGCATAAAACAAAAAAATCCGACCGACTCTCCCACTATAAGCACTGTCAGAATGGGCAGGGGTTCAGTCCTCGCAGTGACCCACAGCAGTTTCACCAGCAGAATCAGATTGTTGGGAGCACTGGTGTGCCCGCTGGTGCTTCTGCAAGGTGCAGAATGATGAGAACCTCCGCCTGCACTCGGGGCAGGTGAACGGCCTCTCCCCAGTGTGGACCCGCTGGTGCCTCAGCAGGTGGGAGGAATTGCTGAAGGCCTTCCAGCACTCTAGGCAGGGGAAGGGCCTCTCCCCCGTATGGATCCGAAGGTGGGATGCCTGGGTAAAGCGCTTCTCACACTTGAGGCAGCAGAACGGGCTCTCCCCGGTGTGGATCCGCTGGTGCCTCAGCAGGGCAGAGGAATTGCTGAAGGTCTTCCCGCACTCAGGGCAGCTGAAGGGCCTCTTCCTAATGTGGACCCGCTGATGGCTCATCAAGTGAAAACATCAAGACAGACACCTCTGAATTATGGATATCTCCACCTGAAAGTTAGTATCTTTCACGACATCTAGGAGTGAGTAAGTCTGATTTTGGGAAGCAAAAAAAGTAACAATTCAGGCGGGTGGAATTGCTGAAGCCCTTTCCGCACTCAGAGCAGGAGAACAGTCTCTCCCCGGTGTGATTGCGCCCATGAGTCTCCAGGTCAGATGGGAAACGGAAGCTTTTCCCACAGTCGCCACACTTCCACGGTTTCTCCACGGGACGGGATTCCTTAGGTTTCTCCATGACCGAAGCTTCACCTGCACACAAACGCGTGTACAGCACCTCTCTGCCGTGAATTCCACCTCCCAGTCTGTATAACATTTTCTGCTCCACAATCAGAGTGCTGCAACAGTAGTGTCTCTCTTCCAGTCTCACTGATGTTTAAAAAGTACTGAAACAGAAACCAAAAAGCTTGGTTCCTTCTCACAGAATCATGGCCGAAAATTGTTATTGTCCCGATGGATTCAGTGACTGTCAGACATTGACGTGAAATTGAGGACTGCAAATGCTGAAAGGTCAGAGTCAAAGTGCAATGCTTGAAAATCACAGCAGATCAGGCAGCATCTGAGGAGCAGTCGAGTCAATATTTCAGGCAAAGCCCTTCAGATATTGATATTGAAACTTCCGTCTTCAGATCTTCAAATAATCTGTAAAAAGAGATTACATAAATCATCACTGTCAGTCCAGGTTAGAAATTCCAAACAAGCAATTCTACTTTCTGCAGAACACTCTTTTCTTTTTCCACAAAATTGAAAGCACCATCCCACCCCCTCTCACCCCTCTATTCCCACTCCGCTCAAACTAATTCTCCCGATGGTACTGATTCAGAATCTTACAGAGACCGAAAAGTGAAAAGATCAAGACAGACACCTCTGAATTTTGGATACCTCCACCTGAAAGTTAGTATCTTTCACGATATGTAGGAGTGAGTAAGTCTGATTTTGGGAAGTAAAAAAAGTATCAATTCAGGATGAACCTTCAATGCAGCTTCTTGAGAAACAACCAGACACGGAATGGTTAACATCTGGGGAGGTGGAGGAAATGAGATATCAAGGCATTGGCACCGACACCAGACAGAAACTGAACATACAGGCATGGCAAACATTATGGGCAAGCCAGAGTCATAGAGATACACAACACAAAAACAGGTCCTTCGATTCAACTCATCCGTGCCGACCAGATAGCCTAACTTAATCTCGTCTCATTTACCAGCACTTGGCCCATATCCCTCTGAACTCTTCCTATTCATATATCCATCCAGATTTCTTTTAAATGTCATAATTGGACCTACATCCACTCCTTCCTCCGGCAGATTATGCCTTACACTTGCCTCTCTCACCCCAAACATACTACCCTCCTGTTCTGGACTTCTCCCATCCCTGGGAAATGACTTTGTCTATTTAACCTATCCATGCCTTGCATGACTCTATAAACGTCTGTCAGGTCACCCCTCAGCCTCTGGTATACCGGGGAAAACAGCTCAAGCGATGCACTGCGTGTACTTTTAGCTTCACACTCGCTGAACCTTCCTCCCGTGTAAAACAATGTTTCCCTCCTAACACTGTCCATGGGAAAAGCCAAGAGCGCTGAGACTCTGGAGTTGGGGGAATGCCACGTAGAATTCCTACAATGTGGAAACACGCCATTCAGCCCAACAAGTCCACACAGACCATCCAAAGTGTAACGCATGCATACAATTTCACCTATCCCATTACACTCCACTTACTGCACACTCTGGCCCCATTTAGTATGGTCACTTCTCCCGAAACCGCACATCGTTAGACTTTGGGAGGAAACCAAAGCAGCTGGAGGAAACCCACGCAGACACGGCAGGGAGAATATGCAAACGCTCATGTGCGGGCGACTCCGCACAGACAGTCGCCCCAAGGCTGGAATCGAATGCGGGTCCTTGGTGCGGTGAGGCAGCAGTGCTCACCACTGATTGTGCTACAGACGTATGCAAAAGGAGGTGGGGACTGTGAACTTTGTTAATTGTACCACACAGTGGATTGTTGAGTAAGGTTAAATCTCACGCGATCTCACGGGAGAGCTAACCACTTGGGTACAAAATTTAGAAACGCATTGTTGTAGATGCTGGAATCCTTCCTGAAAACAACAAATGCTGAAGATCACAGTGGGTCAGGCAGCGCTGTGCTACTCTACGACCAGATAGTGTGGATGTGGAGATGATGTTTCCACTAGGAGAAGGGTTGAGGATGCCAAGTCATTGAGGGCATTTAAGACAGAGATCGGTTCTTGATTAGTAAGGGGTCAAGGGTTATGAGGAGAAGGAAGCAGAATGGGATGGAGAAATATATCAGCCATGATCGACTGGTGGAGTAGACTCGATGGGCCAAATGGCCTCATCCTGCTCCTGTGTATTATAGTCTTAAAGCGGAGCAGTAGTCTTAAGAGGTTCTCACAAACAATTTCAGAATCCTGGAGAGGAGTTGTTTGACTGGAAACCTTAACTCTTCTTTTTCGCCACATATGCTTCCAGTCCTGCTGAGTTTTTCCAGTGTTCTCAGTTTTTGTTTCAGATTTCCAGCATCCACAGTTGCCAAATGTCTGGAACTTCATCTCCCTGATCTACAAACTGTTCACTTAACCGAGAAAT
The DNA here is from genome assembly GCF_037043375.1 of Chiloscyllium plagiosum. Classification (NCBI taxonomy): domain Eukaryota; kingdom Metazoa; phylum Chordata; class Chondrichthyes; order Orectolobiformes; family Hemiscylliidae; genus Chiloscyllium; species Chiloscyllium plagiosum. The sequence goes on from NW_028270165.1 coordinate 35,562,270, forward strand.
AACCACTACCTCCTTATCAGAGTAGACCCCTTTGTTGCAAAATGATTGTTCAATTCTGTGACCAAAATAATTGCATTGGTAATTACTTACACCAGGGACTCTCAATGTCTCAGGCAAGAACATAGCCAGATTTTTTCAGACAGTATATTTATGTGATTTGATACAAATCCTTATTCCCTACTTTGCCAGCGTGCTGCTGGGAATAGAGGGTTTGAGTTAAGAAGAAGATGGGACATTTTTCCAACGAAGCCTAGCAAGTTGACAGATAACTTTATCGAGAATTTTAAAATCAGGAGGGGTATAGATAAGGTGTCATTTCCTGGAGACTCAGAATATTTTATTGCTCCAGAAGGTGTAAAAGGGGGTCAAAGATTCAGCAGAAATCGAGCAGAGCTGAGAACAGACAACATTTAACTCTGTGGGAACAGGGAGACCAGAGGACAGAGAAATCAGGACCTGTAATCCGAGCTGACACCAAACTACCGTGTTATCAGTGCTTTGACAATGGTAATTCTGGGCGGGGCAGGTTGAATTATGAATTGAATAGCTGCTTCCTCAACGAGACTGTGGAGGCCGGTCCGGCCCTGTCTCTGTGGCACAACTGGTCAGCGCGTTCGGCTGCTAATCGGACGGTTGGTGGTTCGAGACCACCCAGGGACGGAGCGTTTGTTGTTCTCGCTCCTACCGCTTTCGAGGCTGCAAAGATGTGCGTTTTTAATGATGTCAGGAAAATGTTTCCCAAACGGAAATCTTTTCCACTGAGAAAGCACAAAGGGGTTTCTGAATTGATTGCATTTCTAACGTAAAGGACTGCGGATGCTGAGAGTCCGAGTCAGAAAGCGAATCTGCTGGAGCAAATCAGTAGGTTTGGCTGTACCTGGATGAGGAAAAAAAAGTTCTGAAATGTTGTCTCTGATTCTCTTTCGACAGATGCTGCCTGACCTGCTGAGTTGCTCCTGCAATTTCTGGTTTTGTTTTTAACTGAACGTCCATTTCATCTTTCGGGATGAAACACCCAGACTCGCCATTTACAGATATTTAACCCTTTCGAAACCCGTGAAGTGATTGGATTCAAACAAACTCTGCAATGATTCACGCTTTCTCAGCTCCACAGGCAGAGAGACCTGGAAATGAAGCTGTCAGTGTGGTTCTGCATTGGTGGGCCGAATGGCGAATGCGATGGACATGAAATCCATTGCAGTTTCCCCACGCAGGTGTGAACCCTGCCGGCTACAGTTGAGAATTGTCGTCAAAAAGAAAGGGAGATTGCTCCACTTTTTTTAAAGATGCAAATCAGTGGAGGGGTTGAAATATTTCAATCGCATTGGGACTTGTCGGGAATCTGCAACCCACTGCCTGTCAGGGTGGAACAAGCAGATATCCCCAGAGCTTTTTTTGAGGATATGAGCCAAGAGTTTGGAAATGAGACTCGAACAGTGAGGGGCGTGAAGTCGTGATCGAAATGAAGCAGTCACCTGAGGACAAAGGTGTTTTATTTCCCAGTGAAAGGTACTGCTTCACAAAGTTGGGACTATGGAAGGGAAGCAGTGACGGTGATTATCTTTGGTTGTTCACCTTGTCAATGTTCCCATTGCTGCGCATGTCCGTATTAACGTCAGAACTTTGCATCATGGTGGCGTCAGGTACGCACAGTGCCAGTGGCGCAATGGATGACGCATCCGACTCCACCTACCTGTTTGAAATGCAGCTCACAGCTTCTTCACACACCCCAATTAATCTTTCACATTGCCCTGAAGCCGGCATACGGGTTGAATTCCCGATCTGCGGGAATGAGAATCTTTTCACTGTCTCGCGTCAGTAAGTGTCCCTGAGAACATCAGAGTCACGTCACAGCGCTGTCAGAGGAGGGGAAGCTGAAAGAGCCCCACACGCTGCTCACGGGCACATTTCACTTTCCCCAACTCACCGCCCCAACCACTGCGGCTTCTGGGAGTGGAAAGGGAAGAAACGCCAAAACCCAATTTCAGCTTTGTAAATCTTCAGGAAATAAGAAAACTGATTATCCCTTCCGGTCTTCCATCCTGGCCTGACAGCGTTGATTTTAAATGGTTGTCCAGTTAGTACCGATTCGTTTTGGCTGAAAAAATCTTCTCTGCCACAGAGAACTGTGCGGCAGAGTTCATGTATATATTTCCTTGGATGGTATTTTGTAAATAACATTCGTTTGCGGGTTCTTTGCATAGGGTATTTAAGGTTCACTAGCCGTTGTTTAATGCTGATGGGTTGAGTTGTCTGGAAATCACTTCACAGATGCCTTTAATGTAAAGTAATGTGGCTAGGGTTTCTGCAGACGTTGTGTCTGCTAGTGTCAGTTTGTTGATGTGAAATCATCACACTGGGTTTATTGGGTAGGCAAAGGTGCGGACTGCAGATGCTGGAAACCAGAGTTTAGGTCAGAATGGTGCTGGAAAAGCACAGCAGGTCAGACAGCTTCCGAGGAGCAGGAATATCGACATTTCGGGCAAAAGCCCTTCATTAGGAATAGAGGCAGGATGCTTCCATGGTTGGCGAGATAAATTGTGGGGTGCTGGGCCGAAGTTAGCAAAGAGTACAATAGGTGAATGGGGGTGGGGATGGAGGTGACAGGTCAGAGAGGAGGTGGAGCGAACAGTTGAGAAGGGAGATTGGCAGGTAGGACAGGTCATGAGGACAGCGCTGAGCTGGAATGTTGGAACTGAGGTAAGGTGGGGGGAGGGGAAATGAGGGAACTGGTGAAGTCCACATTGATGTCCTGGGGTTGAATTTATCCGAGGCGAAAGATGGGGTGTTCTTCCTTCAGGCATCGGGTGGGGAGTGAGCGGATATGGAGGAGGCCCAGAACCTGCATGTCCTCGGCAGAGTGGGAGGGGGAGTTGAGAGGGTGATGGGGTTGATTGGTGCGGGTGTCCTGGAGATGTTCCCTCAAGCGCTGTGACTTGACTCTGCGAGTAGTCTCCAGTCTCCCCAATGTAGAGGAGACCGCATCGGGAGCAATGGATACAAGCAATGACATTGTTGGAAGCCTTCTCACGATCGTGGCCTGGGTGCGATTTCCGGGCAGGGAAGCAATTTACAACAGGGCTGTGAGGTGGCGATGCTGTCTCCCTGGTAGTCTAGTGGTTAGGATTTGGCGCTTTCACCCCTGCAGCCCCGGTTCGATTCCCGGTCAGGGAAGTATTTTTCAGTGGATCCTTTGCCTTCCCATTCTCCTGAAATGCGCTGTACAGTTACTTGTTGGTCTTCGTCGTTACTGGCTACTGCAGTGTGTAGTGCCACGTTGAAATAGTGTCCTGATTCCGGCTTGTTTGTATGTGTCGGGATCATTGCTTCTGTAGCTAAGTACTTGGTTCGTGTGTGTTGTTTTCCTGTTGACGCTGTTTTGAATTTACCATTGACTGTTCGCTCTACTGTGACATCTAGAATTGGCACTTTGTTGTTGTTCTCCTCTTTTGTGAATTTTATGCCAGTAAGGATATTGTTGATGTGTTGTAGTTTTCCTCTAATTTGCTTCATTTTTTGATGACAAAAGTGTCATCACTGTGGCGGACACAAAGTTTGGGTTGGATCGCTGGAAGGGCTGTTGGCTTGAGACTCTGAATTATTGCTTCTGCTAGGAATCCTGATACTGGTGGTTTCATGGGTGTTTCGTTGATTTGTTTGTAGGGCTTGTTACTGAATATGAAGTGGGTGGTTAAGGCACGGTTCCACGAGCTGGATAGTGCTATCTTTGCTGATGAAGTTGGTGCTGTGTTTGTGTCTTTGGTTCTTCGAGTAGTGTCTCCAGTTTTCTTTGACCACGTTGATGTTAATGGATGTGAACAGGGCTGTTATGTCAAAGGACATCATTATTCCATCATCTTCTAACTTAGTGTCTTTGGTGTTCAGGAATTCTTGGATGGAGTAAATGGAGTGGCGTGAATCTTCGACTTGGTGTTTTAGACTTCAGTGGAGGCCTTTGACTAGTCTGTACATTAGTGTTCCAAGTAGTGAGACTATGGCCTGAGAGGGGGTGGGGGTGGGGGGGGGGGGGGGGTGGGTGGCCTCCTGTTTTGAAGAGGAGGAGAACAACAACAAAGTGCCATTCCGAGATGTCACAGGAGAGCGAACAGTCAATGGGGAACTTCAAACTAGCGTCTACAGAAAAACAAGACACGCAAACCAAGTGCTTAACCAAAGAAGCAATCATCCCAACACCCACAAACGACGCTGCATCAGGACATTATTTCAATGAGCCACTACACACTGCATACAGTGGGTTATAAAATCATGAGGGATACGGATGAGGTGAACCGCAGGTGTCCTTTCCCTTAGCTGGGCGTTTCAGGATCAAGGAGCAAATATTTTGAGGTGAGTAGAGAAAGATTTTACAAAGACAGGACAAGGATCGTTTTTTAAGAGAGTGGTCTGAGTGCAGAATGAATGTCCAGAAGAAGTCACAGAGTCATAGAGATGTACAGCACAGAAGCAGACTGTTTGGTCCAACTTGTCCATGCCGACCAATTATGTCAAACCCAATCTAGTCCCACCTGACAGCACACGGCCCCATATCCCTCCAAACCCTTCCTCTTCATATACCTAACCAAATGCCTTTTAAATGTTGCAATCGTACGAGACTTCACCACTTCCTCTGGCAGTTCATTCAATAAACGTACAATCCTCTGCGTGAAAACGTTGCCCCTTAGATCTCTTTTGTATCTTTCTCCTCCAATAATAAACCCATGCCTTCTCGTGCTGGACTCCCCCACCCCAGGGAAAAGACTTTGTCTATTTATCCTATCCATACTCCTCATGATTTTGTACACGTACAGTTACAACGTTTAAAAGACATTTAGATAAGTACATGAATATGAAAGTTTCTAAGGTTTATGGGCCAAACACTGGTAGGTGGGACGAGTTTAGTTTGAGAACATACTCAGCATGGACTAGTTGGATGAAGGGTCTGTTCAGTGCTGTCAGACTCTGTGACTGACCTGTACTGGTCTTAAAACCATTTTCTTACCTCCCCCCATAACCATCCACTTCTTTGTTGTTCAAAACTCAGATGAATTTAGCCTTGAATATGTTCAAATACCCCACTTCTGAACTGAATTCCTCTTCGTAATATACCACTTGCCTCGCTCTTTGCCTGCTGCATCTGCCCGACAACTGGCATTGACTGGTGTGGAGGGACTCTGAGACCCCTTTGTACATCCATACATCATTCCTGATGAAGGGCTTGTGCCCGAAACTTTCACTGTCCTGCTTCTCAGATGCTGCCTGACCTGTTGTGCTTTTCCAGTGCCACATTTTTCGACTTTCACCTCACGTCCTCACTTTCTCCACATTCCAATATATCACCATTTAAACAATGGCTGTTTTTTTTATTAAACAGCCAAGGCGATAACTTCACATTGCGGCACTGCACGTGCCATGTGTGTGCCAATTGAGATACAGACCTGGACCAACTTCGGGAAGAGGCAAAACACTGAGTTCTGAACAAAAACCGTCGCACACTCAAAACGTCGGCTCTGTTTACCTTTCCACAGATGCAGCTCGACCCGTTGGCTTACTGCAGTATTCGCTGTGTTTGAACTGATAGAAGACAATGGTAATTCTGGGCGGGGCAGGTTGAATTATGAATTGAATAGATGCTTCCTCAACGAGACTGCGCGAGCCATGCCCGGGCCTGTCTCTGTGGCGCAATTGGTCAGCGCGTTCGGCTGTTAACCGGAAGGTTGATGGTTCGAGACCACCCAGGGACGGGGCATTTGTTGTTCGCGCTCCTACAGCTTTCTTGTCTACAAAGATGCGCGTTTTTAATGGTGTCAGGAAAATATTTCCCAAACGGAAATCTTTTCCACTGAGGAAGCACAAAGGGGTTTCTGAATTGATTGAATTTCTAACATAAAGGAGGGCGGATGCTGAGAGTCCGAGACAGAAAGCGAAAGTGCTAGAGCAACTCAGTAGGTTTGGCTGTACCTGGATGAGGGAAAAAAAAGTCCTGAAATGTTGTCTCTGATTCTCTTTCTACAGATGCTGCCTGACCTGCTGAGTTGCTCCTGCAATTTCTGGTTTTGTTTTTAACTGAACGTCCATTTCATCTTTCGGGATGAAACACCCAGACTCGCCATTTGCAGATATTTAACCCTTTCGAAACCTGTGAAGTGATTGGATTCAAACAACTCTGCAATGATTTACTCTTTCTCAGCTCCACAGGCAGAGAGACCTGCGAAATGAAGCTGTCAGTGTGGTTCTGTATTGGTGGGCCGAGTGGTGAATGCGATGGATATGAAATCCATTGTGGTTTCCCCACGCAGGTGTGAACCCTGCCGACTACAGTTGAGAACTGTCGTCAAAAAGAAAGGGAGATTGCTCCACGGCTTTTTGAAAGATGCAAATCAGTGGGGGGGTTGAAATATTTCAATCACATTGGGGCTGATCGGGAATCTGCAACCCACTGCCTGTCAGGGTGGAACAAGCAGATACCCACAGAGCTTTTTTTGAGGATATGAGCCAAGCGTTTGGAAGTGAGACGAGAACAGTGAGGGGCGTGAAGTCGTGGTCGAAATGAAGCAGGCACCTGAGGACAAAGGTGTTCTATTTGCCAGTGAAAGATACTGATTCACACAGTTGAGTCGATGGAAGGGAAGCAGTGACGGTGATTATCTTTGGCTGTTTACCTCTACCTCAAAAATTCGGCAGAATTTTAAAGTCACAATGAAAAGAAGTAAAAATGACATTAGGAAGAACGTTTTCGTTACAGGGAGTGGTTAGGGTCAGTAAGTCCCTGTCTGTCATTGACAAAGAGGAAGATTCAATGGACACAAAAGGGAATTCGGTGGTCACGTTCAGATGTGCAGATTTACGCTGAGAAGGCGAGAGAATGAAACGAATAGAGACACACGTTTACTTAAGTGTAGAACCAGCAGAGCGAAGGTGGGCCGCATGGCCTCCGTCTGCGCTGTGACACATGTTGTGATTCAGTGTGAAATCACAGTTCGACCAACAGAATGTGGGAATTTAGAAATAAGTTTATATTTACACAGCCTCCATACGTCTGCGAAACAGCATATTACACGACAGCAGTGGAGGTCTTTGACATCAGGCTCGAACGTGCCTGCCGCGTGCCAGACGAAAACCTGAAGTGTTCTGTGGAAGGGCCGCAGGGCGTGGCAGCAGAGTGGCGCAGCGGGAGCGTGCTGGGCCCATAACCGATGGATCGAAACCGTCGTCTGCTTGTTGTTCAATGTCACCTCGAGCCGCTTTCCTTAAGATCGGTGCTCTCTTCTGCAAGCTGCCTGCCTTTGCGTCTACTTACCGAGTGTCCAAATGTAGCATATCGATGCACTCGCCAAATCCACTCAACTCATGTGGCAAGATTTTAGAGGTCTCAGTGGTAGTCTGTACTTCGTCTGTTTCCTCTGAACTGAATCGCAAACCCAGTTCTCTGCGATGCCAATCAGCTGGTAAAGTTGATACACATGCCTTGCGGTTTCGTCCATTCCTTGCAGTAATTCGCCACCCTGGTTCAGACGAGAACGACAATCATGTCAGCATCACGACTCAGACATCGTCCCCTACAATTAGGACGGATACCACCGATTGTGAATAACCTCAGAGAGAGAGAGAGACAAGTGACAGACAGTCGCCGTGGACTCGATGGGCTCAACGGCTTCTGTCTGCGCGAGAATGATGCTACGTGTTTATGCCGTCCCACTGCCTGTCTCTGGGACAGAGAGGCTGAGGGAGCAAAACTGGTTCATTATTAACCGTCCCTTCCGTGTTGGACTGCCTGCAGTCCCTCAGCTCAGGGCCGTGGGGATAACTCTCAGTGAGTGAAGGTTTCACTCGGATTCTCTTCATCTGGGACACTTTGGGGCTCAGATGTTAACTGCTGCGCGGTCGCAGCAAAGAAAGCGATGCCCACTTTGCAATAGACTTTCCGTAAGATCGCTGCGTGAAGACGATTTCTGAACAGCAAGAAGGCTGCACAGCAATGTGAATTTACCTGGGCGAAGAGTTCTCGGTGTCCATTTCTTTCTGTCCTGCCAGCACAGCATCTTTCTATCTCTCCGATAACAGACCCTTGGAGAAAGTTCATAATTAAAGTTGTTCATGTTCCCCGCATTAATGTAACTGACACCTCTCACCCCAAGGGTTTCAGAGAGAGAGAGAGAGTGAGAGAGCAGAAGAGCGAATGGACTCTCCCCGCTCCCCACCGTACACCCCGTCCCACCCCCCAGAACAACGTGCAAGTAGAAATAAAATGGTTTCATTATCCACCAGTGGAGATAGTCCAGTTCCTGGGGATCAGACAAAGTGGGCATTCTGCCCCGGGGGCAGAATGACAAGCAGATGTTCTGGAAACGCTTTGCTGATTGCAATTCTTGCAGCAATGTGGAATGTACTTCACACTGAGCAAGTTTCAGCTGGTTCAGAGTCTCCGATGTACATTGCTGTGTTTGCCGCCAGCTCAGAGAGAGAACAATAGGTTCCACTCTTCCTTCACTCGCAACACCCCACACCCACCTCCCATAGTGCCAAGGCACTTTCCCCTGCAACCGCCGAATGTGTAACACCTGCCCATTTACCTGCTCCCTCCTGAATATCCAAGGGCTCAAACATACCTGCCAGGTGAAGCAGCACTTTTGCCACAACCTAGTCCACTGCATCGCTGCTCACAGTGTCGTTTCCCCAATGTAGCATGAAGCATAAACTGGGTGACTGCTTCGCAGAACATCCCGGTTCTGCCCGCAGAAATAAAGGCCCTGACCTTGCGGTTGCCTGCCACTTTAACACATCACCCTGTTCCCTGGCCAACATCTCTGTCTCAGGCTTGCAGCTGTGTTCTAGCTCCAGATGAAAGAACAACACCTCATTTTCCACTTGGAGACCTTACAGCCCTCCGGTCTTCAATATCGAGTTCCATAACTTTAGGGCCTGAACTCCCCCATGTCCTTGACCCCTACCACACAAACGACTCCTTGTTATCACCTCGTCTGCTATGACACACTACGTATTGTTAGCCGCTAACAGTCTCCATTAACAGTTATTTGCCCTCTCACACGGATCGTTATTCATCCTACGTCCTTCCTATTCTCTCTCTGAGCTGGCGGCAAACGCAGCAATGGAGACTCTGAACCAGCTGAAACTTGCTCAGTGTGAAGTACCTTCCACATTGCTGCAAGAATTGCAAGCAGCAAAGCGTTTCCAGAACATCTGCTTGCCATTCTGTCCCCGGGGCGCTGATATTTGTCTCATTCCCAGGAACTGGACTACCTCCACTGGTGGATAATTAAACCATTTTATTTATACTTGCACGTTGTTGTGGGGGTGGGACGAGGTGTAGGGTGGGGGGCGGGTAGAGTCCATTCGCTCTTCTGCTCTCTCTCTCTCTGAAACCCTTGGTGTGAGAGGTGTCAGTTACATTAATGCGGGGAACATGAACAACTTTGATTGTGAACTTTCTCCAAAGGTCTGTTATCGGAGAGATAGAAAGATGCTGTTTTGGCAGGACAGAAAGAAATGGACACCGAGGACTCTTCGCCCAGGTAAATTTACATTGTTGTGCAGCCTTCTTGCTGTTCAGAAATCGTCTTCACCCAGCAATCTTACGGAAAGTCTATTGCAAAGTGGGCATCGCCTTCTTTGCTGCGACAGCGCAGCAGTTAACATCTGAGCCCCAAGTGTCCCAGATGAAGAGAATCCGAGTGAAACCTTCACTCACTGAGAGTCATCCCCATGGCCCTGAGCTGAGGGACTGCAGGCAGTCCAACACGGAAGGGACGGTTAAAAATGAACCAGTTTTGCTCCCTCAGCCTCTCTGTCCCAGAGACAGGCAGTGGGACGGCATAAACACGTAGCATCATTCTCGCGCAGACAGAAGCCGTTCAGCCCATCGAGTCCACGGCGATTCTCTGTCACTGGCCTCTCTCTGAAGTTATTCACAATCGGTGATCTGTCCTAACCGTGGGGGAATGTGTCTGAGTCGTAATGCGGTTTCTGACATGCCGACCGTTTTATCATTCACGTCCGAACCGGCATGGCGAATTACTGCAGGGAATGGACAAAAACGTAAGGCATGTGTTTCAACTTTATCAGCTCATTGACATCTCAGAAAAGTGGTTTTACAATTCACTTCAGAGGAACTCGACGGAGAACAGGAGAAGACCACTCCGACCTCCAGAAGCGAGTCACTTCGCCTGCGTGAATTTGGCGAGTCGATCAGTACGATACATGTCACTCAGACACTCGAACTTATAGGGAGCAGATGCAAAGTCAAGATATTGAACAGAGACTCACGACAAAGGAAAGCTGCTCAAGGAGAGTTTGAGCAATAGCAATAGAGGATGGTTTCGAGCTATGGGCCTCTGGGTTGTGGGGCCCGCACGCTTTCGTTGCACCACTCTGTATTTCGCATGCCGTGCGTTTTCTCAGAACCCTTCAGCTTTTCGACAGGCACCTGGCATGCACGTTCCAGACATATATCAAAGATCTCCACTGCTGTTATGTAATATACTGCTGCGCAGAGGTGTGGAGGCTGTGTTAATATGAACATTCTGTTGGTCGAACATGACCACCGAATTCAATTTTGTGTCCATTGAATCTGCCCCTTTATCACTGTCAGACAGGGATTTACTGACCCTAACCACTCCTTGTACGGAAACCTTCTTCCGAAGGTCACTTTTACTTCTTTTTCTCATGAATTTAAAACGCTGCCGAATCGTTCTCGATCCTTTCAGGCGTGGGAACACTTTCACGACATTATTTCCAATCTCTAGTCCCCTCATGACTTGGAAAACTTGCCACGCCGGATTTCAAACTTCTGTTCTCCGAGGAGAGCTGTCCCAATTTTCCAAACTACCTTCATGGCTGACCTTCCTCAAACACGGGACCACTCACGTCAACCTGTTCAACGCTATCTCCAATCATTTCACTTCCCCGCTTTAACGAAGGAGCTTTTTGAGAAGTTTAATCGGGCATTTTTGCACAAGTCAAGAAAGCCAGGATCTCTCGCAAGTCTGCCCGTTAGAAGACCCAATGCGAGAATCATACCCCTAGACCAACGAGCCACAGGCCGCTGGCTCCAGCACCTCCTGAACCAGCTGAGACTTGCTCAGTGTGAAATACATTCGCCATTGTTCTCAGAATTGCAAGCAGCAAAAGAGTTTCCAGAACAGTGCTTCTCATTCTGTCTCCCTGCTCATTTTGTTCATTTTCAAATGAACAAAACCAGCAGGTCTAGTCCATCTGTGGAGAGAAAGGAGAGATAATGTTTTGAGCCCAACGATCCGTCTTCGGAACTGATGGAATGAGTGGGCGGTAAAGACCGTGGAAGAAGGTGGACAGGTTCTAAAATGATTGAACTCGGCGTTGGGTCCTGAAGGCAGCGCGGTCTCTCAGGAGAAAATGAGGTTTCGCTCTTCCAGCTTGCGCTGTGCCTTGTGGGAGCACTGCAGCAAATCAGAGACTGAAATGTTGTCATGGGAACAGAGTGGGAGGTTGAAGTGACAGGAAACTGGAAGCTGACTGTTTATGGGAGAAAGGACACAGAACGGGGAATGTGCTACAAAAGTGTATAGAAAAGCCACACCCCAGACCAGACCCGGAACTATAACCATCAAAAATGGAAATGTGTTGCTGGAAAAGCGCAGCAGGTCAGGCAGCATCTAGGGAACAGGAGAATCGACGTTTCGGGCATTAGCCCTTCTTCAGGACCTGCAGACCTCACTTTCTCCTATAACCATCAAAACACAGACAAGAGAAGCTGCATTAGGACGCTGTTCAAAAGGGTGACAACACACTGCAGCACTGCCGACCTGTGAAAGGAAGAAGAACACGTCTGCAGAGGCTTCACCAGGAACGGATAAGCCCGCAACTTCATCCACAAGGGCCGAGCAGACAAAAAACGGGACAAGGATCTGCCAGACCCAACACACTCACCACTTTACCTTATATAATAAACCTCACAGAACTTACAGCCAGACATCTCCGACCACTCGGATTCATGACAACCCATAAACTGACAGCCACGCTCAGACAACAACTCACCAGAACAAAAGACCCAATCACATCATGTGGAAAACAAATATAGTTTACAAGATTCCATGCAAAGGTTGCACGAAAACTAAACAGTACAGGACAAACAGGCAGACAACTAGCAATCTGTAACCATGAACAACATCTTCCCATTAAACACTGTCTCTGGTACCCACACAAACACAGATGATAAGGACGATAAAATCGACAGAGACAGCACAACGGACATAGTACAACTAAACAGAGGTCAGCCAGAGAAATTCAACAAACACGGCACTCATCCACGGACTCCACCAATAAACACATTGGCAGATGCCAATCACTGCAACGAACAACCAGAACAGTCAAACAAAAGCAGCAGAAACAGAACCAAATACATTCCAGAAGACACAGTACAGCAGCGCTTCACAGGAGGCTCCAACGCACTGAAGATGTCACCTCGACAGAGGATGTAACGCCTGCAAATCAACTTCCCAGCTCGGCGAGCTGCGACAATCAGCAGCCGAGCTACAAAGCTTTCCGCAAATCTTGAACGGAAGTGTAATTCCTGTCGAAATTTGAGAGCATCCTGTTTATGTCACTCAGTTCCTGCAAGCAAAAACTTTGTTGTGGTTCTGTTCGCCGAGCTGGGAATTTGTGTTGCAGACGTTTCGTCCCCTGTCTAGGTGACATCCTCAGTGCTTGGGAGCCTCCTGTGAAGCGCTTCTGTGATGTTTCCTCCGGCATTTATAGTGGTTTGTACCTGCCGCTTCCGGTTGTCAGTTCCAGATTTCCGCTGCAGTGGCCGGTATATTGGGTCCAGGTCGATGTGCTTGTTGATAGAATCTGTGGATGAGTGCCATGCCTCTAGGAATTCCCTGGCTGTTCTCTGTTTTGGCTTGTCCTGTAATAGTAGTGTTGCCCCAGTCAAACTCATGTTGCTTGTCATCTGAGAGAGATCCCGGGTTCAAATCGCCGTTTCGGACGTGAATGACAAGACGATCCGCATGTCAGAAACCGCATCCCGGGGACAGAATGACAAGCAGATGTTCTGGAAACTCTTTGCTGCTTGCAATTCTTGGAGCAAAGTGGAATGTATTTCACACTGAGCAAGTTTCAGCTGGCTCAGAGTCTCCAGTGTACATTGCTCTCTTTAACGGCAGCTCAAAGAGAGAACAATAGGAGGGATAAAGGAGTGAATAACGATCCGTGTGGGAGGGTGAATAACTGTTAATGGAGACCGTTAGTGGCTAACAATAAGTAGTGTGTCGTAGCAGACTATGTGATAACAAGGGCTCCTATGTGTGTGGTAGGGGTCAAGGACATGGGGGATTTCAGGCCCTAAAGTCATGCAACTCGATCTTGAAGACCGGAGGGCTGTAGGGTTTTGAAGTGGAATATGAGGCGTTGTTCTTCCATCTGGAGCTGAGCTTTGCTGGAACACTGCTGCAAGCCTGAGACAGAGATGTTGGCCAGGGAACAGGGTGGCGTGTTAAAGTGGCAGTAAAGCAGAAGCCCAGGGCCTTTATTTGCCGGCATGGTGGCACAGTGATTAGCACTGCTGCCCCACAGCGCCAGAAACCCGGGTTCAATTCCCGCCTCAGATGACTGTGTGGAGTTTGCACGTTCTCCCCGTCTCTGCGTGGGTTTCCTCCGGGTGCTCCGGTTTCCTCCCACAGGCCAGGTGAATTGGCCATGCTAATTTTCCCGTAGTGTTAGGTAAGGGGTACATGTAGGGATATGGGTGGGTTGCGCTTCGGCGGGTCGGTGTGGGCTTGTTGGGCCGAAGGGCCTGTTTCCACACTGTAATCTAATCGAGAACCGAGATGTTCTGCGAAGCAGTCACCCAGTTTATACTTCATACTCCGTTGGGGACACGACACTATGAGCAGCGAATGCAGGAGACTAGGTTGCGGCAAATGTGCAGGTAAAGTGCTGCTTCACCTGGAAGGTATGTTCGAGCCTGGAAGGATATTCAGGAGGGAGCAGGTAAATTGTGCTTCTGAGTGAAATCACGGTTCGTAAAAACAGAATGTGGCAATTTAGACAGAGTTAATATTTGCTTGTCGGCGATATGTCTGCTGGTGCGTGATGGGAGCATAACCCAGAAGGGAAACCATCTTTCCTATTCACTCAATGTCGTCTTTAGCAGCTTTCCCGTATAACGGCGCAATTTTGCACACCTCGTCTTCTCATGTGCTTCCCAAAAAACTTCGACGTAAATATTTCACATTGATGCACAGGCCCAATGGGCACAGTTGAGATGACACACTCGTGGAGGTCTGCGGGGTCTTCTCCTGTTCCCTGTACCCTATATTGAGGAGGGCAATACTTCTCACTGGTCACTCCGGTGTCAGAGAAAAGTTTAGAAAGAAAACGGTTTAATTTTCTGCCAGTAGAGAGGGCCCGGTTCCTGGGGACGGGCAAACGGCAGCAGAGAGACAGAATGAGAAGCAGCTGTTCATAGAGTCATAGAGATGTACAGCATGGAAACAGACCCTTCGGTCCAACCCGTCCATGTCGATCAGATATCCCACCCCAATCTAGCCCCACCTGCCAGCACCCGGCCCATATCCCTCCAAACCCTTCCTATTCATATATCCATCCAAACGCCTCTTAAATGTTGCAATTGTACCAGCCTCCGCCACTTTCTCTGGCAGCTCATTCCATGCATGCACCACCCTCTGCGTGAAAAAGTTGCCCCTTAGGTCTCTTTTATATCTTTCCCCTCTCACCCTAAATCTATGCACTCTAGTTCTTGACTCCCCGAACCCAGGGAATAGACTTTGCCTATTTATCCTATCCATGCCCCTCATAATTTTGTAAACCTCTATAAAGTCACCCTTCAACTTCCGACGTTCCAGAGAAAACAGTGCCAGCCTGTTCAATGTCAACTATACTTCACTCTGAGCAAGACTCAGCTGGTTCAAGAGGTAGAGCGGGGCCGCAGGTACCCCTGTGGTGTGGCTCGTTGGTCTAGGGGTATGATTCTCGCTTTGGGTCTTCGTCTTCGCAGACGTGCGAGAGATCCCAGGTTCAGATCCCAGGTTCAAATCCCGGACGAGCCCGCGTTTCGTGACTTATGCAAACGTGCCTGCTTCATGTTCTCAAAAAGCACCTTCGTTCAACCAGGTTCGGCTCTCTGGCGTACCAATGGGACAGAAATCAGCGAAGTGAAATGATTGGCGATACCGTTGAATAGGTTGATGTGAGTGGTGCGGTGTTTGAGGGCTGTCAGCGATGAGGGTCGATTGGAAATTTGGGGCAGCTCTCTTCGGAGAACAGAAGTTCGAAATCTGGACCGATTGAAGCTTTCCAAGTCATGCGAGGTCTAGACAGAGAAAGTAATGTAGTCAAAATGCTCCCACGCCTGAAAAGATCGGCAACGATTCGGCAGAGTTTTAAAGTCATGAGGAAAAGAACCAAAAGTGACATTAGGAAGAACGCTTTCGTACAGGGAGTGGTTGGGGTCAGTCAATCCCTAACTGACACTGACAAAGAGGCAGATTCATTAGACGCAAACGGGAATTCGGTGGTCATGTTTAAAGTAACAATGTGCAGAATTACATGGAGAAGGCAAGAGAATGATACGAACAGAGACCCACGTTTACTTACTGTGTCGACCCAGCAGAGCGAAGGTGGGCCGCATGGCGTCTATTCAGAGTGAAATCCCAGTTCGACCAACAGAATGTGGGAAGTTAGAAAAGGTTTATATTTACACAGCCTCCATACGTCTGCGCAACACCATATAAGACGACAGCAGTGGAGATCTTTGACATCAGTCTCGAACGTTCATGCCACGCGGCAGGCGAAAGGCTGAAGGGACCTGTGGAAGAAGGCGCGGTGCGTAAGAGCAGAGTGGGGCAGCGGGAGCGTGCTGGGCCCATAACCCAGAGGTCGATGGATCGAAGCCATCCTCTGCTATTGTTCACTGTCTCCTTGAGCGACTTTCCTTTGTGATGGTATCCTGTCCAGCATCTTGCCTTTCAAACGACTTCCTGCATGTCTCTCTTGGCGCTCTGTTCGTTTCCTTGCCATGTCATTTGCTTCCCAAAACTTAGACTATCTGAGCTGGATATGTCACATCGAAACACAAGTCAAACACAGTTGCGCTG
The DNA here is from genome assembly GCF_037043375.1 of Chiloscyllium plagiosum. Lineage (NCBI taxonomy): Eukaryota > Metazoa > Chordata > Chondrichthyes > Orectolobiformes > Hemiscylliidae > Chiloscyllium > Chiloscyllium plagiosum. The sequence continues at coordinate 35,578,382 of NW_028270165.1, forward strand.
GCACCCTTGTGGAGTTCTGAGTTGTCTTGTCCTGCTCTCTGTCGGTGTGTCCTGATCTCGTGTGAAACCTCTTCTCTCAGATGGCAATGAACCGGTGAAGTTGAAACACATGACTTGCTGTTTTTGTCCATTTCCTGCAGTAAAGAAACCAACAGCCGTGTAATAAAAGACTTTCTGCAGGATTGCTGTGTCAAGACAAATTCTGAACACCAAGCAGGCTGCACAAAAATGTACTCATATCAATTTACCTGAGGGAAGAGTCTCCGGTGTCCATTTCTGTCTGTCCCGACGGCACAGCATCTTTCTATCTCTCCGTTAACAAGACCTTTGGAACAAGTTCAAAGTTGCCCATTTCCTACGCATGACTGTAACTGACTTATCCTGCCTCACGTAATAGTGTGAGACAGCAGAAGAGTGAATGGGCTCTGCCTTCCACCAGCACAGCTTGCAAGTAGAAACGAAATGGTTCAATTATCCACCAGTGGAGAGAGCCCGGTCCCTGGGGACGGGACAAAGAGCAGCGTCCTGGGAGCAGGGAGACAGATTGAGAAGCAGTTGTTCTTGAAACTCTTCCCTGCTGGAATTCTGGGAGCAATGCACAATGTATTTCGTACTGAGCAAGTCTCAGCTGCTTCTGGAGCTGACTGCGTCCATGGCATGTGGCTCGTTAGTCTGGGATATGATTCTAGCTTTGGGTCTTCGAGCATATGCAGCCGCGTGAGAATTCCCGGGTTCCAATCCCAGGCGAACCATCATTCCTTAAATTGACCTGAGCAAAAATACCTGATGATTTTTCTCAAAAAGCCGCTTCGTTAAATAAGATCGGACTGCCTGAATTAGGGACGGCGCAGAGCTGCCATTGCAGTGAACATTCGAAGGGAAACACGTGTTGAAAGTGAAAACAAGTATTGCAGATTTTTCGCCCGCGCAATCCGAGTCTGAATGAATCCTCCACCTGTATTACGCTCAATTCTGAGGGTGACACTTCAGGAAGCGGGGAAGTGAAGTGATTGCAGGCAGCGCTGAACAGGTTAACGTGAGTGGTGCCGTCCTCAGGGATTTCAGCAATGAAGGGAGATTGGAAAATTTGGGGCAGCTCTCTTTGGAGAACAGAGGGCTGAAAGCTTGTCTGATTGAAGTTTTCCACGTCATGAGGGTTTTAGACAGAGGAAATTATGCAGTGAAAATGCTCCCAGGCCTGAAAGGATCGAGAACGATTTGGCAGAGTTTTAAAGTCATCAGGAAAATAAGTAAAAGTGTCATTAGGAAGACCGTTTTCGCACAGGGAGTGGGGTCAGTAAGTCGCTGTCTGACAGTGACACAGAGGCAGATTCAATGGACACAAAAGGGAATTCGGTGGGCATGTTCAATGTAACAATGTGCAGATTTACAGGGAGAAGGCGACAGAATGAGACACTTATTTACATATTGTGTTGAGCCAGCAGAGCTAAGGTGGGCTGCATGGCCTCAGTCTGCGCTGTCACACATTTTGTGATTCTGAGTGAAATCGGAGTTGGACCAACAGAACGTAGGAAATTTGACAACGGGTATATTCTGCCCAACAGGATACTCCATCACAGCAATGAAGGTGTTTTGACATCATTCTCGAAGGTACATGACACAATGCAGATTCAAAACCGAGTATTCCTTTGAATCACGGAGTAATTTGTTTACAGTTATTCAGTTGAGGTGAGCGGAGTTGCGCATTGGGAGCCACTCCAGTTGATAGGTCGAAGCCGTTTTCTCCTGTGTGATAGTCCCACCAGCACTCCAATTTGCTGTGCTTCCAGTCAGTAGATGCAGATCACTATCCCATACTGATACACGGGCCACGATGACCCAGCTGTGGTGACAAGCTTTTGAAAGTCTGAGTGCTCTTCTCCTGTTCTCTGTCTGGCTGCTTTGATCCGAATCATGAAACCTCTCTTCTCCGAGATAGGAATAAACTGGTGAAGGTGAAACACATCAGTTGCGGTGTGTCCCATGCGCAGGAGGCCCCGCAGTAATTCCCCACGCTGTTTCACACAGCAGCATCCTCTCGGTGAATTACGCTTGGCAAAAAAAAACGATTGAACCAAATCAGTGTCCGTCATTGGATTTTACTGACACCGTTTATAAAATTCAGGCTCACCGTTAATGTGGAGAGAGGCTTTCAGACTGTTGGTTCCGCTCCTTCTGTTGAATAAAGATAATTTTAACTGTGTCCAGTGAGAGGAAAGGATTTGCTGTTGGAGGGAAACATTTCTATCTGAACTCGCTGTCACTCTGCTCTCACAGGAGGAGCTGTGAACTCTTGATAGATTGAAACATAAAGCTGGCAATCTTTAGATTATGTTGGAAAAATATCGGTATAATGTTATTCCCACTGCGCGGTCACCAACTGAACGAAGCGGCTGTGTGTTTAAATCCCGTGATGAACAGTTGGTGCTTTACTTCTCACATTGCGGGGAGCTGAGCATTTACCCAGACAATGGGCACACCACCTCCCTGACACAGTGTTCACAAATCAAACTGACAGCAAAGCTTCACGTGTGATCGAAAGTTTCCGCTAAGAAGATTTGGCTCAACAGATATCCGGAGTGAACGTACTCCTTTCTTGATTTGAAATGTAAGAAGAGGATACTATTGAGCCTGACGTGATTTGAACACGCAACCTACTAAACTAACGTTAGACGCGCTACCGTTGGGTTACAAGCTCACTGATCGCGCGCGATCTCTATTCATGCTTAAGGGAAGTGATCGCACTACAATGCTTTTACGTTGTGTCACAACGGCGATCAACAGTTCATGTCTGTTCTGTTTCTCCCCCTCTCTTTCTGTCTCTCGAAACAATTTCCAACTCTCTCTCAATAAAAATCTGAAAAAACTGCGGATGCTGTATATCAGAAACAAAAAAAACAGGAGTTGCCAGTGACCCTCCCACAGAAATGATGGTGATTGGGAAAATGTCGGTTTCTGCAGGAGATATTGTGGGAGGAAGACGGAGATCAGGACAGAGCCCAAAGCGAAGGAAGAATGGTTGGACAGAAAAAGGAGTTGATAACAATCTGCATGGGAGGGTGAATGGAGACTGTTCGTGGCTAAGTAGTGTGGAATGACAGACTGTGTGATATTAAGGATTGGTGTGTGTGGTAGGGACGATGATACTATGGAGTTTAGGCCCTAGAATTATTGAATTCGATATTAGGACCGGAGGGATGTATGGTCCCCAAGTGAAACATTCGGTGCTCTTCGTTCTGCTGGTGCTGAGCTTTGCTGGGACAATACAGCAAACCTGAGGCAGAGATGTTGGCCAAGGAACAGGGTGGGGTGTGGAATTGGCAGGCAACTGGAAGCTCAGGGCCTTTTTTGCGGGCAGAACGTAGATGTTCTGCGAAGCACTCACCCAGTTTATGCTTCGTTTTCCCCAATGTAGATGAGCCCATATTGTGAGCAGTAAATGCAGTAGATTGGGTTGTGGGTAGTGCAGGTAAATTGACGCTTCACCTGGAAAGTAAGTTTGGCCCCTTAGATAGCGAAGAGGGAAGAGGTAAATGGGCTGGTGTCACACATTCGGCAGTTTCAGGGGAAAGTGCAACTCAACCTGCAAGTTTACTTTGAGAAAATCCTGGACTTGAACTCCCAAGTCTCTTTGCACTTCGGATTTCAGCATTTTCTCCCCATAATCCTTCTGTTCCAACAGTGACTATCTGGTGTCAGGGCAGCACCAGTGATTTCCTGACATATTGATAGTATTTGGGGATACCAAGGAATGTCAGGAACTGCGAGAATCTCAGGAGCAATCGTTATTCCTGGGGGAGGCAGAGAGGAATGTGGTTTGGTCCTGTAAACTCCAGAACTTTGATAACTTCATGAGTCAGCCATAACGCTTTCTGAACCAAGAAACGAAATGGCCAATGAGAAACTGCGACAAGGGAGTTAACAAATAACATACATTAACTATCGCTGGGAAGGAGGAGGCAGCACAATGAGCTGTTTCTTTGGACAGATGTGATAATGGTGTTTAATAACTGTGTGAAAAAAGGACAATTAATTCTGCCTGTCGAAGGAAGGCCTTGGCGTAAAGGGGTTAATTGCAGGACAGGCTGTTTCAAACAGGTGGAAAACCCTCAAGGATAAGAAGGTAAGCTACAGACCTGAGGTCTCCAGAAGTGTAGGGAGGTGGTGTCAGAATCTAAAGAAACGTTACACCACAAATTTGAAAGTGAGGGAACTCCACCAGAATTCAACTGCAGAATGATTTAGCAGCAGTACTTGGAAGAACAACACTGCATCAAACCCCTGTCCACTTCCAGAGATGGGCACTGTTGGTGGAAACAATGTTAAATTTCACCATCACTTGGGCGATAGCCAAGATGGGGGGTCGGTGGGGTGGGAAAGAGGCTGAACTTGCTTACTTGAGGGGTTTTATTTTTTGGTTGCTTCCTACAATTAAGTGTAAATCATTGTTTCAACAGTTGGTTGTCTGTGCAGTTTCTGTGTCAGTATTCAAATTAAAGCGATTCACCCACAATCAGAGTGAGAGGCTGGGATTAATAATTACTCCTTTGCATTCAGCAGGACGGCACATCAATACTGTTATAAAGCGAATGCTGAATCCCCTCCCCTCTGAGATCTCAAACCGAAACACCAAAGAGGAGCGCATTGCCCTATAATCTATAAAATTAGTGTGAAAAGTGGTGTCATCTGCTCTAGTCTTAAAAACAAAAATAAATCCCTGACACTTCAAAAATCAACAAAAAGCAATTTACGTATCCAACTTGAATGATGAACAACTGAACTAATTTATTAATAAACCGAATAAATCCCTTCGAACTACTGACAATTCTGGCATAAAACAGGATTCTTGTTATATCCTGTTCCAATAAATACAAGACCCACTAATATAACAAGAAATAGAATTTAGTCTCTCTGATTACACCAGGTTACATGTCTTCCAGAATATTCTATGCATCCTTCTATTGAATCTTTTGTCAGGAGTGTCTCCTCCAATTCCTGCTCTTCTGTTTTTTTTTGTAAATGTATTCATATTCACAATTTATGGTGAGTGTATTAACAAACAAATGTTGCCATTTGCCATTGAATTGCCTCAAACACAATTTGAAATTCTTGAATGAGTTGATTAAGGGGTACACTGTGAATATTTATTGCGCATTTCTGAAATTCTCTGCACTGCCATTGCATTTGGTTAAACAAGATATGTAACCCCCCTCATAACTTTGTATTTCTTTGATATTTCATTTGCTCTTGCTATTGCCCAAATAACTTCTTCAAATGCCAAAACATTTTTTAAGCTGTGAATTTTCGGTCTGGTAATGTCATTCAGTTGTGAACAATCTGAAGATTAATTTAAACACATATAAGAATGTCAAAGAGATTGTGATAATAGAAAGTCAACATGTAGAATTGCCAATGAAACGTAAACCAAGGCTGCTCTTAATTTGGTACAGACTAAATCGCAATCAAAATAATAAGAATAAGTAGAAATAACGGCATTGTGCACAAACTGTTTGTCGTGAGTTCAGAATTTTTCTGATCATTTAATTCTGACACATGTAGTGTGCAGCACTTATTTGTTCATGGAATGTGAGCATCACTGGCAGAGCCAGTATTTTTCATCATCCCCTCTTTCCCTTGAAAACTTGACTGCTCAGCACCCATATGAATATTGGGTGAGGACACAGTGAGGTTGAGTTGCAAGGCCTACTGTGGCATAACAAATTGTACTGGCTTACACTGCACCCTGACAAGACAGATTTTTGGGAGGAGAACAAAAATTGGAATTCCTACTTAAATATTGATGCTCCCATTTATATCTCTCAAAGATATTGTTTGCTCCATAAATTTGTAATGGCTCTTTTGTTGAATTATTTTCCTGCATCCGCATATATCTGGAATCATTTTCTTTTCAAGAATTTTGTATTAACGTTTGCCACTTGCTGCTGCCATCACCCCTTCAAGATCATTCCAAATCGTAATAACTTGCTTATTTTCTTAATTAAATCTTACCCCCCGCCCCTTCTCCCCCGCGCCCCAGCCCAAATCCCTTTTCTTATAAAGTGGCTGCACTATTTCGAACATGGTCACGCTTTCTAAATATTACCATGTACTTTTAATTATGAGATTTCAATGTGTCTTTTTAAATATAAAAATGCCCCTTCAAATATAGTTATGCCCTTTAAATGTGTTATGTTCCTCGAAGCGCAATCTTGTCCCTCGATATTGTATCTTTACCCCTTTAGTTATGACTGTCTCTTAAAGCATCATTTCTACTTATAAATAGGGCAACGTCTCTTCGAAATGTAGATTAATTTAGATATGACTGCGTCATTTTGCATATTAAGATATCCCTTTGAATGTGCCTACATCCCTTTGAATGTAATTTTGTCCATTTCGATTTATTTGCAGAAATAGCCCGTTAAATGTCCATGTCCCTTTTAAAATGCAGATTTCCCGCTTCAGGTAGCAGCAGTTGTAGCGCGAGGTGGCTGTTGCTTGGTGATGGTGACGCTCCCCGGCCCCGCCCATCCCCCCGTGCAGACGTCACGCGGGGCGAAGGCGGTTGGGAGGAGAAGTCGCTAAAGCGGGGAAGCGGCGGGAGGGCGGTCGTTAGGAAAATGGCGCCGTGCGGCCCGGGGCAGACACCCGTCACTGGGCACCGCTGCCTTCCTGGCGCAGCTGCTGTGTCACGGCCACACCGGCCGGCTGTACAGCAGGCAGGAGCCGGTGACCATTCTGGAGGTGGATGTTCCTCAGTCATTGAAGGGGTAGGACCTGTTGAGAATGGTTAGTGAAGTGTGTGGTGTACTGAGCCTTATTAACATGGATATAGTTTGTAATTTGTCAAAGTATACATTTTATTATTTAGAATGGTAGAGATGTACAGCTCGGAAACAGACCCTTCGGTCCAACCCGTCCTTCCAACCAGATATCCTAAATTAATCCGGTCCCACTTGCCAGCACTTGGCTCATGCCTCTAAGCCCTTCCTATACGTATATCCATCCAGAGACCTTTTAAGTGCTTTAATTGTAGCAGCCTCCACCACTTCCTCTGACAGCTCATTCCATTCACGCACCACCCGCTGCATGGAAACGTTGCCCCTTAAATACTTTTTATATCTTTCTGCTCTCACCCTGAACCTAGGCCCTCTAGTGCAGACCTTCACCCCCTACACTAGGGAAAAGACATAAGAAAGTTGAACAGCCAGACAAGACGGAAAAGCCACAAAATATCGAGCCAGATGGGGAAAAAAGTTGTGGTTCTACCTTTTTTTTTCCTCCTATTGGCATTTGGACACTTCACAATCTGTCAATAATGCCAGCATCACCACTGAGCATATTGCATACGTTCCTCTGTGTCAACAAGCATTGCGCATGTTCCTTGCTTTGGGTGTCACCCTTGTTCAGGACTGGGGGTGAGTGTTGGAAGAACTGCAGAACAAGGGTGTGCTGGGAACAGGGTGGTGAATTGGGGATAGGTGGAGACAAGTAGCGGGTACAAACTGGTTGGTCACTGGGAGGAAGGAATCTGGTTGGGGGCAGGGAGGGGTGGGGAAGAACCTGGGAAGGGATTCGAGGAGTCGGGAAGGAGGTTATTTGAAATTGGAGAACTCAGTGTTGAGTCCTCCAGGTTGTAGGCTGCCCAGGTGGAAGATGTTGTGGTGTTCCTCCAATTTGTAGTTTGGTTTGTTGTGGCAATGGAGGCGGCCTAAGAGAGTCATGTCAGAAAGGGAGTGGGAAGGGGAATTAAAATGGGTGGTGATTGGGAGGTCCGGTCGGCCTCTGCAGACTCAGCTGTGACGCTCGGCGAACCGTTCCCCACGTTTACCCTCTGTCTCCCGAAGACCACAATTGGCAAACACATGGCAAATACAGTACCCCAATGTGAAGTTAGAGCCTTTGCTGTGTTTAAAAAAAAAAAGCAGAAAAGAGATGCATTGTTTAAATGGTGACATATTGGGATATGGAGAAAGTGAGGACAGCGGATGCTGGAGATCAGAGTCAAAGTGTGGTGCTGGAAATGCTCAGTCAACATTCGATGAGCAGGAGAGTTGCGCTTCAGGCACGGGCCCTTCATCAGGAATGACGTGTGGATGTACAAAGGGGCCTCAGCGTCCTTCTACAACAGTCAATGCCAGTTGTCAGGTGCAGCGAGCAATGCAAGTGGTATATTAGCAAGTGGAAATGAGTTCAGAAGTGGGGATGCCTGCCTGCAGTTAGGGGATCATTGAATATATTCAAGGCTGGGTTCATCTGATTTTTGAACAACAAAGAGGAGGATGTTTATGGGGGAAGGTGAGAAAATGGCTTTTAAGACCAGTACAGAACAGTTACAGAGTCATACAGCATAGAAACAGACCCTTCAGTCCAACTCATCCATGCTGACTATGTTCTCAAACTGAACTAGTCATACCTGCCTGTGTTTGGCCCATATCCCTCTGAACCTTTCCTATTCATGTACTTATCCAAATGTCTTTTAAATGTTGTTACTGTACCTGCATCCACCACTGTGTCGGGATGTTCATTCCACATACAAACCACTCTTTAAAAAAATAATGCTGCCCCTCAAGTCTTTTTAAAATCTTTCTCCTCTCACCTTCAAAGTTTGCTCTCTAATCTTAAAATCCCCACGCGTGGGGATTGACACCCACCATTCACCTCATCTACCTCCCTCATGATTTTATAAATCTCTAAGGTTACCTCAACCTCCTGTGCTCCAGTGAGAAAAGTCCCAGCCTATCCACCTCTATGTAGGTAGATTAATATCCAGTTATGTATGGGACTTTGGTGGAAAGTGGGAATTCACTGCACTGTAGGGATGAAACCCTACCCTATCCAGACATTTCTGCTGGTGGATGAGACTAGGCCACATAATTTGGAGGACTGGATTTCGGACAGAGATGAGGAGGAACTATTTTTCATGGATAGTAGTCCATCTATGGAATTCTCTGCCCAAGGAAGCAGGAGAGACAGTCTCATTAAGTATATTGAAGACACAGTTGGTTACGTTTTTGCAGGTAGGTTAATTAAGGATAGTTGGGATAATGCAGGGAGGAGGAGCTGAGACGATAGATAGTTTTACCATTATTTTAATGAATGGTGGAGCAGGCTGGATGGGCCAAATGGCCTACTCCTGCTTCTATTACTATGAAACAATAACCCTGCATTTCCCATGGCTAACCCACCTAACCTGCACATCCCTGGACATGATCAGCAATTTTGCCTGGTCAATCCAAATCAAGGCTGGTGAGCAATGTAGTGATGTGGGAAATTAACATCAGAGAATGATAGAAAGGGACAAGGAGAGTAAATATACCAGCAATCAAAACTGGATTCTGAAGATCACAAAAATGGAAACAAAAAGTGGTGTGTCTGCATGTGTGCTGCACTGTAACAAAAGTAAATGAATTGTCTGCACACATTGACGAGAATAATAATGATCGGAGACGCCTCACAGAAACATGGCTTCAGGATGACAAGGATTGGATCCTGAATATCGAGGTGTAGTCAAATGGGAAGCTAGGTAAAGGTAGAGGGTTGCCACTGCTAATCGAAGGACTGACCACAGGGTAGTCTGGTGTCCGCTCTGATTTCAGGTCCTCATTTCTCTGTCCTCTGATCTCCCTGTTCCCACTGAATAAGATGTCAGTCTGTTCTCAGCTCTACTGGATTTCTGCTGAAGCTTTGACCCCCACCCCCTCTTTTTACACCTTCTGGAACAATAAAATATTCAGTCAGTCAATTAAAGCCCAATGCACAATCTCCCAGTTTCCCAACCAACCAGACACAAAAGTGTAGTCATAGCAGGGAATCAAACAAGAAAAATGAAACGACATGAGAAACAAATAGGTGCTAGTGCTTAATGTCTGTTCATTAGGAAGCAAACCAGAAATAGGACTCTCCCAGGATTCTGATTGTGTCCAACTTGAGGATCCTCTCACCCTTACATCGAACTGTTAGTACCCAGCTATGATTTACAATATTTACACCAGAAATGAAGCATCTTATCAAATAGAGATAGACACGTACAGCACGGAAGTAGACTTTCTCTCTCTCACGCTCGCGTACACACAGAAGTCCATGGGGGTGAATTTTTATTTGCAGATACATCCTATTTTGCTTAAAAATGCACAATCTGCAGGCAAATTTGTAAATTTGACTTTGGAAATAGAACCAGTTTGATTCAAGGTTTGGACTCTGACCTCACACATTTAATGCATTGTCTAAGCTGAGATGTCATCTTTTGTTACAAAACCTTAAGTTATGTTGAGAAGTGCCTTACAGGAAGTTGTAAATTTACATATTAATGATGCCTGCAACCCATTTGAAAAGATGAAAGACTTAACAATCCAGGTTTGCTCAATATATCATTTCAGTGGCAGGACACTGCAATGTTTTTCCATAAATTCTGTCCCTTATGATCTTATTCTCCACAACCACCTGATGGAAGAGTTTTGTGCCGAAAGCCAGTGCTTCTAAATAGCTTGGTGTTGTGTGATTTTTAACTTTGTCCAGGTTAGGGTGGATTGGCCATGCTCAAATTACCCATAGTGCCCAGGGATGTCCAGGTGAGGTGCATTAGTTAGGGGTGAATGTCGAGAAATGGGGATAGGGGAGTTACTTTCTGGAAGGTCGGGTGGACTCATTTGGTCGAGTAACCTGCTTCCACACTGTGGGGACTCTCTGAAGAGAAGAGATTTCTGCAAACTATGCAGGGCAGCACAGGTGTCTCCATGTGAGTTTGTGCGTGAGTGTGTTTTTGCATGTGTGCTTGCTTGGTGAAGTGAGTGTTATGGAGTATCAGCCTGTGTGAGGGTGAGTATTGGGGATGTGTGTGTGTCAGAGAGTATGTGCATAAGAGAGGTGTGGATAAAAGCCAGGGGTTGCATTTTGTTAAAACAAGGAAGGGCAAGAGGGTCTTCAGAGGCTGACCAGATGTCCCAGTCACCGCCCATTTTAATTCCTCTTCCCTCTCCCTTTCTGACATGACCAGCTTTGGCCTCCTGCATTGCCACAACGATCCAATCCACAAATTGGAGGAACAACACCTCATTTTCCACCTGGAGTTGTCGAATTTCTCCCCTCCCATCCCCCAACTCCCTTCACAGCCTCTGCCCCTCCCATTCACTCTTCCCTGCCACCAACCAGATTCCTTCCTCCCATCGATCATCAGGTTGTACCCTCTGTCTTCACCAATCCCCACTTCAACACCTTGTCCCCGGCACCCCTTTATCTGCATCTTGTTCTACACCCATCCCCCATCCGGAAGAAGGATTACACCTGAAACGTCGACCTCTCCACCCCCTGATGCTGCCTGGCTTGCTGTGTTCTTCCAGCCTCCTGACTGTCTATATTGTCAATCGAGACACAGACCTGGACCAACTGTTCCAGAGTCTGTCCCCTCCCTGGATTCACTCCCTTTCCATTCAGTTGCTGCAAGTCAACAATTGAACCCCAGAATGAAAAATAAATTGAAAAAGTGGGTGAGAAAAGAGAGAATTGTACTCACAGATGTTGGACAGAGGAAGAAAGTTGCAGTCTGGGGTGAAGCTCAATCTTCATTCAGAGAGAGGAGCAGCAGCATCTGTAATCAAATAGACAGAGTCATAGATGTACAGCATAGAAACAGACCCTTCACTCGAACCTGTCCACGCGGAGCAGATATCCTAACCCAATCTCGTCCCACTTGCCAGCACCTGACCCATATCCCTCCAAACCCTTCCTATTCATAAACCCATCCAGATGCCTTTTAAATGTTGCAATTGTATGAGTGTCCACCACTTCCTCTGGCAGCTTACTCCTTAAATGCACCACACTCTGCATGGAAAAGTTGCCCCTCAGAATTCTTATATCTTTCCCCTCTCACTGAAAACCTATGTCTCTAGTCCCCCCCCCCCCCCCCCCCCCCCCCCTCACCCCTCCGCTACTGACTCCAGGGAAACGATCTTGTCTATTTATCCTATCCTTGCTCTTCATAATTTTATAAACCTCTATAAGCCTCTGACCCTCCAGATAAAATATCCCTGGCTTACTCAGCCTCTCCTTGTAGCTGAAACCCTCCAACTCTGGCAACAGCCTTGTAAATCATTTCTGATCCTTTTCAAAGTTTCACATCACCTTTCCGATAGAAACGAGACAAGAGGTGGATGCAGCATTCCAAATGTGGCTTAACCAATGTCCTGCAAGACACAACGTGACCTCCCAACTCCCATACTCCATGCTGTGACCAATAATGGAAAGTATACCAAACACTGCCTTCACTATTCTGTCTACCCGACACTACATTTTCAATGAAGTATGAACCTGCACTTCAAGGTCTCTTTATTCTGCAACACTCCCCAGTCAGTCCTGCCTGGATTGCTTGACCAAAATGTATTTCTCTAAATTAAACTCCATCTCCCATCTGATCAATTCTAATTTATAGTGAACTCTTTTTCTTTCATTCCACAGAAGCTGAAAGTCTCCATTCCTTCATACCCTCCCTTGATGCTGCCTGACCTGTTGTGCTTTTCCAACACCACACTCTCGACTCTGATCTTCAGCATCTGCAGTAGTCATTTCTCCAACATTTCCAGAGCCTGCCCCCCCTCCCCCACCCCGATTCACTCTCTTCCGTTTCAGTTGCTGCAAGTCAACAACTGAAGCTCCGAATGAAAAATAAATGGAAAAAGAGGGTGAGAAAAGAGTGCCATACTCACAGATGTTGGACAAAGGAAGGAAGTTAGTCTGGGGTGAAGCTCAATCTTCATTTAGAGAGAGAGGAACAGCAGCAGCTTCAGAAGGACATGGTCCACCTTCCACATTCAGACAGTAGGGGTGCTCTGATTGCCAGGAGGATAAGTTTCCTTCCAGTCCGCCAAATGCTCTCCATTGGTCAATGAAGGTCGCGAATCGTTTCCGGGGACAGCGACGAGTATGCAGTTTTTGCTGACACCGGCTAACCCGCACAGACCTTGCTGACACCGAGGAGCATGTCCAATATGCTCTACAGATGCTGCTGTTACTGACAGATTTTAAGTGGTCAAATGCTAATAGGGGAAAAATAAAGAGTAGAGCCACAATTGTGTTCTCCTGTAGCTTGATGTAACCGTACATGCTTGTCGCTATTTTTGCTATTTGTCTTACCGACACCACTCATGATTTTCTAAGTCTCAATAAGGTCACCCCTCAACCTCCTGCACTCCACTGAAAAAAGTCCCAGTCTCTCCTCATAACTCAATCCCTCCAGTCCTGGCAACATCCTGGAAAATGTTTTCCAAACCCCCTCCAATAGTATTCTCCCTATTACAGAGTGACCAGAACTGTACTCAGTACTCAAAGTGGCTTCACCAACATCCTGGACATCCTCAACATGATGTCCCAACTCCCATCTTAACGGTGTGAACAATGAAGGCAATGCTGCTAAATGCCTTCTTAACCATCCTGTGTCCCAGCAATGCACCTTTCAAGAACAATGTACCTGAAAGCCACCATGTCTCTCTGTTCTACAACACGACCCAGTGCCCTACCATTACCTGTACAAGTCCTGCCCTTGTTTTAGCAAAATGCAACCCCTTGCTTTTATCCACAACTCTGTCATAAACATGCTGTCTCTCAGACACACACACATATGCACCGCCCACCGCAACCAAAATACTCACCCTCTTACAGACTTCTACTCCATCACACTCACACTTTACCAAGCATGCACACACGCAAACATACACACACTCACTCACAGATAATAGTCTATGGGGTGAATTTGCATTTGCAGATACATTCAATTTTGCTCAAAAAGTGCACAATCTGCAGGCAGTTAATCCATGTAATATTTTATAAATTCCTACTTTGGAAATAGACCCAGTCTGATTCAAGCAAGAGTGGGATACAGACAGACTTGAACCTCACACCTTTCATGCATTATATGAGCTGAGAGGTCACCTATTTTTATAAAACATTTGAGAATGGGGACTTAAAAGTAGTTCTGGGGTTTACATATGAATGAACTGAAACCTGCAACCCGTTCTAAAAGATGAAAGACTTACTATCATTCTCGGTTTGTTCAATATATCCCTTCAGTTGCATGACACTGATCTTTTGCTATAAATTGTGTCTTATGATCCTGTTCTACAGCTACCCGATGAAGGAGCATCGCTCTGAAAGCGAGTGCTTCCAAATAAACCTATTGGACTATAACTGGTGTTGTGTTTTTAACTTTGTCTACCCCAGTCCAACACTGGCTCCTCCATATCATTTCTAGTGGAGACAGCCCATACCTCCCGGTGCTGTCTGTAAACATTATGATGCCGATGAAATGACGCAGTAACCGCACTCCTGAAAAATTTACAATTTCAATGATATTAGCTAGTCATTCACTGCTCTATCTGATACATGACATTGGAAACTTAGTGCAGGAGGCTGAAAGAAATGAGCAGCTTTAACACAAAAACCTCTTGGAGGTCAAAGCTTTCAACTGTACCATTCAAAATCAGAAACAATTACAGAGTGGTGAACTTAGCCCGGACAATCACAAAGGTCAACCTCCCATCTATATAATCCATCTATCAGGCCCACTATCAAGGAAAGGCCGCCAGCATTCTTAAAGACCCATCACAGCCTGGCAATGTTTTTCCTGGAGAAAACCCCCATCTGATTCACTCATGTCCTTTTTAGGGAAGGAAACTGCCATTGTGGGAAAGGATTCACTCAGTCAGGGCAGGAGAACGGCCTCTCCCCAGTGTGACTGCGCCGATGAGTCTCCAACACAGACAGGAAACAGAAGCCTTTCCCGCAGTTGCCACACTTCCACGGTTTCTCCACAGGGCAGGATTCCTCGGGTTTCTTCATGGCTAAAGCTTCAGCTGCACACAAAATTGTGTACAGGCCCTTCCTGCTGTGAATTCCACTTTCCAGGCCCATATATCTGTTTCAGGCTGCACACTCAGTGCGCTGCAACAGTAGGGTCTTTCATCCAGTCCCACTGATACTGAAAACGCACTCAAGCAGGAACCAAAAGCTTTGCTCATTCTCATAGATCCATAGTTGAAAATTGTTGCGGTCTCAATGGATTGAATGACTGTCAGACATTGACATCAAAGTGAGGATTGAAGACACTGGATAGTCAGAGTCGGAAAGTGCGGCACTGGCAAAACACAGCAAGTCAGACAGCATCTGAGGAGCAGCAAAGTCTGTTTCGGGCATAAGCCCTTCATCTGCTGATGTTGAAACTTCCGTCTTCAGATCTTCAAATACTCTGTTAAAAGAGATTACAAAAGTCGTCACTGTCAGTGCAGGGTAGAAATTCAGAACAAGGAATTTTACTTGCCGTTGAACATTCTTTTCTTTTGTTATTTCATAAATTTGAAAGCACCATCCCACTCTCTCTCCCCTTCTGTTCTCACTCTGCTCTAACAAATTCTCCTGAAGGTGCTGATTCAGTATCTTATAGGGGCAGAAAAGCAAAAACGTCAGGACTGACATCACTGAAATTTGGATAACTCCACCTGAAAGTTAATATCTTTCACAACAACATTGGGATATTGCCGAGAGTGAGCAGGTCTGATTCTGGGGAGTAAAACAAGTGTAAATTCAGGTTGAACTTGCAATACAGCTTCTTGAGAAAAAAACAGACACGAAATGGTTAACATCCCGGGAGGTGGGAGTGGAATGAGATATTAAGGCTTTGACACCGACACCAGAGAAAGACTGAACATACAGACGTGGCAAATATCTAGTGGATAGCCAGAGTCAGAGATATACAGCACAGAAACTCTCAGTCCAACTTGTCCATGCCGACCAGATATCCCAAATTAATATCGCCCCGTTTGCTGGCACCTGGCTTCTATTCCTCTGTACCCTTCCAATTCATATACCCATCCAGATGCCTTTTAAATGCTGTAATTGTACCAGCTTCCACCACTTTCTCTGGTAGCTCATTCGTTGCAAGCACCACCCTCTGAATGAAAAAGATGCCCGAGGTCCCTTTTAAATCTGCACCCCCATCCCACAGCCCTCACCCTGAACCTGTTACCCTCTAGCTCTGGACTCTCCCATCCCAAGGAAAAGGCCTTGTCTATTTACCCTATCCATGCCTTTCATGATTTTATAAACGTCTATAAGGTCACCTCTCAGCCTCCGGCGTGCAAGGGGAAACAGCCCAGTCTGTTTGGCCTCTCGCTATCACTCAAACCCCCTGGTTACATTATTGTAAATCTTTTCTGAACCCTTTCCAGCTTCACAACATCTTTCCAATAGGAGGGAGACCCGAATTGCACACAATCTCCCAAAAATTGCAATGGTTCTGTTAGCCAATGGCAATTTAATTCCAAAATGTTAATTCCTTCATGAGAAGGGAATAATTGGCAATGTAGCTGTGAGAAGTCCCTTGCAGAAGAGTGAAGAACTGAGTGAGAACTTTCCATTACGTTGGAGAGCAACAGAATTGATACTGAGACTGGGGACTTAAATCTAAAGCAAGGAAATTACAGGCACAAACAGGCTGCAACAAACGAGGGCACATTATTGAAAGAAATGACAGACATTTAGATAGCACCTGGAGTAACTGCAATAGTTGTTCCATCCTGTCTGAAAAATAAAACAAAAGGTGGCCCAACCACAGCGAACAAAGAATATTATGAACAGGACTGGATCCAAAGAAGTAGCACACAAATTAGCTAAAAAAAAGCAGCTAGTCTGAAGACTGGGAGCAGTTCAGGTTTCAACAAAAGGATTGATTAAAAGGGGAAAATGGGGTATGTGAAAAGGGAAAAAGAGGATTGGTGAAAACAATTACAATTAGAAACCGGCAAAGTTCTCATGTGGAACAAAGATGGCAGACCAATTAACCACATATGTTGCTGATATAATCACAAAAGGAGGGCACAAGTAACGTCCCCAAAATGTTGGGGAACACATGGTCCATTGAGAGCAGAACTGAAGGAACTGAGTAGTCGTAGGGAAATGGTGTTGGAGAAATTGATGGGATTAAAAGTTTACAAATCCCCAGCACCTGGTAATCCACACCCCAGACTATGGCCCGAGATGCATCATGCAGTTGTCGAATTTAGGCTAATCTTAGCAGGACTTCAACACATAATGATAAGGTCTTTGGGAGTATTGCTTAACAAAGAGACCTTGGAGTCTAGGTTCATAGCTTCTTAAAAATACATTAGGAAGTGCAGTGGAGATGGTGGATTCATTAGTTATAATATTCCAAAGTTCTCTAGATGTGAGAAAGATTCATTGAGTTTATTTAAGACTGAGATAGGTAGGTTGTTGATTGTCAAGGTGATCAAAGGTTATGGGGAGAAAGTGGGAGAATGGGGTTGATAAACCAGTCAACCATGGTGGAGCAGACTCGATGGGCTGAATGGTCTCATTTCTACTCCTATATCTTATGGTCTTATGGTTCCAGTGGATTTGAAAAATGCTAATGTAACACCTGTATTCAAAAAGGGAGGGAGGCAATATGTGGGAAATTGCAGACCAGTTAGTTTAACACCTGCTGGTAGAATCAATTATCAAGGAAGCAATATCAGAATGTCTGAAAGTCAAAACTCCATCCATCAGAGTCAGCATGGTTTTATGAAGGGCAAATCAGATTTGACTAAGTTCTTCAAAGATGTAACAAGCAAAGTGGATAATGGTGATCCTGTAGATGTAATATATCTGGCCTTTCAGAAGGCATTTGCTGAAGTGCCACACAAAAAGTTAATTCACAGGTGGGATCATATGGGATTAGGGGTAATTTATCAGCTTCAATAGGTGACTAGCTGATCGGCAGAAGACAGACAGTCCGAATCTATGGCTTTTTTTCTGGATGGCAAGATGTAACTAGTGAGGTGCCACAGGGTTGGGTCCTTGGACCTCAGCTATTTACAATCCACATTAGTGACTTGGATACAGGAATAAAAGGCTCTTTTGCCAAATTTGTGAATGACACAAAAATAGGTGGGACGGTAAATTGCAATGAGGAAATAAGAACCTTACAAATAGATATAGAGAGGTTAGGAGAGTGGGCCCAAATGTGGCAGATGGAGTTTAAGGTGGATAAGTGTGAGGTCATGCATTTTGGTCAAAAAAAAAGGGAGGTGACCTACTGTCTAAATGGGGAGAGACTTTGGGGTGCTCTGGTGCAGAGGGAATCTGGGTATCCTCATTAATGAGTCACAGAAAACTAGCATGCAGGTACAGGAGATCAGAAAGAAAGTGAATGCAACGTTGGCTTTGATAGCTAAAGGAATAGAAGACAAAAGGAAAGGAAACGTTGCTGCAACTATACATGGCATTGCTGAGTCCGGACCTGGAGGATTGTGCCCAGTTTTAGACCCTTTTTTCCCCTTATATGGTTATGGTAGGGGATTTAACTGTCCAAACATAGACCGGGACTGCCATAGGTTTAAGGATTTCGTTGGAGAGGAATTTAAGTGTGTACAAGAAAATTTCTGATTCAGTATGTGGATGTACCTACTAGAGAAGGTGCAAAACCTGACTTACTCTTGGGAAATAAGGCAGGACAGGTGACAGAGGTGTCAGTGGGGGAGCACATTGGGTCGGCGCCCATAATTCTATTAGTTTTAAAATAGTGATGGAAAAGGATAGACCAGATCTAAAAGTTGAAGTTCTAAATTGGAGGAATCCTAAGTCTGACAGTATTAGGCAAGACCTTTCAAAAGCTAATTGGGGCGGATGTTCGCAGGTAAAGGGACGGCTGGAAAATGGGAAGCCTTCAGAAATGAGATAATGAGGAGACCAGAGATGGTATATTCCTGTTGGGGTGAAAGGAAAGTCTGATAGATGTAGGGAATGCTGGATGACTAGAGAAATTGAGGGTTTGATTCAAAAAAAAGGAAGCATATGTCAGGTATAGACAAGATAAATCAAGTGAATTCTTAGAAGAGTATAAGGTACAAAGTATAAACAAGTATACTTAAGAGGGAAATCAGGAGGTCAAAAAGGGGACATGAGATAGCTTTGGAAAATAGGGTGAAGGAGAATCAAAAGGGTTTTTACAAATACATTAAGGACAAGAGGGTAACTAGGGAGAGAATGGGGCACCTCGAAGATCAGCAAGGTGGATTGTGTGTGGAACCGCAGAAAATGGGGGAGATACTAAATGAGTATTTTGCATCAGTATTTCCTGTGGAAAAGGTTATGGAAGATATAGACTGTAGGGAAATAGATGGTGACATCTTGAAAAATATCCATATTACAGAGGTGGTGATGCTGGATGTCTCGAAACACAAAGGTGGATAAATACCTGGGACCTTATCAGGTGCCTCTAGAACTCTGTGGGAATCTAGGGAAGTGATTGCTGGGCCCCTTGCTGAGATATCTGTAAATCAATAGTCACAGGAGAGGTACCAGAAGTCCAGAGGTTGGTTAACTTCTGAACTCAATTTTTCTTGCTAATGTACCATTGCCTTGCTGATTGCTTGTTGCTCCTGTCTGACAACTGGCATTGATTGGTGTCGAAGGACGCTGAGGCCCCTTTGTACGTCCATTCCTGATGAAAGACCCATGCCCAAAACAGCGACTCTCCTGCTCCTCCGTTGCTGTCTGACCTGCTGTTTTTCCAGCACCACATTTTTCGACCCTGATCTCCAGTTCTCACTTTATCCACACCCCAATATATCACCATTTAAATAATGCACCTCCTTTCTGCTTTGTTTTTACTGCAAATGCTATAACTTCACATTGTGGTACTGTATTTGCCATGTGTTTGTCAACTGTGGACTTCTCTACATCGGGGAGACCAAGAGTAAACTTGAGGAACGGTTCGCCGAGCATCGCAGCCGGGTCCGCAGAAACTGACGGGTCCTCCCAGTCACCACCCATTTTAATGCCCCATCTACAGTTCTCCCTAAACTCTCCCCCACCGCCCACTCCCCCACGAAGAAGGTTTACACCCAAAACATCGCCTTGTCCACCTCCTTGTGCTGCCTGGCTTCGTTTGTTCTTGCAGTCTCCTGCCGATGTATTTTGCCAATTGAGACACAGACCTGGACCAATTTTTCCAATGTCTCGGCCTGGATTCACTCCTTTTCCTTTCAGTTGCCGCAAGCCAACAACCGAACCCCAAATTGAAAAAAAGTGAAATGGAAAAAGTGTGTGAGAAAAGAGACGACCATACTCACAGATGTTGGACGGAGAAAGGAGGTTGGAGTCTGGGGTGAAGCTCAGTCTACATTCCAAAGAGAGGAGCACGAGAAGCAGCTTCAGAAGCTCGTGGTCCAACTTCCGCATTCAGACAATGCGGTTGCTCTGATTGGCAGGAAGACCAATCTCCTTCTGGTCCTCCAGGGCTTCCGATTGGTCCATCAAAAACAGGTCGCGCGCCTTTCGTTTGGGCAGCGATGAGCATGCGCACTGCGTTGCTGACACCGGCAAATATCAGCAATATCCTCTTGTGGGGTTCTAGTTTTACGGACAGATTTTAAGTCTCCAAATGCGAATAGGAAAACAAAGGTAGAGCAACAATTTTGTTCCCCCGTGGCTCGACATTTTATTGCTTTTGCATTTTGTCTGGCTGATCAACTTTTGTATGTCTTTTCCTCATGTTTGGCGGCGGGAGGGGAGGGGAGCCCAGAACTGGAGGGCATAGGTTGAGGATGAGAGGGGAAAGATTTCTGAGGATCTTAAAGGCCAACCTTTTTGCACAAAGGGTGGTATGTGTATGCAATGAAGTGGTGGAGGCTGGCACAGTTACAATATTTAAAATGCATTCTCATAGGGCTATGAATAGGAAGGATTCAGAGGGAAATGGGCCAAATGCTGGCAAATGGGTCACAAGATTAATTTAGTTTGTTTCTGTGCTATACAAATCTATAACTCTATTTTGACATAGTCAGAACCAATTTCATGAGACTAAGAATAGGCCATTCACCCCTTACAGCCTGTCCTGAGCTGTGGCCTAACTGCACCTATTTCAATGCAAGTTTCAGAAGATTTCAGCAGCTCTTAAAAATTGAACATGCTTTCAGACTTTCATGATGTTTCTGAATGTATCATTTTAGCTATTCTCAGTTTTAAAGATCAGCCATTTGTCACCCGTCCTGACTCTCAGTTGAGTCATCTATTCTCTCTCTCTTCTGAAAAGGCCTTGATACAGTGATCAAAGAGGGCTCGAGGCATGAGAAAGGATGGGGAGAAAAGAGAGAGAATGGATGAAAGGGCAGAGGGTGGTGTGTAGAGAAACAGAAAATGGACAGAAACAGAGGGTTTGGTCTAGAGAAAGATTGGGGGGCAGAGGTTAGTGGGGGGGGGGGGCAAGAGAAAGACCTGCAGGGCAAAGGGTAGGGGGCAAAGTGAGAGAATGGGGCAGCAGTAAATGGTGGAGGGGGACAAGAGAGAATGGGGTACAGAGCATTGTGGGGTAGAGAAAGAGTGGAGTGCAGAGTGTGAGGGGAGAGAGAATAGATGGGAGTCAGTGGATGGCAGGAGAATGGACAGAGGGCAGACCGTGGGTGGAGAAAGAGAATATATGGGGGAACAGAGGGATGGAGAGCAGAGGATTTGGGGGAGAGAGAAAATGCATGGGGAGTCAAAAGATGGGAAGGGGGACTGGACAGGGGCGCAGAGGGTGGGGGTGAGAGAAAGAAAGAGAGAGAGAGAATGATACGAAGATAGGTGGAGTTGTGGACAGTGAGGAGGGCTGTTGTCGGCTGCAGAGGGACTTAGATATGATGCAGAGCTGGGCTGAGGAGTGGCAGATGGAGTTCAACCCTGCCAAGTGTGAGGTTGTCCATTTTGGAAGAACAAATAAGAATGCGGAATACAGGGTTAATGGTAGGGTTCTTAGTCAGGTGGAGGAACAGAGGGATCTTGGGGTCTATGTACATAGATCTTTGAAGGTTGCCACTCAGGTGGATAGAGTTTGTAAGAAGGCCTATGGAGTATTATCGTTCATTAGCAGAGGGATTGAATTCAAGAGTCGTGAAGTGATGTTGCAGCTGTACAGGACCTTGGTTAGGCCACAGTTGGAGTACTGTGTGCAGTTCTGGTCGCCTCACTTTAGGAAAGATGTGGAAGCTTTGGAGAGGGTGCAGAGAAGATTTACCAGGATGTTGCCTGGAATGGAGAGGAAGTCGTACGAGGATAGGTTGAGAGTTCTCGGCCTTTTCTCGTTGGAACGGCGAAGGATGAGGGGTGACTTGATAGAGGTTTATAAGATGATCAGAGGAATAGATAGAGTAGACAGTCAGAAACTTTTTCTCCGGGTACAACAGAGTGTTACAAGGGGACATAAATTTAAGGTGAAGGGTGGAAGGTATAGGAGAGATGTCAGGGGTGGGTTCTTTACCCAGAGAGTGGTGGGGGCATGGAATGCGCTGCCCGTGGGAGTGGTAGAGTCGGAATCATTGGCGACCTTTAAGCGGCATTTGGATAGGTACATGGATGGGTACTTAATCTAGGTTAGAAGTTCGGCACAACATCGTGGGCCGAAGGGCCTGTTCTGTGCTGTATTGTTCGATGTTCTATGTTCTAATGGATGGTGTGCCGGGAGTGGCGAGGGAATGGACAGGGGTGCCGTGGGTGGCACGGGGGAATGGAGAGGGGGGAGCCATGAATGGCGGGGGAGAATGGATGGGGGTGCTGTGGGTGGCAGGGAGAATGGTCAGGGGATGCTGTGGGTGGCAGGGAGAATGGTCAGGGGATGCTGTGGGTGGCAGGGAGAATGGACAGTGGCACTGTGGTTGGCAGGGGGTAAGGCCGGAGGCACTGTGGTGGTGGAGGAATGGACAGGTGGTGCTGTGGGGATGTTTGTGTCTTGGAGAGAGATGGTGGTGGTGAAAGCATCCCACTCACTCCAAGCATCCCCTTCTCTGCACACATGTGGTGCACATTTTTGTTAGTCTGGATGGGCTGCTGTTTGGAGGGTCAGTGTTGACTCGATGGGCCAAATGGCCTGCTCCCACACTGTAGGGATTCTATGATTAGGAGAGCTGTCAAACCAACAACTTCTAATTGGTGAAGTAAAAGACCAGGAGCCAATCTTTAAGCAGTTTTCCATTTATTCACTCAAACTGCCCTTTCAATTGAATTCCTTGAATTTAATGTGTTCCGTTGTAGTTTAATTATGATCCATGAAAAGCAACATCCAGTCACATCTGAGGGCAGAACCAACTCAACTGACTGAACAAGTGTAACAACTCTTCTGTATGCACTTTAGATGTGACATGCTCTCCCTCTCTCTCTGTTGACCCAACGGGATTACCAGGGCTAGAATTACCACTCTCAAAATACAATTGCTGATCTACTGTTTGCTTCTGCTGCTTAACATAAGGATTTAAAAGCTGCTAGCCTGATCTCGCAGAAAGCACAAAAACAGGCTGTTCACTTGTGCCTGCGCAGAGATAATCTTTCATTTGGAATAGATCACAAAATAACAACAGGTGCCAATCCCACAACTCTGTGTTCCACATGGAGGGAGGGGAGGGGAAGTAAAGTGTTTTACTCTCAGACCTTAGAGGGGAGGACAAAGTTTCAGCCAGTGGGAAGTTAAAATTAAACCCTGTGCTGTTTTCTGTTATAAAAACTCAAACCACATGGATTTGGTGGGATTAAAAAATGAAGGAAAAGGAGCTTGCAAAGTTTCCAAGCCTCCACAACACACACACACATTTCCCACTGCTCAGCCGGATACAGTGCTGCTCCCCTCTGTTTAGGAGTAAACTCTGGAAAGGTGGTGGTATTGATAGTGAGGAGGATGGTCTCCGGCTACACTTTGATACCAATCAGCTGGTAAATGGGGCAGAGAGATGGAATTTAATCTCCAGGCATTCTGGGAAATGTAATAATGGAAGAAAGTAATCAATAAATAGTAGGTCCCTACAGAGTGCTGAGGAACAAAGGAACCTTGCTGTCCAAGTCCAGAGATCCCCGAAGGTATCAGTACAGATAAAACGAGGGAGTGAGGAAGGCATAGATTTGTATTTTTTTCATACAGATGGTGGTACGTGTGTGCAATGGGCTGCCAGAGGAAGTGATGGGAGCTGGTACCTTTATAACATTTAAAAGGCATCTGGTTGGGTATATGTATTGGAACCAATGAGAGAGATATGGGTCAAATACTGGCAAATGGGTCACGAGATTAATTTAGGATATCCAGTCAGCATGGGTGAGCTCGACTGCAGAGTTTGTTCCTGTGCTGTATGACTCTACCCGCCTAGTTCAATGCAGGTTTCAGAAACATGTCTGCAGCTTTCTGCTTTTCGACATTAACAATGTTTCTGAATATGTCATTTCAGCTGTTCTCAATTTTAAAGATCAGCCATTTCTTGTGCTCCCCTGTCTTCCAGGTTGAGTCATCACCATCCATTCTCTCTCTTTCCCGAGAAGGGCTTGATACAGCAATCAAAGAGGGTTCGAGGTACGAGAAAAGATGGGGGGAAGGTAGAAGGGAGAGAGAATGAACAGGGGTGCAGAGGGTGGGGGGGAAGAGGGGGAGAGAGAGAGAGAGAGAGAGAGAGAATGGATAGGGGAGCAGAGGGTAGGGGGAGAGTGAGAGAAAATGGATAGGGGACAGAGGGTGGAGGGGAGGAGAAAGACTTGGGGACAAAGAATGGGGGGCAGAAAATGAGGGGGAGAGAGAGAGAATGGCTGGGCAGAGAGATCTGGTGAGTGCAGACTGTAAGGAGAGAGAGAAAATGCATGGGGACAGTGGGCTGGGATAGTGACAGCTCAAATCCCACCTTACCCAGGAATGGTGTCAGTGTTCCATGAACTGGAACCCACTCCATCCACAGCAGACTTGGGTGCAGTCGTTTCTCAATAGACGGTAGATTCATATAATCCATACGGGCCATTCGGCCCATAAAATTCAGACTGACCTTCCAAACAGCATCCCACCCACTTTCCCTGCAGTTCCCCATAGTGAACCCACCCTAGGTTGCAGATGCCTGGACACTTCAGCATGGCCAATCCACCCTAAACCTCAGATGGTTAGACTGTCAGAGGAAACTGGAGCACCCAGAGTTCACCCACGCAGACACAAAGGTGAGAACATGCCAAAGTCCACACAGAGAGCTGTATGAGAGTGGAATTGAACCCAGGTCCGTGGTACTGTGAGGCAGTGGTGCTAACCACTGAGCCACCGTGCCACCTAGAGCTTTGAAGTTCTGCTTTGTCTTTGTAGCTTCTGACTTCTCATGAGCCTTCAGCAGCGGCTCTCTCCTCCTGACATTGTTAGACCACGCCTGCTGCAACTTCCCTTTTCCATTTCTCCAGCCCTGAGCACACCGGTCCGAAATCCTGGCGCCAGGCAGACACTGATGCAATCTGGTCTTCTGCTGCCAACTGCAGAGAATGGTGACAATCCCTGCCACTATTCTCTCCCTGACCACCACTGCCCCCTCCCCAACATTGTTCGTACTCCAACCACGCAGCCAGTTAGCTCCTCACTCGTGCAGACCTCTCTCAGATCCCCTTTATTAGATTAGATTACTTACAGTTTGGAAACAGGCCCTTCGGCCCAACAAGTCCACACCGCCCCGCCGAAGTGCAACCCACCCATACATCTACCCCTTACCTAACACTACGGGCAATTTAGCATGGCTAATACACCCGACCTGCACATCTTGGGACTGTGGGAGGAAACCGGAGCACCCGGAGGAAACCCACACAGACACGGGGAGAATGTGCAAACTCCATACAGTCAGTCGCCTGAGGTGGGAATTGAACCCGGGTCTCTGGTGCTGTGAGGCAGCAGTGCTAACCACTGTGCCACCGTACCGCCCGTTCTGTCTGACTTGTGCTGACATCCTCCTGACCCTGTCCACTGACCCAGTCAGAAGGCTTTGTCCGTAGAGGAAAGACCATCTCCCAGAATAAAGTGTCCAGTTAACTTTCCCCTTTTCCCCCAACGTGTCTGCAACCCGGCTTCCAGCTGCATCTTTCTGAGCCGAAGGTCCACCAGCCTGTGTTTGCCCTGGATCACAGCATCCAGAGCTTCTCAACTTCCGCAAATCGAAAGACAAGGCCCACCCTGCCCTCTCCAATGTGTATTGTGTAACTGCTTAATCATTTCTGGTGGCTGAGCAGAGGCTGATAGCCCCATTTGGAACCCCATGAGGGTGGCCTCAACTGGGACATTGGGTTCATGTCACACTACAGGTGACCCCACTACACTATACACTCTCTCTCTCTCACTCTCATACTCATGCTCGCACTCAGACACACACACATGCACACACCCTCTCACAGGCTTACACTCCATTATTCACACACTTTACCAAGCACGCACATACACAGACACACACATCAGTCTATGGTGTGAATTTGCAATTGCAGGATTTTAATTGCAAGTACGTTCTATTTTGCTCAAAAAACGCACAATCTTCAGACAGTCTATCCATGTAATATGTTATAAATTCTACGATGGAAATAGAACCAGTCTGACTCAAAATTGGGATACAGACAGACTCTGACATGAGTGAATCTCATGGGATATTTTTTTCCCAGAATATGGTTTCATCATTAGATTCTGAAATCCAGATTTCTGACTGAATTCGAATTCTGCCATCTGCCACAGTGTGATTCGAACTCAGGAGTCCCCAGAGCTGGGTTGATAGTCCAGTCGATAATGGCACTCGGCTGTCATTCCTTCAATCACCCTGCAATGGCCTCCACAGGTGGGAGGAGGGGGTAAAGCCCTTCCCACACTGACAGGAGGTGAGCTGGCTGAATCTAGTGTGGACCCACTGGTGCGTCTGCAGGCTGGAAGAATCAATGAATTTCTTCCTACATTCGGAGCAGGTGATTGGCCGCTCCCTGTTGTGGACCCGCTGGTGAGCTTCTAAAATCTGAAAACAAATAATCAAGAAAGAACCCACTCTATTCACTACCGCAGACTTACAGCAAGGTTACACATTAAAAACTATGCACTTATCTGTTCCTGTGCTGTGAGCTCTCCCACACAGATTCCACCAAGACCAGTTGTGAATTTTGCTGTTTGTTAATTTTTCCTCGACGCACTCCAATGTCCAGAGATACATGATTTCAAACAACAAAGGCAGTAACTACATAGATTCACTGCTGTGTCAGCTAGCAGTGTAGGATTTTCTCTCTCTCTCTCTCTCTCTCTCTTTCAGACCATGTGCTCGCTGCCTGAAGCTGTCTTTCTCTCTTTTAAAAGTGCTGTTGACTTGATTTTTTTACTCCAAAGTTCCAAAACAATGCAACAGCATATAAAACAGTAAGTGCTGCTCCTGGAATTCAAGGAAATCACCTCCAACACTAAAAATATCCTAAAAAGGAGCAGCTCTTACAGCCACAAATTTTCTCAGCCTCCATCTTGGATTAGTTCTTGGTGAACATTCCCATCTCCCAGGTTACAGTTATTGAAATAATTTGCTTTTCTATTTTTACTACCAAAGTGAATAACCTCACATTGATCCACACTAAACTGCACCTGCCATACATTTACCCACTCACTCAGCCTGTCCAAATAACATTGCATCCTCCTCACAGCTCACCCTTCCACCCAGCTTTGTGTCATCTGCAATTTGTGATATATTCCAATTAGTTTTCTCATCTAAATCACTGACATATACTGTGAATACCTGGGGTCCTAGTCCTAATCCCTGCAGTTCCTCAATCATGAATCATTATACAACATCGATCTGACGGATCCTCCCTGACTGACCGTACAAAATAGCAGATGTTTGCCTTATACATTTAATTAACAGGACTAAGACCATTTATAATGCTGCCTCCCAAGACCTACTTCACCTCAGAATGCAGCCTTTTGCCTGAAAAATGGGCGAGTATTGAGAAATTTTACTAGGTAATAATCATACCGAGCCTGTAGTGCGGCACCCGGCAGAAACTATCAGATTGGATTATTACCTGTCTCCACCAAGCAGTGCATCGTGTAGTTGATGTGGGTAAAGTCTTAACATGTAAACCTAGCTCAGGTGAAGAGGCTGAGGAGTTCCTTACCGTTTTAAGGAATGCTATGGTGCTTCCTCTGGTGACGCTAACTACCTACAAGGGTGATCATCCCAATTTAATGCCCTATGTATGACTCTCTTACCTGATCAGGTACAGAAAGCTATTAAAACCCACAATATCCACTGGCAAGATGCTGAGGTTGCACAATTCAGCCGAGAGGTTTGTTACTTCTGAGAATGAAAGGATCCCAAGAGTAAGACAGAACTTGCCCAAACTACAGTGGCTAAACTTAAACCCAGGATTCAAAGTAGACCTTTTCGTCTGCAAGGTCAGTCAAGTTAGCAAATGAAACCCTCATACTATCGTCCAGTATGGCAGGACAGTAGAAATGGTACTGTGTATTCACAACATCCCAATGGACCTTGCGGTCCTCCTATGTATCCTTCCCCAACAGTCCATGATGCCCCTATACATCCTCTCATTACTCTTCACTGCCTCCCCCACCCCCTAGAGTCCCCCAACAACTACACATTTGTTTCAATTGCAATGAACCAGGACATTGGTCCAAGAACTGCCCTTTCCATAACAGTCCCTGGTTCATCACCGCAGTAAAAACAACAGACAATCTCCTGGTCTCCCTCCCCAGTGACCTCAGCAGGTTGCCCTTTTACAGCACAAAACCCTTTTCAAAACTGACTCCCGGATATAGGGCAGCTTCCTGCTTTGAATTTTCCCATACTTACCGCTAGCCCAGAGGATGGACCTATGCTAATTCTTAACCATAATATCCATGATATTGAATTTATGTTTGACACAGAAGCCACTGTTTCATCACTTCCCGTCCATCTTGCTAATGCTTTTGATTTTCAAATCTTGGACGTTGATGAAATCCTGCAGTGTTTTGATAGTTCCTCTAATAAACATGCATACGCTGTCCCTCTGACAGTGGTGTGGAAAACTTGTGTCACGCTCCCTTTTTGCTTTGTTGTTACTGATAGATTACGTATCCCTCTACTCGCTAGAGATCTCCTCTGTCCTCTAAATATTACGATTCAATGTCATGATGATGGTATCCGGATTCAGGATCCACCTCATTTTGTTCAATGCATCAATACCAAACCAAAGCCTCCTCGATAGTGGTCATTTGATTTGGATCCTTATGTTTTTGATCCTATTTTACATAACGTCCCTCACCCCCACATTACTTTGGCTTATGATCTCAGGCTTGAACACACTATAATCCCTTACTGGTCACTACTCAGCACACTTGGGTGATTGGTGAGATCAGGTCACCAGCTGGTGGCGTTCTTTTCGTGTCAGTTCCTCTTCATAGCTGGAAAACTGGCCCTCTCATTTTCCCCTGTGTCACCACTCACTTGAACCCAGAACATAAAGCCTAAGAAGTAGGTTTTGACACACAGACTCTTTTTGACCATGCTGATCAAACTTGCCGTGAAATTCAGCTGCTCATTCAAGGATCAATCCTATTTTATGCACAGCCTTAGTCAATTCACGGCAGCCTTCATCATCATTATGCCCACCATCACCCGCAGGACGCAGTATACCCTGGAGTCTGGGTGGTCTCTAAAACACAAGTGGGCCTTGCTAAGGTCCCACCCATCATTGTTCTGATCAAACCTACTTCTGTCCTCCTGTCTATATCTCAATACCCCCTGAAACCAGAAGGTGAAGCTGGCATTCAACCTGTCATTGCTTTATTTCTACAGCAAGGCCTTCTAGTCCCATGCCATTCTTCTGTCAATACACCTATCTTTCCGATCCCTAAACCGGGATGTCCTGAATGTCGTTCACGACCTTCGTGAAGTAAATAAAATCATTGAGGCTCATATCCTCCAGTTGCTATTCCTGCTACTATCCTCAGCCAAGTTCCAGTTGATGCCAAGCTCTTCACTATCGTTGACCTCCAACATACATTCTTTTGTCTTCCTTTGCATCCAATAGCCCAATACATTTTTGCCTTTTTTTAAGGGCCACCAATATATGTGGACTTGCCTACCTCAAGGGTTTATTCAGTCGCCAACACCCTTTTCAGAGACTCTTCACGCCCAGCTTGAATTATTTGAATTTCCTGGAGACATTACCCTAGTTCAATACATCGATTACCTCCTCGCCATCCCTGACAAAGTGTCCAATCACACTGACTCCACTACCTTTCTCAACCATCCACATCAATGTGGCTATATTGTACCCCCCAGCAAAGTTAAGACTAATCAGAAAGAAGTTAAGTTCCTAGGTACTCTCATTTCTGAATTCGATCGGTGCTTGACACGTGAACGTATTGATCCTATTCTTTGTATTGCCCCTCCAACCACTCCTAAACAGATACGGTAGTTTCTCGACCTCATCAATTATTGCCGACAATGGATTCCTAATTGTGCCCTTCTGATCAAAAATTATCTCCCCGTCGTCGATTAGTGAGCCTTAACGGTATGAACTCACCCCATAACAACTACAAGTCTTTACGGAGCTTAAAACTACCCTCTCTTCAGCACCCATGCTAGGCCGACGTTTGTATGACTGCCACTTTCATCTTTATGTTGCCAGACTTGATACCTGTGCTTCAGCTGTTCTCACCCAGCAGCATGGCTCCTCTTGGCACCCTATTGCCTATTTTTCTACTAAGCTTGACCCTGTTGCTCAAGGTATGCCTTCCTGCATCCAGATTCTCTCTGCCATCCATACTATGGTAGTGGCTGCATCTAATATAACTTTACATCAAAATGTAGAAGTCTGTACCTCACATTCTGCAGTATCCTTGCTGATTTCTAAACATACTCAACACCTCGTTAAGGTTCGTCTCAGTCGCTGTGAGATTTCATTACTTCTGAATCTGTTTCTCTCCTTTAAATGCTGCTCTAACACTAACCCCCCTACATTCCTGCAGGAAGAACTGCTTGAACTGCCTGATCCTCCCCATGATTGTGTTCTCAAAGATGAACTTGTTACTAAACCATGTCCTGATCTTACGGACGACACAGATGTGATCAACAAAACGGATCAAGATGCAGGGAAGATACCTGCCCAACTGTCGTCTGATTCATATGAATGGAAGTTTACTTGCTGGCTATGATCGCTGTTTGGATGGATCGTGTGGATTGTACTGATAGTCCTTGGTCTCATCCTAGGAATATACACTGTCGTCCGCTTATGCGTGAAATGGACTGTACATTTGTTTTTCACCTAAGCCAAAGAAGATTCTGCTTAATTGACCCTTGTCTAACCCTCTACCTCCATGCTCAAACTTCCATGCTGAAATCCAGTATCTTTCAGACTCTGCTCCTCTGGACGATGACCTAGCAGAGGAGGCACTTGACTTATTTGAAAAAACAAATTGACTGAATGGACTAATTGTTATAAGCCAAGTAGTTGTCATGAATTAACAAAAGAAGGGAATAAGAAAGTCTATAGCCATAAAACTTGTCTTTAAACATTTAAACTAAAATATAATATTGAATTATAGAGCACATTTTCTGCACACTAGAAAATAGACAGTCAGGGAGGCTTGGTAAAAGGGGAGAACTCAAGGTATGCAGAAGATAACCAAGTGATAACAGGATACCCTAAGGCAATTAAGTACATTTGCCTTAACAGTGAATCTGTGCAAATAGGACACAGAGTGATAACATTCATGGCTGTTCCCTTGTGAAATTAATGACAGCGTTTGATTCTGACCCCGAAACGAAACTTGGTACTGTCAAAAGCCTTGTAATTGACAGTCAGGTCCTGTGAATTATAATGGATTCTTATTACCCTTTGCAAGCTAGGCAAACAGAGGGAAAAACACCTTTGCTGTTAAAAGTCCCTGACTTGAGAGTTCAAAAGGACAAGAGAGAGGAACCATTATAGCGCTGGGGCTCCCGAAGCCATTAAAAAATTACCTGCGTTGGATTGAACGTAATTGCATTTTTGAGACTTTATGATGGTATTGAGTCGCCATTACCGGTTATTAAATATGAACTCTGTAAAAGGTAATGTTGACGAAGCTTTAACTTACTTGCTGTTCTTGCAGACCACTCTACAGACCTTTCAGACTGCCCTACTGTCAATTCCAACTAATCAGATCTTATGTCTTATTTGAATCACAACCCTGAAAAGAGAACATGTTTAATTCGAAGACTAATGAATCAGTTTAAATGCAACCTTTTGGTAACATCTCAGCCTCGGGTCCAGTATGATTCAGTGCCTAAAAAGCAGGAGTCTGCTCCTAGCTTAGAAATTATTCTTGGCCTAACATTGAAGAGATTCTGGCACAATGTGTCAGGAAGCCATTTTATGGTCAAAAGTTTGCCCTCCTGCTTAGAAGCCGTTTTGGAAAATAGTTGTATCTGACTTGTGACCTGTGCAAGGTTAGGAACTCTCCAATTAGCTCAGACTGGTACCTCTTTATGATAGGAGTTTATCTCGCTAGCAGGCACCTAACTCGGCTGGATATGTTTTTCCCACCTGATGAATGGCTTAGGGCCTGTAGGAGTGATTAGTCAAACATACAGAGACCTGTCAATTAACATTTCTTCCTTACGAATTAAGAACATGCAATGTTTTTGTAAACTTTTGTGTAAAGGAAATCACTTTGTAGCAGTACATCAGAGTAACCTGCCAGGACACTTGAAGAGTTGGTCCCCTACTCTCCTAGGTTTCTCGACCCTAGCGAGTTTAGCTTATCGGTATCAGTGGAGCTATTGCTAAATAAAGGGGTGAACTAAAATTAAACTAAACTGCCTGTAAGAGAATTTATTTTATTCCAGACTGTCAAAGAGTACGACCTCTGGGACGAATCGTGAGAGGCTTCAGGTCTGACTCCACAAGGGATTCCCTGGGCTGTCTCAAATCCCTACTTTAACACTCCAACTCATCCATGTTGACAAGTTAGCCTAAACAGTCTAGTCCCATTTGCTAGCACTCGGCCCATATCCCTCTAAACCCTTCCATCTAGATTCCATTCAAATGTTGAAATTATACCAGCCTTCATGACTTCCTCAAGCAGCTAATTCCACACCCACACCACCCTTTGCGTTAAAAGGTTGTCCCTTAAGTCCCTTTTATTTCTTTGCCCTCTCACCGTAAATGTATGCCATCAAGTTCTAGACTCCTCCCAACTCAGAAAAAGACCTTGTCTGTTCATCCTATCAATGTCCCTCATGATTTTATAAATCTCTATAAGGTCGCCTCTCAGCCTCCAACGCTCCAGGGAAAACAGCACCAACCTATTCAGCTTATCCCAATAGCTCAAATCCTCCAACCCTGGCAATGTCCTTCTAAATCGTTTCTGAACCCTTTCAAGTTTCACAACAAACTTCTGACAGGTAGGAGACGAGAACTGCACACAATATTCTAAAAGTGGTCGAACCAGTGCCCTGCACAGCTGCAACATCACCTCCCAACTTCAATACTTGATACTCTGACCAATAAAGGAAAGCATTCCAAACAAAGTGTATAAGTCCTCCTCTGATATGCTTTTCCAAAATGCAGTGCCTCATATGTATCTAAATTAAACTCCATCTGCCACTTCTCAGCCCATTGGCCCATCTGATTAAGGTCCTGTTATCCTCTGAGCTAAGCATCTTCACTGTCCACTACACCTCTAATTTTGGTGTCATCTGCAAACTTAGTAACTATACCGCGTATATTGACATCCACAGCATTTATATAAATGATGAAAACTAGTGGACCCAGCACCCATCCTTGTGGTATACCACTGGTCACAGGCCTCCAGTCTGAAAAGCAACTCTCCACCACCACCCTCTATCTTCCTACGTGTGAGTTGGTTCTGTATCCAAATGGCTAGTTCTCCCTGTATTCCATGATATCTAACCTTGCGAACCTGTCTCCCTTGGGGAATCTTGCCAAACGCCTTACTAAAGTCTATCTAGTACCCTGGCATTTAAGCCGTCAGGCCCAGGGGACTTGTCTGCCCTCAATCCTAATAGTTTGCTGTGTACCTTTTCCCTCTCAACGTTGATTGTTTAAGTTCTATCCTTTCTATCACCTCTGACTTGCCCGTTCCATTAGGAATGGTACTCTTGTCCTCCAGCTTGAAAACTGAGGAAAAGGATTGACTTAGCATCTCTGCCATTTCAGTGTTCCTCCTATTAACTCACTGGTTTCATTTTCCAAGGGACCATAGCGACTCTGTTCCCTTTAGCATGTCAACAGAAGCTTTTGCTATTCTTTTTGATATTTTGTGCTAGGTTTCTTTCGTAATTTATCTTTTTTTTAGTATCCCTTCGTTTTATGTTTGCAAGTTTTCCAATGTTTCAGCCTTCGAGGTCTTGAATAACATTACGGAAAAGACTGAAAATTTTTTAAAACAACGTTAAAACTTAAAGACAAACCCACCTTTCAGGTGGCTGGCGAGGGGAGCAGGGAACACATTGGCCCCGCCCCCATTGTCTCCGATTGGTTGGATGCCTCGTCGAACCGCGCCCACTACACGCGGGGTGACGTCACGGTCTGGTCACCCAGTCCCTGGTGAGTTGGCGCATGTGCAGTGTAGGTCATGTAGCGAGACAAAGGCAGTGTTACTGAGTGTGGGAGAGGAATGGCGCCGGTGGCTTAAGGAACAAGAACAGGACCCGCTGGAAAAGCTGAGCAGCCCTGGCTGCATGTGTCAAGAGAATCCGAGGAAATGTTACGGGTCCAGTGATCCTCCTTCAGAACAGAAACAGGTTTCGGAAACATCCCGGAGAGGTCGCCAGGCCTGAGCGCCCGGGGAGAGGGGACAGTGAGTACCTACCTCGACACTGTCCTATCCCCCCGAGTCCAGGAACTCCCCACATACGTTCGAGACACCACCCACGCCCTCCACCTCCTCCAAGACTTCCGTTTCCCCAGCCCGCAACGCCTCATCTTCACCATGGATACCCAATCCCTCTAACCTCCATCCGCCATGACCAGGGCCTCCAAGCCCTCCGTTTCTGCCTCTCCCGACGTCCCCAACAGTACCCTTCCACCGACACTCTCATTCATCTGCCCGAACTGGTCCTCACCTTTAACAATTTCTCCTTTGAATCCTCCCACTTTCTCCAGACCAAAGAGACAGCCATGGGCACCCGTATGGGCCCCAGCTATGCCTGTCTCTTTGTTGGCTACGTAGAACAGTCCATCTTCCGTAATTAAACCGGCACCACTCCCCACCTCTTTCTCTGCTACATTCATGACTGCATTGGCGCCATCTCGTGCTCCCGCGAGGAGGTTGAGCAAACTTCACCGACACATTCCACCCTGACCTTAAATTTACCTGGACCATCTGACACCTTCCTCTCCATCTCCATTAATAACGACCGACTTGATACCAGCATTTTATAAATCCACCGACTCCCACAGCTACCTGGATTACACCTCTTCCCAATCTACCTCCTGCAAAAATGCCATCCCGTATTCCCAATTCCTTCGCATCCGCCGTATCTGCTCCCAGAAGGACCAGTTCCACCCCAGAACACACCAGATGGTCTCCTTCTTAAGATACCGCAATTTCCCTTCCCACGTGGTTAAAGATGCCCTCCAACGCATCTTGCCCACATCCCGCACCTGCGCCCTCAGACCCTGCCCCTCCAACCGTAATAAGGACAAACGCCCCTGGTACTCACCTTCCACCCTACCAACCTTCGCATAAACCAAATCATCCGCTGACATTTCCGCCACCTCCAAACAGACCCCACCACCAGGGATCTATTTCCCTCCCCATCCCTTTCCACCGTCCGCAAAGACTGTTCCCTCTGTGACTACCTGGTCAGGTCCATGCCCCCCTACAACCCACCCTCCCATACTGGCACCTTCCCCTGCCACCGCAGGAATTGCAAAACCTGTGCGCACACCTCCATCCAAGGCCCTAAAGGAGTCTTCCACACCCATCAAAGTTTTACCTGCACATCCACCAATATCATTTATTGTATCCGTTGCTCCAGATGTGGTCTCCTGTACATTGGGGAGACTGGACGTCTCCTAGTAGAGCGCTTTAGGGAACACCTCTGGGACACCCGCACCAATCAACCACACCGCCCTGTGGCCCAACATTTCAACTCCCACTCACACTCTGCCGAGGACATGGAGGTCCTGGGCTCCTTCACCGCTGCTCCCTCACCACCAGATGCCCGGAGGAAGAACGCCTCATCTTCCGCCTTGGAACACTTCAACCCCAGGGCATCAATGTGGACTTCAACAATTTCCTCATTTCCCCTTCCTCCACCTCATCCCACTTCCAAACTTCCAGCTCAGCACTGTCCCATGACTTGTCCTACCTGCCTATCTCCTTTTCCACCTATCCACTCCACCACCCCCTCCCCCCATATCTATCACCTTCTTCCCACCCCCACTCACCTCTTGTACTCTGTTACTTTCTCCCCACCCCCACCCTTCAGGATCTCTGCCTGTATTCCTGATGAAGGGCTTTTGCCCGAAATGTCAATTTTACTGCTCCTCTGATGCTGCCTGAACTGCTGTGCTTTTCCAGCACCACTCTAATCTAGACTCTGGTTTCCAGCATCTGCAGTCATTGCTTTTACCGAGAGGAGACAGTGAGACAGGGGAGGATTGGAAACCGCGGGAGGAGGGAGACTGGGGAGTTTATAAACTCCTAGGGGAGGCCTGAGGCCGTGAATAAAAGCTCCGCAGGCCCAGTGTTTACTTTGTTTGGGGAAGGACCTCTGGGGGCAACCGGTCGCCATATTCGTGAGGGTACGACGCATGTTGTCTTGGGGCGTGGAGCGTGAGCATCCGTCTTGGTGAGGGCACCATCAACTGTCATTTCTGAGAGAGAATTCCAACTTTGTGGCAGCCTTTGTGTCAACTAGAATTTTCTCATTCTGGATGTAAGTTTGCTCGCTGAGCTGGAAGATCATTTTCAGATGTTTCATCACCATACTGGGTAACATCATCAGTGAGTCGAGTTGAGCACTGGGATTATGTCCTGTTTTCTATTTATGTATTTTGGTTTTAGGATGGTGATATCATTTCCGTTCTTTTTCTTAGAGCATGGTAGATGGGGTCCAAATCAATAAATTTCCAGTTGGAATGACATGTTCCAAGGAATTCTTGTGTGTGTTTCTGGTTGGCTTATTGGATGGTAGCTTGTCATAGGATGGATGTATGGTCCCAGTCAACACGGTGTCCTCCTTTGTCTGTATGTAAAGATACTAGTGATAGTGGATCATGTGATTTTGTGGATCATGTGTTTTTGTGGCTAGTTGATGTTCATATATCCTGGTGGCTCGTTGTATTCCTGTTTATCAGATGTTTGTTACAGTCATAGAATCCCTATGTGTGGAAATATGCCCTTCGGCCCAACAGCTCCATACCGAGCCTGTAGAGAGTATGCCAGCCAAGCCCATTCCTCTACAATTACCCCTGACTTATGTACCACTATGGGCAATTTTAGCATGGCCAATTCACTTAGTCTGCGTATCTTTGGATTGTGGGAGGAAACCGGAGCACCCGGAGGAAACAACACAGACACTGGGAGATTGTGCACACTCCACACAGACAGTCACCCCAGGATGGGATTGAACCCGGGTCCCTGGTGCTGTGAGGCAGCAGTGCTAACCACTGAGCCACTGTGCCGCCCCCTTATATTTCAACAGTCTTTCAACTTTAAACACATTCATCACAGTCTTCCCAGAGGATTAGACTGTTCTCTCTCATTAGAGATGGCTGGTGGTGGTTTATCTTGAGGATCACCACACCTCAGCCGAGGGGAAAGGCCGAGAAGGAGATCCTCACGTTTCTCCAGCTTGGGTGATACATAATGTGAAGCACCTTGGTATACTTTTGTTAAAGAGTTATCATCAGTATTAGCTGCTGCTATTGCTGTCATTTATTGGAAAGACTCATGTCAAGTGAAACAATTTCAGCAAGAAATTAGCAGCTGGCAGAGCTCCCCCACCCAATGCCAAAAAAGTGAATGTTTTTGTTGGTGAAAGAAAATTGGCAAAGAAAAAAAAGTTAAAGTATCATGTACCTTTAGAAAGAGTGGAAGGGTTGATTTTTCAAAATAAATGAAAACAACATTTATGAAATGGAGCAACAAACTAAATTAACAACGCAGGTTTCTTTTCACATAACTGCACGACTGCAAATGTCTGTATTATGGGAAAATGTTATGTACTAAAATATGTTCTTATTTTGTAAAGAGTCAGGTCCACAGGTTTAATTTTGTCAACAGTGATCAATAAGATCTTGATTGATACAGCATCTATGTGAGATACACTGGTAGTTAATATTTGATCGAGTAAGTCTCCAGTGACCACCACAAGAACAAAGTTTTTCCCTGTCTGAACTGTCAGAAAAGATGTGCTTTCTTCACAAATTTTGACTTCTTGGTGTGTTTGTATGTCTTGCAATATTTGATTTTAAACTATGTAATTTACAGTGAAAATGAATTGTTTGTGCTTTTTAATGTTGATTTTAAGGTCGCTGATAAGAAACGATACATGCATTTAGGCCGTCTAAAAATAGAATGTTTTTCATACTCAAAGTTGCTGTGCAAACAAAACAC
Source organism: Chiloscyllium plagiosum (assembly GCF_037043375.1). NCBI lineage: Eukaryota > Metazoa > Chordata > Chondrichthyes > Orectolobiformes > Hemiscylliidae > Chiloscyllium > Chiloscyllium plagiosum. Next base: position 35,616,762 of record NW_028270165.1, read on the forward strand.
AATTTGGGAGGTGATGGTTGTTCCCTATCTCAAAGCCAATATAAATAATACCTGTGGTGTCAACACATGCAACCACTGCCTTTCACTCTTTTTTTTTGAAAATCATTGGGAATTTAACACATCACACTACTGCAGCAGAATCTGAGCACGTCACATCGGGCTTCCCATCAGGATGCTGGAACAAACCTCAACCTATTTTGGGATGTCGGGGAAAGTGCAAAATAAATCAATCACTGGTATATACCCTGTGGTTAAAGAGCGCTACAACAGTATTGTACGGACATGTCAGCTGTCTTGGTGAGACCTAACTTTACTCTGCGACACCTTGATTGGTTGTCGCTGACTGCATGTAAAACGAAACATTATGGAGTAAAGACATTTTTGCGACTGAAAATGTTTTATTTGGCCTTCAGCAGTCACACCTACAGTTTTACCATATATCTTGCTGCTTATTTTGATTTAACTTGATGATGATATGTAACCTCAGTTGCTAAACAACCCTCAGTGGAGCCTCAAGCGTTATTTGAGATCCAACACAAAAGCCAATTTCTTCCAAATACAAAATGTTGCTGACTACAAAGAAAAATCACACAAAAACATTTATCCACACCCAGATCGATTTACCGCAAGAAATAGCAGTATTGGCCTTCTGCTCCACCATTCAGTGAGATCATGTCTGATCTGATAACCCTCAATTCCATTTTCCTGCCTTTTCCCCAAAACCCTTGATTCCCCACTGATCTTCCTTTGACACCTTCAATTTTTCAGAAGTTTAACTTATCTAGAACTTTGAAGACTGAGACACTTGGACACACAGTACCAACATCAGTCCTTGTTAATTGTCCTTGCTTCTGTGCCATAGAAAATTGTTTTCTGGATCCTTGTTTGAGTCTACAAACTGCTCAATAAGCTCAAACAACCCTCTTCTGTTCTTCTCATGAACCAATATCTCTGATAGCTCCATTTCAATGAAACTGAAAAAGCTTCCTATCACTTTTGGTTGCAGCCAATAGGGCCAATATTAAAGATGATTCTCATTTTTCTAAATACTTGAAATAGATTCAATTAATTTTAAACAAACAAGTTCTGACACATGTTCAGGTTCGTTTGAGAAGTTTAGCAGAATTGTTTTTCTCAGATGGGACAGTGAAACTTCTTTAGATTGTTTCCACTATTGGAGGTCTACCTCCAGTTCTTTTTCTTAGCACATTATAATGATCTTCTGAACTAGTTTTATTTCATTATATCCATCCCTTCAAACAAACCAATTCTTCCCATAAGTAAATTCATCCATCTCCAGCACATTCTAGGTGATATTGTTCCTTAAATTCCATTAAAATGTCCTATCTCTTTCCTTAAATCTATGCCCCCTAATTGCTGAAGCCGTCCACCAAGGGGAACAGTTTCTTCCTATCTAGACCCTAAGTGTCTTATCTGTACAAACAGGTCCTCACCCATCCTTCTCTGCTCTAAGGAAAATACCCTCAGCCAATCTAATCACTCTCATAGCTGAAACCCACCAACATGCACCACCCTGGGTTAGTATTCCCTTCTGCACCCTTTCTAGTGCCATCACATCCTTCTAATAATGTGACGACCAGAATCCAGTACTCCAGCTGTGGCCCAACGAATGTCTTGTACAGTTCCATCATGATCTCCTGGCTCTCATGTTCAATGCCTTAACTATTGAGGGCAAGTATTTCATCTGCCGCCTTAACCATTTCATCCACATGTCCTGTTGCCTTCAAGAATCTATGAACACATATGCCTTTTTCTGATCTTCAGTACATTCTAAGTTCTTGTGATTCTTCATGTACTCCCTTGCCTGTTGATCCTCCTGAAATGTATCATCTCAATCTTTTCAGGATTGAACTCCATCTGTCATTGTTCTGCCCATCTGACCAACCCATCTTTATTGCCCTGTAGTCTAAAACTTTCCTCCTTGCCATATATTAGTGTGGGTTCTGAATTTCTTTTGGGCCTGATTTATTTAGGTTGCTATGTGTTTATTTTGTGGGATATTTTAAGAAGATTGGGAGGACACTTGGATCCAGTATCTGTTTATACCCAAAGAAGAAACTCAAACCAGAATTTTTTTTTTATCCAATGTTTTCCCTGGTAACATTTTCACAATGACTTCAATTCCTGCAACACCCTTAGCTTAACTTAAACTATGTTCAAATCGAGACATTACTGAATGGAGATCATAACTTCTTGTACTATTAAATCTGTCTCCAGCAATGCTGCAAATTAGGTAACCTTGCATTATTATTTTATAACTGTGCTCAAAACCTTTTCTAAAAAGTGACCGGATGAAGATTGAAGTTGACTGAACTGCTTTCTTCATTTTAAAATATTGCCAAAAAAAGTAAATGTTCAACATATGCAATATTTTTCTTTCTCTAAAATAGGTAATGAGGTGAAAGGGAATAATGGACAAAGCAATGAAAACAGTGCTGACTCTAATTCAGCAAGTATGTTCTTTTCAATAAGTTTAATTCCATATTTACATTAATTACAGTTATGTGAGTGACACAAATAACAATACTTTAAGGCTGTTACTTAAGTTTAGAAATTCAATCACACTCTGTGTAGATGGCTTAAAATCATTATATCAAAAGCTTAAAGCGCTTGCATAAAACACAACCTCAGTTATGTTCATTATTTCCCAAAATGGGTTATCAAGTAAAAGGGAAGTATTATTGGAGATTTGATGACAGCGGGCAAAATGGCAACTCTAATTTCGCAAGTATGCAAGGTTTAAGCTTAAAATGCATGACAGGTTTATTTATCCAAGAAATAAGCACCTTTACTCTCTCTAATATTAGCTCCAATTATCAATATTTGATATGAAATTAGAAGATCTAGCTTGAGAAATCTACAACGTATTGCCACATGCTTGCCATAAATACGACAGGAACACAGTAAAAGTAGTGAAAATTAAGTCAGATGTTTGTGGTTACAGATCCATAAGATACAGAAGCAGAATCAGTCCATTCGACTTGTTGAGTCTGCTCCACCATTCGATCATGGCCAATGTTTCTCAACCCCATTCTCCTGCATCCTCCTTGATTTCCTTACTAATCAAGAGCCGACCTTTATCTGTTTTAAAAGCACTCAGTTACTTTCCTCATTTCAGTGGCAATGAGTTCCACAGAGTCAGCTCTTTCTGACTGAAAAAAATCTTCCTTATCTCATCCCAGCATTTCTTGCCACCGAGAACTATGGGGGCAGAATCCATGTCTATACTTCCTTGCATGGTAATTTGTAAATAACATTTGTTTTTTCAGGTTCATTAGCTGCTGCTTAAGTGTGTTGGTAGATTTGTGGGCTACCATGATGCGGAGAGGTTTGAGTTGTCTGGACATCATTTCACAGATGTCTTTGATGTAAGGTAATGTGGCTAGGGTTTCTGCGCATGTGTCTGCTTGTTTGAGTTTGTTGTTGAGAAATCAGCGGACAGGGTTTATTAGGTACCGTTCTTCTTGAATATGTTGTATAAATATTTATCTTCTGCTCTTCGTAGTTCCTGGGTGGTGCAGTGTGTAGTGGCTCGTTGAAATAGTGTTCTATGCAGATTCGTTTGGGATGATTTGCTTCTGCATTAGGTACTTGAGTCTGTGTATGTTGTTTTCCTGTAGACGTTAGTCTGAAGTTCCCTATTGACTGTTCGCTCTACTGACATCTAGGAATGGCACTTTGTTGTTGTTCTCCTCTTTTGTGAATTTTATGCCAGTAAGGATATTGTTGATGGTGTTGTAGGTTTCTTCTAATTTGTTTCATTTTCTGATGACAAAGGTGTCATCACTGTGGCGGACCCAAAATTTGGGTTGGAGCACTGGGAGGGCTGTTTGTTCGAGTCTCTGCATTATTGCTTCTGCTAGGAACCTTGATATTGGTGGTCTCATGGGTGTTCTATTGATTTGTTTGGAGGTCTTGTTATTGAATGTGAAGTGGGTAATAAGATACGGGTCCACAAGCTTGACAATGTTATCTTTGCTGATGAAGTTGGTGCTGTTTGGTGTTTGTGTCTTTGATGGTTCTTGTAGTGTAGTCAGTGTTTCTTTGGCCACGTTGATGTTAATGGATGTGAACGGGGCTGTTATGTCAAAGGACAGCATAATTTCATCCTGTTCTATCTTGGTGTCTTTGGTGTTCAGGAATTCTTGGGTAGAGTGAATGGAGTGGCATGAATCTTCGACTTGGTGTTTTAGTCTTCACTGGAGGTCTTTGACTAGTCTGTATATTGGTGGTGTTCCGGGTAGTGAGACTATGGGCCTGAGGCGGGCGGGGGGCTCCTAGTTTGAAGAGGAGGAGAACAACAACAAAGTGCCATTTCCTGGATGTCACAGTAGAGCGAACAGTCAATGGGGAACTTCACACTAGCGTCTACAAGAAACAATACACACGGACCAAATACCTAACTACAGAAGCAATCATCCCAACGCCCACAAACGAAGCTGCATCAGGAGATTATTTCAACGAGCCACCACACATTGCAGCACAGAGGAACTGCGAAGAGCAGAAGAGAAATATGTATACGTACTCAAGAACGGATACCCAATAAACCCAGTCCACCGATTTCTCATTGATGCTTCCAAGCTAACCCTCAAATTTGGTTTGTCCCTGCATTCTTTCCTGGCTGTCTTTTGTGGGTTTTGAAAACTTTCCCAATCCTCTGACTGAGGATAAGAGTTGGGAAGTTGTGTTGTGGCTGTACAATATTCCACTTTTAGAATATTGTGTGCAATTCTGGTCTCGCTCCTATCAGAATGATGTTGTGAAACTTGAAAGGGTTCAGAACACATTTAAAAGGATGTTGCCAGGGTTTGAGCTGAATGGGCTGGGCTGTTTTTCCTCGTGCATCAGAGGCTGAGGGGTGACTGAGAGTCAATAATAAAATCATGAGAGGCATGGATAGGGTAAATAGACAAGGACATTTCCCTGGGTGAGAGAGTCCAGAACTAGAAGGTAAAAGGTTTAGGGTGGAGGAGGGCAAGATTGAAAAGGGTCCTAAGGAGTAACCTTTTCATGCAGAGGGTGGTGTGTGTAAGGAATGAGCTGCCAGAGGAAGTGGTGGATGTTGATACAGCTATGACATTTAAAAGGCATCTGGGTAGGTATATGAATAGGAAAGATTAGGAGGGATATGGGCCAAGTGCTGGTAAATGGGACTAGATTAGGCTAGGATATCTGGTTGGCCCGAAGGGGCTGTTTCCGTGCTGTAGATCTGACTCTGGCTTGCCACTAACATTTGCCATGTCTGTATGTTTAGTTTCTCTCGGGTTGTCTGTGTCAATGCCTTAATGTCACATTCCACCCACCACATACCACCACCACCACACGGACGATAACCAATTCATGTCTTTTTTTTTATCAAGAAGCTGTATTGCAGATTCAACCTGAATTTACACTTGTTTTGCTTCCCAAAATCAGACTTGCTCACTCTCAGCAATATCCCAATATCCTGAAGATAATAATTTTCACGTGGTGTTATCCAAAATTCGAAGGTGTCAGTCCTGACGTTTTTGCTTTTTCTGTCCCTGTAAGATCCTGAATCAGCAACTTCAGGAGAATTAATTTGAGGGAGTGAGAATAGAGGAAGAGAGAGTGAGTGGGATGCTTTCAATTTTGTGGAACAGCAAAAGAAAAAAATGTTCTGCAGAAAGTGGAGTAGCTTGTTCTGAATTTCTACCCTGGACTGACCGTGATGACTGTTGTAATCTCTTTTTCCAGAGTATTTGAAGATGTGAAGACTGAAGTTTAAAAATCAACAGATGAAGGGCCTATGCCTGAATCGTCGATTCTCCTGCTGTTTGGATGCTGCCTGACCTGCTGTGCTGTTCCAGCACCGCACTTTTCAACTCCTCTCCAGCGTCTACAGTCCCCACTTTCACATCAATGTCTGACAGTCACTCAATCCATCGGGACCTCAACGATTTTGAACTATGATTCTGTGAGAAGGAGCAAAACATTTTGGTTCCTGTTTCAGTCCATTTTCAGCATTAGTGGGACTGGATGAGAGTCTCTACTGTTACAGCGCACTGTGTGTAAAGCCTGAAACAGTTATCCAGCCAGGAAAAAGGAATTTACTGTGGGCAGGGGCTGTAGCTGCGGCCATGGTGAAACCAGAGGAATCCCACACCGTGGAGAAACCATGGAAGTGTTGCGACTGCGGGAGAGGCTTCCATGCCCCATCTGTCCTGGAGATTCATCGGCGAAGTCACACTGGGGAAAGGCCATTCTCCTGCCCCGAGTGCGGGAAAGGCTTTACTTGCTCCTCCCACCTGCTGGACCACCGCCGAGTCCACATTGGGGAGAAGCCATTCTCCTGCCCTGAGTGTGGGAAGGGGTTCACCTACTCCTCCCACCTGCTGGCCCACCAGCGCGTCCACGCTGGGGAGAGGCCCTTCCCTTGCTCTGAATGTGGGAAGGCCTTCAGCAAATCCTCGGACCTGCTGAAGCACCAACGGGTCCACAGAGGGGAGAGGCCATTCAGCTGCCCTGAATGCGGGAAGGCCTTCAGTGATTTCTCTACCCTGCTGAGGCACCAGTGGGTCCACACGGGGAAAAGACCGTACTCGTGCCCTGAGTGCAGGAAGGGCTTCACCCGCTCTTCTGCTCTGCTGACCCATCTGCGGGTCCACACGGGTGAGAAGCCCTTTAGCTGCCCAGAGTGCAGGATGGCCTTCAGCAGGTCTTCCCACCTGCTGAGGCACCAGCGGGTCTACACTGGGGAGAGGCCCTTAGAACATAGAACATAGAACAATACAGCACAGAACAGGCCCTTCGGCCCACGATGTTGTGCCGAACTTCTAACCTAGATTAAGTACACATCCATGTACCTATCCAAATGCCGCTTAAAGGTCGCCAATGATTCCGACTCTACCACTCCCACGGGCAGCGCATTCCATGCCCCCACCACTCTCTGGGTAAAGAACCCACCCCTGACATCTCCCCTATACCTTCCACCCTTCACCTTAAATTTATGTCCCCTTGTAACACTCTGTTGTACCCGGGGAAAAAGTTTCTGACTGTCTACTCTATCTATTCCTCTGATCATCTTATAAACCTCTATCAAGTCACCCCTCATCCTTCGCCGTTCCAACGAGAAAAGGCCGAGAGCTCTCAACCTATCCTCGTACGACTTCCTCTCCATTCCAGGCAACATCCTGGTAAATCTTCTCTGCACCCTCTCCAAAGCTTCCACATCTTTCCTAAAGTGAGGCGACCAGAACTGCACACAGTACTCCAACTGTGGCCTAACCAAAGTCCTGTACAGCTGCAACATCACTTCACGACTCTTGAATTCAATCCCTCTGCTAATGAACGATAATACTCCATAGGCCTTCTTACAAACTCTATCCACCTGAGTGGCAACCTTCAAAGATCTATGTACATAGACCCCAAGATCCCTCTGTTCCTCCACCTGACTAAGAACCCTACCATTAACCCTGTATTCCGCATTCTTATTTGTTCTTCCAAAATGGACAACCTCACACTTGGCAGGGTTGAACTCCATCTGCCACTCCTCAGCCCAGCTCTGCATCATATCTAAGTCCCTCTGCAGCCGACAACAGCCCTCCTCACTGTCCACAACTCCACCTATCTTCGTATCATCTGCAAATTTACTGACCCACCCTTCGACTCCCTCATCTAAGTCATTAATAAAAATTACAAACAGCAGAGGACCCAGAACTGATCCCTGCGAAACTCCACTTGTAACTGGGCTCCAGGCTGAATATTTACCATCTACCACCACTCTCTGCCTTCGACCGGTTAGCCAGTTTTCTATCCAATTGGCCAAATTTCCCTCTGTCCCATGCCTCTTGACTTTCCGCATAAGCCTACCATGGGGAACCTTTTCAAATGCCTTACTAAAATCCATGTACACTACATCCACTGCTCTTCCCTCATCCACATGCTTGGTCACCTCCTCGAAGAATTCAATAAGACTTGTAAGGCAAGACCTACCCTTCACAAATCCGTGCTGGCTGTCCCTTCTCCTGCCTCCAGTGCGGAAAGTGCTTTACCCAGCCCTCCAACCTGCTGACCCACCAGCGGATCCACACCTGCGAGAGACCGTTCTCCTGCCCCGAGTGCGGGAAGGGTTTTGCTGTTTCCTCTCACCTCGTGGCCCACCGGCGGGTCCACACAGGGGAGAGGCCATTCAGTTGTCCCGAGTGCGGGAAGGCCTTCAGCAATTCCTCTGCCCTGCTTCGGCACCAGCGCGTCCACACTGGAGAGAAGCCGTTCTCCTGCCCCGAGTGCGGGAAGGGCTTTACCCGCTCCTCCACACTGCTGACCCACCGGCGGGTCCACACGGGGGAGAGGCCATTCAGCTGCCCCGAGTGCAGGAAGGCCTTCAGTGATTCCTCTGCCCTGCTGAAGCACCAGCGAGTCCACACCGGGGAGAGGCCCTTCAGCTGCCCTGAGTGCGGGAAGAGGTTTACATTTTCCCGCAACTTGCGGAAGCACCAGCGGGGGCACCAGCGCTCACAACAATCAGATTCCACCGCTGACATTGCCATGAGTCCCGCCCAGGACTAATTCTCCTGACAGTGGGTGCAGTGGGAGAGTTGGTGCACTGTATTTGTTTTCCATTGGACTGCAACCTCACGGCTCAGGGGTGGCATTGTGACTCAGTGATTAGCACTGCCTCATGGCACCAAGAACCAAGGATCAATTCCACCCTTGGGGCGACTGTCTGTGTGGAGTTTGTGGAGGGGAGGAGAATGGATGAGATAAGAAACCGCTGCCTTTCTTGAGACAAGTCTCCCGGAGAGAAGTTGCTGACTGACTGTCTGATCTGTTGATCCTCACAGTGCCCCATTGCCCTCAGTTAATTGGAGGAGGTCCACACGGATGTACCGAAGCCCCTCTTTAGACAGTGGAAGGAAACCTGTGCAGACAGGGAAAACATGCAAACTCCACACAGACAGTTACCTGAGGCTGGAATTGAACCTGGGTCCCTTATGCTGTGAGGTAGCAATGTTAAGCAGTGTGCCACCCCAATATGTTATAAAACTGGAATAAACCTACTAAGTTGGAAATGTGTCCATACCAAGAACTTACTGTAAATGTTTGGAAGCAAACGTCCACCGGAATTGTCTTTGGGATGGTTCCAAAACTAACTTCGTTAATGATTGAAATTACTTTGACCTCTGGAACTGTCTGCCAGAGAGTGTGTTGGAGTCAGATTCAATTATGGATCATTAAACTGAAAAGGAAAGCAATTGCAGTGTTCAGTGAAGAATAGTACAAGGTACTGTAGTGGGCGGCACGGTGGCACAGTGGTTAGCACAGTGGAGATCCGGGTTCAATTCCCGCCTCAGGCGACTGACTGTGTGGAGTTTGCACGTTCTCCCCGTGTCTGCATGGGTTTCCTCCGGGTGCTCCGGTTTCCTCCCACAGTCCAAAGATGTGCAGGTCAGGTGAATTGGCCATACTAAATTGCCCGTAGTGTTAGGTAAGGGGTAGATGTAGGGATATGGGTGGGTTGCGCTTCGGCGGGGCGGTGTGGACTTGTTGGGCCGAAGGGCCTGTTTCCACACTGTAAGTAATCTAATCTAATATGAGTTTCCTGATTGGGGCTGTTCACTTGCTCCTGTTACCATTTCAGGTTGGTAACTTTTCGTTAGCATCCTGCACATGTTGGGATTTTTTCTCCTTTCTATATCTCCTTGAGTGACTCAGTGACAAATCTAGTTTATGAATTGTTCCTATGATATCTCATGAGAGGGTTTATGATATTCACAGTGTGTCCAAGTGACGAAAAACAAACTGTTCATCTTAAATATTTGATTTTAAACAATGGAAATAAAATTAATGTTTGGAAAACACAACTTGCTGTGTAGTAAGATAATCAGAAATAGGAATAGGAGTAAGTAATTGACCGTTGAGATGCTCTGTCTTTCATTTATCTAAATTCTCTTTCCTACACTTGTTTTTTCATGACTTCATCTGCTGAAGTGACTACACTCCAAAAGCTTGTGATTTCAACATAAGAGCATAAGAACTAGGAGCAAGAGTCAGCCTTCCGGCCCTTCGCGTCTGCTCCACCACTCAATAAGATCATGACTAATCTTTTCGTGGACTATGCTGCACTTATCTGCGTTTTCACCATATCCTTAATTCTTTTATTTTTCAAAAACGTATCTACTGATTCTAGTGATTGCTGAAGTAATGTCAAATACTTCCCTGGGCAAGGAATTCCATAGATTAACAACCCGCTGGGTGAAGAAGTTTCTTCTCAGTTCAGTTTTAAACCTGCTTCCTCTAATCTTGAGGCCATGCGCTCTTATCCTAGTCTCACCTACCAATGCAACATCCTACTTTTATTTCTTTCATAATTTAATATATTTCTGTAAGATCCCCTCCAAACAAACCTGCTGGACTATAACCTGGTGTCATGTGACTTATGACTAAAAAATTTATTACGCATCCTCATAGCTGTGGGATTTCAGGGCTCGAAGATAGGGACACTACCACTGCGCCATAAAAAAAACCCTCTGCAGCAAATAGGCCTTCTTCTATTGAATGAATGGGCAGTGGTTCCTTCTCAACATGGGATACAAATATTATACCCTCAGAGCCCATTACACTAAATTGAGCCCTCTTCGGTTGAATGAATGGATGCGGAGGTGCCAGAGTTGAATTGGTTGATAACGTTAAAAATCACATCTTCCCCCTGAATATGTGACATTACCGCTATTGCCGCAGAGCCCGTTGCAGTAAATTGGGTCATCTGCTGTTGAATGAATGAACGGGAATGAAAAGGGCGGATACACTGATGTGGTTGTGAAATTCCCAACCAATCCCAAAGCTTGTGGTCGGTACCGACTAATCGGAGAGAGAGATTACAGAAGGTTGGACCAACACGACACGGAATGCCAGCTGCCATTGGTCAGGTGGAGTAAGGTGCGCTCTGATTGGAGGGGACGCGGATGACGAGCGTCACTGAAGGAGGAGACGGTAAAAAGAAGAAAAACAAAGATGGCGGCGCGAGGCTGCGGTTTTCTCATCGACTCAGCGGGCGGTTTCTGACAGAGGGAGGGGCAGACAGGCATCGTTTACCTCAGAAAATACCTTTAAAATACATTTCAAATTAAAGTTGGACCTTTTCAAACAAAAGTTGTGAAAAAAAGGAGACAGTCCCCGGTGGGGTTTATTGTTTATTTGTGTATAATTCCCGGGGCCCGGGAAGGGGGAGGTGACGGTTACCGGGTGAACGAGAAAACAAATTAAAAATGTCGGCGGTGGAGGAGAGAGAGCCGGCGCTCGCGGCTTCTTCGGCGGCGGCCGGAGCCCAGGAGCTCAACAACCCCCCGGAGCTGGAGGAAGGTCCGAGCTCCAAGAAGCGGGGGGTCCGGCTGGAGGCTGGATTTGCTCAAGGCTTGTATCTATTAAATTATTTAAATGGTACCTACTGTATGGGGGTATGGTTTACATTAAAACCGGAGGGTCATGTCAGTGTTTGTTTATATTGAGCAGTTGTAGTTGGTAAAATACACTCCCTGGAGGAGCACCTTCTATGATGCTGCATTTCTTGCCTTCTGCCCTTCCCCCATTTGTTATCTCCCATTTGATTTTACATTTTATTTGGTCAAATTTAATTTCATATTAATGAGACTTGGTATTCACTGTGTGTTATTAATTTGTTTGTTGGATTATTGTAAGAAAAAATTAATGGTGTCATGTCATTTCTGATGTCAGAGTTTGACATTGAATGTGCAGATGTGAATATCAGTCAGTTGTGAAAATAAATCAAGAACTTGTGGTTCTGACAAAAAAAACAGTTCACTGATATTCATTGCATTGTCTCATTTGAGTCTGACCAACAAACCATTTCATGTAGTCACCCAATTTAATTAAAATTTTCTTTGACTTAATTGAAGAAAATAACCCTGGCAGGCTAAGATTTGTACAATTTGTTTATAAGATTTATTTATACATCCCTTGCTCTCGATGTGGTCTCTGCCATATTGGGAGACTGGACACCAACTTGCAGAACATTTCAGGGAACAGCCCTGGGACACCTAAACTAAACGACCCCACTGCCTTGTTTCTGAACGCTTTAACTTCCCCTCCCAATCTGTCAAAGACACGCAAGTACTCTGCTGCCTCCCTCTTCCAGCTCTAGCTACCTGACACTTGTAGGAAGAACACCTCGTCTTCTGCCTTGGGACCCACTAACTACATGGGATCAATGTAAATTTCACCAGTTTCTTTATTCCCCCCCCCCCCCCCCCATACCACACACCTTGTTCCAGATCCAGAGTTGAAAAATGTGGCGCTGGAAAAATGCCTAGAGGCCATGCCTCTAGGAATTCCCTGGCTGTTCTCTGGCATGGCACTCATCCACAGATTCTCTCAACAAACACATTGACCTGGACCCAATATACCGGCCACTGCAGCAGACAGTTGGAACTGACAACCGGCAGTGGCAGAGACAAACCACTATGATTGCTGGAGGAAACATCACAGGAGCGCTTCACAAGAGGATCCCTAGCACTGAGGATGTCACCTGGACAGGGAATGAAACGTCTGCAACAAAAATTCCCAGCTCGGCGAACAGAACCACAACAATGAGCACCCGAGCTACAAATCTTCTCACAAACTTTGAATTGAGCATTGAAGTTGGGACATCCTGTTGCAACTGTCACACATGCCACACAACACAAGGCGTGGTCCTTCTCTGACTTACCATCCCTTTGAATATCAGGGGGAAGACACCCCCTTCAATTGTAACATTCAGGAAAGATGCCTTATTTCAACAAAAATGTGCTGTGCTCACAGATGTTTGGACAGAGAAAGGGAGTTGCAGTCTGGGGTGAAGCTCAATCTTCATTCAGAGAAAGAGAGGAGCAGCAGTAGCTTCAGAAGCTCATGGTCCAACTTGCGCATTCAGACAACAGGGGGGCTCTTCTGGGAATGAAGCAATGTCTCCCCCTTTCCATTCCTTATCCTGGGAGGGAAAGAGAAGGGGGGAAGCACTGTTCACTTGCAGCAACGGGAGGCAGAGAGTATGAATCCAAGCAGGGATCAGACTCTGCAAAAGTCAGTTTCAGTCGGCTTCTTCTGGAATATCGTGTGCAATTCTGGTCTCCCTCCTATAGGCAGGGTGTTGTGAAACTTGAAAGGATTCAGGGAAGAGTCACAAGGCTGTTGCCAGGGTCGGAGGGTTTGAACCACAAGGAGAGGCTGAATAAGCTGGGGCTGTTTTCCCTAGAGCATCGCAGGCTGAGTGTGTGTTTTTTAAAGAGGCTTATGAAAATTGAGGAGTGTGGATGGGGTGAATAGACAAGGTCGTTTCCCTGGGATATGGGGAGTGCAGAACTAGAGGGCATAGGTTTAGGGCGAAGGGGGAGAAATTTGAAAGGACCTTGCAGTCAACCTTTTTTTGCAGAGGGTGATGCGTGTATGGAATGAGCTGCCAGAGGAAGTGGTGGAGGCATCTGGATGGGTATATGAAAAGGAAGGGCTTAGATGGATATGGACCAAGTGATGGCAAATGGAACTAGACTAATTTTGAATATCCGGTCGGCATGGACAAGTTAGATTGAAGGATCTGTTTCTGTGCTTTATGTCTCTAACTGTATGACTGGTGAAAAGCATTGACATTCGTCGAAACATTTATGCAACAGAAAATTATAAGAGGGTAAAGATAAACCTCACGTCATTGATCAATGAATCCTGGTGTGGTATGGCTGTATTTCCAGTAATAGTCAGTATGGCATGGAAGGAGTCCAAAACGACGGCTTCTTTTACAGAAACTCACACGTAAATCCGAGTCTTCTGGGAATCTAAGACAACCGTGCGTTAATATAAGACAGATAAGTCTGGGGTATATGGTACATATTTGATGGAATGTTTATGGCTCTCAAAGCCTGATTTTCAGTGTTTCTGGGCTCATAATATTGCACTGAAGCATATTGTATATCTTCAGTAAGAACGTCAATACCGCATGATAGATGTCCATTCAGCAACTTGAGTGAACTCTTCATGGAGTATGCAATCCACCACATTACCTTGCTGTATACATTGACATAAAGATCAGCACAAAGATCTTGGGTATTAAGAGAGGAAAGAATGTTCCACAGAAACTAGAATTGTGTGTTCTGATTTTCTATTGTGGACTGACAGCAATGACCTTTGCAATCTATTTCCACAGGAATATTACAAGAGAAGAATTTGGAGGCAGAAATCTCAGACCAAACATCACATCGAAGTCTGACAGTCGCTTGATTCACCAGGACTTGGATATTGATAGCCTTGAAAACAAAGGGGAGAAGGTCTGTCTGCTGAGGTTTTAAACGTCAGTGTGACTGGAAACTCAGAGTCTCACATACCCACACACCAGAGTAGTGACTGGAACATGCTTTACAGACTGAATGAGAGTCCTCCAATTACCAGTCCACCAGTAACACCACACCTATGCTGTAAGTGTGAGCGAGTTTCAACTGATTGTTGAACCTGGAGAAATAAGAGGACACCTGCACCATGGAGAAATCATGAAAATGCAGGGAGTGTAGGAACAGTTTTCCTTCCCCACCTGCCCGATATTCATCAGCATTTATACACAGGGCAGCGGCCATTCACCTACATTCAGCACAGGAAAGGCTTCATTCAGTCGCATCACCTCCTGGTCCACATTGGGGAGAAACTGCTCATCTGCCCTGTGTGCTGAAGCAGATGAAGGACATTTTTTTTTATCCTGGATGGAGCATACTGCAGGTATACCTGAAATAGATACATTTGTCTCTGTCCCATTGAGTCTCCAGCACAGGGCCAGGCTGGGCTGCTCAATTGGTGTCTCAGTGTTTATTCTCCATCTGAGCCTCCATCTACCCCTCTTCATTGCTCCCCCATCTCCCCTCCATCAGCATAAAGATATCCCCCACTTTTCGAAAGTTCACTTTACACTACTTCACTTTTACAAAAGACCTACATTAATACCTGTTCTCACAAACCGAAAGAAATCCGAAGAGGATTGTCGCTTTTACAAAGAAAGGCATAATATAAATTAATTCATGGTAACTGCTTCTTCGCTTTAGGCCATTTCGGCTTATGAAAGGAACACTCTACTTTCAAATAGTGGGGGAAAGCTGTATCAATACAATACAGCACAGTCACAGGCCCTTCTCACTTGGTTTAGGCACACCCCCCCCCCTCAAGCCTGTACTAATTCTTAATCCTTACTTAGACCTGCAATTTGTTGCACATGTGTGGTTTCTGTTCCTCTGTTCACCTCCCCTTCATGCGTCTATCAAGATACACCTTAAACATTGTTAAGATGCCTGCTTCCACTACCTCCACTGGCAGTGCGTTCCAGAACCCCACCACCCCTCTGTATAAATTCCCCACCCCCACCACTTGTCCCCCAAACAGTCCCCCTCTCACCTTGAACCTGTGCCCTCTTTTAGTTGACCTTTCCACTTTGGAGGGAAAAAACGCCTCTGACTATCATAGAATCCCTCCAGCGTGGAAACAGACAATTCAGCCCAACTAGTCAACACCGGCCCTCCAAAGATTAACATATAGAGACCCGTTCCCTTACCCCTGTGATCTACATTTACTCTTGACTAATGCACCGAACTTACACATCCCAGAAAATTGGGGCAATTTACATACAGACAATCCAACTTATCCTGCCTCTCCCTGGACGCCATGGGTAATTTAGCATCGCTAATCCACCCTAACCTATACACGTTTGGATTGTAGGAGGAAGCCGGAGCACCTGGAGCAAACCCACACAGACACGGGAGGTGGGGTGCAGGGACAATGTGCCAACTCCACACAGATAGTTGCCTGAGACTAAAATCGAACGCAGGTCCCTGGCACTGGAGGTGTCTGTGCGAACCACTGAGCTACCCTGCCACCCCTGTCCAGCCAATCTGTGCATCTCAGCATTTTGTCAAGGTCTCCTCTCAGCCTCTGTTTTTCCAAAGAAAACAATCTAGGTTTATGCCTCTTCTGCTCATAACGAGAGCCCTCCAGACTAGACAATGTCCTGGTGAACCTTGTCTGTACCCTCTGCCAGACCACCCACATCCTTCCAGTAGCACAGTGACCAGAACTGCACACTATATTCTGAATGTGGCCATAATAAACAGCTGTAACGTAACTCTTACACTCAAGGAAGTGTGCTGTGTGCTTTTTTGACCACCGTGCCCACCTGCATTACCACTTCCACGGATCTATATGCCAAGATCTCTCTGTATGCCAGTGCTCCTATGTGTTCTGCCATTTATCATACAATTCTTATATTTCCTTCATCTCTATCGAGCTTCACCTTAACTGTCTTTCTCTCCTTCTCATCCCTCCACTCATCAGCATATCATAAAACCATAGCAGCAGAAATTAGGCCATTCAGCCTATTGAGTCTGCTTCGCCATTCAATTATGGCTGATAAGTTTCTCAACCCCATTCTCTCCCTTAACCCTTGATCCTCACGAACCTATCTATCTCCGTCTTAAATATATTCAGTAACCTGGCCTCCACAGCCTTGTGGCAGTGAATTCCATAGACTCACCACACTCTGGCTGAAGGAGCCTCTCTTCCCTCTGTTCTAAAGGGTCTTCCCTTGACGCGAAGGCTGAGCCCTCAGGTTCTAGTCTCTCCTACCAATGGAAACACCTTCTCAACATCCACACCGTTCATTATTTTGTAGGTTTCAATTAGATTCCCTCTCATCCTTCTGAACTCCATGAAGTATAAACCTAGAGTCCTCTAATGTTCTTCATATGTTAAATTTTTCATTCCTGGACCATTCTTGTGAACCACCTCTGAACATGTTCCAGGGCCAGTACATCCTTCCTGAGATATGGGGCCCAAATCTACATACAGTACTCTAATTGTGGGCTGACCGGAGCCTTACAGAGCCTCAGAAGTACATCCCTGCATTTATATTCAAGTCTGATCAAAATAAATGCCATCATTGCATTTGCCTCTCCAACTACTGACTCAACCTGTAAGTTTACCTTGAGAGAATCCTGGAGTAGAACTCCATAGTCCCTTTGCACATCAGACTTCTGAATTTTCTCCCCATAATCCTTCTGTTCCAGAGTAGCAGCAGAGATTTCCAGACACCTCGATTGTTTTCAGGGATACCAAGGGATCTTGGGAATTGCCAGTATCTCAGGAGGAGGCAGAGGGGAATGTGGTGTGGTCCTGTAAACTGCAGAACTTTCCAACTACTCGAGTTAGCAGGAACTCTTTCTGGACCAAGAAACAAAAGGGCCACTGAGAAACTGCTACATCAGAGGCAGAAATTAGGCCATTCAGCCCATTGAATGTTGGAGCAGACTCAATCATTCTTAAGTATCAAGGGTTACAGGGAGAATTGGGTTGAGAAACGTATCAGCCACGATTGAATAGTAGAGCAGACTCAATAGGCTGAATTGCCTAATTTCTGGGAGTTAACCATCCCTGGGAAGAAGGACGCAAAACAACAAGCTGTTTCCTGGGACAGATGAGCGAAGTGTTTAATAAGCTCATGATAAATGGACAATTAAGTTTGTCTGTGGAAGCAAGGCCCTGACGTAAAGGAGTTTTTTGCAGGAAACGCTGTATCAAACAAACCACTAAACCTCGAGGATAAGAAGGTAAGCTACAGACCGGAGATCTCCAGAAGTGTGGGGAGGTGGTGTTAGAATCTAAAGAAGCATCACATCACAGATTTGAAAGCGAGGAATCTCCACCAGAATTCAACTCCAGAATGATGTAGCAGCAGTACTTGGAAGAAGAATGTTGCACTGAATCCCTGGACACTTCCAAGAGACAGATACTGTTGGGGGAAACTCAGTTAAATTCTGCCATCAATTGGGTGATAGCCAAGTTGTGAGTGAGGTTGAACTTGGTTACATAGAAGAATACAGCGCAGAACAGGCCCTTTGGCCCTCGATGTTGCGCCGATCCAAGCCCACCTAACCTACACTAACCCAATATCCTCCATATGCCTATCCAATGCCTGCTTAAATGCCCATAAAGAGGGAGAGTCCACCACTGCTACTGGCAGGGCATTTCATGAACTCACTATTCACTGAGTAAAGAATCTACCCCTAACATCTGTCCTACACCGATCACCCCTTAATTTAAAGCTATGCCCCCTTGTAATAGCTGACTCCATACGTGGAAAAAGGTTCTCATGGTCAACCCTATCTAAACCTCTAATCATCTTGTACACCTCTATCAAGTCACCCCTAAACCTTCTTTTCTCCAATGAAAACTTGAGGAGTTTTATTTTTGGTTGCGACATACAATAAAGTGTTAATCATTGTTTCAGCAGTTAATTGTGTGCAGTTTCTGAGTTAAGAGCCAAATTAAGACGATTCACCCACAACCACAGTGAGAGGCTGGGATTCATGTTGACTCCATTGCATTCAGCACTACATTACGTCAATACTTTTATAAAGCAAAGGCTGACAGCCACACCTATCTCAAACAGAAACACCCAGAGGAGCGTGTCACCCAATAATCTGTAAAATTAGCATGAAAAGTGGTGTAACCTGCTCTAGTGATAAGAATAAATCCCCAACACTAAAATCAACAATCAGCAATTTATTTATCCAACTCTCACGGTGAACAAATGAACAAAAGTATTAACATACTGGATACAGGCCAGGAGCAGATGGGTGGCACTAGTTTAGTTGGGGATCATGGACTGGTTGGTCTGAAGGGTCTGTTTCCAGGCTGCATGACTCCATAGCACGGAATGAATGGGGATCCATCCCAAAGATGATAAAGGTTTCAAGCACCACCTTAGGCAAATGTGTGGACACCCCTCCAGATAACTGAGGGCAGTGGGACACTGAGGGTCAGTAGATCAGTCAGCCAGCCAGTTCTCTCCAGGAGACTTGTCTCTCAAGAAAGGAAGTGGTTTCCTGCCCCATCAACCAGATTATCCAGTTTGGATTAGGTCCTATATTTCCAACAAAATAGGTAGACAGGGCAGTGTCTATAACAAATATGTTATTCAACTTGGAAGCGTGCTGAAGACATATACAAGGATGTTACCAGGATTCAAGGGTCTGTGTAAAAGGGAGAGGTTGGACAAGCCAAGATATTTTTATTTGGAGCATTAAGAGTCTGAGAGAGGCCCTTAGAGAAGTGAAGAGATCGTGAGAGGATGAATGCACGGGGTTAGGGAAGTGAGGGCTAGAGGGCGTCAGTTTAAGGTTAGAGGAAAAAGAATAAAAGGGAATGTGAGGGGCAACGTTTCTTTTCACGCAGATGGTGGTACACATATGGAATGAGATGCCAGCGGAAGTGGTTGAGGTGGGTACATTAACAACATTGAAAAGGCATTTGGGCAAATACGTGGATAGGAAAGGTATGGTAGGAAATGGGCCAACTGCAGGGAAATGGGCTTAGTGTTGATGGACAGTTTGGTCGGTGTGGACCATGTTGGGCCGAAGGGCCTGTCTCCTGCTGTCGGACTCGATGATTTGCATCTCTTTGTTGGTCAGACAGTTTTGAGTTTCCAAATGGAACATCTCACAATCAGGCCGAATAAAATCCAATCTCATTCGTCAACTCTGATGCGGAGGTGCTGGTGTTGAATTGGGGTGACAAGGTCAGAAGTCACACGGCACCAGATGAAGTGATGAAGGAGCAGCACTCATGAAAGAGCAATGCTCCTAAAGCTTGTGATTTCAAATAAACTTGTTGCACTGTAACATGGTGTCGTGTCACTTCTGACTTCTTCAACTCTGGGTTTGTCTCAAACTTGGTGGGATACTTTGTCCAACTCGGCATATTTTATCAAGATTGCTTGGAGGAATTTTTTTTTTTAAAGATTAGATTCCCTACAGTATGGAAACAGGTCCTTTCGCCCAACAAGTCCACACTGACCCTCCGCAGAGTAACCCAGCCATTCCCCTATCCCTATTCCTCTACATTTACCCCAACTAATGCACCACACCTACACATCCCTGAACCCTATGGGACAATTTAGATGGGCCAATTCATCCTAACCTGCACACCTTTAGACCAGGGGAAGAAACCAGAGCACTCAGAGGTAACCCATACAGATGTGGGGCGTGCAATGTGAAAGCTACACACAGACTGTCTCCCCAAGGGTGGAATTGAACCCAGGTCAGCATCGTGAGGCAGTGGTACTAACCACAGAGTCACCATGCCACCCCTGAGCCACGTAGGTGGGCTTGGTGGGGGTGAGTCCAGCACAAAACACAAAAGCTCACTGCACCCACTGTCAGAATGGGCGGGAGGTTCAGCCCTGGGGGTGACCCACTGCAGTGTCACTGGTAGAATCTGATTGTTGGATGCACTGGTGCCTCCGCAAGTTGCAGGACAATGTGAACCTCCGCCCGCAGTCGGGGCAGGCAAACGGCATCCCCCCGGTGTGGACCCATCGATGGGCCAGCAGTTTGGAGGAGTGGGTGAACCCCTCCCCGCACTCGGGGCAGCTGAATGGCTTTTCCCTGGTGTGGACCCGCTGGTGGGACAGCAGGTCAGAGGAATTGCTGAAGGCCTTACCACACTCAGAGCAGGCGAAGGGCCTCTCTCCCGTGTGGATTTGCCGGTGTCTCAGCAGGTCCGAGGATTTACTGAAGCCCTTCCCACACTCTGGGCAGCTGAAGGGCCTCTCCCCTGTGTGGACCTGCTGATGGGCCAGCAGGTTGGAGGACTTACTGAAGGCCTTCCCACACTCTGGGCAGCTGAAGGGCCTCTCCCCCCTGTGGACCCGCTGATGGGCCAGCAGGTTGGAGGATTGACTGAAGGCCTTCCCGCATTCTGGGCAGCTGAAGGGCCTCTCCCCCGTGTGGACCCGCTGATGGACCAGCAGGGAGGAGGAATTACTGAAGGCCTTCCCGCACTCTGGGCAGCTGAAGGGCCTCACCCCCGTGTGGACCCGCCGGTGCCTCAGCAGGTTGGAGGAATCGCTGAAGGCCTTCCCGCATTCGGGGCAGCTGTATGGCTTCTCCCCCGTGTGGACTCGCCGGTGCGTCAGCAGGTTGGAGGAATTGCTGAAGGCTTTCCCGCACTCGTGGCAACTGAAGAGCCTCTCCCCTGCATGGATTCGCTGGTGGGTCTGGAGGTTCTCCACCCAAGTGAATCCTTTCCCGCACATGGAGCAGTAAAACTTCCTCTCACCAGTGTGTATATGCTGGTGGGGCAGCAGGACACAGGAGCAAGTAAAGCCCTTTGCCCGCTCGGGGCAGGAGAACGGCCTCTTCCCAGTGTGATTGCACTGATGAGCCGCCAGGACAGGTGGGACATGGAAGCCCTTCCCGCAGTCGCCACAATTCCATGGTTTCTCAACAGGGCGTGTTTCCTCAGGTTTCTCCATGGCCGAAGCTTCAGCTGCACACACACGTGTACAACCCTGCCATGAATTCTTCTTTCCAGGCAGTAGAGTTGTTTCAGGCTCCACACTCAGTGCGCTGCAACAGTAGTGTCTTTCAACCAGTCCCCCATACTCAAACAGGGACCAAAAAGAACGCTTTGCTCTTTCTCACAGAATCATAGTTGAAAATTGTTGCGGTCCTGATGGATTGAGTAACTGTCAGATATTGATGTGAAAGTGAGGACTGGAGACGCTGGAGAGTCAGAGTCAAAAACTGCATCGCTGGAAAAGCGCAGCACAGCAAGCAGCATCAGAGAAGCAGGAGAATCAAAATTTTGGACATAAGCCCTTTATCTGTTAACTTGAAACTTCTGTCTTCAGATAGTCTGTAAGAAAAGATTACAAAAGTCATCACTGCCAATCCAGTTTTTTTTAAATAGATTTTTTATTAGAAATTTAACATTTTAACAAGTTTACAAAAATAAACAAAACTCTCAGATATAAACATTGATATACAATTAACTCAAATATACAATAGCCAAAATTTAACAAAAAACAGAAAAAAACCGAAAAAGAAAAAAAACCAAACAAAACTCAACTATCTACTAATCTAACCTACCAGTAACCAGAGTGTATATTTAAGTCACATGCTCGGAATGTGTTAACATCAGATATAATAAAACCCGTATTCGTGCGGGATTCCTCCCCCGAGGGGCCCCGGACCAGCCAGGTTTGTAATCTCAATTAAATAAAAGCCCTTGTTAGGATAGCCGAAATATCTGTATTTATGTCATTCAAGAAGGGCTGCCATATTTTATAAAATAATTCGGTCTTTCGGTGCACCATATTTGTAAGGAAAAGTCAAGGGGAATACATTCCATAATTAATCTGTGCCAATTTGAAAGTCCAGGGTGGCCCTCAGCCGCCCAGTTCACCAAAATATTTTTCCTTGCATGAAAGAAAGAATAGAAAATAGTGTCTTCCCGTACGTGTCCAGGGAGGGAAGGTTCGAAAAGCCCAAGAGGAGAGATACAGGGTCCACTTTAATTTCCGTTCCTAACGTTTCTGTCAGGGTACTTGCTGCTTTAGTCCAATATCTACGGATCTTATGACAGGTCCATAGGCAATGTACATGAGTGCCCACTTCTATTTTGCATTTAGGACACATTGGAGATGCTCCTGCCTTAAATTTTGCCAATCGAACCGGTGCTATATGGGCCCTATGAAGTATCTTCAGCTGGATAGCCTGAGTTCTGTTACAGATAGTAATTCTTCTAGCATTTTCCCAAATATCATTCCACGTTTCTATAGAGATTTCTAGTCCCAAATCCTGATCTCATGTTTTAAGCAGATTATACATATCTCCCGATACTTTATCATGTAGTAAATGATAAATAGTACTGATGGAATATACCCCCACTGGTCGTAGGACACTACATTCTCTATCTGATTTATAAAGACTATCTGATAACGTGGTCTTCTTCTGGATATAATCTCGAATTTGGAAGTATCGAAAGAGGTCTCCATTAGGTAATCCGAATTTCTGACGCAGCTGTTCAAAAGACATCAGGACCTCATCTTTAAATAGATCCCCTAAACATGAGATACCCCTGGATCTCCAGAGTTTAAAAGTGGCATCTGTAAACCCCGGTTGGAATCCCCATGCTCCCACTATCGGTGCATAAGGGGATGTTTTATGTGAATTGCCCTCATTTTGCCGCATTATATTCCAAGCACTGCCAGTCCAGTTAAGAATGAGATATCAAGGCATTGACACTGACACCAGAGAGAAACTGTACATATAGATGTGGCAAATGTTAGTGGCAAGCCAGAGTGATAGAGATATGTAGCACAGAAACAGACCCTTCGGTCTAATTCATGCGTGCCAACGAGATAACCTAACCTAATCTCGGCCAATTTGCCAGCATTTGGCCCATATCGTCTAAACCCTTCCTAATCGTATACCCATCCAGATGCCTTTTAATGTCATAATTGTACCAGCACCCACCACTTTCTCTGACAGCTCTTTCCTTAAAGATGCCACTTTCTGCATGAAAGACTTATCCCTTAGGTTCCTTTGTTAAGTTTTTTTTTTACATTACATTACAGTGTGGAAACAGGCCCTTCGGCCCAACAAGTCCACACCGACCCGCCGAAGCGTAACCCACCCATACCCCCACATTTACCCCTTACCTAACACTACAGGCAATTTAGCATGGCCAATTCACCTGGCCTGCACATCTTTGTGACTGTGGGAGGAAACCGGAGCACCCGGAGGAAACCCACGCAGACATGGGGAGAACGTGCAAACTCCACACAATCAGTCGCCTGAGGCGGGAATTGAACCCGAGTCTCGGCGCTGTGAGGCAGCAGTGCTTCCCACTGTGCCACCATGCCGCCCACTTTTGCTTGAGCTTCTTACACTGCAATACGCCAACTTCTGTGAACAACCAAACTTTATTAAGTACAGTACAAGCTGTGGAGACACTCTTAACACTCTTCGCAATGCTGGTACACAACAGTACCAAAAAAAACAAACCCCTTAAACAAAGTAAAACTGAAACAGAGGCTTACAGTTGAAGTTAGAAGGGCAGAAGGAGACAGTGTTAGCAGCCTTTCTCCACATAGTCCACTGCTTAACTCACCCAAACGAGACTTCAGCTTTCAGGACTGACCACTCCCCTTTCATTGTACAGGTCACTTCTAAAACATAAAAGCTTTGGCCTCAAGTCTCATCTGTTCACATATAACCAAAAATGCCTCCCAATACTGTTTTTCATCTCTGTACTAAACCAGTCACTTCGGAGCCCAGGTTTTTTTACCACCCCTCTGAAAAAAAAACCAAGGACACAGCATCCTTGAGAAGAAGGACCAGCTTTTAGTAAAAGGACCAGCTTTTAGTAAAAAGGACCAGCTTTGTGACTGAGGGATATAGGCCAAACACTGGCAGATGAGATTAGATTAGTTTCAGAACATAGCATGGAGTAGTTGGACTGAAGGGACTGTTTCTGTGCTGTTTGACTCGGTAATTGTTCTGCAATGGTCTGAAAACCATTTCCTTGCCTTCCCCCATAAACATCCACTTCTTTGTTGTTCCAAAATCAGATGAACTCAGCCTTGAATATATTCAATGATCCCATAACTGCAGGAAGACATCCCCACTTCTGATCTCAATTCCTCTTGCTAAGATAACACCTGCTTTGCTCATTGCTTGCTGCACCTATCTCACAACTGGCATTGACTGGTATGGAAGGACGCTGAGGCCCCTTTATACACATTCCTGATGAAGAGCTCGTGCCTGTAACGCTGACTCTCCTGCTCCTCAGATGCTGCCTCATCTGCTGTGCTTTTCGAGCACCACACTTTTTGACTCTGATCTCCAACATTTGCAGTCCTCACTTTCTCCACATCCCAATATATCACCATTTAAACTATGCATCTCCTTTCTGTTTCTCTCCCCACCCCCCACAGGGAATGCTATCACTTCACATCGTGGTACTGCATTTTCCATGAGTTTGCCAACTGAGACACAGACCTGGCCCAACTTTTCCAGAATCTCTCCCCTCCATAAATTGAGATTGAGAGAGACACACAATAGGGGCGTCTCTGATTAGCAGGAGGACCACGCTCCTTCCAGTCCTCCACGGCTTCCTACAGGCCCAACAAAAGAAGATCACGGGCAGTTTCCGCGGACAGCCAGGAGCACGCGCAGATTTTGCTGACACCGGCGAACATGCGTAGTGTGTTGTCACCGAGGAGCATGCGCAAGATGCTCTGTGACGTTGCTGGTGTTACCGACAGGTTTTGTGCCCAAATGACACTCGGAGACAAGAAAGGCTGGAGCGACATTTTATATTTATCCTGCGGCTCCACATTTTATTCCTTTTGCATTTTATTTAACTACTCATCTTTTCCTCAGGGTAGGGGACTCCCAAACTAGAGGGCATAGGTTGAAGGTGAGAGGGGAAAGATTTAAAAGGGACCGAAGGAGTAGAAAAAAAGTGTGAAAGTTAATTCCCCACAAGTGCCCTCTCCAAACCTGCACATCTTTGGATTGTGGGGAGAAACCGGAGCACCCAAAGGAATCCCACGCAGACATGGGGAGAAGGTGCAAACTCCACTCAGACAGTTGCCCGAGACTGGGATCAAACCCGGGTGCCTAGCGCTATAAGGCAGCAATGCCAGCCACTGAGCCTGTTCAGAAAAAGCAGCAATTGATTTATATGAGGGTGAGAGGGGAAAGGACTAAAAGGGACCTAAAGGGCAACTATTTTACGCAGCGGGTGCTGCGTGGATTGAATGAGCTCCCAGAGGAAGTGGTGGAGGCTGGTACAATTACAATATTCAAAAGGCATCTGGATGGGTACATGAACAGGAAGGTTTGCAGGGATATGGGCCAAGAGCTGGCAAATGGGCCGAGATTAATTTAGGATATATGATTGGCACGGAACAAACAGTTTGTTTCCACGCTACACTACTGTTTCTACATAGTCAGAATTGTTATGACACGACTGCACCACCCGCTCCCCCAACTAATTTAAACCCAAAAAAGATTTACCCCATGTGGTAATGTGAAAATTCAAGAGGTAAGGAACTGTTTCTAAAAGTCACTATTTAAAGTTTTATTTAATGATCTAGGACACTAACTTGCAAGTGTTTAAATCTGCTGGGATTTTTCGTACCGCCAAATCTATTCAAATCTGTCTCAACCAGTTCAAATCTCGGACGAAAGCCCTCAAATTTTAAAACATTGTGTGCAACCTCCCCTACCTAATTTAAACCAGCAACATAGAGAAGGTTTAACCCATGCAGTAATCTGAAAATTCAAGAACCAAGAAACTATTCCCAAAGGTCAGTATTTAAAGTAAAAATTAACAACTTTATTTATTAAAGTCTAACGGAGAATAATTAATTAACAACTATTTACAATTCCTGTCTCTAACCTATCTTCTACCTTCCCCTATATGATACCAGTCCAATAAAAACCCCTGATTAAGATTTACCGAAAGATTCAAACTTCAAACCCAGCCTGCTGTTAAATCTTCTCTTTGGACCTTCCTCTGTAGATTTGCTCTCCAGGTCGGTGTCGATGTTTTTTCTCTGTGCAGACTCCTCTGGACAGGTACTCTCAGAGTTCTCACTAGCAGCCTACATTTGTTGGTCTTTTGGCAGTTCTCCTGTAACTGTTGAACTTTTTGTTTTGATTTTGTACTCCAAAGCATCAAATCGTTTCATTGGTGTTAATATTAGATTGGATTAAATTCCCTACAGTGCTGAACCAGGCCCTTCGGCCCAACCAGTCCACACCGACCCTCCGAAGAGTAACCCACCCAGACCCATTTCCCTCTGACGAATGCACCGAACACTATGGGCAATATAGCATAGCCACTTCACCTGACCTGCACATCTTTGGACTGTGGGAGGAAACTGGAGCACCCAGACTAAACCCATGCAGACACGGGGAGAATGTGCAAACTCCACACAGTCAGTCACCCAAGGCTGGTGTGAGGCAGCAGTGCTAACCAATATTCTCAAAATACTAAATTCAAACTTGATTGGAATTCAGTATTTTGGGGCAAGATTTAAATCGATTGGCCAAAATTGAGTATGTTTGTGTCTCCAGGCAACCCAGCTACTGAGCTGTTCGACCAAATGTTAAATTGTTACCTTGTTCAGAACGTTTGGTGCTATGTCAGGTGGTTCTGCTCGCTTTTCAACTCTCTTGAAGGGGGAATACACCTCTACACCTTCTAACAGAACCAATTTTTCAAGACTAGGGTTCGGCCATTCACCCCTAACAGGAGAATGTGAGTACTGCAGATGCTGGAGATTAGAGTCAAGAATGTGGTGCTGGAAAAGCACAGCAGATCAGGCAACATCCGAGGAGCAGGAAAATTGACATTTCGGGAAAACTGACATTTCGAGCAAAAGCCTCATTCACCCCGAACAGCCTGTCCTCAACTGCACATAGTTCAAAGCAAGTTTTAGAAAGATGGCTGCAGCTTTGTCTTAATATAAAATTGAACATGCGTTCAAACTTTAATGCTGTTTCAGAATATATTATTCTCGCTATTCTCAATTTGAAAGATCAGCCATTTCTTGTGCACCCCGATCTCCCAGGCAGTTTCATCACCAACCATTCTCTCTCTCTCTCTCTCTCTCTCTCTCTTCTAAGAGCTTGATACAGCGATCAAAGAGAGCTTGAGGCATGAGAACGTTCAGTGGGAGTTGGAAGAGAGACAGAATGGACAGGGTGACAGAGTGTGGGGGCCATTGAGAGACTGGGGGGAACAGAGGGTGGTGGGGGCTGAAAGGAAAGACTCGGGGGTCAAATGGTGGAGGAAGAGAATGAGGGGGAGAGAGAGAAAATGGGGGGCAGAGACCTGCAGGGTGAGAGAGAATGGATGGGGGCGGTGGGTGGGGAGAGAGACAGCACAATTCAGACCTTCCCCAGGACTGGGGCAGTGTTCCATGAACTGGAAACTACTCCTCCCACAGCAGTCATTTCTCAATCCACATATGGCTAAAGGAGAAGAATTATATAATCCCTGCAGGCCATTTCACCTATCAAATTCACACTGACCTTCTGCACAGCATCCCACCCAGACTCATCTACTTACCCTACAGCTCTGCAGTTCCCCATGGCTAACCCACTCTAACCTGCACATTCCTGGACACTTTAGCATAGCCGATCCATCCGAAACTGCAGATCCTTGGACTATGGAAGGAAACCAGAGCACCCAGAGGTAACCCGCGCAGACAGAAGGGGGAGAACATCCCAAAGTTCACACTGCCAGTCATGAGAAGGTGGAATCAAATCGCTTCTAACAATTCTCCCACACCTGTAAAACCCTGAGCACCATGGGTAATTTAGCAGGGCCAATCCACCCTAACCTGGGCAAAGATAAAAATCACATGACGCCAGTCCAACAGGTTTATTTGGAAGCAGTAGCTTTCAGAGCACTGCTCCTTCATCAGGTGGTTGTGGAGTATAAGATCATAAGACACTGAGTTTACAGCAAAACATTACAGAGTCATGCCACTGAAATGATACATTGAAGAAACCTGGATTGTAAAGTCTTTCATCTTTAGAATGAGTTGCTGGTGTCATTTTTCTGTAAACCCCAGAACTTCTTATAAGACACCTATTCGAGATAACTTAAGGTTTTATAAGAAAAGATGACAACTCAGCTCAGACAATGCATTAAAGGTGTGAGGCCAGAGTCTGTCTGTATCCCAGTTTTTGAGTCAGACTGGTTCTATTTCCAAAGTGTAATTTACAAAATATTCCATGTATTGTCTGCCTGCAGACTGCATTTTTTGAGCAAAATAGATGGTATCTGCAAATACAAATTCACCCCATAGACCTCGGTGTGTGTGTGTGCACGTGCACACACACGAGAGAGAGAGTAAAAGTCTAGTTCCATACTGTATATCTCTGTCTATTGCATAACAGATGCTTTATTTCTGTTGATGTAAACATTGTTATAAAACATAGCTGGGTACTAATACTTAGATGTAAGGGAGAGACAATTCTTCAATTAGGGCACTATAAGAATCCTGGCAGACCCCTATTTCTAGTTTACTTGCCAATGAACAGACACAAGCACCTATTTAATTCTAACTTTTCGCCTGTTTTGTTATATTTTCTGGTATGATACTCTGTGTCTGGATGGTTGACAGGCTGGGAGATTGTGGGTTGGACTTTGATTGACTTTTATTGTTCCGGAAGGTGTCAAAGGAGGTTAAAGCTTCAGCAAAAATGAAGCAGAGCTGTGAACGGACAACAACTGTGTGGGAACAGGGAGATCAATAGAGGACAAAGAAACCAGGACCTGAAATCCGAGCTGACACCAGACTATCCTGTGATCAGTGCTTTGATTAGCAGCGTCAACCCGCTACCTTTACCTAGCTTCCCATTCGACTTGAATGCCTCATCTCCCCTCAATATTTAGGATCCAATCCTTGTCATCCTGAAGCTATGTCTCTGTAAGGAGTCCCAGATCATAATTATTCTCTTCAATGTGTGCAGTCAATTCATTCACTTTTGTTACATTGCAGTGCTATTACGACACAGAGTAACCCCCTCTGATAAATTAAACCAGAATCACAGAAATGATTCACCCCATGCAGTAATATGTAAAAGTTTGAGGTAAATATTTAAAGTAAGAATTAACAACTTTACTCTTTATGTCCAACATGCGAATCCTATGCCCTCTAGGTTTGAAGTTGCCTACCATGGGGAAAGGATTTTGTCTATCCAACCTATCCATACCCCTTATAAACTTCTGTAAGGTCACCCATCAGCCTCTAATGCTACAGGGAAATTATCCCTGGAGTATTCAGCATCTTCCTATCGCTCAAACCCTCCAACTCTGTCTACATCTTTGTAAATCTTTTCTGAACCCTTTTAAGTTTCACAACGTTCTTCCAGATGAGGGCAACGGGAATTGCACACAGTTTTCCAAAAGTGGCCTAACATGACCTCCCAACCCCTGTACTCAATGCTCTGACCAATAAAGGAAAGCGTACCAAATGCCTTCTTCACTATCCTGTCTCCCTGCAATTCCACTTTCAAGGAATTATGAACCTGCAAGGACACTGTTTAGCAACACTCCCCATTAACTATGTAAGTCATGCCCTGATTTGCCTTACAAAATGTAACACCTCACATTTATCTAAATTAAACTCATGTTGCCATTCCTCCGCCCATCAGCCCATCTGATCAATTCTAATTTGTATTGAACTTTATTTCCTCTCTCATCCCCTAAAAGCTGAGAATCTCCATCCCACACACACTCCCTCCATTCTGACTTTGCTGAACCCAATTCCTGCTGTAACTCATCTTGAAAGGTGTGGTTCATGCTGATTAACAGGCCCACACTCGGGGGAGGTGGAGATCTAATTGAAACAGACAGAATTCTGAATGGCCTGGACAAAGTGCACATGGGGAAGATGTTCCTAATGGTAGGAGAGTCTAGGACCCGAGAGCACAGCATCAGAGTAAAAGGAATATCTTTTAGAACAAAGATAAGGCGAAACATTTTCAGCCGGTGAGTGGTGAATATGTGGAATTCATTGCTACAGAAGGCTGTGGAGGCCAGATCACTGAGTAGATTTAAGATGGAGATAGATAGGTTCTTGAGTATCAATGGGATGGAGGATTACAGGGAGAAAGTGGGAGAATGGGATTGAGAAACTTATCAGCCAGAACTTAAGAGTACAGCAGCCCTGATGGGTTGAGAGGCCTAATTTCAGCTCCTGTGTTTTATGGTCTCTTGTTGTTCTGGATTAGGAGTGGGCAAATTGGGAGCAGGAATAGGCCATTTAGCCTGTCGAACTTGCACCAGCATTGAACAGATCATAAGTAGATCTGAGTATACCGACGTAAAAGGTAAAAACAAGGACTGCAGATGCTGGAAACCAGAGTCTAGACTAGAGTGGTGCTGGAAAAGCACAGCAGGTCAGGTAACTCCTCGGATGCTGTCTGGTCTGCCATGAATATACCTACATTCAGGTTAATAAGCTGGAAATTTTTTCACTGGAGCAGAGGAGGATTATAACATCGTGAGGGGTTTAGATGAGGTGAACGGCCAAAATCCTCTCTCTAAGCTGGGGGTTCAAGATTACGGAGCAAATTTTGAAAGAGAGAGAGGAGAAAGATTTTAAAAGGATATGAGAGTTGCCATTTTCTTCCCCCCAGAGAGTGGTTTGTGTGTGGAATGAATTTCCAGACAAAGGGGTGGATGCAGATACATTTATAACATTTAAAAGACATTTGGATTAGTATATGAATGATGAAGTTTAACTTCAATAAATGTGAAGCGCTGGATTTTGGAAAAGCAAATCAAAGCAGGACTTAGCATAAAAAGTGTATAAGGTCCTGGGGAGTGTTGCTGAATAAAGAGACCTTGGAGTGCAGGTTCATAGTTCCTTGAAGGTCAAGTCCCAGGTAGATATGATAGTGAAGGCAGCATTTGGTATGCTTTCCTTTATCGGCTACAGCACTGAGTAAAGGAGTTGGGAGGTAGGTGATGTGCAGCTCTACAGGACATTGGTGAGACCACATTTGGAATTTGGGTGCAACTCTGGTCTCCTGCCCATCAGAAGGACGGTGTGAAACTTGAAAGGGTTCAGAAAAGATTTACCAGCATGTTGCCAAATTTGAAAAAATTAGCTCTCGGGAAAGGCTGAATAGGCTGCGGCTGTTTTCCCTGGAGCGTCGGAGGCTGAGGGATGAACTTAGAGGTTTATAAAGTCATGAGAGGCATGGATAGGGTAAATAGACAAAGTCTTCTCCCTGGGGTGGGGGAGTGCAGAACTAAAGGTTTTGGGCGAACGGGGAAAGACATAAAAGAGCTCTAAGGGGAGCCTTTTCACAGAGTAGTGGGTATATGAAGTGACCAGCCAGAGGAAGTGGTGGAGACTGGTATAATTACAGAATTTAAAAGGCATTTGGATTGGTCTATAATAGAAGGGGTTCAAGGGATATGGGCCCAGGGCTGGCAAACAGACTAGATTAGGATAACTGATAGGCATGGAAACATTGGACCGAATGGTATGTTTCTGTGCTGTACATCTCTATGACTCCAATATAAAAGGTTCAGAGGGATATAGGTTAAACACAGGCAGGTGGGTCCAGTTTAGTTTGAGAACATAGTCAGCATGGACTAGTTGGACTGAAGGGTCTGTTTCTGTAACTGACCTGTACTGGTCTTGCCTCCCCCATAACCATCACTTCTTTGTTGTTCAAAAATCAGATGACCTCAGCCTTGGATATATTCAATTACGCCCAAACTGCAGGAAGGCGTCCCCACTTCTGAACTCAATTCCTCTTGCTAATATACCACTTGCCTTGCTCACTACTTGCTGCACCTGTCTGACAACTTGCATTGACTGGATTAGAAGGACGCAGAGGCCCCTTTGTTCATCCACACATCATTGCTGATGAAAGGCTCGAGCCTGAAATGTCAATTCTCCTGTATTTGCCATTAAAAACAAGATCTGGACTAACTTTCCCAGAGTCTGTCCCCTCCCTGGATTCACTCCGTTTCCCTTCAGTTCCTGCAAGTCAACAGTTCAACCCCGGAACGGAAAAGGGGGTGAGGAAAAAGTGTGCTGTACTCACAGATGTTGGAGAGAGGAAGGAAGTTGCAGTTGGGGTGAAGCTCAATCTTCATTCAGAGAGAGAGGAGCAGCAGCAGCAACTTCAGAAGCACATGGTCCTACTTCCGCATCCAGACGATGGGTTTGCTGTGATTGGCAGGAGGACCAATCTACATCCGGTCCGTCCTTGCTTCTCATTGGTCCATCAAAACAAAGTCACAGAGTGTTTCCGCTTGATGCGTGAGCATGCGTAATATTTTGCTGACACCTTGGAACATGCGCAATGCGTTGCTGACACCGAGAAGCATGCACAGTATGGAGATGTTGGCGTTACTGACAGATTTTCAAAGTTAAAAATCACACAATGCCAGGTTATGGCCCACAGGTTTATTTGGAATCACTAGTTTTCGAAGCGCTGCTCCTTCTTCGGTTGGTTGTGGAGCAGAATCATAACACACAGTCTTCATAGCAACAGGATTGCAGTGTCATGGGATGGAATATTAAACAACTTTAGCTTACCTCTACCATTTTTTAAAATGACCATGTTAGTTTTGATTCCTTCACGTGGAAATCCCAGAACTTTTCAAAAGTTACGTTGTCAAGCTAGCTTTTAACAATACGTGTCATCTCAATCAGATAATGCATTGAAGGTGTTAAGTTAAAGTTTGTCTGTGTCCCAATGTTAGGTCAGACGGATTCTATTTCTATCGTTGTATTACAGAATCTTACGTGTATGAGTTTGTGAGCAAAATAAAATGCGATTCTGCAAGTACAAATTCAACCCACAAACTTTTATATGTGTGTGTGTGTGTGTGCAGGAGAAACCAAGTGATCATGTGTGTGTGAGAGAGTGTAATGGAGTATAAGTCTGCGAGAGGGTGTGTGTGAATGCGTGCGCGCGCGCGCGTGTGTGTGTATGAGAGAGAGAGAATGTATAGTGTAGCGTGACATGAACCCAAGGTCCCGGTTGAGGCCGTCTCAAAGGGTATTGAACTTGGCTATCAGCCTCTGCCCAGCCACTTTCCGTTGTTGCCTATCCTGAAGTCTACCTTGAAGGATAGTCACCCGAAGGTCCAAGGCTGAATGTCCCAGACCGCTGTACTGTTCCCCGACTGGGAGGGAACACTCCTGGCTGCTGATTGTTGTACAGTGTCCATTCATCTGTTGCAGTAGCCTCTGCTCGGTCTCACCAATATACCAAGACTCAGGGCATCATTGCCTGCAGCGTATGAGATAAACAATGTTGGCTGAGTCACATGAGTACCTGCTGCACTCATGGTGGGTGGTGTCCCCACGTGTAATGGTGGTAATCGTGTCAACATCATGATACGTCTTTCATCATCTGCCGTGACAGAGTTGTATCGTGTTGTCCTGAAGGCCAGGCTGTTTTCTGAGAACAATTATCTGTTTAAAGTTTGGCGGTTGTTTGAAGGCGGGAAGTGGAGGCGTGGGGAAGGTCTTGGTGAGGTGCTCATCCTCATCAATAATGTGTTGCAGTCTGTGAAGAACATGGCGTAGTGTTTCTGCTCCTGAGAAGTACTGGACAACAAAGGATACAGTTTTGGTTGCAGCTCGTGTCTGTCTCCCAAAGGAAGTCATTACAGTTTCTTGTTGTGACACATTGGAACTGGCAGTTGATGAGTTGAACATTGTACCCCGTTCTTATGAGAGCATGCTTGTATACTTCCAAGTGTCTGTCATGTTCCTCCTCACCTGAACAGATCCTATGTATGCGAAGGGCTTGTCCAGAGGGGGTGGATGTTTTAATATGTTACACGAGAGAAGTATAGCACTGTCAGGTTATCCATGGGTTTGCGGTACAGAGAAGTGCTGAGATATCCATCCTTGATAGAGCTGCATGTGTTCAAAAACGAGACAGATACTAAAGAGTGTGGTGAATGTGATAGTGGGATGAAACTTGTTAATATCACAGTATCGTTGTTTCAGTGACTCCTCACCATGGGTCCAGAGGAAGAAATGTCATCAATATATCTGATGTATAGTGTTGGTTGGAGGTCCTGTGCAGAAAAGAAGCCTTGTTCGAACCTCTGCGTGAAAATGTTGGCATACTGGGGTGCACATTTGGTCCCCATGGCTGTTCCATGTGTCTGGATGAAGAACTGGTTGCCAAAGGTGAAAATGTTGTGGTCAAGGATGAAGTGGATGAGTTGTAGGACAGTGCTCAGAGATTGGCAGTTGTTGGTATTGAGTACTGAGGCTGTTACCGTGATGCCATCATCATGAGGAATGC
Source organism: Chiloscyllium plagiosum (assembly GCF_037043375.1). Classification (NCBI taxonomy): domain Eukaryota; kingdom Metazoa; phylum Chordata; class Chondrichthyes; order Orectolobiformes; family Hemiscylliidae; genus Chiloscyllium; species Chiloscyllium plagiosum. Next base: position 35,651,429 of record NW_028270165.1, read on the forward strand.
TGGTGTAGAGTACTGACATGTCCACGGATTCAACTAGTCTGTGGGTGTTGAGCTTCTGGAAGGATTGGATCAGAAGTCTTGATGAATGCTGTCAGTTCTCGTTTGTGCTCTTTGGTCAGATCAGCTGGTAGTTGCCTGTCGTGTTCCTGGTCAGTTGTTTGTGCACTTCCTTGCAGAAGTCCATTCTATTCCGAATTACTCAAAAACTGCATAAATCCATGTAAGATTCTGTAGCTCCCACTTTAGAAATAGAATCAGTCTGACCTAACATTGGGACACAGGCAGACTTTAATGTCTCACCTTCAATGCATTATCTGAGCTGAGATGACACCTATTGTTAAAAGCTATCTTGAGAATGTAAATTTTAAAAAGTTCTGGGATTTACAAATGAAGGACGCGAAACTAGCATGGTCATCCTAAAGTGCACACTTTAGCACAGCTGATCCACCCTAAAGTGCAGATCTTTGGACTGTGGGAGGAAGCCAGAACACCCAGAGATAACCAACACAGACACAAGGGGGAGAACATGCCAAACTTCACACAGACAGTCACCCAAGGGTGGAATCAAACCCAGACTCCTGGCGTTATTAAGCAGCATTGCAAACCACTGAGCCACCATCCCACCCAGTGCTTTGAGGTTCTGCTTTGTCTTTGCAGCTTTTAACTTCTCATGCGCCCTCAGCAGAGGCTGTCTCCTGCTGACATCGTTGGGCCACACCCATTGCACCACCCTTTCCCACTTCTCCAGCCCTGAACGCATCGGTTCCTGAATCCTGGCACCAGATTCTGATGCCATCTGTGCTCCTGCTGCCAACTGCAGAGAACGAAGGCAATCCCCATCACTATTCTGTCCCTTACCTCCTACTCCGTAACGTTGTTCTTACTCCCACCACCCCACAGTTAGCTCCTCCCCCCTGCAGCCCTCCCTCAGATCCCCTTTACCTGCCTGACCCGGGCTCACACCCTCCTGACCCTGTCCAATTAATCCATCGGAAGTCTCTCTACGGAGGGAAAGACCATCTCCCGGAATAAAAAAACATCTGATTAACTTTCCTCCTTGCCTTCCCAGTGTGTCTGCAGCCCGGCCTCCAGCTCCACCTCTGAGCCGAAGGTCCTCCAAGTTGTGTTTGCCCTGGATCACATCATCCAGAACCTTCCACCTTTTGCAAATCGAAAGACAAGTCTCACCCTGCCCTCTCCCGTGTCTATTGTGTAACTGCTCAATCATTTCTCGTGGCCGAGCAGAGACTGATAGCCAAGTTTGGAACCCATGAGGATGGCCTCCACCAGGACCTTCGGATCATGTTACATTACAGGTGACCCCACTACACTGTACACATTCTGCCTCTCTGACTCTCACACACAGCCATACATTCTCACATACTAAGGCAGACACTCTCTAAGATATACGCGCTCTCTCCAATGCACACACATGTACCCACCCACACTCTCACCCACACACACATCCTCTCACAGACTTATACTCCTGCACACTCTCACTTTACCAAGCATGCACACACGAAAACACACACTCTCTCAGCCAGACTCACGCATATGCACACACTCACTCACTCTCATGCATTCACACATAGATAAGACCACGGGCTGAATTTGCATTTGCAGAATTATGTTTGTAGATACCTTCTATTTTGCTCAAAAAGTGCACAATCTGCAGACAGTCAATCCATGTAATATTTTATAAATTCCTACTTTAGAAACAGAATCAGTCTGACTCAAGACAGACTCGAACCTCACATCTTTCATGCATTGTCTTAGCTGAGATGGCACCTCTTTGTAAAACCTTAATTTATCTCGAGACTGTGACTTAAAAGAAGTTTTGGGATTTACAAACTAATGTACTGAAACCTGCAACCCATTCTAAAGATGAAACACTTAAAAACAGTCGAAGTTTGTTCAATATATCATTTTGCTACAAATTCTGTGTCTTATGATCCTGCTGTACAGTTACCTGACGAAGGAGCAACACTCCGAAAGCTAAATAAACCTGTTGGACTGTAACTGGATTTTAACTTTGTTTCCAGTGAAAACAGCCCACCCCTCCCATTGCTGCCAGTAAACTTTACAATGCTGAGGAAACAATGAACCATCAGTCCTGAAAAATGTACAATTCTAATAATACGAGCTACACATTGACTGCTCCTTCTGATATAAGACATTGGAAACCTCGCGCCGGAGATTGAAAGAAATTAGCAGTTTTAAAAGAAAAACCTGTTGGATCTCATAGCCTTCAACGTCTGAGTCCGACGGTAAGTTCAGGTAACTTTTGTTGGGACCCAACTTTGTTGCAGCTTCAGATCGTCCCAGCAAAAAGGTGCACAAAAAGTAGTTTTTTATTGAAACACACATACACACACACACACACACACTCTCTCCTGCATCCCACTTTCTTCTCTATTGGTCAGCTGAGTTGTCTCTTTGTAATTCGAACCTTGGTGCAGTCTTAGCCTGGAGGAAGTATTGCTTCACTCAGCAATTGTAACCCATAGCCTGTATGCAAGTAAGATTCCCCCCGCGCATTTGCAGATGGACTGTCAAGAATCAACCACACTGCTGTGGTCTAGAGTCACATATAGGCCAGACCAGGGAAAGGATGCAGCTGGGACGACTGAGCGAATCCTTTCCCACAATGGCAGGTTCCTCCCCAAAAGCATGAGTGAATCAGATTGGGGTGTTTGTTCCCCGAAAATGGTTTCATAATGAGATTCTGAACTCCAGGTTTCTGACTGAACTCCAAATCCGCCATCTGCTATGGTGAGATTCAAACCCGGGAGTCCCCAGAACTGGGTTATTAATGCAGTCGATAATGGCACTCGGCCGAAGCTCCTTCAATCCCCCTGTGATAGGAGGTTAACTCACTGATGTCTCTGCAGGTGGGAGGAGCGGGTGAAGCCCTTCCCGCACAGAGAGCAAGTGAACGGTCTCTTTGATCCTCCAAGCTGAGTAAATGGTGTGAAGTCCTGTACTTTTCACAGTCACCGCACTGAATCTCCCTCAATCGGGTGTATCAGTATTCTTCCTGCCACACCAGTGTCCAAGCAGACAGAAGCACACATTTCTTCTCGACTGGAATGGCTGCTGATATTCAAGTCCCAATGAATCAAATAACTCTGTCAGAAGCTGATGTATCTTTTGGTTTCAGATTTCTTTCCCCATGTCTTCCTGCAAATAAAACCATGAAATAAGTCACGGTCAGTACAGTCAAATGAACATAACATCGGTGACAATTCCTGAGATTGCCAGATACCTGCTGATCATATATTATCCATGACACAGAAACCTGAAAACCCTCATTCAGCCAGATAGCATTAAGTATATAAAGAGGAAAACTTCATTTAGGTGACAATGACCTGGAACAACCTTCCTACAAAGGTGCTGGAAATGGAGCTGAATGAAGGATATGAAAATGAAATGTCAAGGCTGCTTCAGGAAAGAAAGCCAATAAAGTTGCTGAAAGACGTCCTGCTGACCTGTTAAAATAAAAATGAATACAAGAAATACGGGATGTAATTCCATTACTATATTAGAAGGTGAAAAATCACAGCCATTCAGCTTGTACAACAGCGAATATCAGATATACACCATATGAAGCAATCATAAAATCCCTGCAGTGCAGAAAGAGGCCATTTGGCCCATCGAACCTGCTCCGCCATTCTTTAAGATCATGGCTGATCTATCCATCATCTCAGCTCCACTTACCTGCATTATCCTGACTACCCTAAATTCACCTACAATCCAAAATCCCATCGAACTGTGTCTTGAATATGCCTGCGTCTATTGCTTCCTTGGGCAAAGAATTCCATAGATTCACCACTCTCCAGGAGACGTAGTCCCTCCGCCTCTGCCTTAAATCTATCCCTATAGTCTTGTTACCTAGTCTAACCCACCAGCAGAAACGACGAGATAGGGTGGGTCTGGGTGGCAAGTTGTTCGATGGGTCAATGTGGACTTGATGGGTTGAATGGCCTCCTTCCACACTGTAGGGCTTCTATGATTTACTGCAGTTGTGTTTGCCCAGAACCACAGCTCCCAGAACCTCCCAACTTCTGCAAATTGAAAGACAAGTCCCACCCTGCCCTCTCATATGTGTGTTATCTAACTGCTTCATCGCTTCCAGTGAATACAGCCCACACCTCCCACTGCTGCCAGTAACCTTTACAATGTTGATGCAACAAGCAATACCTGCAATACTGAAAACCGTAAGGCTTCTGATGATACCAGTTACTGATTCACTGCTCCTTCTGATGCACAGCATTGGAAGTACATTTTTGGGGGCTGAAAGAAATGAGCAGTTTAAAACAAAAACCCACCTAACCCTTCACTAGGATTCCTGTTCAGGATGCTTTACTTAAAACACTTCAACCCCACATTGCAACAAGTTCCACATTCCATCAAAATCCTGGATGTCCTCACTTACTCAGTTGCTGTCTCTCAAATGAAAGATTTCATTGTAGCTTCTGCTCCCAGTAAGGACAAAATATCTTTGAAAGCTGCTCTGAAATTCCAGTCTTCACAACAATACTTCTGCTTTCCTTCAGTCCAAATTGTCTGTGCTGACCAGATATCCCAAATTAACATAGTCACATTTGTCAGCACTTAGCCTATATCCCTCTCAATTCACCCTGTTACCAGATGCCATTTAAAATGCTGTAATTATACCAGCCTCCACCACTTCCTCTGGCAGCTCAGTCCATGCTTGCATCACTCTCTGTGTGAGAAAGTTGTCCATAAGGTTCCTTTTAAATCTTTCCCCTCTCACCTCAAATCTATGCCCTCTAGCTTTGGACTTCCCTACTATGTGGAAATGATTTTGGCTATTCACCCTATCCATGCTCCATATGAACGTCTGTGAAGTCACCCCTCAGCCTCCAATGCTCCAGGGAAAACAGCCCCGGCCTATTCAGCCTCTCCCTGTAACTCAAACCCTCCAACTCTGGCAATAGCCTTGTAAATCTTTGCCAAACCCTTTCAAAGGTTCACAACACTTTTCCTGTAGCAGGGTAACCAGAACTGAACGCAGTATTCCAAAAGTGGCCTAATCAATGTCCAGTACGGGGGCAACATGACCTCCCAACATCTGTACTGAAATGCACTGACCTGTAAAGGAAAGCATATCAAACACCTCCTTCACTATCCTGTCTACCTACGACTCCACTTTCAAGAAACTATGAACCAGCACTCCAAGGTATCTTTGGTCAACAACACTCCCCATTCACTTTGCAGATCCTTCCCTGATCTGCCTTTCCAAAATCAAAATTTCAAAATGGGGTTGAGAAACGTTTCAGTTGTGATTGAATGGTGGAGTAGACCTGATGGGCTGAATGACCGAATTTCTGCACCTATGTCATATGGTCGCTTGCTGTCCTGGACACAGAGTATGAGAATTGGGAGCAGGAATAGGTCATTTGGTCTTTCCAGTCGGCACCAGCATTGAACAGTTCATAACTGGATATAAATATACCGGCATCTCGGTGGTCAGGGTGGGATTTTTTTCACTGCAGCATCGGAGGTTGAGAGATGACCTTAGAGAGGATTATAAAATCTTCAGGGGTATCAAAGATGGGAACAGCAGGTATTCTTTCCCTGGGATGGGTGTTTCAAGGTTAGGGAGCAAACTTTGAAGATGAGAGGAGAAATATTTTAAAAAGACATGAGGGGCACCTTTTTATTTTAAGACAGAGAATGGTTCTCATGTGGTATCAATGTCCAGAGGAGGTGGTGGATGCAGGTGCAGTTACAGTGTTTAAAAGACATTGGATAAGTACATAGATTCATAGAGATGTACAGCATGGAAACAGACCCTTCGGTCCAACCCATCCATGCCGACTAGATATCCCAACCCAATCTAATCCCACCTGCCAGCACCCGGCCCATATCCCTCCAAACCCTTCCTATTCATATACCCATCCAAATGCCTCTTAAATGTTGCAATTGTAATAGGAAAGGTTCAGAGAGTCTGGGCCAAACACTGGCAGGTGGGACTAGTTTAGTTTCGAAACACAGTCAGCATGGATTAGTTGGACTTAATGGTTTGCTTCTGTGCGGTATGACTCTGTAACTGTTCTATCCTGGTCTTAAAACCATTTTCTGACCTCCCCCCAATACCCATCAATTCTTTGTTCTTCAAAGTCAAATGAACTCAGCCTTGAATACATTCAATGACTGACCTAACTGCAGGAAGACATCCCCACTTCTGAACTCAATTCCTCTTGCTAATATACCACTTGCCTTGCTGATTGCTTGCTGCTCCTGTCTGATAACTGGCATCGACTGGTGTAGAAGGACGCTGAGGCCCCTTTGTCCATCCACACATCATTCCTGATGAATGGTTCGTGCCCAAAACATTGACTCTCCTCCTCCTCAGTTGCTGCCTAACCTGCTGTGGTTTTCCAGTGCCACACTTTTCAACTCTGATCTCCATCATCTCACTTTCATCACATCTCAACATATCACCATTTAAACAATGCGCCTCCACTCTGCGCTTTTTTTAACATCAAAGGCTATAGATTGTGTCACTGCATTTGCCATGTGTTTGTAAATTGAGACAGACCTGGATCAACTTTTCCGGAGTCTGTCCCCTCCCTCGATTCACTCTTTCCTTTCAGTTGCTGCAAGTTAACAATTGAACCCCAGAATGAAACAAAAAATGGAAAACGTGGTGAGAAACAGACTGTTGTACTCACAAACGTTAGACAGAGGAAGGAAGTTACAATCTGGGGTGAAGTTCACAGAGAAAGGTGCAGCAGCAGCTTCAGAGCTCACGGTCCAACCGCCATATTTCGACAATGGCCGGCTCTGATTGGCTGGAGGACCAGTCTCCTTCCGGTCCTCCAAGGTTATCCATTGGTCCATGGAAAGGAGCTGACGCGCAGTTTCTGCGGGCACCAAGGAATATGCGCAGTGCTTTGCTGACACTGGCGGTCATGCGCAGTGCTTGCTGACACCGCGGAGCATGCTCAGTGTTCAGGAATTTATTACAAATTTTAAAGTCAAAAATCACAAAACACCTGGTTATAGTCCAACAGACTTATTTGGAAGCACTAGCTTTCACAGCGCTGCTCCTCCATCAAGTGGTTGTGGAGTATAAGATCGTAAGACACAGAATATATGATCTTATACTCCACAACCGCCTGATGAAGGAGCGGCGCTCCGAAAGCTAGTGCTTCCAAACAAGCCGATTGGACTGTAACCAGGTGTTGTCTGATTTTTAACTTCGTACACCCCAGTCCAACACGGGCACCTCCACAAATTTTAAGTGTCCAAATGCGAATACGAGAGAAAAATACCAAAGCAATTTTTTGTCGAAATGTTTTTTTTTCCCTGTGCCTCGACATGTTACTCCTTTGGCATTTTGTCTTTTTCCCAGGGGAGAGGTATTCCAAAACTAGAGGGTATAGGTTTAGGGTGAGGGGAAAAGATTTTAAAAGATTTAAAAGACTCGGAATATAACATTCACCCCTTACAGGGCGAAAGTGAGGACTGCAGATGCTGGAAATTAGGGTCGAGAGTGTGGTGCTGGAAAAGCACAGCAGGTCAGGCAGCATCTGAGGAGCAGGAGAATCGACGTTTCGGGCAAAACCCTTCATCAGGAAATAGCCATGGGGAACTGCAGGGCTGTAGCGTAATCGAGTGTGTCTGGGTGGGATGCTGTTGGGAAGGTCGGTGTGAATGGCCTGCAGGGATGATATGCCTTAGCCATGCGTATATTGAGAAATGGTTACCCCAAATCTGCTGTGGGACGAGTGGGTTCCAGTTCGTGGGACACTGACACCAGTCCTGGGGAAGGTGGGATTTGTGCTGTCTCTCGCTTCCCATTCTGCCCCTTGTCCATTTTCTCCCCACCCACTGCCCCCGCCCTTTCTCCCCTCTTCACACTGCACCCCGATTCTTTCCCCAACCCTCTGAACCCCAGTCATTTTCTACTCCCCAACCTCTGTCCCCTTTCCATTTCTCTCCCTTCTCCACCACCACCAGTGTCCCCGCCCGTTCTTTCTCGTGCCTCAGCCGTCTTTGATCTAGTGGCCGAGCAGAGGTTAATAGCCAAGTTTAGAACACATGAGGATGGCCTCAGCCGAGACCCTGGGTTCATGGCACACTACAGGAGACCCAGCTACACAATACACTCTCTCACACACAAGCACACTCTCTTACATACTCACACGCTCGTGCAGACCTTCTCTGATAGACATGCTCTCTCTCAGACACACAGTAATACATCCCCACACTCAAACCTACGCACACACCATCTCACATGCTTATACTCCATCACACACACACACACAAACACACACAGTACCCAGCATGCACATGCACACGCACACAACACGCTCTCTCTCATGCATGCGCTCACATATCGAAGTCTTTGGGGTGAATCTGCGTTTGCAGGATTATATATTTGGAAATAGAACCAGTCTCACTCAAGATTAGGATACAGATAGGCCCTACCCTCACAGCTTTCATGCATTGTCTTACCTGAGATGTCACCTCCTTTTATCGAACCTAAAGTTACCTGGAGAATGTGACTTTTAAAAAGTTCTGGGATTTACAGATTAATGAACCGAAATCTACAACCCGTTTTAAAAGATGAAAGACTCAACAGCAATCTAGGTTTCTTCAATATAACATTTATGTTACATGACACTATAATCTTTTCTTATATATTTTGTGTCTTATGATGCTCCTCCACAACTGGCAGAAGAGAGCACCGATCCAAAGGGATGCTGCTTGAGGTGACAACAATAGTAGAGGATGGTTTCGATCCATCCACCTTTGGGTTATGGGCCCAGCACGCTCCCGCTGCGCCACTCTGCTACCGCCCGCACCGTCCCTTCCACAGAACACTACAGGTTTCCGTCTGGCACGCGGCAGGCACGTTCGAGCCTGATGTCAAAGACCTCCACTGCTGTCGTGTAATATGCTGTTTCGCGGTTGTATGGAGGCTGTGTCAATATAAACTTATTTCTAAATTCCCACATTCTGTTGGTCGAACTGTGATTTCACACTGAATCACAACATGTGTCACAGCGCAGACGGAGGCCATGCGGCCCACCTTCGCTCTGCTGGTTCTACACTTAAGTAAACGTGTGTCTCTATTCGTTTCATTCTCTCGCCTTCTCAGCGTAAATCTGCACATCTGAACGTGACCACCGAATTCCCTTTTGTGCCCATTGAATCTTCCTCTTTGTCAATGACAGACAGGGACTTACTGCCCCTAACCACTCCCTGTACGAAAACGTTCTTCCTAATGTCACTTTTACTTCTTTTCCTCGTGACTTTAAAATTCTGCCGAATCGTTGTGGATCCTTTCAGGTGTGGGAGCATTTTCACAACATTATTTCCTGTTTCTAGATTCCTCATGACTTGGAAAAGTTCGGTTCTCCGAGGAGAGCTGTCCCAATTTTCCAATCTCCCTTGATTGTTGACATTCCTCAAACACCGCACCACTCACGTCAACCTGTTGAACACTATCTCCAACTATTTCACTTCCCTGTTTTCTGCCTCATTCGTACTCCAGACAGCCCAACCTCGTTTCACGAAGGATGTTATTTTAGAAACTTAATCAGGCAGTTTTGCACAAGTCAAGTTAAAAAACGCGGGCTCGTTCGGGATTTGAACCCGGGACCTCTCGCAACTCGGCACTGTAAAGGATTCTAAGCGAGAATCATACGCCTAGACCAACGAGCCAGAGAGCCAGCACACAGCGAACGCCCCACTCCGCTTGCGCGACCTGAGACTTGCTCAGTATGAAATACATTTGAGATTGCTCTGAGAATTGCAAGCGGCAAAGAGTTTCCCGAACAGCTGCTTCTCATTCAGTCTCCCCTGCTGCTGTTTGTCCCGTCCCCGGGAACCGGGCTCTCTCCACTGGCAGATAATTCAACCATTTTGCTTCGAAACTTTTCTCTGACACCCGAGTGGCCAGTGACAAGCATTGCCCTCCTCAACATAGGGTACAGAGAACAGGAGAAGACCACGCAAACCTCCACGAGTGTATCAACTCGACTGTGTGCATTGGGCCAGTATATCACTGGTAAATATTTATGTCCAAGCTTTTTTCGGAAGCAGATGAGAAGGCGAGGTGCAGAACAGAGCGCTGTTATACCGGAAAGCTGCTAAAGACAACATTGAGTGAATAGGAGAGAATGCTTTCTCAGCTGGGTTATGGTCCCAACACGCACCCGTTGTGCCAGGGGTTCCACCTCGGTTCCACTCTTCCTTCACTCGCAACACCCCACACCCACCTCCCATAGTGCCAAGGCACTTTCCCCTGAAACCGTTGAATGTGTAACACCTGCCCATTTACCTGCTCCCTCCTGAATATCCAAGGGCTCTAACATACCTGCCAGGTGAAGCAGCACTTTTGCCACAACCTAGTCCACTGTATTCGCTGCTCACAGTGTCGTTTCCCCAATGTAGAATGAAGCATAAACTGGGTGACTGCTTCGCAGAACATCCCGGTTCTGCCCGCGGAAAAAAGGCCCTGACCTTGCGGTTGCCTGCCACTTTAACACATCACCCTGTTCCCTGGCCAACATCTCTGTCTCAGGCTTGCAGCTGTGTTCTAGCTCCAGATGAAAGAACAACACCTCATTTTCCACTTGGAGACCTTACAGCCCTCCGGTCTTCAATATCGAGTTCCATAACTTTAGGGCCTGAACTCCCCCATGTCCTTGACCCCTACCACACAAACGACTCCTTGTTATCACCTCGTCTGCTATGACACACTACGTATTGTTAGCCGCTAACAGTCTCCATTAACAGTTATTCGCCCTCTCACGCGGATCGTTATTCACTCCTACGTCCTTCCTATTGTTCTCTCTCTGAGCTGGCGGCAAACACAGCAATGTACATCGGAGACTCTGAGCCAGCTGAAACTTGCTCAGTGTGAAGTACATTCCACATTGCTCCAAGAATTGAAAGCAGCAAAGCGTTTCCAGAACATCTGCTTGTCATTCTGTCCCCGGGGCGCTGATATTTGTCTCATCCCCAGGAACTGGACTACCTCCACTGGTGGATAATTAAACCATTTTATTTCTCCTGGCACGTGTTCTGCGGGGTGGGACGGGGTGTAGGGTGGGGTGCGGGTAGAGTCCATTCGCTCTTCTGCTCTCTCTCTCTCTCTCTGAAACCCTTGGGGTGAGAGGTGTCAGTTACATTAATGCGGGGAACATGAACAACTTTGATTGTGAACTTTCTCCAAGGGTCTGTTATCGGAGAGATAGAAAGATGCTGTGCTGGCAGGACAGAAAGAAATGGACACCGAGGACTCTTCGCCCAGGTAAATTCACATTGTTGTGCAGCCTTCTTGGTGTTCAGAAATCGTCTTCACGCAGCAATCTTAGGGAAAGTCTATTGCAAAGTGGGCATCGCTTTCTTTGCTGCGACCGCGCAGCAGTTAACATCTGAGCCCCAAGTGTCCCAGATGAAGAGAATCCGAGTGAAACCTTCACTCACTGAGAGTCATCCCCACGGCTCTGAGCTGAGGGACTGCAGGCAGTCCAACACGGAAGGGACGGTTAAAAATGAATCAGTTTTGCTCCCTCAGCCTCTCTGTCCCAGAGACAGGCAGTGGGACGGCATAAACACGTAGCATCATTCTCGCGCAGACAGAAGCCGTTCAGCCCATCGAGTCCACGGCGACTGTCTGTCACTTGTCTCTCTCTCTGAGGTTATTCACAATCGGTGGTATCCGTCCTAATATTCGGGGACTATGTCTGAGTCGTGATGCGGTTTCTGACATGCTTGTCATTCTCGTCTGGACCAGGGTGGCGAATTACTGCAAGGAATGGACGAAACCACAAGGCATGTGTTTCAACTTTACCAGCTGATTGGCATCGCAGAGAACTGGGTTTGCGATTCGGTTCAGAGGAAACAGACGAAGTAAAGACTACCACTGAGACCTCTAAAATCGTGCCACACGAGTTGAGTGGATTTGGCGAGTGCATCGATATGCTACATTTGGACACTCGGTAAGGAGACGCAAAGGCAGGCAGCTTGCAGAAGAGAGCACCGATCTTAAGAAAAGCAGCTCGAGGTGACATTGAATAATAGCAGAGGATGGTTTCGATCCATCGACCTCTGGGTTATGGACCCAGCACGCTCCCGTTGCGCCACTCTGCTGCCGTACGCAGCGTCTCTTCCACAGAACACTTCAGGTTTCCGTCTGGCACGCGGCAGGCACGTTCGAGCCTGATGTCAAAGACCTCCACTGCTGTCGTGTAATATGCTGTTTCGCAGACGTATGGAGGCTGTGTAAATATAAACTTATTTCTAAATTCCCACATTCTGTTGGTCGAACTGTGATTTCACACTGAATCACAACATGTGTCACAGCGCAGACGGAGGCCATGCGGCCCACCTTCGCTCTGCTGGTTCTACACTTAAGTAAACGTGTGTCTCTATTCGTTTCATTCTCTCGCCTTCTCAGCGTAAGTCTGCACATCTGAACGTGACCACCGAATTCCCTTTTGTCTCCATTGAATCTTCCTCTTTGTCAGTGTCAGACAGGGACTTACTGACCCTAACCGCTCCCTGTACGAAAACGTTCTTCCAAATGTCACTTTTACTTCTTTTCATTGTGACTTTAAAATACTGCCGAATTTTTGAGGTAGAGGTAAACAGCCAAAGATAATCACCGTCACTGCTTTCCTTCCTTCGACTCAACTTTGTGAAACAGTATCTTTCACTGACAAATAAAACACCTTTGGCCTCAGGTGCCTGCTCCATTTCGACCACGACTTCACGCCCCTCACTGTTCTCGTCTCACTTCCAAACACTTGGCTCATATCCTCAAAAACAGCTCTGTGGGTATCTGCTTGTTCCACCCTGACAGGCAGTGGGTTGCAGATTCCCGATCAGTCCCAATGTGATTGAAATATTTCAACCCCCCCCCCCCCCCCCCGCCACTGATTTGCATCTTTCAAAAAGCCGTGGAGCAATCTCCCTTTCTTTTTGACGACAGTTCTCAACTGTAGTCGGCAGGGTTCACACCTGCGTGGGGAAACCGCAATGGATTTCATATCCATCGCATTCACCACTCGGCCCACCAATACAGAACCACACTGACAGCTTCACTTCCCAGGTCTCTCTGCCTGTGGAGCTGAGAAAGAGTAAATCATTGCAGAGTTTGTTTGAATCCAATCACTTCACAGGTTTCGAAAGGGTTAAATATCTGCAAATGGCGAGTCTGGGTGTTTCATCCCGAAAGATGAAATGGACGTTCAGTTAAAAACAAAACCAGAAATTGCAGGAGCAACTCAGCAGGTCAGGCAGCATCTGTAGAAAGAGAATCAGAGACAACATTTCAGGACTTTTTTTCCCCTCATCCAGGTACAGCCAAACCTACTGAGTTGCTCTAGCACTTTCGCCTTCTGTCTCGGACTCTCAGCATCCGCACTCCTTTACGTTCGAACTTCAATCAATTCAGAAACCCCTTTGTGCTTCCTCAGTGGAAAAGATTTCCGTTTGGGAAATATTTTCCTGACACCATTAAAAACGCGCATCTTGGCAGACAAGAAAGCTGTAGGAGCGAGAACAACAAACGCCCCGTCCCTGGGTGGTCTCGAACCACCAACCTTCCGGTTAACAGCCGAACGCGCTGACCAATTGCGCCACAGAGACAGGCCCGGGCATTGCTCGCACAGTCTCGTCGAGGAAGCATCTATTCAATTCATAATTCAACCTGCCCCGCCCAGAATTACCATTGTCTTCTATCAGTTCAAACACAGCGAATACTGCAGAAAGCCAACGGGTCGAGCAGCATCTGTGGAAAGGTAAACATTGTTTAAATGGTGATATATTGGAATGTGGAGAAAGTGAGGACGTGAGGTGAAAGTCGAAAAATGTGGCACTGGAAAAGCACAACAGGTCAGGCAGCATCTGAGAAGCAGGACAGTGAAAGTTTCGGGCACAAGCCCTTCATCAGGAATGATGTATGGATGTACAAAGGGGTCTCAGAGTCCCTCCACACCAGTCAATGCCAGTTGTCGGGCAGATGCAGCAGGCAATGAGCGAGGCAAGTGGTATATTACGAAGAGGAATTCAGTTCAGAAGTGGGGTATTTGAACATATTCAAGGCTAAATTCATCTGAGTTTTGAACAACAAAGAAGTGGATGGTTATGGGGTGGAGGTAAGAAAATGGTTTTAAGACCAGTAAAGGTCAGTCACAGAGTCAGACAGCACTGAACAGACCCTTCATCCAACTCGTCCATGCTGAGTATGTTCTCAAACTAAACTCGTCCCACCTACCAGTGTTTGGCCCATAAACCTTTGAAACTTTCATATTCATGAACTTATCTAAATGTCTTTTAAACGTTGTAACTGTACGTGTATAAAATCATGAGGGGTATGGATAGGATAAATAGACAAAGTATTTTCCCTGGGGTGGGGGAGTCCAGCACGAGAAGGCATGGGTTTATCGTTGGAGGGGAAAGATACAAAAGAGATCGAAGGGGCAACGCTTTCACGCAGAGGATGGTACGTTTATTGAATGAACTGCCAGAGGAAGTGGTGAAGTCTAGTACGATTGCAACATTTAAAAGGCATTTGGTTAGGTATACGAATAGGAAGGGTTTGGAGGGATATGGGGACGTGTGCTGTCAGGTGGGACTAGATTGGATTGGGATAGTTGGTCGGCATGGACAGGTTGGACCAAACAGTCTGTTTCTGTGCTGTACATCTCTATGACTCTATGACTTCTTCTGGACATTCATTCTGCACTCAGACCACTCTCTTTAAAAACGATCCTTGTCCTGTCTTTGTAAAATCTTTCTCTACTCACCTCAAAATATTTGCTCCCTGATCCTGAAACGCCCAGCTGAGGGAAAGGACACCTGCTGTTCACCTCATCCGTATCCCTCATGATTTTATAATCCTCTATATGCAGTGTGTAGTGGTTCATTGAAATAATGTCCTGATGCAGCGTCGTTTGTGGGTGTTGGGATGATTGCTTCTTTGGTTAAGCACTTGGTTTGCGTGTGTTGTTTTTCTGTAGACGCTAGTTTGAAGTTCCCCATTGACTGTTCGCTCTCCTGTGATATCTCGGAATGGCACTTTGTTGTTGTTCTCCTCCTCTTCAAACCAGGAGCCCACCCCCCGCCCCACCCTCCCCTCAGGCCATAGTCTCACTACTTGGAACACTAATATACAGACTAGTCAAAGGCCTCCACTGAAGACTAAAACACCAAGTCGAAGATTCACGCCACTCCATTTACTCCATCCAAGAATTCCTGAACACCAAAGACACAAAGTTAGAAGATGATGGAATAATGATGTCCTTTGACATAACAGCCCTGTTCACATCCATTAACATCAACGTGGTCAAAGAAAACTGGAGACACTACTCGAAGAACCAAAGACACAAACACAGCACCAACTTCATCAGCAAAGTTAGCACTATCCAGCTCGTGGAACTGTGCCTTAACCACCCACTTCATATTCAGTAACAAACCCTACAAACAAATCAACGAAACACCCATGAAACCACCAGTATCAGGATTCCCAGCAGAAGCAATAATTCAGAGTCTCAAGCCAACAGCCCTTCCAACGATCCAACCCAAACTTTGTGTCTGCCACAGTGATGACACTTTTGTCATCAAAAAATGAAGCAAATTAGAGGAAAACTACAACACATCAACAATATCCTTACTGGCATAAAATTCACAAAAGAGGAGAACAACAACAAAGTGCCAATTCTAGATGTCACAGTAGAGCGAACAGTCAATGGTAAATTCAAAACAGCGTCTACAGGAAAACAACACACACGAACCAAGTACTGAGCTGCAGAAGCAATGATCCCGACACATACAAACAAGCCTGAATCAGGACACGATTTCAACGTGGCACGACACACTACAGTAGCCAGTAACGACGAAGACCAATAAGTAACTGTACAGCGCATTTAAGGAGAATGGGTAGGCAAAGGATCCACTGAAAAACACTTCCCTGACCGGGAATCGAACCCAGGCCGCAGCGGTGAAAGCGCCAAATCCTAACCACTAGAGTACCAGGGAGACAGCATCGCCAGCTCACAGCCCTATTGTAAATTGTTTCCCTGCCCGGAAATCGAACCCAGGCCACGATCGTGAGAAGGCTTCCACCAACATCATTGCTTGTATCCATTGCTCCCGATGCGGTCTCCTCTACATTGGGGAGACTGGAGACTCCTCGCAGAGTCAAGTCACAGCGCTTGAGGGAACATCTCCAGGACACCCGCAGCAATCAACCCCATCACCCTCTCAACTCCTCCTCCCACTCTGCCGAGGACATGCAGGTTCTGGGCTTCCTCCATCGCCCCTCACTCCCCACCCGATGCCTGAAGGAAGAACGCCCCATCTGTCGCCTCGGATAAATTCAACCCCAGGACATCAATGTGGACTTCACCAGTTCCCTCATTTCCCCTCCCCCCACCTTACCTCAGTTCCAACCTTCCAGCTCAGCGCTGTCCTCATGACCTGTCCTACCTGCCAATCTCCCTTCTCAACTGTTCGCTCCACCTCCTCTCTGATCTGTCACCTCCATCCCCACCCCCATTCACCTATGGTACTCTTTGCTACCTTCGGCCCAGCACCCCCCAATTTATCTCGCCAACCATGGAAGCGTCCTGCCTCTATTCCTAATTAAGGGCTTTTGCCCGAAATGTCGATTTTCCTGCTCCTCGGAAGCTGTCTGACCTGCTGTGCTTTTCCAGCACCATTCTGACCTAAACTCTGGTTTCCAGCATCTGCAGTCCCCACTTTTGCCTACCCAATAAACCCAGTGTGACGATTTCACATCAATAAACTGACACTAGCAGACACAACGTCTGCAGAAACCCTAGCCACATTACTTTACATTAAAGACATCTGTGAAATGATTTCCAGACAACTCAACCCTCTCAGCATTAAACAACGGCTAGTGAACCTTAAATACCCTATACAAACAACCCGCAAACGAATGTTATTAACAAAATGCCATACAAGGAAATATATGCATGAACTCTGCCGCACAGTTCTCTGTGGCAAGAAATGCTGGGATGAGATAAGGAAGATTTTTTCAGCCAAAACGAATCGGCACTAACTGGACAGCCATTTAAAATCAACGCTGTCAGGCCAGGATGGAAGACCGGAAGGGATAATCAGTTTTCTTATTTCCTGAAGATTTACAAAGCTGAGACTGGGTTTTGGCGTTTCTTCCCTTTCCACTCCCAGGAGCCGCAGTAGTTGGGGCGGTGAGTTGGGGAAAGTGAAATGTGCCCGTGAGCAGCGTGTGGGGCTATTTCAGCTTCCCCTCCTCTGACAGCGCTGTGACGTGACTCTGATGTTCTCAGGGACACTTACTGACGGGAGACAGTGAAAAGATTCCCATTCCCGCAGATCAGGAATTCAAACCGTATGCCGGCTTCAGGACAATGAGAAAGATTAATTGGGGTGTGTGAAGAAGCTGTGAGTTGCATTTCAAACAGGTAGGTGGAGTCAGATGCGTCATCCTTTGCGCCCCCGGACCTGACGCCACCATGCTGCAGAGATCTGACGTTAATACGGACATGCGCAGCAATGGGAACATTGACAAGGTGAACAACCAAAGATAATCACCGTCACTGCTTCCCTTCCATGGTCCCAACTTTGTGAAGCAGTATCTTTCACTGGGAAATAAAACACCTTTGTCCTCAGGTGCCTGCTTCATTTCGATCACGACTTCACGCCCCTCACTGTTCAAGTCTCATTTCCAAACTCTTGGCTCATATCCTCAAAAGCAGCTCTGGGGATATCTGCTTGTTCCACCCTGACAGGCAGTGGGTTGCAGATTCCCTACAAGTCCCAATGCGATTGAAATATTTCAACCCCTCCACTGATTTGCATCTTCAAAAAAAAGTGGAGCAATCTCCCTTTCTTTTTGACGACAGTTCTCAACTGTAGTCGGCAGGGTTCACACCTGCGTGGGGAAACCGCAATGGATTTCATGTCCATCGCCTTCACCACTCGGCCCACCAATACAGAACCACACTGACAGCTTCATTTCCCAGGTCTCTCTGCCTGTGGAGCTGAGAAAGCGTGAATCATTGCAGAGTTTGTTTGAATCCAATCACTTCACGGGTTTCGAAAGGGTTAAATATCTGCAAATGGCGAGTCTGGGTGTTTCATCCCGAAAGATGAAATGGACGTTCAGTTAAAAACAAAACCAGAAATTGCAGGACCAACTCAGCAGGTCAGGCGGCATCTGCAGAAAGAGAATCAGAAACAATACTTGAGAACTTTTTTTTCCTCATCCAGGTACAGCCAAACCTAGTGATTTGCTCCAGCAGTTTCGCTTTCTGACTCGGACTCTCAGCATCCGCACTCCTTTACGTTCGAAATTCAATCAATTCAGAAACCCCTTTGTGCTTCCTCAGTGGAAAAGATTTCCGTTTGGGAAACATTTTCCTGACACCATAAAAAATGCGCATCTTTGCAGCCAAGAAAGCGGAAGGAGCGAGAACAACAAACGCTCCGTCCCTGGGTGGTCTCGAACCACCAACCGTCCGATTAGCAGCCGAACGCGCTGACCAGTTGTGCCATAAAGACAGGGCCGGACCGCCCTCCACAGTCTCGTTGAGGAAGCTACTATTCAATTCATAATTCAACATGCCCCGCCCAGAATTACCATTGTCAAAGCACTGATAACACGGTAGTTTGGTGTCAGCTCGGATTACAGGTCCTGATTTCTCTGTCCTCTGGTCTCCCTGTTCCCACAGAGTTAAATGTTGTCTGTTCTCAGCTCTGCTCGATTTCTGCTGAATCTTTGACCCCCTTTTACACCTTCTGGAGCAATAAAATATTCTGAGTCTCCAGGAAATGACACCTTATCTATACCCCTCCTGATTTTAAAAATCTCGATAAAGTTATCTGTCAACTTGCTAGGCTTCGTTGGAAAAATGTCCCAGCTTCTTCTTAACTCAAACCCTCCATTCCCAGCAGCACGCTGGCAAAGTAGGGAATAAGGATTTGTATCAAATCACATAAATGTACTGTCTGAAAAAATCTGGCTATGTTCTTGCCTGAGATATTGAGAGTTCCTGGTGTAAGTAATTACCAATGCAATTATTTTGGTCACAGAATTGAACAATCATTTTGCAACAAAGAGGTCTACTCTGATAAGGAGGTAGTGGTTATTTCTAGGTTAAGTGAACAGTTTGTAGATCAGGGAGATGAAGTTCCAGACACTTGGCAAGGGCAAGAAATGACTGTGTTAAATAAGACAAAGAACTGTGGATGCTGGAAATCTGAAACAAAAACTGACAACACTGGAAAAACTCAGCAGGACTGGAAGCATATGTGGCGAAAAAGAAGAGTTAAGGTTTCCAATCCAACAACTCCTCTTCAGGATTCTGAAATAGTTTGTGAGAACCTCTTAAGACTACTGCTCCGCTTTAAGACCATAATACACAGGAGCAGGATGAGGCCATTTGGCCCATCGAGTCTACTCCACCAGTCGATCATGGCTGATATATTTCTCCATCCCATTCTGCTGCCTTCGCCTCATAACCCTTGACCCCTTACTAATCAAGAACCGATCTCTGTCTTAAATGCCCTCAATGACTTGACATCCTCAACCCTTCTCCGAGTGGAAACATCATCTCCACATCCACACTATCCGGTCATAGAGTAGCACAGCGCTGCCTGACCCACTGTGATCTTCAGCATTTGTTGTTTTCAGGAAGGATTCCAGCATCTACAACAATGCGTTTCTAAATTTTGTACCCAAGTGGTTAGCTCTCCCTGGATCGCGTGAGATTTAACCTTACTCAACAATCCACTGTGTGGTACAATTAACAAAGTTCACAGTCCCCACCTCCTTTTGCATACGTCTGTAGCACAATCAGTGGTGAGCACTGCTGCCTCACCGCACCAAGGACCCGCATTCGATTCCAGCCTTGGGGCGACTGTCTGTGCGGAGTCGCCCGCACATGAGCGTTTGCATATTCTCCCTGCCGTGTCTGCGTGGGTTTCCTCCAGCTGCTTTGGTTTCCTCCCAAAGTCTAACGATGTGCGGTTTCGGGAGAAGTGACCATACTAAATGGGGCCAGAGTGTGCAGTAAGTGGAGTGTAATGGGATAGGTGAAATTGTATGCATGCGTTACACTTTGGATGGTCTGTGTGGACTTGTTGGGCTGAATGGCGTGTTTCCACATTGTAGGAATTCTACGTGGCATTCCCCCAACTCCAGAGTCTCAGCGCTCTTGGCTTTTCCCATGGACAGTGTTGGGGAGGGAAACATTGTTTTACACGGGAGGAAGGTTCAGCGAGTGTGAAGCTAAAAGTATACGCAGTGCATTGCTTGAGCTGTTTTCCCCGGTATACCAGAGGCCGAGGGGTGACCTTACAGACGTTTATAGAGTCATGCAAGGCATGGATAGGTTAAATAGACAAAGTCATTTCCCAGGGATGGGAGAAGTCCAGAACAGGAGGGTAATATGTTTGGGGTGAGAGAGGCAAGTGTAAGGCATAATCTGCCGGAGGAAGTAGTGGATGTAGGTCCAATTATAACATTTAAAAGGCGTCTGGATGGATATATGAATAGGAAGAGTTCAGAGGGATATGGGCCAAGTGCTGGTAAATGAGACGAGATTAATTTAGGCTATCTGGTCGGCACGGATGAGTTGAATCGAAGGACCAGTTTTTGTGTTGTGTATCTCTATGACTCTGGCTTGCCCATAATGTTTGCCATGCCTGTATGTTCAGTTTCTGTCTGGTGTCGGTGCCAATGCCTTGATATCTCATTTCCTCCACCTCCCCAGATGTTAACCATTCCGTGTCTGGTTGTTTCTCAAGAAGCTGCATTGAAGGTTCATCCTGAATTGATACTTTTTTTTGCTTCCCAAAATCAGACTTACTCACTCCTACATATCGTGAAAGATACTAACTTTCAGGTGGAGGTATCCAAAAGCCAGAGGTGTCTGTCTTGATGTTTTCACTTTTCGGTCTCTGTAAGATCCTGAATCAGTACCATCGGGAGAATTAGTTTTAGCGGAGTGGGAATAGAGGGGTGAGAGGGGGTGGGATGGTGCTTTCAATTTTGTGGAAACAGAAAAGAATGTTCTGCAGAAAGTAGAATTGCTTGTTTGGAATTTCTAACCTGGACTGACAGTGATGATTTTTGTAATCTCTTTTTACAGATTATATGAAGATCTGAAGTTGGAAGTTTCAATATCAATAGATGAAGGGCTTTGCCTGAAACATTGACTCTGCTGCTCCTCAGATGCTGCCTGATCTGCTGTGATTTTCAAGCATTGCACTTTGACTCTGACCTTTCAGCATTTGCTGTCCTCAATTTCACGTCAATGTCTGACAGTCACTGAATCCATCGGGACTATAACAATTTTCGACCATGATTCTGTGAGAAGGAACCAAGCTTTTTGGTTCCTGTTTCAGTACTTTTTCAACATCAGTGAGACTGGAAGAGAGACCCTACTGCTGCAGCACTTTGATTGTGGAGCCAGAAAATGTTATACAGACTGGGAGGTGGAATTCACGACAGAGAGGTGCTGTACACGCGTTTGTGTGCAGGTGAAGCTTCGGTCATGGAGAAACCTAAGGAATCCCGTCCCGTGGAGAAACCGTGGAAGTGTGGCGACTGTGGGAAAAGCTTCCATTTCTCATCTGACCTGGAGACTCATGGACGCAATCACACCGGGGAGAGACTGTTCTCCTGCTCTGAGTGCGGAAAGGGCTTCAGCAATTCCACCCGCCTGAATTGTTACTTTTTTTGCTTCCCAAAATCAGACTTACTCACTCCTAGATGTCGTGAAAGATACTAACTTTCAGGTGGAGGTATCCATAATTCAGAGGTGTCTGTCTTGATGTTTTCACCTGATGAGCCATCAGCGGGTCCACATTGGGAAGAAACCCTTCAGCTGCCCTGAGTGCGGGAAGACCTTCAGCAATTCCTCTGCCCTGCTGAGGCACCAGCGGGTCCACACCGGGGAGAACCCGTTCTACTGCCTCAACTGTGAGAAGCGCTTTACCCAGGCATCCCACCTTCGGATCCATACGGGGGAGAGGCACTACCCCTGCCTAGAGTGCGGGAAGGCCTTCAGCAATTCCTCCCACATGCTGAGGCACAGACGGGGCCACACTGGGGAGAGGCCGTTCACCTGCCCCGAGTGCAGGCGGAGGTTCTCATCATTCTGCAACTTGCAGAAGCACCAGCGGACACACCAGTGCTCCCAACAATCTGATTCTGCTGGTGAAACTGCTGTGGGTCACTGCGAGGACTGAACCCCTGCCCATTCTGACAGTGCTTATAGTGGGAGAGTCGGTCGGATTTTTTTGTTTTATGCCGTCGTGCCCGCCCACCCCCGCAACTTTGCTTCCAGTGGGGGAGCCCAGGAGCCCAGGAGCCCAGGAGCTTTCTCTCTAGTGTTTTCTGTCCAGTTAAAGAATTATTGTCTGGGAACGGGCTCCAGTCTGTAAGAAATAGCTGAATACTTCAGGGTGTCCATTCACATTCAGCAGTGACATTGAAATTAAATTTACAGTTATGTGCCTGTGAACAACTCATCATCGAAGGATTGCCCAACGGCTTGGCAATCCATTGTTGGGAACTGTTTGCTTGAATTGATAATTTTAAAAATTCTCTTCCTTAATTTACCCCTTAATTTTGTGTCTATGGGATGGTGGAGGACTTGATCATAAGGCTTAAATCATTGCTAT
The DNA here is from genome assembly GCF_037043375.1 of Chiloscyllium plagiosum. NCBI lineage: Eukaryota > Metazoa > Chordata > Chondrichthyes > Orectolobiformes > Hemiscylliidae > Chiloscyllium > Chiloscyllium plagiosum. The sequence continues at coordinate 35,674,115 of NW_028270165.1, forward strand.
TAACTGGATTATCTTGTTTAACTTTGCCCTAGTAAATTTGCGGTATTCATAATTGTTTGTTCTTGTTTAAATTATAATTCTGGTGTGCAAGATCTGTTCATCAAGTGTAGTCCTCTTGATGAAACTGCTGTGGGTCACTCCCAGGACTGAGCCCCTGTGCATTCTGACAGTGTGTGTGCAGTGGGAGAGTCAGTGGGCTTTTTTGTTTTATGCCCTTGCCCCACCCTGCCCCGCCGCCAACTTTGCCTCCATTGGGCGTTGCTGCTTGTTGAGCCCAGGAGCTTTTCTCTCTAGATTCTACTGTCCAGTTAAAGAATTGTTGGCTCTTTCTGAGAATGAGTCCCAGCCTGAAAGAAATGGCTGAATACTTTGGGGTGTCTATTCACATTCAGCAGTGACTTTTAAATTAGATTTACAGTTACGTGTCTGTGAAAAACTCATAGTCCAAGTATTGCACAAAGGCTTGGCAATACATTGTTGGAAACTGTTTGTTTGAATTGGTAAGTTTTAAAAATAAATTCTTTCTTAATTTGCCGCTTAAATTTCTGTCTCTGAGATGATGGGGGACTTGATCAAAGGGTTTAAATCTTTGCTATTAATTAGATTATCTACTTAACTTTGCCCTAGAAAAGTTGCCTTATTTATAATTGTTGGTTTTTGTTTAAATTATAATGTTGATGGTGCAAGATCTGTTCTTCATCAAGTCTGGTTCGGAACAGTTGAGAAATTGAGGGACATTGCATGTATTAATTTCACTGTGTTGTGAATCTGGTGAGAGTGACATTCATTTGTATTGGGTTGCTTACCATTAGTTGTAATGTCTTTCACCCCAACTATTCACTATGGTAGTGAGTTCCACAGTCTCACCACATTCTGAGGTTTTTCATGAAATCCTTAGTACAGAATTGGAAGGGAAAATGTTGACGAGGGCAGAATATAGGGTCTTAACTGCAAAAGCCAGGAAGTCATTCGACAAAGTAAGACCATGACAATGTAGGGACAAATAAGGAACTTTGACAGCAATGAAGACGTCACACGTCAGAGTTCAAGATAATGGTCGTGACAAAAAGAAAAAGTACTCTGCTGATATTGGATATTGTAATTAAGCAAGTTTCGAGATGCTGCAGTTGGTTGAATATAATGACGTAAGAGATGAAATAACCAAAACCACGAATGTAATTTGATGTCGGTAACCATAAAGCAAGTGTATACTATTGATTGATAGAGGTCAATTGCGTGCAAGTAGGCCATTCAGCCCATCGAGTCAACATTGACTGACCGTCCCACCCAGACCCAGTTCGTTACCCTATCTCTGTAACCCTGCATCTCCCATGGTCAATCTACCCTCACCTGCACATCCTTTGGATTGTGGGAGGAGGCCAGAGCACCAGAGGAAACCCACGCAGACACAAGGGGAGAAGTGCAAACTCCACACAGCGAGTCGGCCCGAGGGTGGGATCAAACCGAGGTCACTGATGCTGTGAGGCAGCAGTGCTAACCACCGTGCCACTACCACATGCTGCTCTCTAAAGAAATGAATTTCAAAGACTCGGGAACACTTGAGAGAAAAACAAAACTCTCCTATATTAAATGAGAGGCTAGTCTCTGGCTAGAAATGAGTGGACATTACATTTACATTAAGTCCTCTCCAGATGTTATACAGCTTCATCAGATCATCTGTTTCTTCTAAACTCAAACTGAGACAAGCCCAGCCTGACATCCTCCTGTCCCCGATTATAAGTTGAGTAAATCAGCGACCCTCGACCTGACTGGCATGACACAGGATGCCCCCAATCCAAGTTGACCTTAATTGTCTAATCTCTTGACGCCTACGCCACCATGTGGTCAGCTGAAACTCAGCCCTGAACGAGAGCAGAGGAACTGAATCGACGGCAGTGAGGTGGACATTGCATTCCCAGAGAATATTGTTCAAGTGAGAAAGTTGTTCAGCTCACATTCGGATCATTGCAGGGACCATGTCTCCTGTCATTTAAATATCTTAGATCCCAATAACAGTCTAGTTTTGTTGTACATTGTGTGTTTTACCTGATTTTCTGTTGCTGTCATTCCCATTAGGGTGTGTGAATTCAGTACCGGATAGTAGTCTCAGTTCTGAATTATCCTTGAGGATTGGTGTAGAACGTACTAAGTGTCAGTCATAATGGAAGAAGCTCTACTGTTTATTTAACCCTTTGCTGTCATTGTCCTGGGACTCAATGAATGGGGAAGTGTACAGGGAGTTTTACTCTTTATCTAACCCAATGCTGTCTCTGTCTTGGCAGTGTTTGTTGGGGACAGTTGAGGTAGCTTCACTTTTAATTTAAGAGTAGAGGAAGCTTTATTCTGATTGTAATCCCATGCTGTCCTTTTCCTGGGAGTGTGAGATGGCATCTGTAATTGAAGTAAATGCAGACTTGGCTGTGGGAGTGGAGGGTACTTCTACCTGAGCACACCCATCTTTGAGATTGCTGTGCTAATCAAGACAATCTCAGACATCTTCATTCACTTTTCCAACCAACCAAAGGGTGGTTAAGGATGGTATAAATGCTGGCATTGCCAGCGATGCCCACACCCCATGCATGAATAAATACTTTTTGTTTAAAAGTTACATTCACGTTCCAAACCCTCTAATGTATGATTACTTACATGGAAAATTCCGGTCTGTTTGGAATATCATTTTAAAACATAGGAATGTGTCATGTAGAAATATAACAAGAACAACAAATGGAGAAGTTAACAGGGAATGAGCAGGACCAGAATGCTGAGTCAGCCTGACCCCCATGGCTGAGAGAGTTCTCCCAGATGTTGAAGTTACACCAGTGCCTTTTACTCTTGCAGCTTTCCCAAAAGTTTGTCCCTGATGTAAGATCCTTCAATGACCCAAAGAACTAACTGTTTTTATCTCCATAGCTGCTGCCAGACTTGCTGAGTAATTCCAGCCCTTCTGCTTTATTCTTTTATAGGATTTGAGCTTCCCTAAGTCAGTGTAATGAAGAACTGCAGATGCTGGAGATCTGAAACACAAAAATACACCAATTGCTGGAGAAACTCAATAGGACTGGCAGCACATTGGAGAGAGAAGCAGAGTAAGCATTTCAAGTGCTGTGACCCTTCTTCACAACTGTTCTGGACTCAGGCCAGGATATTGACTCTGTTTCTTTCTCTCTCTCTCCACCACTGTTGCCAGACTGGCTGAGTTTCTCCAGCAATTTCTGTTCTGACACTTTCACAAGGTTGATGTTTGTTATCCATCCATAAGTGCAAGGTGTCTTGCTTGTGCCAATTCAGAGGGCAATTTAAGAATCAACCACATTGCTGTGGGTCTGGAGTCAAATGTAAGCCAGACCAGGTAAGGATGGCAGTTTCCCTCCGGAAAGGACATTGGTGAACATGGGTTTTTATGACAATTGACGTCAGTGCCATCGATACCATACTGAGACTAACTTTGTGTTCCCCATTTATGATTTGAATTATTCACTTCTCACCTCTTGTTGTGGTGGGATTTGAACTCATGTTCCCTGGATTACTCATCCTGTGACATTATGTCTATACTGTTGCTTCCCATCTTTTGCTATTTTGTGTTTGCTCTTTACGTCTTTGTCCTCTGATGTTTGGGAAATTGAACCTGTTTAAAAGATAGCACTAAACGTGCCCCTTTGGTGACCTGTCCTAATCTGTGCTCCGGTCTCGTGATTTTTAAAGGAATTCTCATTATGTTCACGTGAAGCACTTTGAGATAGTTAACTGTAGCATAGGTATTATTTGAATGCAGCTTGTACCCCTATCTTAATATCTTAAAATAGAGGGTCATATTTTAAAAGTAGAAGACAGAAATGAGGATGATTTCTTATCTTTCTGAGGGTTGTGTGTCTTCCTCAAAAGGCAGTGAATTCAAAGTCTTTAAGGCAGATGTAGATAGGTTCTTGCCAACCAAGTGGGTGACAGATTGTCGGGGATGTGTAGGAATGTAGAGCTGAGGTTGTATTCAGATCAGCCATGATCTTATTGAATGTTGCAGCAGGCTCGAAGGGCCGAGTGGCCTACTCCCGCCCATTGTATGTCTGTATCAAGCAGTCTGTGTCTCCCCTCTTATAGCTATGAACTGGGTCATTCCTTTCCAATATTGCCGCTTGCAGACAGTTAATTGAATATCAGGTGGCTTCCTATTGGGAGCAGGCACATTGTAGCAATTGCAGTATTTCTTGTGTTAATTTTGTTGTTTCTTACTCAATGTTGCTGAGAATCATCTAAATAAAAACCAAAACACTTCTATAATTATCGCACCAATGGAAGTGTTGGTTTGGATGTAACATTGTTGAATTAGCCATTCCCATCTTTTCCAGAATTCTGGATTTAAAGCCCTCGAGTCTGGTTTCTACCCCTGAAACAGTTCTTATCAAGGTCATATTTGACATCCTTTGTAACGGTGACAGGTATGAACATTGCCTCGTCGACCTGCGGACAGCCTTGATCAGAGTTAATGACAGTACTGACCCTCTCCAATATCACTGTATGCTCTGGGAGGGTCTGCTTTTAGCGTCTTCCGTTCTTATTTGTTTTACCGTAGCTGCTGGGGTTGGCATCTATACTGATGATATCCAACTGTGCCTGAACACCACTTATCTCCTGACTCCTCTGTCATTCATAATTTATCAATAATTTAATCTGAATACCTGCCCAATTTCCAGCATTGGATAACCATAAACATTCCCTGAGTTAAATTTTGTGAAGTGTGAAGCATTGTTTTAGTCCCCAAGTTCGACCTGACCCCCCGCCCCACCCCGCCTCCAACCCCAGTAACTCTGTTGACAGCCTTCTTGTCACATTTAAACTAGGATCGATAGATTCGTGAACAGCCGGGGGATGAACAGTTACAGGAAAAGGGCAGGAAAGTGGATGTGGGGAATGCCAGATCAGGCACGATCCTACTGAATGGAGGAGCAGGCTCAAGAGGCTGAATGGCGTATTCCTGTTCCTATTTCTTATGGTTCCCGAGCCCTTACCTCTGATACAGGTCCATGTGCCATTACTGAGAGTGCTGATGTTCCCTTGTGTAATATCAACAACTTAGCAGCTGCTGAAACCTCTTGCTCCTTTGTTACCTCTAAACACAATATGCCAATGTGTTCTGTGGAGGCGATGGCCGACTTTATTGTCATCAGACCATTCACCCAGGTAATGTTCTGGGGACTTGGGTTCAAAACCTGCCACGGCAAATGGTGGATTCTGAATTCAATATAAATCTGGAATTAAGAGTCTAATGATGAAATCGTTGCGGTTTGTTGTAAAAACTTATCTGGTTTCCTGCTATCCAAACCCCTGTGGGGTTGTTTTCATTGGAGAAAATAAGGTTTGGGGGTGACTTGATAGAGGTGTACAAGATGATTAGGGGTTTAAATAGGATTGACCGTGAGAACCTTTTTCCATGTATGGAGTCAGCTATTACGATGGGGCATAGCTTTAAATTAAGGGGTGGTAGGTATAGGACAGATGTTAGGGGTAGGTTCTTTACTCAGCGAGTCGTGTGTTCATGGAATGCCCTGCCAGTAGCAGTGGTGGACTCTCCCTCTTTATGGGCATGTAAGCGGGCAGATAGGCATATGGAGGATAGTGGGCTAGTGTAGGTTAGATGGGCTTGGATCAGCGCAACATCGAGGGACAAAGGGCCTGTACTGCACTGTATTCTGCTATGTTCTATGTTCTATGTTCCAAACCTGGTCTGATCTACATGTGATTCAGATCCACTGTCAGCTGGTTGAATCTTCACTGCACTTTCAATCAAAACCTCCAGGCGGAGGTTCACTATAACCTCCCTACTTTTGTACTCCGTTTAAAGGCCAATCTCCCTTTTGCCTTCCCCATTACTCACTGAACTTCGCTGAAGAGTTCATGTCATCCTTACCACCGGCATTCTAATCAACTGTCTCTACTGCAGTCTTGGCAATAGTACATTCACTTTACTTATCCAAGTAATTCATATACATATTGCAAATAATTTTTGCCCAAGCACTGATCCCTGTGGCACGTTGCTAGTTATAAGTTGCGATTCTGAACATGCCCCTTATCCCTCCTGTATCATTGGTTAGCCAATCATCTATCCATACGATTAGACTGTTTCCAATATCATGTGCATATCATTGGCTCTGCCAGCAAGTCTTGCCAAACTGTCCTTGAAAAAGTGGTGGTGAGCTGCCTCTTAAATTACTTCACAAATATGATGTGGTCTATAATAAAGGTTCAGGAGCGAGTTCCAGGATTTTGATCAATAACATCGAAGTAATGCGTATATGTCACAGTTGGAATGTTGTGTTCACACTTATATCCTCTTGCTGGTTGAAGTGATGGAGTGGAAGGTGCTCTTGAAGAGCCGCCACTCATATAATCAAGCCAGACAGATCGATTGTGGCCAGAGACTCTGCCATTTTGACTTCTCATCAATCTACGTTCTTTCCATCCAAGTTTTAGTCCCATCAAACTGCCACGCAATGCTGTTATGGCCTCAGTAAACTATAATAACGTGAAGATCGCTGGGATGATTTTCGACATCCGACTGCAATATAAACACAGATCATTGTTTCCAGTTTTGGTGGAACAAAAGACATTATATTGGTGGATAATTACAGTTAGTGCATACACAGCTATCCGTCGATATATATTAATTCTGATCATTTCATTGGTCAAATTTCAATTCAGAAACCAAGTGCACTCGGCTGCTTGTAACATAGACAACATGACAAAGTGGCTCATAGGAGGAGAAATGGGACATTGAGAAGGAGTGAAATGTTTGCTTTTGGTCACCTCCACAATTGTTAGAAAAACAGGTTAAAAGGATTCTTAAAAGGTGTCTGAAGTAATAATGCGGCAGCACACTTCAGACAGCGCAAAGTGGAAGATCACTTTCTAGTGGAAGAAAAAGACATATCTTATTTCTGAAAGAACTGGGAAACAGAAGAGGGAATGAAATCTGACTTGGGAGCTGTGTCCTATTTGTTGAGGATGGTGTTTCATCACAGTCTTGGTTTAGAGCATAAGCTCTTCATCAGGAATAAAGGGTGGTCCAAGGGGGCTGAGAGATAAATGGGAAGGAAGTGGGGCTGGAGGAAAGTCAGCCTGGAGTGCAATAGGTAGATGGAGGTAGGGATTGATGGTGATAGGTCAGAGATGAGGGTGGAGCAGATAGGTGAGAAGCAAGGTGGACAGGTTTGACAGGTCAAGAGGTTGGTGTCGAATTGGAAGGTTGGATCTGGGACAAGGTGGGGGAGAGGAAATGAGGAAACTAATGAAATATACATTGATACCATGTAGTTGGAGAGTCCCAAGTCAGAAGGTGAGGTGTTTTTCCTACAAGCGTCAGGTAGCAAGGGTTTGGCAGCGGAGGAGGCCCAGGACTTGCATGTCCTTGGCGGAATGGGAGGGGGAGTTAAAGCGTTCAGCCACAGGGCGTCGGTCGTTTAGTTTTATTGTCCCAGAGTTGCTCCCTGAAACGTTCCGCTTGTTGGCGTCCAGTTTCCCCAATGTTGATGAGACCATATTGCGAGCAATGGACATAATCTTATAAAGAGATTGCATAAATCGTAGCATGCCAGAGTTATTTTCTTTAATTAAATTAAAGAATTTTTTAATTAAATTGGGTGACTGCGTGAAACGGTTTGTTGGTCAGATTTGAATCATCACTCCCAAATGAGACAATGCCATGAACTGCTCTTTTTGTTAAAAACCACAAGTTCTTGATGTATTTTCACAACTTACTGGTATTCGATTCTGCACATTCAATGTCAAACTCTGACATCAGAAATGAAATTACACCATTAATTTTGACTTACAATTTTCGAAGAAACAAATTAATAGCACACAGTCAATACAAAGTCTGATTAATATGAAATTAAATTTGACCAAAAAAATATAAAATCAAGCTGGGAGATAAGAAATGGGGGAAGGGCATAAGGAAGCAATGCAGCATCATAGAAGGTGCTCCTCCAGAGAGTGTATTTTACCAATTACCGCTGCTAAATATAAACACTCTGATATGATCCTCCGGTTTTAATGTAAAACATAGCCCCATACAGGAGGTAACATTTAAATGAGTTAAAAATACAAGCCTTGAGCAAATCCAGCCTCCACCCTTACCCCCCGCTTCTTGGAGCTTGGACCTTCCGCAAGCTCCGGGGGTCGTTGAACTCTTCGGCTCCAGCTGCCACTCCTCCACTGAAGAACCTTTGGGAAGCAGATGCAAAGGCAAGATACAGAACAGAGCACCATTATAAATGAAAGCAGCTTACGAAGACATTGAGCAATAGCATCACATGGTTTTGACCCATCGACCTCTGGGTTATGTGCCCAGCACACTCACGCAGCACTACTCTGCTTCTGGGCACCCAGCAGCTGGATGCTGGATCAGTTTAAAGTAGGTCCTATATCTCTGATAACATCGATACACAAGGCAGTGAAGAAAGGTTTCAGCACACTGGCCTTCATCAATTAGGGAATTGAGTATAGATGTTGGCAAGTTATGTTGTAGTTATACAGGACGTTGATGAGGTTGCACCTGGAATATTGTGATCAGTTTTGGTCCAAATGGTGTTCTGACTTCTGTCGTCTTCAACTCTGTGTTTATCTTGAACTTGATGGGATACTTTGTCCAACTTAGCATGTTTAAACAGTATCGCTCAGAGGGATTCATTTGAAACTTTTCAGGAAGTGAGCTCAATAAGATTGAACTATTCAAATTTACTTGGTCTCTATTTTAAAATTACATCAGGACCAGTAGTCAAGGTCACGTACAGCATGGAAACTGGCCCTTCGGTCTAACTTGTCCATGCTGACCTGATATCCTAAATTAATCTAGTCCCATTTGACAGCACCTGACCCATATACTCTGGCAGCTCATTTCATATATGTACCACCCCTGCATAAAGACGTTGTCCCTTTAATATATTTCGCCTCACACCCTAAACCTATGCCCTGTAGTTCTGGACTACCCCACCCCAGAGAAAAGACCTTGTCTATTACCCTGTCCATGCCCCTCAAGAGTTTGTAACCTCCATTAGGTCACTCCTCTGCTCCGATGCTCCATTGAAAACAGCTCCAGCCTGTTCAGCCTCTCCCTGGAGCTCAAACCCTACAACCCCCAGTATCATTTCTATAAATCGTTTCTCATGGAGAAGTCAACGTTTCAGTCCTGAAGAGGGGTTAATACCCAAAACGCTGACTACTCCACATGCTGGTGCTGCCTGGCCTGCTGTATTCTCCCAACCTCCTGCTTGCAACTTCGGGTTGCAATGTGTAGTGGCTCAGTGGTTACCACTGCAGCCTCACAGCGCCCAGGATCCAGGTTTGATTCCAGCCTTGAATGGCTGTCTGTGAGGAGTTTGCACATTCTCCCAGTGTCTGCATGGGTTTTCTCTGGGTGATCCTGTCTTCTTACATAAACCAAATATGTGCAGGTCATGTGGATTGGCCATGCTTAATTGCCCATAGAGTTAGGTACATTAGTTAGAGGGAAATGGGTCTGGATGGGTTACTCTTCGGAGGGTCGGTGTGGACTTGTTGGGACAAATGGCCTGTTTCCTGTCGCTAATCTCATCTGCACTAATTTTGTCTCTAACGAATGGCAGAGTAGACTCGACGGGCCCAATAGCCTAACTTCTGCTGAAGGACACACAGGTGTTTCAGCAGGGTGGAGGAATTGCTGAAGGCCTTCCCGCACTCAGGTCAGCAGAATGGCCTCCCCCCCAGCCCCCGTGTGGGCCAGCTGGTGCTGGAGGAGCGGATAAAGCCCTTCCCACACTCGGGGCAGGCGAACGGCTTCTCCCCAGTGTGGACGGAGTGGTGCCTCAGCAGGGCTGAGGAATTGCTGAAGGCCTTCCTGCACTTAGGGCAACCGAACGACCTCTCTCCCATGTGGACCCACCAATGGGCCAGCAGATCGGAGGAAAGAGCAAATCCCTCCTGCACGCGGGGCAGAAGAACGGCCTCTCCTCAGTGTGGACCCACTGGTGTCTGAACAGGTGGGAAGAACTGCTGAAGGCCATCTCGCACTTGGGGCTGGAGAACAACCTTCCCCGGTGTGGACCAACTGGTGCGTCAGCAGGGCAGAGGAATCACTGAAGGCCTTCTTACACTCAGGGCAGCAGAAGGGCCTTTTCCCCTCTGTGGACCCACTGGTGCTTCAGAACCCTTTCAAATTTCACAATATCCTTCTGATGGGAGGGAGACCAGAATTGCACACAATATTCCAAAAGTGGTCAACCAATGTCCTCCACAGCCACAACATAACTTACCAACTCCAATACTCAGTCAGGGGATTGGGAAAGCTTTCAAAACCCACAAAAACCAAACAGGAAAGGATGGAGGGACAAACCGAAGTTTTGAAAGTCAGCTTGGAAGCATCAATGAGAAATCGGCGGACTGGGTTTATTGGGTACCCGTTCTCCTTAAATACACTATATACGTATTTCTCTTCTGCTCTTCGTAGTTTCTCTGTGCTGCAGTGTGTAGTGGCTCGTTGAAATAATGTCCTGATGCAGCAACGTTTGTGGGTGTTTGTTTTAAAAAAAATTCTCAAGGTCAAGGACCAGGCTCGCAGGAAAGTAGTCTGACACAGAACAAACAGCCAAGAGGCGAGTCTGCTAGAATATAAGTGTTTTATTCCCCGCAGCGTCGCCACAACCAGGTCTCGTACTTACAACGGGTCTGGTTTATACTCACTCTACGTGTTACCGGAACTGGGAGCCGTCAGTTCTCGTAGAGCGGTTGCCAACAACCCACGGTCGGCGGTTAAACGCAACCCCGGAGCAGACTCTACCGAACTGGAGACTTTTCCAGCTGATATACTCTTTTCGAGATCTAAACATTCATGTGAACAGCAGAGCAAGGCTGAAAAACACATTCCATTCTGGTCACATGCAGATAAGAAGATTCACACGGGAAGGTGTGTAATAAGATTCACACGGGACTAAGCGACACCTTCCATTTTCGGTTAGATTCACACATGTATTGGGACACAATTTTAACCCTTTCACCACATTCCACTGCTTGGCCCAATACATGTGTTACATTATGATTCACACATGTATTGGGACATAATTTTACACCACATTCCACTGCTTGGCCCAATACATGTGTTACATTATGCCCATATGTATTCTTTCTAACAAGCGCCTATGTACACGCCAAATATACAAGCAAGTCAGGACATTACAGCATGTTAAAATCACCAGGACCGCTACCAGGATCGACAAGGGTGGGAACAGGAATGTCCCCGCAGTGGAGGACATACCACTCAATATGTCCCACCAATGATGAGCTGACTCCACGTCCACTACACGGGCAGCATGTACTACCTCCTGTCCATGTATAAAGGTAGACACCGTAACCTTGGTGACATTGGTTTGATGCTTTCGTAATATCTGCTTAAGCTCCTCGGATCGGTTCAATGCTCGCTTAAACCGATCCAGGGAAATGTTCCAAGGATTCATCAGCACTTTCCACTGCACCTTGGTAAAGTGGCGAGCACTGCTATAAGTGGTCAACAGATAGGTCTGATTCTGCCAGTGCCACTGATAGACATTTGAGAGGCATCCCGAGAACGGTGCTGAGGGAAGCATAGGATGTGGATTATTGGTAGCCACACAGAGCGTGTGTGGCCCAATCTGCCACATCATGTCCCTTGGAGTTTCAACAGTCCATTCGCACAGGGCCGTTCCCTTAGTCAAGCAAGGGTCCCGATACCTGTCCATCAGTAGGCAAGTTTTCCCCTGATCAGTCTGTTCACAAGCGGACAGATCATAGGTAATATTGGTATCTGGGCTAAACCACTGTCCCCTTGTCTTCAGAAAATAATATCCAGAAGATGTAATCACTGGTAATACATAATATCGACAGACCGTAACAGTGTGGGTTACATTCATGGTAACAAAGTATCCGTTACACATAGTTGCGTTACACCATGTTCGTTCTGGATGGGTTATCATCCACAATTTCTCAGATACATTCCATATTCCCCTCCACGCTTGTACATTGGGGGATGTTACCACACGCAAAAAGCGTTCTTTCTGTATTTGAGCATGCAACATTTGAATATGACAGGCAGTCCAATTTAACTGAGCCGTAATGTTCTCAAACAGTTCCTGAGTGGCACCCCAGACATCGAGTTCCCATTGCAGAGATCTAATCATTATTTCAGCTGTCTCTCCTTGAGTCATCATTACGGATGGCATCCACCTTCCAATAGTATGTAGTCCTTGTGAGGTGGCCTGTCCCGTGTTAGATAATTTAGTACGGGTTACCTCAGAGTCAATGGCATTCGAGATACCCATAACAGTTCCTGCGCCTCCCAGCAGGGTGTCGTACCACGCTCGTCGCCGCCTCTTGGTATGACACTCGGGTATGAGGGGCAACTGTACCCGCCAATGAACATCAGTGTGCAGTACTGCCCGGGCCATCTGTTGACAAGTTGACATAATAGGGGCCAACTGTGTTCGATGCGACCGCACGCCCCCCGTGGCACCCCTCTTCGGTGCTGGCCCGCCCCGCGTGGGGTTTAATAACGCCTCAGACGGGGCGTTCGTCGAGGGCAGTACCATTATTAACCACATGAATCGATGACGATTCCGAATATCGGTGGCATTGCGCAGCCACAGATCTTCCCCCCGAGCTGTGACGCTCCAATGAGTCCCCGTTGTCCCGCATGTCTGGGTGCGTCGGTCCCACAAACACGTCTTGACTTGGGCATTCACCACCAGGGTGCAATTAGGCGGTATGAACGATATGTCATATTTTTCCCCATCCCGGCGCATGTAGCACTGTGCACACGTGTACAATTGACAGTCGCTGGTGAGAGTCAGAACAACGCACTGCTGACCGGGTTCACATGTAAAATTGTCCTGCGTCCGTCGCTGGCTACTGGCCTCCCACCGCACCTCATGGCGGGCGACCGCTACCAGCGTCCAGGCCGTGATACCGATGCCCTGGAGTGGCCATCCGATCGCGAACATCGCCAATAGGAGTCGCAATCCCCATGACCACCCCATGTTCAAGGCGGAGGGCCAGCCTGCGGGTGCATAGCAATTACAACATTATTTAGGTCTCACGTAAGTAGCACTGGTTCGCCGGGACGTTTGCCCAGGTCGGGTCCCCGGGGTACATAATGGTGACCAGACTGTCCTTCCCCTGTGCTATGATTTCGGCCGGCCTGGGGGGGCCGGTCGTCTGGCGCACCCATACCTTGGCCCCCTTAGTGTCAGTAGACCCAAATCCCCCCGTCCCACGCTCAGTAACCGTAACGGGAGCTCCCGTCTCTTCCACCGTTGTAAGGTTACATGGCTTAATGACCAATTGCGCTATTCTGTCCCCCTTCTGTATCACGTAAGGTTCAGCAGTGATGTTGACCAGGACCACCCCCAACTCCCCTTGGTAGTCCGCGTCAATTACGCCTGCCATCACATCAATCCCCTTTAGTGACAGTCCCGACCGCGGGAGGATATGCCCATAGGTTCCAGGGGGACAAATCAATCCTAATCCGGTCTTAATCACCGTAGGTTTCTGTTGGATCAAAGTCTGGGCAGTTAGTGCTCGTAGGTCCAGTCCAGCCGAAGCCGGCGTGGCCCTTACGGGAATATCAGCTTCCTCAGCGAATCTCCACATTTTAATAGGCTGAGTCTTTGGGGTATCACATACTCGTATCATCCTATTCAAGGGTGTTACCCCATTTCCTAATGGGCGGTTATTAATTTGTTTCACCACCCGAATTAGTTGCTTCTTCCAACCTGTTAAGTCATTGCAACCTCCTGCTTTTCGTAGTGAGGACTTCAGAAGCCCATTCATTCGTTCTATAAGTCCCGCAGCTTGTGGGTGATAGGGTACATGATAAACCCATTCCACGTGGTTATCGTGACACCACTGCTTTACCACCCTTCCTGTGAAATGGGAGCCATTGTCACTCTGGACCTGTATGGGCAATCCATAAAATTGTTCAATCAAATCTAAACATCGCAAGGTAGCCTGTTGATTGTTGTGACGACAGGGATGGGCTACCAAAACCCCAGACATAGTGTCCACAGCTGTACATATGTGGTTACATCCTTGTGAGGAGGGTAAGGGACCCACAAAGTCCATTTGCCAGCTCTGTCCCGGACCATCCCCCCGATGGATATGTCCCATCATGTGTTGGGGCACTCCCTGCCGCTGATGTTGACACTGCTCACACTGGTTTACTGCAGTCTTAACATCATCTACCATAAGATCTATTCCTCGGTCTCGAGCCCATTGCAAGGTTCCTTGCACTCCCCAGTGCCCAGCCTTAAGGTGTGCCCATCTAGCTAGGTCCACTGAGGTGCCCCTTTGCACAATCATGGTTCGGACGATACCATCCACATATCGGTTATGTAGAGCTTCCACATCATTTCGAGATGTATGGGCATCTACGTGGGTGATGTATATGACCAGGTATTGAGCTTTCTCCCATATATCTTCCCATAACTGTTTACCCCATACTTCCCTATTCTGGATCATCCACTGATTGGCCTGCCAAGTTGGCATCCATTGTGTCATGCCGTTAACCACTGACCACGAGTCAGAGAACAAACAAACTCCCATGACCCCTGCTTGCATGACTACCATATGCACTGCTTTTAATTCTGCCCACTGACTACTTTTTCCCTCCCCTAATTCTTCTAGGGTAGTGCCTTGTTTTGGGTTAAAGGCGGCAGCTTTCCATCTACGCTGTCCCGCTTTCCATTGGGCTGACCCATCTACGAACCAAGCCGTGGCTTGTTCATCCGGGGTCAGTTCATCATACCGTTTTCCCATCTTAACGGGTGATTCCTTGTATTCAATCACCTCAAACCGTTTTTCCCCTTCCTCAGGGGCCTCCGCCACTTGCTCATGTAGGACTGACACTCCTTTCTGTCCAGTCCGCACTCTCTCCGACACATACCATTTCCATTTAATGATGCTGCTCTCTTGGGCAGTTCCTATTCGGTGGGCAGTGGGGTCACTAAGTACCCACGGAAGAATAGGGATAGCTGTTCTCATGATCACTTCATGTCCAATGGTCAGGGCTTCGGTTTCCACCAAGCCCCAGTAGCATGCTAATAACTGTTTCTCAAAGGGGGTATACCGTTCCCCTGCCGGGGGTAATTTTCGGGACCAAAATCCCAATGGCTTGCGGGTTCTTCCCTGTTTTTGCCATAAGCTCCAATTGGCATAATCCCCCTGTGCTGAGACTTGCAGTTCTACAGGTCCTGACTGTATCTTTCCCAAGGATATAGCTTGCTGTATCGCTTGCTTGGCCATTTCAAATGCAGTTTGATGGACCTCCGTCCATTCGAACGCTGCCTTTTTCCTCGTAACTCGATACAAAGGTTTTAAAATTTGTCCTAAATGGGGAATATGCTGTCTCCAGAATCCGAATAACCCAATAAATTGCTGCACGTCCTTCTGGGTGTGAGGGACGGCAAAGACCTGAATCTTATTTTTAGCTTTCGCAGTGATTTCCCTTTCCCCCTTGTTCCACACGATTCCTAAGAATTTTACCGTTTGTGAGGGACCCTGGATTTTGGCTGGGTTGATCTCCCACCCATATCCTCGCATATGTTGAACCAGTTGGTCCAGCAATTCCTGAACCTGCTTCTGACTTGTCCCCTGTATCATCATATCGTCAATATAGTGCGAGATCATCACTTCGTCAGGCACTTTAAAGGCAGCCAAGTATTCTGCAACTATCCGGTGGCAGATAGTAGGGCTATGCAGATATCCTTGGGGCAATCGCGTGAACGTGAATTGTCTACCCTCCCAAGTGAATGCGAACTGTTCCTGCCTATCTTCGGGAATAGGAATTGTGAAGAAGGCATTAGCCAAATCAATTACTCCGTACCACACCCCTGGATGATGTTGGATTCGTCCTATAATAGTGACGGCATCTGGGACCGCTGCCGTCAAGGCCGGAGTGTGACGGTTTAGTTGCCGATAATCTACCGTCATCCGCCATGACCCATCGGCTTTATGTACGGGCCATAAGGGGTTATTCCACGCCGTGGTGCATGTTCTAAGCACTCCCGCTTCCGAATAATCCTTAATTGTGGCGGATATTTCTTTATGTCCGCCGGGAATCCTATACTGTCTAAGACTTATTACGCGATCGGCGATCGGGATGGGGAAGGGGTCCATTTTAACCTTTCCCACTAACACCGTCCTACAGCGCAAAGCCATTTTCGTGATTCCAAATTCAAACTTCCCTTGTTGGAGGTGAAGTGTTAAACCGGCCAGAATGTCCATTCCCAGGATCCATTCTCTAACTGGTGTAATGATAATTGAATAAGTTTTAATGGGCATTGTACCTATCTTTAGGGGCAATTGTACTGTTTTTCCTTCAATCAGATTACCTCCCAGCCCAACCAGCGTGACTGGGGTTCCTTTAAACTTATGGGGCGTCCCATAGATTAAGGTGGCCTCCGCCCCTGTGTCCACTAGAGCCATAACGGTTTGGACGGATTTGCGCCAATAGATAGTCAATGATACATGAGGTCGAATGTCGTCTGCTGACCATTGGCTCGTTCGTGGGCAAACCCTTGGGGCTTGGCCCGATTCCTATTGTTCCTCCCATTCATCTTCCCCAGACAGCACTGGGTAAAGACGTTTGCCTCGCCCTTCTTTGTTCTTGCCTTTCTTACTAGTTTTCCGGCCACGCCTATCCACTTTATAACACTCTCGGAGGGGAGGCCGTACCTCCTCCTCCTCCTCGTCCTCCGAGGATTCCCACCGCTGGGAAGTGGAAGTTCTACCCCTTCGAGGCTCATTAACAACCGGACCCCGTGTCTGACATTTTTGTGTTAGTAATTCCACTAGGTCTTCCATAGTGGGTCGGGACTCCGTCTCTACCCGGGACACCTTCAGTCCCTTTCGTCTGCATAAGTCTTTTAATTCCGGTGTAGGTAGGCCATCAATCTCCGATGCTGGGACCTGCGCCCGTATCAAAGCTTGCCACAAAGCACGCCGTGAGGGGCCTTGGTTACTTCCTTGATTAGGGTTTACTTTTCCCCCTGCCCGAGCCTCAGGGCGACGCCCCTCCGTGCCCCCCTGAGAAGCACGGGTTGTGGGTCCCCAATCCCCCAAACCACCCATCTCCCTCATCATACTACGGGCATCTCCTAGGGTTTCTCCCCGTCCACTCAACATTATGGTTAATAACAGTGGTTTATAATGGGGGGGGGGGGGGCAGTCTTCACTAGGTGGTCTCTAGTCTGTCTACTAACATTTGTGTTATCTACCTCGTCCAGCACTCCCAGCAACAGGGCATCCCGCACACACAAACGGGTTAGCCTCTGAACCCCTTCCTTAATTGTTGTCCAAGTTCCTTCCAAGGGGGGCCAATCGGACGGGAAGGGATACTGTTCGGCCACTACCCTGGCATACATCCCAAATAAGGTCCCCATACTGCGATCTATTACCATATCCTTGGCTTGTCTGCGGTACCCCAGGTCTATGGCAGCATCCTTTGCTAATCCACCAAACTTGGGAGCATCCTGATAGTCTACCTGCACTTGTTGCCCCCCTTCCTCGAGGAGCCGAATTAGCCATAGCACTAACGGCTCCCCAGGATTACATCGGGTTTTCTGGGTGATAAACAGCACCTCATCGGTAGTGAAGTCTTCCGTTAATTCAGAGAATTCTGCAGGAGGCTGAGCCCGCGGTAATTCATGCATAATTGCCTCCCCTTGTTCATTCCGTATAGGGTTTCCTTCCTCATCTAACATTACCTCCCGTTGCACTGGGAGACGTCTCTGAACCTGCTTTCTCCTAACCACTGGTTTAGCTTGGAGTACGGGTGGGTCCTCTTCGTACTGATCATCTGAATCTCCCCAAATGTTCCCATCCCAATGATCGATATCCCACCGATCCCCGTTATTTAACTGGGCTACAAACGCCCGTACTTGTACTGGGTCCGGGGTTCGAGGGACCTTCCTTTTCTCTTTCCGTTTCTTAGCAGACAGATACATAATAGTTCGTCCTGCTAGTTCAGTTAATGCTGTCAATTCAGCTTTTAACTTCATAATTTCCTGCCTCAACATAGAGGCATCTCCCGAACTGAGTCCCTGCTCATGTTTCAGGAGGGCTAATTCTGCTTCAGCTTTTTGGCGCTTGTCTGACTATTGTCTACAAGCCGCCGCACAGGCCCACATCCTCCGCTGTACCCCAGGCAAGGGGTTCTTCGGCAGGACTGGGATCCTCTCAAGGGTGGACAGCAGCGACCCTGGGGTTCCTACGCCCTCGGCCTCCCAGTTCTCCGGTCGCCCCCCACCATTTCTCAAACAAACTGCCACGCCATGCCACGGTCCATGCCATCCCGGGACGGTCGGGACCTCCACAGTTTGTTCCTCTGGTTTCTTAGCCTTTTTCCAAAACATTGTTCTGTATCAAAATCTTTCCTCAATTGCGATTGATCCTGCCGACTACGCCAAAATGTTTTTAAAAAATTCTCAAGGTCAAGGACCAGGCTCGCAGGAAAGTAGTCTGACACAGAACAAACAGCCAAGAGGCGAGTCTGTTAGAATATAAGTGTTTTATTCCCCGCAGCGTCGCCACAACCAGGTCTCGTACTTACAACGGGTCTGGTTTATACTCACTCTACGTGTTACCGGAACTGGGAGCCGTCAGTTCTCGTAGAGCGGTTGCCAACAACCCACGCTCGGCGGTTAAACGCAACCCCGGAGCAGACTCTACCGAACTGGAGACTTTTCCAGCTGATATACTCTTTTCGAGATCTAAACATTCATGTGAACAGCAGAGCAAGGCTGAAAAACACATTCCATTCTGGTCACATGCAGATAAGAAGATTCACACGGGAAGGTGTGTAATAAGATTCACACGGGACTAAGCGACACCTTCCATTTTCGGTTAGATTCACACATGTATTGGGACACAATTTTAACCCTTTCACCACAGTGTTGGGACGATTGCTTCTGTGGTTAAGTATTTGGTTTGCGTGTGTTGTTTTTCTGTAGACGCTAGTTTGAAGTTCCCCATTGACTGTTCGCTCTACTGTGACATCTAAGAATTGCACTTTGTTGTTGTTCTCCTTTTCACACCAGGAGCCCCCCTCAGGCCCACCGTCTCACCATTTGGAACACCAATATACAGACTAGTCAAAGGCCTCCACTGAAGACTAAAACACCAAGTCGAAGATTCACGCCACTCCATTTACTCCATCCAAGAATTCCTGAACACCAAAGACACTAAGATAAAAGAGGATGGAACAATGATGTCCTTTGACATAACAGCCCTGTTCACATCCATTAACATCAACATGGCCAAAGAAAACTGAAGACACTACTCGAAGAACCAAAGACACAAACACAGCACCAACTTCATCAGCAAAGATAGCACTGTCAACCTCGTGGAACTGTGCCTTACCACCCACTTCATTATCAGTAACAAACCCAACAAACAAATCAACGAAATACCCATGAAACCACCAGTATCAGGATTCCTAGCCGAAGCAATAATGCAGAGACTCGAACAAACAGCCCTTCCAACGATCCAACCCAAACATTGGGTCCGCTACAGCGAATGACACTTTTGTCATCAAAAAATGAAACAAATTAGAGGAAACCTACAACACCATCAACAATATCCTCGCTGACATAAAATTCACAAAAGAGGAGAACAACAAAGTGCCATTTCTAGATGTCACAGTGGAGCGAACAGTCAATGGTAAATTCAAAACAGCGTCGACAGGAAAACAACTCACACGAACCAAAAACTTAACTACAGAAGCAATCATCCCTCCACATGCAAACAAATCTGAATCAGGACAGTATTTCAACGAGCCACGACACACTGCAGTACCCAGGAACTAGTTTAAATAATTGCACAGCGCATTTAAGAAGAATGGGTAGCCTGCACGCCTAGAAAAGACTTCCCTGACGGGGAATCGAACCCGGGCCGCGGCGGTGAGAGCGTCGAATCCTAACCACTAGACCACCAGGGAGATGCGGGTGCATGCTGTCAGCTCTACTATAAATACTTTCCTGCCCGGAAATCGAACCTCGGCCGCGGTCGTCAGCAAGCTTTCACCTGTGCATGCAACAATGTCATTTCTTGTATCCATTGCTCCCGATGCGGTCTCCTCTACATTGGGGAGGCTGGACACTCCTCGCAGTGTCAAGTCACGGCGCTTGAGGGGATATTTCCAGGACACCCGCAACAATCAACCCCATCGCTCTATGGCCCAACATTTCAACACCCCCCCCCCCCCCCACTCTGCCGAGGACATGCAGGTCCTGGGCCTCCTCCATCGCCGCTCCCTCCCCTCCCGATGCCTGGTGGAAGAACGCCCCATCTTCCGCCGTGGATAAATTCAAACCCAGGCCGTAAATGTGGACTTCACCAGTTTCCTCATTTCCCCTCCCCCACCTTACTTCAGTTCCAAACTTGCAGCACAGCGCTATCCTCATGACCTGTCCTACCTGCCAATCTCCCTTCCCACCTATCCGCTCCACCCTCCTCTCTGACATGTCACCTCCATCCCCACCCCCATTCACCTATTGTACTCTTTGCTACCTTCGGCCCAGCACACCCCCACCCCCAATTTATATCTCCACCCTGGAGGCGTCCTGCCTCTATTCCTGATGAAGGGCTTTTGCCCAAAACGTCGATTTTCCTGCTCCTCGGAAGCTGTCTGACCTGCTGTGCTTTTCCAGCACCACTCTGATCTAAACTCTGGTTTCCAGCATCTGCAGTCCTCACTTTTGACTACCCAATAAACCCAGTGTGCCGATTTCACATCAACAAACTGACACAAGCAGACACAACGTGTGCAGAAACCCTAGCCACATTACTTTA
This sequence comes from Chiloscyllium plagiosum, assembly GCF_037043375.1. Lineage (NCBI taxonomy): Eukaryota > Metazoa > Chordata > Chondrichthyes > Orectolobiformes > Hemiscylliidae > Chiloscyllium > Chiloscyllium plagiosum. The sequence continues at coordinate 35,694,956 of NW_028270165.1, forward strand.
CATAAAAGACATCTAGGAAATGATATCCAGACAACTCAACGCTTTCAGCATCATGGTAGCCCACAAACCTACCAACACACTTAAACAGCCGCTAATGAACCTTGAATACCCTATACAAACAACCAGCAGACGAATGTTATTTACAAAATACCATACAAGGAAATATATACATGAACTCTGCCGCACAGTTCTCTGTGGCAAGAAATTCTGGGATGAGATAAGGAAGATTTTTTTCAGCTAAAACGAATCGGCACTGACTGGACAGCCATTTAAAATCAACGCTGTCAGTCCAGGATGGAAGATCCAACGGGATGAACAGATTTCTTATTTCCTGAAGATTTACAAAGCTGAGACTGGGTTTTGGTGTTTGTTCCCTTTCCACTCCCAAGAGCCGCAGTGGATTGGGCGGTGAGTTGGGGAAAGTGAAATGTGTCCATGAGCAGCGTGTGGGGCTATTTCAGCTTCCCCTCCTCTGACAGCGCTGTGACGTGACTCTGATGTTCTCAGGGACACTTACTGACGCGAGACAGTGAAAAGATTTTCATTCCTGCAGATCTGGAATTCAAACCGTATGCCGGCTTCAGGACAATGAGAACGATTAATTGGGGTGTGTGAAGAAGCTGTGAGATGCATTTCAAACAGTTAGGTGGAGTCAGATGCGTCATCCATGGCGCCCCGGCCCTGTGCGTACCTGACGCCGCCATGCGGCAGAGTTCTGACATTAACATGGACATGCGCAGCAATGGGAACATTCACAATAGCCAAAGATAATCACCATCACTGCTTCCCTTCCATAGGCCCAACTTTGTGAAGCAGTATCTTTCACTGGCAAATAAAACAGCTTCGTCCTCAGGTGCCTGCTTCATTTCGATCACGACTTCACACCCCTCACTGTTCTCGTCTCATTTCCAAACACTTGGCGCATAGCCTCAAAAGTAGCCCTGTGGATATCTGATTGTTCCACCCTGACAGGCAGTGGGTTGCAGATTTCCAACCCCTCCACTGATTTGAATCTTAAATAAGAAACCGGGGAACAGTCTTCCTTTCTTTTTGACGACATTTCTCAACTGTATTCGGCAAGGTTCACACCTGCGTGGGGAAACCGAGGTCGATCTCAAATCCATCGTATTAACCAATCGACCCACGAATAAAGAACCACACTGACAGCTTCATTTCCCAGGTCTCTCTGCCTGTGGAGCTGAGAAAGAGTGAGTTATTGCTGGGTTTGTTTGAATACAATCACTTCACAGGTTTCGAAAGGGGAACATATCTGCACATGGCGAGTCTGGTTGTTTCATCACCTGCTGAGTTTCTCCAGCAGCTCTTCTTTGTGTCTCGGATTCTCAGCATCCGCAGTCCTTGACGTTAGAAATTAAATCAATTCAGCCTCATGTGCAGGAATGAGAATCCTTTCAATTTCCCAAAAAATTGGCAGAGATTTCAAGGCATTTGGGAAAAAAAGTAAAAGTGACATTAGGAAGAACACTTTCTTGTCCCTGTCTGACCGTGACAAGGAGGCAGATTCAAGAACACAAAACGGAATTCGGTGGTCATGTCCAAAGTAACAATGTGGAGATTTCCAGGGAGAAGGCAAAAGAATGATACGAATAGAAACTCTCATTTACTTGCTGTGTAGAACCAGCAGAGCTGAGGTGGGCCTCCAAATGCGCTGTGACACGTGTTGTGATTCAGAGTGAACTCACAGTTCAATCAACGAAAGGTGGGAATTTAGAAAAAGTTTATATTTACACAATCTCCTCACGTCAACGCAACAACAAAATGGTTTAATTATCCGCCAGTGGAGAGAACCCTGTTCCTGGAGATGGGACAAAGAGCTGGCTCAGGGATATCAGTCCACATTGCTCTCTTTGCCACCAGTTCAGAGGGAGAACATTGGAGGGACAAAGGAGTGAATAACGATCTGTGTCGGAGGGTGACTGTTCATGGAGACTATTCCTGGCTAACAATAAGTCGTGTGTAACAGCAGACGATGTGATAACAAGGTCTCGTGTGGACGTGGTAGGGGTCAAGGGCATGGGGGTGTTCGGGTCCAAATAATATTAAACTCGATATTGAAGACTGGAGGGCTGTAGGATTCCAAATGGAAAATGAGGCGTTGGTCTTCCATCTGGAGCTGAGCTTTGCTGGAACACTGCTGCATGCCTGAGACAGAGATGTTGGCCAGGGAACAGGGTGGCGTGTTGAAGAGACAGGCAACCAAAACCTCATCGCCTCTGGGTGGGCTCGAGCCACCAACGTTTCGGTTAACAGCCGAACCCGCTGACCAATTGTGCCACAGAGACAGGCAAGGGCATGGGCTGCGCCATCGCTTAGGGGAGGCTATTAGTGAATTCATAATTCAGCCTCCCCGCCGAGAATTACAATTGTCGTCTATCAGTTTTACTTTTCCAGAATAAAGTCTGGGAGATTTATTGTGGAGACACCGGGGACAGTCTGATCCAACCCTCTGCAGACGCATCCATGTCACGAGGAACTAGCTTTCTTACTCCGGGGCCGTCGCCCTTCGAGCCTTTCCGTGTTTTGCCAGTTCCTGAGTTCTCCCATTGGCTCGGAGGCGAGAAGGTGTTTGAATTCTTGATGTGCAGGAACGACAATTCTTTCAATGTCTCAGATCAGTTCATGTCCCGAGAACATCAGAGTCAATCTCCCGGCCTCTTTAACAAGGGGACGGTGTCTGGACTGTCTCCACTCAGTTGGACAGTTCATCTTTCATTCTCCTCTAAATACGCTTCCCAAAGAGTTTCTAAAGAGTCACAAAGCTGGAGACTGGGATTTCTGTTTTGCTTCATGAACATTTTTCCTTTCCTAACTGACAATATTTTGCCAAAACCTCTTCCCAATTGTACGCCTTGCGTCATGTCCAGGGATGAGGAATTTCCATTTTGGGGAGACATTCCCAAGGTTGGGAATGTTCGCTTTGGAGCAAAGAAGGTAAACTGGAGATTTCCTGGGGCTGTTGGTAATGATGGGAGAAGAAGCGGTGGGAATGGGCAGATTAATGATCAGAAGAATCAATTGCCACTGACCAGAGTCAGTAACCAGAGGATTGAAGTTCTTGAATGAAAAGCAGCACTTGTGCCTAATAAACATAGAGAATACTGCAGAAAGCCAACAGGTTGAACAGCATCTGTGCAAAGGTAAACAGAGCTGACGTTGTGAGGCTGGTACGTTGTTTGTTCAGAACCCGAGATTCCTGCATGGCAATCAATTCCCAGACATGAGAAAACGGGACTTTATTGAGACGGGTTTTGTGAAGTTTGAGCGATAATGTAACCAACAGGAAGTCATTTAAAATCGCCAGCGAAGAAAGCATAGTCAGCAGGTTACCACCTTGAGCAGGGGAGCCCCAAAGGATCTCTACGCCAACACCTTAAGTGTTCGGCCACAACTACACGCCCAAAGTTGTGGTCTAAAATTTCTCATGGAATGGTTCTAACAGGAAAAGTGAGTACTGGGCTTGTCCTGTCCGCGCCATAGCCCCAACGTATCCTGTTCCCCTGGATTTGATCAGGACAGAGGAGGCTGATGGGAGATCGAACTGAACTACACACATTGATGAGGGATAGAGCGGGTGGGAAGGATCCATTCCCATGCGTAGAGAGATTAATCATCAGGGCCGAAAATAAGGAGCCACTTCAAGAAATTGGGGTTCATTCAGCAAAGCTAATGTAGAACTGTTCACAGAAAATTGTGATGAAAGTCTCTCGAGTTATTTTGATGAGAAGTGTTGATGATGCTAATACAATCGGTAGGATGAACGTAGATTGGTAAATGTATTTGGTGACAGTTCTGTTCTAGCCCTGTGAGCGAAACCTGGATGTGAAGGAATAAAAGGGACATTAACAACATCGATCTGAAATTGGATACGTGACAAGAAACAGAGCCATCATTAACAGTTGGCTTTTGAACTGGAGAAGGTTTCTCGTGAAATTAGCTTGAGGCTTGAGGTATGCAAGGTCAAGATAATTTAGGTAAAACACGGAAACGCTATCCTCATTAGCAGACAGTGAAAAGATTACAAGACGCAAATTAAACATTTTCTACAAGTGATACAGGGGACTGGGAAGATAAGTATTATAAACTGTGAACAACAAAGTTCTGGAGCACAACACTTACATTCAAAGACCGAAAACATCCAGGTCCTGATTAATCAGATTGCATTGTGGTGCTTTTCTGCAAAACATCCACTTGCAATGTCCTACAAAAGAGTGACAAAACCCTTCCCTCTCAGCCAAGGATAGAAAATCCGAAGGGATGAACGTTTGCTGATTTTCTGAAGATTCACAAAGCTAAGACTGGTTTTTGGTGATTGTTTCCTTTCCACTCCCAGGAGCCGCAGTGGTTGAGGCGGTGAGTTGGGGAAAGTAAAATGTGCCCGTGAGAAGCGTGTGGGGCTATTTCAGCTTCCCCTCATCTGACAGCGCTGTGGCTTGACTCCGATGTTCTCAGAGACATTAACTGACGCGAGACAGTGAAAAGATTCCCATTCCCGCAGATCGGGAATTCAAACCGTATGCCGGCTTCAGGAGAATGAGAAAGATTAATTGGGGTGTGTGAAGAAGCTGTGAGCTGCATTTCAAACAGGTGGGTGGAGTCAGATGCGTCATCCATTGCACCCAAGCCCTGTGCGTATCTTACGGCACCCTGCTGCAGAGTTCTGACGTTAACACGGACATGGGCAGCAATGGGAACCTTCACAAGGTGAACAACCAAAGATAATCATCGTCACTGCTTCCCTTCCACAGGCCCAACTTTGTGAAGCAGTATCTTTCACTGGCAAAGGAAACACCCTTGTCCACAGGTGCCTGCTTCATTTCGATCACGATTTCATGCCCCTCACTGTTCTAGTCTCATTTCCAAACACTTTGCTCATAGCCTCAAACGAAGCTCTGAGGGTATCTGCTTGTTCCACCCGAACAGGCCGTGGGTTGCAGATTCCCACCAGTCACAATGTGAGTGAAATATTTTTCCCCCTCCACTGATTTGAATCTTAAAGAAGAAGCCGGGGAGCAAGCTCCCTTTCTTTTCGACGACAGTTCTCATTTTGTAGTCGGCAGGGTTCACACCTGCGTGGGGAAACCGCAATGGATTTCAAGTCCATCGCATTAACCACTCGGCCCACGAATACAGAACCACACTGACAACTTCACTTCCCAGGTCTGTCTGCCTGTGGAGCTGAGAAAGAGTGAATCATCGCAGAGTTTGTTTGAATCCAATCACTTCACAGTGATTCGAAAGGGTTAAATATCTGCACATGGCGAGTCTAGGTTTTCATCCCAAAAGGTGAAATGAACTTTCCGTTAAAAACAAAACTAGAAATTGCAGGAGGAACTCAGCAGGTCCGGCAACATCTGTGGAAAGAGAATCAGAGACAACATTTCAAAATTCTGTTTTCTCCGACAGGTACTGTCAAACCTGCCGAGTTTCTCTTTTTGTGTCGGCTTCTCCACATCCGCAGTCCCTTACGTTAGACATTAATTGAATTCAGAAAACCCTTTGTGGAGAGGATTTCCGTTTGGGGAACACTTTCCTGACCCCATTAAAAGCGTTCAGCTTCGAAGCCGAGGAAGAGCAGCGAACACACCGCCCCTGGGTGGGATCGAACCACCAACCTTTCGGTTAACACCCCAACGTGCTGACCAATTGCGGGTGCAGGCTGCACCATCGCTTCAGCGAAGCTATTAGTGAATTCATAATTCGGCCTCCCCGCCGAGAATTACAGTTGTTGTCTACCGTGCAGTCTTGCGAGAGATCCCGGCTTTCTTAACTTGACTTGTACAAAAATGCCCGAATAAACTTCTCAAAAAGAACCTTCGTTAAAAGAGGCTGGGCGTCCTGGAGTACGAATGGGACAGGAAGTAAAATGATTGGAGATAGCATTGAACAGGTTGGCGTATTTACTTCCCTAATTTTCTTATCCCTATACCAATTGGCACGTGGCTTGGGCAGTAATGTTAGTACACACGCTGGAGCAGTGGGATTTGAACCTGAGTCTCAGGGCTCTATGGGAGACTACAGCTGCACCACAAAAAAACTCTGGTAAATAGGTCCTCTTCTGTTAAATGAGACGAAACAGCTTCCTCCTCAACATGAGACACGACCACTGTACCCTCCGTGCCCATTACAATAAATTGAGCCGCCTCCTGTTGAATGAATGAGTGCGAACCCCTCTCCGAGCTCCAAGAAGCGGCGGGCCCGGCTGGAGGCTGGATTTGCTCAAGGCCTGTATCTATTAACTTATTTAAATGGTACCTCCTGTATGGGAGTATGGTTTCCATTAAAACCGGAGGGTCATGTCAGAGTGTTTGTTTATATTTAGCAGTTGTAGTTGGTAAAATACACTCCCTGGAGGAGCACCTTCTATGATGCTGCATTTCTTGCCTTCTGCCCTTCCCCCATTTGTTATCTCTCATCTCGATTTTACATTTAAAGCCAAATTTAATTTCACATTAATAAGCCTTGGTATTCACTGTGTATTATTAATTAATCTGTTGGATTGTTGTAAAACAAAATTAATGGTGTAATTTCATTTATGTTGTCTGAGTTTGACATTGAATGTGCAGGTGTGAATGCCAGTAAGTTGTAAAAATAAATCAAGAACTTGTGCTTTTTAAACAAAAAGACGAGTTCAATGGTATTACTGGCATTGTCTCCTTTGAGGATGATGATTATAGTCTGACCAACAAACCATTTCATGCAGTCACCCAGTTTAATTAAAGTCTTTTGGAAAATAATTCTGGCAGGCAAAGATTTATACAACCCAAAATACGGTTGGTAATCATGTGTATTCTTATCTTTTAAGCCGTAACAGATGGCATTGCGTGGCGGGTTGAGACTGAAACTTCGCTGGAAAGAATGTAGATTGATGAGGGAAGTCAAAATGGCAGAGTCTGGGGCCACAATCTATCAGTCTGGCTTGATTGCATGAGTGGTGGTTCTTCAAAAGCACCTTCCAAGTCATGACCTCAACCACCAAGAACAAGCAAATGTGAACACAGGATTCCGACTGCAAGATATATCGCATTGTTTCTTTGGTATTGAACAAAATGCTGGAAATCACTCCTGAACATTGGTGCAGTCCACACCATATTTGTGAAGCAATTTAAGAAGCAGTTCAGCACCACCATTTCAAGGTAAGTTTGGGAAGAGTTGTTGGCACAGCCAATGATATTCACATCTCATGAAATAGTAAGCAAAGAGCCCACGGTGTTGGGAGGCTGTATGTTAGCATGGATAGAGGATTGGCTAACTACCACAGTTGTGGTAAGTGGCATGTTCAGGATGACAACTTGCAACTAGTGGTGTACCACAGGGATCAGCGCTGGGGCCAACATTATTTACAATATATACACGAATTACTTGGATAAGTAAAGTGAATGTACTATTGCTAAATTTGCAGAAGAGACAGTTGATGTGAAAGCAGGTGGTGAGGATGACATTAGCTATCTGGAGAGGGATATAGACAGGCTAAGCAAATGAGCGAAAGCTTGGCAGATGGGAAAATGAGGTAATACAGTTTGTTAGGAGGTGAAGAAGTGAATATTAAATGGAGAAAGCTTTAGAATAGAGGGATTTGGAATCACGTCCACGAATCTCTTCATCCAATTTCAGTGAGTAATAGGGAGGTAAATGGGAGGTTGGCCTTTTCAATAGAGTAGAAATGTAGGGAGGTTATAGTGAACCTATGTAAGGCATTAGTCAGGCCACAACTGAATACTGTGAATCGTTTAGGGCCCTTTACCTGAGGAAAGATATATTGGCATTGGAGGCAGGCCAGAGAAGGTTTACCATGATGATACCAGGGATGGAAAGAATGTCTTATGAGGAGAACTGAATAGGTTGGACCTGTGCTTATTAGAAGTTAGAAGAATTAGAGGTAACCTTATTGTCACGTACAAGATTCTGAGGAGACTTGACAGGCTAGACGTGGAAAAGTGGGTGAGTCTGGGACCAGAGGAAGTAACCTCCAAATAAGAGATTGCATGTTTAGGACAGATAGGAATTTCTCCTGAGGGCAGTAAATCTGTGGAACTTGATACTACAGAGGGCTGTTGAGCCTGGGTTGTTACGTGCATTCAAGGCTGAGATAGATTTTTTTTAACCAGTAAGGGAATTGAGGATTATCGGGAAATGGCAGCAAAATGGAGTAAATGTTTCCCAGAATTATCGTGATCTGAATAAATCGTAGAGTCAACTCAATGGGCTGAATTGAATAGTAAATAGTAAGGTGGAAAAGGATGCAACTGGCAATTACAGACCAGTCAGTGTTGGGAAGCCTAGAGATTGTAGGGAGTTGGTGGCATTTGGGCATTGTTACTGGATTTAACATCTGGAGTTTCAAATTGATGCTGCTATGGCCTCGATGCAATTTGAAATCAATTTATGTATCTGGAATATAAACTTATCGCTGCTTTGGTGATCTTATCAATTGTCATAAGTACCTATCTTGTTCACTAATAACCTTTTTTAAGGAAGGAAATCTTCGGTCCTTCCCCGTTTGGTGAATGTGTCACTCTTGATCCAAAGTCATGTGGTTGACTCTTAACTGCCCTCTGAATTGGCACTTGGTTATTTTTTGGGAGACCAAGTGTCACGTTCCATGAATGAATAATGAAAAATATTCAGGACAAGATTGTCAATGTCACTGTCAGTGAAGGGAAGATTGTGATCTCGTGATACTGGTTAAGTAGCCCAGAGATCTCGGTCTTCTGAGAACAAAAATTAAGATCCCATCATGGATGCTAGTGGACTTTATTTTCAACGAATAAAAAGATCTGGAAGTGAGAGTTGTCTCTGTACTGGCAACCAGGAAACCATTATTGGCTAAGACAATGAATTGCAGATGTTGGAGATCAGCAACAAAAGGCACAATTGCTGGGGAAATGCAGCAGGTCTGGCAGCATCTGTGGAAAGAAAACAGTCAATGTTTTGAATCCAGCCTAATTTTGAAGGGCCACCGGACTCAAAACAGTAACACGGTCGTCTCCTCATAGATGCTGCCAGAACTGTTGTTTTTGTCCAATCATTACAGAATGTTGTGAAAGTGTTCTTTTAGGGAGGGAAATCTACCACTCACAACCCTACACACGCGTGCACACGCTCACACCACATGACTCCAGACCTACTACAATGTGGTTGACTCTCAACTGCCTTCTCGCATGTAGCCAATTGCTCAGTCCAAAGGCCATGAGAAATGGGGAGCAAATGTTGGACGTGCTAGGAACAATCCCATCCCTCAAAATATTTTCTTATATATTATAAAGCATAGGTTAATGAAGGACAACCAAAACAAACTGCTATTGGAAAGCCATGCCCAACTAACCTGATTTGCTTGTAGTTATAAATATTGTTTTAAAATCCTCTTCAGAGAAGACATTGGTTCCATCATTGTTGCAATACTGGATGCAATTCTTTGCTTTCTGCTGCAGGAAGGGTGTTGTGAAACTTGAAAGGGTCAGAAAACATTTACAAGGATGCTGCCAGGGTTGGAGGGTTTGAGCTACAGGAAGAGGCTGAATACACTGGAGCTATTTTCTCTGGAGCTTTGGAGGCTGAGGGGTGACATTAAAGACATTTATAAAATCATGAGCGACATGGGTAGGGTAAATAGGCAAGGTCTTCTCCCTTGGGTTGGGGGAGTCCAAAATTAGAGGGCATAGGTTTAAGTTTAATGGCAAATGGAGCTTAATATAGATAGGTGTGAGGTCTTTGGCGGCACGGTGGCACAGTGGTTAGCACTGCTGCCTCACAGCGCCAGAGACCCGGGTTCAATTCCCGCCTCAGGCGACTGACTGTGTGGAGTAAGCACGTTCTCCCCATGTCTGCGTGGGTTTCCTCCGGGTGCTCCGGTTTCCTCCCACAGTCACAAAGATGTGCAGGGTCAGGTGAATTGGCCATACTAAATTGCCCGTAGTGTTAGGTAAGGGGTAAATGTAGGTGTATGGGGTGGGTTTCGCTTCGGCGGGTCGGTGTGGACTTGTTGGGCCGAAGGGCCTGTTTCCAATCTTGTCTTACATTTTGTATAGTCTTAATCTAATCTTGTCTTACATTTTGTATAGTCAAATCAAGGTAGGAATTTCATGGTGAATGGTAGGACCTTAAGGAGTGTAGTGGAACAGAGGGATCTTAGAGTACATGTTCACAGTTCTCTGAAAGTGGAGTCTCAGGTAGAAAGTTATGGCACACTGGCCTTCATCAGTCATGGCATTCAGTATAAAATACCGAATTAGAGTCGAGATAAGCACCTAATAATAACACATACCAACAAGCACCAAATCTGTTTCATATGCAGTATTTCAAACCAAGAGATGTAAGGGTGCAGGTTCATAGCTCCTAGAAAGTGGAGTCATGGGTAGACAGGGCAGTGAAGAAGACTTTCGGCATGCTTGCTTTCATCAGTCAGAGCACTGAGTACAGGAGTTGGGATGAATTGTTGCAGCTACCACAGATTCCACACTTCAACACCAGACGTGACCCTGCCCTCCCCTGACTGACTGCCCCTTTGCATATCAGGGGGAAGACACCCCTTTAATTGTGATGATCAGAAAACATGCCATCCTTCAAAACAAGGGCTGTGTTCACAAATATTTGGACAGAGGAAGGAAGTTGCAGTTTGGGTGAAGATCAATCTTCATTCAGCGAGGGAGGGGAAGAGCAGCAGCAGCTTCAGAAGTTCATGGTCAAACTTCTGAAAAGACCTCGTCTGATTTGCAGTTGTTCTTGGGCTTATAATATCGTACTGCAGCATATTGTAGATCTTCAGTAAGAGTGTCAATACTGCACGACAGAGGTCCATTCAGCAACTTGAGTCCATGTGAACTCTTCGTGGAGGTATGCAGTCTGCCCCATAACCCTGTTGGTTTACAGTTACATATAGATCTACACAAAGATCTTTGGGATTGAGAGGAAAGAATGTTCCACAGTAACTAGAATTACGTTCAGATTTTCTATCATGGACTGACTGTGATGACCTTTGCAATCACTTCACAGGAATATTACAAGAGAAGAATTTGGCGGCAGAAATCTCAGACCAAACATCAGATCAAAGTCTGACAGTCACTTGATTCACGAGGACGTGGATATTGATGGCCTTGAAAACAAATGAGAGAAGGTCTGTCAGCTTAGTTAGGTTTTAAACGTCAGTGTGACTGGAAACTCAGAGTCTCACATACCCACACACCAGAGTAGTGACTGGAACAAGTTTTACAGACTGAATGAGAGTGTTCCAATTATCAGAGGGTTCACCAGTAACACCACACATATGCTGTAAGCGTGAGCGAGTTTTCAACTGATTGTTAAGGTCTGAGACAGACGAGGGCACCTGCACCATGGAGAAACCGTGGAAATGTGGGGAGTGTGGGAATGGTTTCCCTTCGCCATCTGTGCTGGAGATTCATTGGCGTTTGCACACCGAGCAGCGGCTGTTCACGTGCACTCAGTTACACCACCTCCTGGCCCACCAGAGGGTCCACACCAGCAAGAACCCGTTCATCTGCCCCGTGTGTGGGCAGGGCTTCACTCAGTCTCACCACCTGCTGCCGCACCAGCGGATGCACACCAGGGAGAAACCGTTTTCCTGCTCCGTGTGCGGGAAGGGCTACACCCAGTCGTATCACCTGCTGCTCAGCTTCCGCGTCCACACTGAGGAGAAGCCGTTCACCTGTCCCACGTGGAGCAATAACTTCTGTGATTCCTCCACCCTGCGCAAACACCAGCGCATCCACACCAAGGAGCGGCCGTTCACCTGTCCAGTATGTGGGAAGGGCTTCACCCAGTCGTGCAACTTGTGGAGACACCAGCAACTTCACAAGTGAGATGGTGCAGGGATTCGGGTGGGACTCTGCTGTTACCGCTGCTGAGAGTCACATCTTGAACCCTGTTTAGTGGGTGAAGTGGGAGGGGTAAGGAGTTCCTTTATGCTGAATGGACGCTCTCTCACCCACTTTACTTCCAGTTGGGGCTGACGCTCTCTGAGCCTGGGATTGCAGCTTCCCTACGGAAACAGTCCACAGAAGCGGCTGAAGTGCAGGTAGATCTGAAATAGATACATTTGTCTCTGTCCCATTGAGTCTCCAGCACAGTCGATCCAATTGGCCTCTGTCAGTGTTTATGCTCCACCTGAGCCTCCACCCACCCCTTCATCAGCATACAGGTATCCCCTGCTTTTTGAAAGTTCACTTTACCCCCTGCCCCCTCCCCGCCCAAGCCTGTGCCAATTCTTAATCCTAACTTAGACCTGCTATTGATTTCCGATGCGTGGTTTCTGTCCCTGTATACACCTCCCATTAATGTGTCTATCCAGATACACCTTAAGTGTTGCTAAGGTGCCTCTTACCACTACATCCACTGGCAGTGCATTCCAGGCATCCACCATCCAACTGTGTGAAAAATCTTCCCTTTCAATTCTCCCCCAGACTGTCCCCTTCTCGCCTTGAACTTGCCCTCTTGTAGTTGACTTTTCCACCCTGGGGGGCCGGGGGAAGCCTCTGACTATCTAACAGACTATCTGGCCCAACACCAAACATCCAAAGAATAATCCACACAGACCCATTTCCCAACCCCTATTACTCGGACATTTACCCCTGAATAATGTACCTAACTTTCACATTCCTGAACACTCTGGGGCAATTTAAGCACGGACAATCCAACTTAACCTGCCAATCCCTGGGCATTGGGATAATTTAGCATAGCCACTCCACCATAATCTACACATTTGGATTGTGAGAGGAAACCAGGGGAAACTCATATCGACACAGGGAGAATGTGAAAACTCCACACAGACAGTCACCTGGGACTGAAATCGAACCAGTTTCCCTGGCGCTGTGAGGCATCAGTGCTAATGATTGAGCCACCACGCCGTCCCCGTCCAGTCAATCTGTGTGTCTCATTATTTTGATGAGGCCATCCCTCTGCCTCCATCTTTCCAGTGAAAATAATCCAGGTTCACACATCTCTTCTCATAATGAGACCTCCAGACCAGGCAATGTCCGAGTGAACTTTCTCTATACCCTCTCCCAGAGCATCCATGTCCTTCTGGTAGTGTGGGGGACCAGAACTGCACGCAATATTCTAAATGTGACCGGAATAAATAGCTGTAACATAACTCGCCAACTCTGACATTCAAGGCAAACGTGCTGTGTGCCTTCTTGATCACGTTACCCGCTGGTATTGCCACTTTTGGAGATCTATATGGCCAGATCCCTCTGTATGCCAGTGCTTCTATGTGGTCTGAAATTTATCGTACAATTCTTGTATTTCCTATGTATCTGTATCCAGCTTCACCTTAATTGTGTTCCCCTCTTTATCTCTTTTCCCCCATTCTCACCCCTCCACACATCAGCATATCATAAGATTGTAGGAGCAGAAATTATGCCATTCAGCCCATTGAATCTGCTCCACCATTCAATCATGGCTGATACGTTTCTCAACCCCATTCTCCCCGTAATCTTTAATCCTCTTGATACTCAAGAACCCAGTTATCCCATCTTAAATATATTTAACGATCTGGCCTACACAGCCTTCTGGGGCAGTGAATTCCATAGATACACCACTCTCTGTCTGAAGAAGTTCTCCTCATCTCCGTTCCAAAAGATCTTCCCTTTACTTGAAGGCTGAGCCCTCGGCTCCTATTTTCTCCTCCCCATGGAAATATTTTCCCAACATCCACTCTGTCTAAGCTGTTCAGTATGCTGAAGGTTTCAATTAGTTCCCTTGTCATCTTCTAAACTCCATTGAGTAGAGACCCAGAGTCCTCAAATGTTCTTCATATGTTAAGCTTTTCAATCCTGGGACCTTTGTCATCAACCTCCTCTGAACATGTTCCAGGGCCAGTACATCCTTCCTGAGATATGGGGCCCAAAACCGTGTACAGTACTCCAATTGTGGCCTGACCGGAACCTTATACATCCTCAGAAGTACATCCCTGCTTTTATATTCAAGTCCTGTCAAAATAAATGCCGTTGTTGCATTTGCCTTCCTAAGTACTGACTCAACCTGTAAGTTTACCTTGAGAGAATCCTGGGCTAGAAGTCCCAAGTCTCTTTGCTCTTCGGATTTCTGAATTTTCTCTGCATAATCCTTCTGTTCCAGGGTAGCAGCAGAGACTTCCAGACACACTGATTTGTATTCCGGGATATCCAGGGATCTCAAGAACTGCCAGTATCTCAGGAGGAATCGTTATTCTGGGAGGAGGCAGAGAGGAGCGTGGTGTGCACCTGTAAACTCCAGAGCTTCCCAAACTTCACGGGTCAACAATAACGCTTTCTGGACCAAGAAACGAAAGGGCTGACGAGAAACTGTGACACCACAGGAAGTGAAATTAGGCCATTCAGCCCATTGAGTCTGCTCTACCATTCATTCATTCTTGAGTATCAAGGGGCTCAAAGGTTACAGGGAGAATGGGATTAAGAAACATATCAGCTATGATTGAATGGCAGAGCAGATTCAATACGATAAATGGCTTATTAACCATCCCTGGGAAGAAGGAGGCAACACAATAAGTTGTTTCTTGGGACAGGTAAGATAATGTTATTTAATAATAGTGTGACAAAAGTACAATTAATTCTGCCTGTAGAAGGAAAGCCCTGACATAGCGGGGTTAATTGCAGGGCAGACTGTTTCAAACAGACAGCTAACCCTCAAGGATAAGAAGGTAAGCTACAGACCTGAGGTCTCCAGCAATGTGAGGTGATGTTAGAGTCTTAAAAAAAAGTCACACCACAGATTTGAAATTGAGGAAACGCCACCAAAATTCAACTCCAGAATGATGCAGCCGCAGCAGTACTCAGAAGAATAATACCGCATCAAACCCCTGGAACTTCCAGAGATGGGCAACTTCTGTGGAAACCCATTTAAATTCAGCCATCAACTGGATGATAGCCAAGTTGGGGGGGGGGGGGGGGGGGGGGTGGTGAAGCTGAATGAACTTGAGGGGTTTTATTTGTGGTTGCTACATGCAATAAAGTGCAAATCATTATTTCAGCAGTTGATTCTCTGTGCGGTTTCTGAGTCAGGAGCCAAATTAAGGTGATTCACCCACAACCACACTAAGAGGCTGGGAGAAGGATTGACTCCTTTGCATTCAAGAGAATGTCATCAATACTGTTACAAAGCGAAGACTGAACCCCCCTCCCCCCTCACCAAGATCTCAAACTGAAACGTCCAAAGAGTGGCACGTTGCCCTTTAATCTGTAAAGTCAGTGTGATAAGTGGTGTAACCTGCTGTAGTGTTAAAAATAAATCCCTGACACTTTAAAATCGACAATCAGCAATTTATTTAGCCAACTCTCACGGTGAACAAATGAATAAAACTACTAACAAACTGAATAAATCCGTCCTAACTACTGGGTATTCTGGAATAAATCAAGATTCTTCTGGTATGCTGTTCCAATCAATACATGTCCCACTCAGATAACATAAAATAGAATTTAATCTCTCAGATTACAACCAGGTTATGTGTCTTCCGGAATATTCTGTGCCATCTTCTGTCGGGGATGCCTCCTCCGATTCCTCTGTCAGGAATGCCCTTCTCTGTTTTTCTAAATGATGCTTTCTCTAATACACAGATGACTGAGAGCGCCAATTCTTTATGATAGGATTGGTCCTGTTGTCAAAACTTTAGGATTTAAATTTAATAAGTTTTTGGTAGCCAAGGGGGCTGATTTAAATTGATTGGTGAAATTGAAAACCGTTTTCTTGTCCTGCTAACTGTACAGCCTTCTGTTACAAACGTTTCAGTTCAGGTGCTTTTTGTTGTGATCATGCTGCTCCTTTAAGAAGATTACGTTGTTGGTTTATTTTCAGGAGGAGTTGTAAAAGGCAGAGCTTCCCATTCGTTTAGGATTAAGGATTTCGCTAATGGTTAACAGATACTGGCTAAGGCAAGAATCCGGGAAAAGGGTTTGACATTTTGTTTTCTAAAACACTTCTACGATGAAAGGGCAGTTGTCCCATTCTTTTCCCCTGGTTTGGGTTTTAGCAAGCAGTCTGTCTGAAGCTGCTGCAGGAAGAGATGTTTCCTGATTCAACAGATGTTTCTGGCTGACTCTGAAGCTTCAGGGAAAATTGTACCAGCGTATTCAGCCTCTCCCTGTAGCTGAAACCTTGCAGCCCTGGCAACATCCTTCCAAACCTTTTCTGAACCCTTTCAATTTTCACAATGTCTTAAAAAGACGTCACCTTTGCTCGACTAATGTGGGAGAATTTTCTGCATGACGCGTTGTGTCTGAAAGAGCCCTCCCCTGTGCTGTGACAGAGCTGCAGTGACTTTCAAAAGCCTGACAAATGCTGTTATCAGTCAAAGATTCATTGGGAGAAGCTTCTCAATCATATCTGTAAATGGAGAAAGTGTTTTTAATAATGAGACATGAATAAAGTGCTGCATTAATCTTTAGTTCTGAAGATTTACTCATACATCTCAAAACAGAGCATATGAACCCGCTCACAAGAAGTCTACGGGAATGTAAGACACCACTGCATATTTCCTGACCAGGACCGACTTTACACAGAAAACATGGACATTTTAATTGAATGGGGTGCCATTCGTTTTAAGATCAGGTGAACTTAAGAGGCACAGCATTGGCTTAGAAATGAGAGATCCTTGACACACACACAGCCAAAATCATCACTGCCATTATTATCAAATTAGAATTTAGGCTGGATAGGCTGGGATGTTTTTCCACTGGAGCAGAGGAAGTTGAGAGGCAATATTTTCAAACCATGAGGGGTAGAGTTAGCTTAATGGTAGCTGTCTCTTCCCGAGGGGGAGGATTTCAAGAGCAAGGACGCGTTTTTATGGCGAGAGGAGAAAGATGGAAGAAAAGATGTCGGGCAAAATATTTACAGAGTGTAGTTCGCCTGGGGAAACAGCTGCCAGTGGAAGTGGTTGAAACAGGTACATTAACAATATTGAGAAGGCGTTTCAACAAATACATGGGTAGGAAAGCTTTAGAAAGATATGGGCCAAGTGCAGGGAAATGAGGTTCGTGTTGACAAACATTTTGGTCAGCATGGACCGGTTTGGGCTGAAGGGCCTGTCTCTGTGCTATAGTACTCGATGACTGGCGTCTCTTTGTAACTCTGACAGTGTTGAGTTTCCACATGAACCAGGAAAAAGTGAGGACTGAAAATGCTGGAGATCAGAGTTGAGAGTGTGGTGCTGGAAAAGCACAGCAGGTCAGGCAGCACCCGAGGCGCAGGAGAATCGATGTTTCAGGCATAAGGACATCCAGATGAATATCTCACTAAATCATGCTGAATAAAATCTGATCTCATTCGTCAACTCTGATGTGGAGGTGCTGGGGGTGGACAGGTCAGAAGTCACACAACACCAGGTGAGAATCCCAATAGATTGATGTGAACTCATGAGCTTTCGAAGCACTGTTCCTTCATCAGGTGAAGTGATGAAGGAGCAGCACTGATGAAGGAACAATGCTCCCAAAGCTTGGGATTTCAAATAAACCTGTTGGACTGTAACCTGGTGTTGTGTGACTTCTGACTTCAACTTCAAATGCGCATTCATGTTGAACTTGATGGGATACTTTATCCAACTCGGTATAGTTAAATCATATCGCTTGGAGGGGTTCATTTGAAACCTTACAGGAGGTGAATTCAACAAGATTGAATTATTCAAAGTTACTCAATTCTAAACTTACATCAGGACCAGTAGTCATAGAGAGGTACTGCGTGGAAACAGATCCTTCAGTCCAAATCGTCCACGCTGACCAGATATTCTAAATTAATCTAGTCCCATTTGCCAGCACTTGGCCCAAATCCCTCTAACCCTTTCTATTCATGTCCCCAAACAAATGTCTTTTAAATTCTGTAATTCTACCAGCCTCCTCCACTTCCTCTGGCAGCTTATTCCATACACGCACCACAATCTGCATGAAAAGTTTTCCCTTTAGGTCCCTTTTAAATCCTTCCCCTCTCACTCTAAACCTATGCCCTCTAGTTCTAACAACATCCTGATAAATCATTTCTGATGGAGATGTCAACGTTTCGGGTAGAACCCTTCTTCAGTCCTGAGGGATAATACCTGAAATGCTGACTTCTCCACCTCCTGGTGCTGCCTGCCTTGTTGTTCCCAGCCTCCTGTTTGTCTATTTTAGATTCCAGCACCTGCAGTTTTTTATTTTGTCTCTAACAAATGGTGGAGCAGATTCGATGGGTCAAAATATCCTAACTTCTGCTCCAATGGTCTTGTGGTCTTAGGTTTGTCCGAGTCCTGGGCTTAATGAGCAGCAGCGCCCACTGGAAGCAAGGTTCATAGAAACATAGAGCCACTACAGTGTGGAAATGGGCCCTTCAGCCCAACAAGTTCAGAGCGACCCTTTGAAGAGTAACTCACCCAGACACATTTTCCTACCCTATCACTCTGCACTTACCCCTAACTATTGCACCACACCTACACATTCATGAACACTATGGGACTATTTAGCTTGGCCAATTCGCCCAAACATGCGCACGTTTGGACTTTGGGAAGACACTGCAACACGCAGAGGAAACCCACGCAGACACAGGGGGGAATTACATGCAAACGCCACACCGACAGTCACCCTGAGGATGGAATTAAATCTGGGTCCCTGGCGCTATGAGGCAGCAGTGCTAACCACTGAGCCACCACCCCCCCTCCCCCTCCCCCTCCCCCCCCCCACTCCCCCAGTAGAAAATAAAAAAGCCTACCAACTCTCCCACAACCCCACTGTCAGAAAGGGCAGGAGGTTCAGTCCTGGGGGTGACCCTCAGCAGCATTACCGGCAAAATCTGATTGTTAGGAACATTGGTGCCTCCGCTGGTGCTTGTTCAAGCTGCAGGACATTGTGAACCTCTGCCCACACTCGGGGCAGGCAAATGGCCTCTCCCCAGTGTGGACCCGCTGGTGCATCAGTAGAGTGGAGGAGACAGCAAAGCCCTTCCCGCACTCGAGGCAGGTGAATGGCCTCTCCCCAGTGTGGACCCACCGGTGTGTCAGCAGGTGGGAGGCCTGGGTAAAGCCCTTCCCGCACACAGAGCAGCTGAAGGGCCTTTCCCCAGTGTGGACCCGCTGGTGCTTCAGCAGGTCGGAAGAGCGTGTAAAGCACTTCCCGCAGACAGAGCAGGTGAATGGCCTCTCGCCGGTGTGGACCCGCCGGTGGGCCAGCAGGTCAGAGGAATCGCTGAAGGCCTTCCCACATTTGGGGCAGGGGAAGGGCTTCTCACCGGTGTGGACCCGCTGGTGAATCACGAGGTGGGAGGAGCGAGTGAACACCTTCCCACAATCGGGGCAGCGGAAGGGCCTCTCCCCTGTGTGCACCCGCTGGTGTCTCATCAGGGCGGAGGAATCGCTGAAGGCCTTCCCACACTTGAGGCAGCTGAAGGGCTTCTCCCCTGTGTGAACCCGCAAGTGCCTCAGCCGGGCGGAAGAATCGCTGAAGCTCTTCCTGCACTCAGGGCAGCTGAAGGGCCTCTCCCCTGTGTGCACCCGCCGGTGCCTCAGCAGGGCGGAGGAATCACTGAAGGTCTTCCCGCACTCAGGACAGGAGAATGGCTTCTCCCTGGTGTGACTGCGCCGATGTGTCTCCAGGGCAGATGGGACACGGAAGCCTTTCCCGCAGTCGCCACACTTCCATGGTTTCTCCAGGGCCGAAGCTACAGTTGCACACAAACGCATGTATGTCCCCTCCCTGCCTTGAATTCCTCTTTCCAGGTCAGATAACTGTTTCAGGCTCCACACTCAGTGTGTTGCTGCAACAGTAGGGTCTCTCTTCCAGTCCCACTGTTGCTGAAAACGTACTGAAACAGGAACCAATTGGATCACAGTTGAAAATTGTTGCAGTCCTGATGGATTGAGTGACTCACAAATGCTGGAGAATCAGAGTCGAAAACTGCGGGTCAGGCAGCATCTGAGGAGCAGGAGAGTCAATGGTTCAGGCATAAGCCTTTCATCTGTTGATTTTGAAACTTCATCTTCAGATCAAATACTCTGAAAAGAGATTACAAAAGTCATCACTGTCAGTCCAGGGTAGAAATTCAGAACAAGCAATTCTACTTTCTGCAGAACATTCTTTTCTTTTGTTATTCCACAAAACTGAAAGCACCATCCCTCTCTCTCTCTCCCTCTGTTCTCACTCCATTCTAATTCTCCTGAAAGTGCTGATTCAGGATCTGACAGGGACAGAAGAGCAAAACAACTGACACCTCTCTGAATTTTGGATACCTCCACCTGAAAATTAATAAAATTCCACGACATTGGGATACTGTTGAGAGTGAGCAGGTCTGATTTTTGGAAGTAAAAATATAGTGTGTAAATTCAGGATGAACCTGCAATGCAACTTCTTGGCAACCAATCAGACACAAAATGGTTAACGTGCCCCCACAGGGGTGGGGGAGTTTTAGAATGAGACATCAAGGCTATGACACCAGAGAGAAATTGAACAGACTGGCGTGGCAAACCAGAGTCATCTAGATATATAGCACAGAAACAGGTCCTTTGGTCCACTGGTCTATGCTGACCAGATATCCTCGCTGAATCTGGTCTCATTTGCCAGCATTTGGCCCATATCCCTCTAAACCCTTCCTATTCATAAACCGATCCAGATGCCTTTTAAATGTGTCATAATTATACCAGCATCTACTACTTCCTCTGGCAGCTCTTTCCTTACACGCGCAATCTTCTGCATGAATTGCCCCTCAGGTTCCTTTTAAATTCCTCGCCCCCTCCCCGGGCCACCTCACCCTAAACCTATTACTCTATAGTTCTATACTCCCAGAGAAAAGAACTTGTCTATTTACCCTATCCATCCCTCTCTTGATTTTATAAACAATGGAAGCATCAACAGCTCAGGGCGGGGATGGGGAGGGGGGGTGGGGGAAGGAAGCTGAATGTGCTAGAGCCAACGCGGAAGAATTGATTTTATTTGTGGGAATCAAGTGCATTTTAAAAATAAAAACAAACAAGATATCTGTCCCTCCCCTTTCCCAATCTCCCAATGCTGTCCTGAACACAGAGTGAGAGAATTGGGGGCAGGAGTTGGCCATTTGAGCCTGCACCAACATTGAACACATCATAACTGAATATGAATATACCTACAGCCAGGTGGATAGATTGAGTTTTCTTTCACTGGAGCAGAGGAGATTGAGAGGTGACCTTATAGAGGATTGTAATATCATGAAGGGTACAGATGAGGTGAAAGGCAGGTGTCCTTTCCCTCGGGTGGGGCTTTCAAAATTAGGGAGCAAATTTTGAAGGGGAGAGGAGAAAGATTTTAAAAAGACATGAAGAGCTCCATTTCTTTCTCACAGAAAGTGGTTTGTGTGTGGAATGGGTGTCCAGAGGAAGTAGTGGATGCATGTACTGTGACAATGTTTAAAAGACATTTGGAAAAGTACATGAATAGGAAAGGTTCAGAGGTATATGGGCCAATCACTGGCAGATGGGACTAGTTGGGTTTGAGTCAGCACAGACGGGTTGGAGCGAAGGGTCTGTTTCTGTCCTGTATGACCCTGTAGCTGTTCTGTACTGGTCTTAAAACCATTTTCTTGGAAATCCAAGATGGCGGTGGTTTGAGTGGTCTGTTGTGCTGGGCTCTGTGCCATACCCCCGGCAAGGTGGACTTTTACCCCTCCCCCCACCTCATTAACCATCCGTAGGAGAAAACAATTGCTAATATAAACTTACTAAACGTCTGGAGCTGCTATAATTGTGGTTAGACAGCTTTAGGACCAGAATGAAAGCAAATGAAGGAAAGGGGCCGACGGGTGCAGCAGGTAGGGCTCTCCCCTACAGCATCGGGGGTGCCTGGAGCCATTGCTCAAACTGCTAGGGCAGCCCCTTTGGGTTTAATGGGACAGCAGCAGTTACTCTCGGAGTTTGCCAAACTCTGAGAAAAGATCGAAGCAGCGGTGGAACCACTATCTGCCACACTGGAAAAGCATGGAGCAGGAAATTCAAATGTTGGCCCGAAGAGAATATGCAGCGGAGGAGAGGACCGTGGCATCGGAGACCGTGGCGGAGGTCTCAGGAGGAAGGATCCAAACGCTGGAAGACCAGGTTTGGGTCCTTCAGGAGCAAGTGGACGACCTGGAAAACTAAAGTAGAAGAAATATCTACTCGTGGGTCTTCCGGAATGTGAGGAAGGCGAAGACCTTATTGGATTCCTGGGGCTGGAGTTGGAGTCGGGCCTGTTGAGTGTGGAGCGGGCCCACCGGATCGAAATGCGCAGGTCCGGGTCGGACCCACAGCCCCGCGTGGTCCTAGTGCGCCTCCTGCATTATAAAGAAAAACAGTTAGTGATTGAAACAGCAAGAAGACTGGGAAGAGATCCAAAGGCTTTAATGCACAAAGGCTCAAGAATAATATATTTTCAGGACTTCTCAGGAGCCTGGATTAAGAAAAGGGCATTTGATGAAGTTAAGAGAAAATTAAGGGATCTGAACATACAATATTCCTTGAGGTCCCTGACCGTATTGCGTTTCACTCATGGAGGGACGGTATATAATTTTGACTCAACAGAAAAGGCGAAGGACTTTGCGAATTCTCTGAATTAAAGAAATCGAGTCGGGGTGAAGGCGGGAGGGACATCATTACAGACAATGCTACTTTTTTGCCCCTTTTGTTTGTGGTTATCGGCTTTATACGTACTGCCTTGACAAAAAACTGGAATTATTTAGTATATCGGTCAGTTACGTTTTGTGTGGGGCCTTTTCTTTGACTGCTGTCCTTTTGTTTTTGAATTGGGGGTGGCTATACCTGTGCTTAAGATGTATGGAGAAAGGGGTGTGGGGAGATGGGTAACCATTGTTAACTCTCAGAATGTAAATCACATGTTTTTTTCAATCTGTGAATTGCCTGGCGTTTGGGGCACAGCCTCAGTGGAAAGGAGCCAGGATGGTGGCAATGGTGGGGTTTGGGGAGGGGGGTAAGAGATCTCTACATAATTGGGGGTTATTTGAGCGTTTGCTTAAGCTATATGTGGTGGTTAGATTTTTATTTATCGTAGTTTTTAATAGGAGCAGTTTTTAGACTTTATAGAGTTAATGTCTTTGTTGCTCACTGCACCTCAGATAAGCTTCCTCCTCTTGGGAAACCACGGGCTGCCCTGGATGACCATGGCTACTGATTCGTTCAGGTGGTACACCTGGAATGTAAAAGGGAGCCATTCCCCCGTTAAAAAGAAAGAAGGTGCTGTCAAGCCTCAGGAAGGCAAAGGTGGACATCGCCCTGCTGCAGGGGACACATTTAACTGAAAAGGATCATCTGAAAATGCAGCAAGGAGGTTATGATAGGGTATTCTTCTCCTACTTTCGCTCCAAGTGTAGAGGAGTGGCTATACTGGTAAGAAGGAACCTCCCTTTGCAGATAATTGAGCAAATTAAGGACAAACATGGACTGTCCGTCATTCTTAAAGCTCGAATACATGGAGAAGAGTATGGCGTCCTGAATGTGTATTGTCCCCCCGGTGCACCCTCTTAAATTTCTAATTGATGCAGTTGCTAAATTAATGAGTCTTGGGGTTCGCCACATGGTCATTGGAGGGGATTTTAATCGCCTAATGGATCCCGAGGGAGACAGTGTGCCAAGGGGCCAATCAGGTACACCTGCGCAACCTGAGCAGTTGGTGGACATGTGCGAGGAGTTGGGATTAGTGGATGTGTGGAGGCATCTCCACCCTAATGGAAGAGTCTTTACTTTCTCTTCCAACCCACACAAGTACCACATGGGAACTGACACTTTTTAATGCCATTGGATTGCTTGGACAGAACATTGGCTTGTGAAATTGGCAATATAGCTGTCTCGGACCATGTGCCAGTGTATTTAGATGGTAAAATCAAGAGTGGTGGAATGGATGCACAGCACTGGTGCATGGACCCATTCCTGTTAAGGGATAGCAAATTTGTTGAGTACATCACAAGAGTTCAGAGCCTTCTGGGATATCAACTCGGGTACGGCCAGTAATCCGGAAATACTGTAGGAGGCCACTAAGGCATATTTATGAGGCCTGATTATTTTTTATTCAACGACTAGAAGGACACAGAGGAAGGAGCAACAACAGATGCTGGAGACCCAGCTGCAGATAGCTGAGGAAGTATATTATAATAGGCCTTCACTGGTCAAGCTGCAGCTCTCCGGGCTGCTCCCAACTCATTGCACACACTGGGAAATAAAAGGTCTGCTTTGCTCAACAAAGATTGTTTGAATTTGGAGATAAGCCACGTAGATATCTGGCTAGAAAGAAAAATGCTTCCCAATCTATTATGTCTGTTAGAGAGAAGGTTGGCACAGTTACCCGTGAGTTAACTAAGATTAATGTTAGATTTCATGAATACTTTGCAGAGTTATATCAGTCGGAGGGAGATGAACACACTGCAGCGAGAATGCAGGCCTTTTTTGAGATCCTGCACCTCCCTAGCATAAACGCGGAACAGGTTTCCTGTTGAATGGGCCTATGACGATACAGGAGGTGCAGGAAGCAATAAAGCATTTCCAACGTGGCAAACACTGGGGTCAGATGGATTCCCAAGTGAATTCTATAAGGAATTCATAAATGTGTTGGTGGAGCCACCTCTGAGGATGTATAGCTATTCATATGCACAGGATTATCTTCCGCCCTCTCTTCGGGAGGCTAATATCTCCCTCATTTTAAAGAAGGAGAAAGAGCCCAAAGAATGTGCTTCATACAGACCCATTTCACTGTTGAATGTAGATTTTAAAATTCTACCCAAGACGCTGGCCCTGAGGTTGGAAAAGGTGTTATTCTGTATTGTGAAAGAAGATTAGATGGGTTTTGTTAAGGGCCGTAGCTCCTCCAACAATATCAGGAGGGTACTGAACATGGTGCAGGTATGCCAGCAAAGGTTGATCCTGGGTTCAGTGGCCTCCCTAGATGCAGAAAAGGCATTTGACCAGATAGAATGGCTATACCTGTTTGGGGTCCTCAAGCGCTTTGGTCTGGGGACAACCTTTGCTTGATGGGTAGTGGTGTTGTATAATGATCCAAAGGCAGCAGTCATCACAAACGGCAATAAGTCAGATAACTTTAAACCTGGGAGAGGTAGTCGACAGGGGTGTCCTCTTTCACCGCTGCTATTTACCTTGGCAATTGAGCCATTAGCTGAGGCTATCAGGAGGGACCCTGAAATAGTGGCGCCAGGAGTGGGAATGGGGGAACATAAGATTACCCTATATGCTGATGATGTCCTTTTGTTCTTGGCCAATCTGGAGGAGTCCGTTCCTCGATTGATTCAAACAATTAATTTATTTGGCTGTTTTTCGGGCTGCAAGATCAAATTTACAAAATCAGAAGCTATGCCGATGGGGGAGGGGAAGAATTAGTGGAGGTGCCTGATCTGAAGGAGGGAATGCAGTTCCTGTTTAGATCGTCAAAAGGGTTTTTGTATTTGGGAATTTTTATTACTCCTGCCTTCCACCAGCTATGTAAAGCTAACTATGTACAATCACTGGAGAGGATAAAGCAGGATTTGCAGCGATGGGACGGATTACCGTTATCATGGTTAGGCCGAATAGCTCTGATTAAAATGAATGTTCTTCCTCGCCTGTTGTACCCCATGAGAATGGTCCTGTTGTTGCTACCCAGATGAGTCTTACTGAGGCTCAATGGTTGGCTAGGTTCTTTTATTTGGTGTTGCAGCCGCCCCCTAATTAAGTTTGCCAAATTGCAGCTCTCATAGGGTGAGGAGGAGTGGACCTTTTGGACTTGAAGAGATATCAAATAAGCGCTTTCTTAGCATATGTGTGTGACTGGGCACGAGGGGACTCGGGTCGATTTTGCTTGACGTTGAAGCATTGCAGTCGAGATGTCCCCTAGTTAATCTATTATTCATTGATAAGATGAAATCCGAGACTGAGCAGTGTAAGAGTACAATCATTCTAAATCCAGTGAAAGCCTGGAGGATAATGAGGCAAGACAAGGGCAATTGGCTGAAGACCTCACTGATTACCCCACTGGGGCAGCCCAAGGATTTAAACCTGGGGCAATAGACTCTGGATTTAAGTCATGGGAGAATAAAGGAATCTTCTGTCTGGGAGATTTATTCGAGGGTGAGGTCTTGATGTCATTTAGCCAGCTAAGTCAGAAATATGCACTGTCTAATAGGGACCTTTTCCGATACTTTCAGCTAAGGGATTATAAACAGAGGAATACCACGCTCCTGGCTCAGCATTACAGGTCAAATGTGGAATAAAGAGTACTCTGGTGTACAGGTGCTCTTTCAGTTAGTACGTTGTATCATTTACAGAAGGGACGTACCTTAGGGGATGTGGAGGGACTCTCTAGGATGTGGAATCGGGAGCTAGGATAGGATATTTCATTAGAAGTATGGCAAGATATATGGGAAAATGTAAGGAAAATTTCAATATGTAACAAAGCACAGGGCATGCAATTGAAGATTTTACACAGGGCTTATGTGGTGCCAGAGAGGCTAGCTAAGTTCAAGAGAGGAGCATCACCAGGGTGTCCCAAATGTAAAATTAGTATAGGCACTCACACACTGCTATTGGTCATGTTATAAGATCCAGAGATACTGGAGTGCTATAGTAAGGGAGCTGAAGGACATCCTGGGGGATTAAAGTTAAAATGAATCCGGTATTTTTTCTTCTGGGGTTGCCACATTTGCCTTCTCTCGGAGAACACAGGAACAGACTGTAACATTCTTAAGCACTGTGCAAGCAAGAACATTTTAATTAATTGGACGTTGGAAAAAACCCCCAGGGCTTATGGGGTGGCATATGCTGGTGATGGAGCATCCCCCCCCCCCCAAGATGACCTCACAAATATGGTGCACCACAAAACAGTAGTTTTACAAGACGTGGCAGCCCTTTCTAAATTATATTGATGTAGACTGATCAGCAGTATTAATTAGAGCCGTGGTATAGCTGTGGGAATCAGTCTGGGCGCTCATGGGGCTGTGGGAGGGCAAGGCTGGGTGAAAAGAATTCGGGTTTAATAACTGGTGCTCCCATGGATGGGAGCCTTAATGGAGGTGTGGTGAGTGAAATAGAATAAAGAATTGTGATAGAATTCAAATTAACTTAAATTATGATTAATTTTATTTTTATTCAATTTGATTGTAGTTTAGTTTAAGCTAAGTTTGTTCTAGTAGAATAATAGGTAGCTCATTATTAATAGTATCATAATATGACATTGTTGTACTGCTATTTTTCTGTACTTTGGTATTGTTCTTTTTTGAATATAGAGGTGTTGTGAGAGATTTGAAAAAGTTTCTAATAAAAATATTTTTTTTTTAAATTTGTTGCCTTCCCCCATAACTATTTTTGACATTCAAAAGTCAGATGAACTCAGCTTTGAATATATTCAATATCTCCCTAACTACAGAAAGGCATCCCCACTTTGAACTCAATTCCTCTTGCTAATATACCACTTGCCTTGCTGATTGCTTGCGACACCTATGTGACAACTGGCATTGACTGGAGTAGAAAGCCTGAGCAGAAGGTAGCTGAGGCACGTTTGTACATCCACACATCATTCCTGATGAAGTGCTTTTGCCCAAAACGTTAACTGTTCTGCACCTTGGATACTGTCTGACCAGCTGTGCTTTTCCAGCGCCACAATTTTCGACTCTGATTTCCGGTATCTGCAGTCCTCACTTACTCCACATCCCAATACATCACCATTTAAACAATGTACCTCCTTTCTGTTTTTATTTCAGAGGAAAGGCTATAATTTCACACTGCGTTACTACATTTACCATGTGTTTGCCAATTAAGACACATACCTGAACCAACTTTGCTGCAAGTCAAGAACTGAACACCAGAGTGAAAAAATAAAATGGAAAAGGGGGTGAGAAGAGTGTGTTGTACTCACAGATGTTGGACAGAGGAAAGAAGTTGCAGTCTGGGATGAAGTTCAATCTTCATGCATAGAGAGAGGAGCAGCAACACCTTCACAAGCGCATGGTCCAACTTTCGCATTCAGACAATAGGGGGGAGGCTCTCAATGGCAGGAGGACCACACTCCTTCCGGTCCGTCAGGGCTTCCCATTGGTCGATCAAGAATGTTGCGTGCCGTTTCCGCTGACAGCAAAGAGCATGCGTAGTATTTTGCTGACACCAGCGTACATGCGCAATGCTTCCTGACATCGAGAAGCATGCGCAGTATGCCCAGTGGAGATGCTGGTCCAACTGCCAATCGGAGAGAAAAAAAGGCTGGAGCCAGACTTGTTTGTTTTCCTGGGGCTCAACAGTTTATTCCTTTTGCATTTTGTCTGGCTGCTCAATTTTTGAATGTCGTTTCCCCAGGGTAGAGGAAAGCCAAAACTGGAGGGGCATAGGTTTAGGGTGAGAGGGGAAAGGACCAAACTGGTAACATTTTCATGCAGAGCGTGGTATATGTATGGAATGAGCTGCCAGAGACAGTGGTCGAGGCTGGAACAATTACAACATTTAAAAGGCATCTGGATGGGTATATGAATAGGAAGGGTTGAGAGAGATAGGGGCCAAATGGTGGCAAATGGATCACCAGATTAATTTAGAATATGTGGTTGGCATGCACCGAAAGGCTTGTTTCCCTGCTCTGCAACTCTATGACTCTATTTCTAATTAATCTGAACCAACTTCACAAGACGAGGAACTGGCCATTCCATCCTGACAGCCTGTCCTCAACTGTGGCCTAATTGCACAGATTTCAATGCAAGTTTCAGAAAAATGCAGCTTTTTAAAACAATAATTGAATTTGCTTTCAAACTTTACTGATGTTTTTGAAAATATCATTTTGGCGATTCTCAATGTTAAAGATCAGCCATTTCTCACACCACACCCTCCCATCTCCCAGGTGGAGTCATCACCATCCACGCTCTCTCTATCCTTAGAAGGGCTGATACAGTGATCAAAGAGGGCTCGAGGCACAAGAAAGGATGAGGATGGGGGTGCAGGTAGAGAAATTGGACGGGAAACAGAGGCTAGGGGGAAGAGAGAGAGAGAAATGGACCCGGGGACAGAGCATTGGAGTTAGAGAAACACTGGGGGTGCACAGGGTGGGGGCAGAGCGTTTGACAGAGAGAGAGAGAGAATGGGGGTGCAGAGTGTGGGGAGAGAGAATGGACGTGGGTCAGTGGGTGGGGAGAGAGATTGGAAGGGGGCAGAGGGTGGGGGAGAAAGAGAGCAACAATGAATGTTAGGAGAGGGTGGGGGGAGAGAGCGGGAATGGATGGAGAGCAGAGGGTGGGGCAAGAGAGAGAATGGAGGGGAGCAGGGAGTGGGAGGAGAGAGAGAATGAGTGTGGGGAGAGGATTGGATGGAGGAAGGCAGAGGGTGGACGAGAGACTGGACTAGACAGGGGGGAAGAGGGTATGGAGATAGAATGGACGGAGAGGATGGCATGTGTGTGAGAGGGGGGGGAAGCTAGGGATAGCGAGAGAGAATAGACAGGGGGCGCTGTGGGCATGATTGGGTCTTGATTGATTGGGGAGGTGGTGAATGCGTCCCACCCACTCCCAGAATCCCCTTCTTTGTACATGTGCAGTGCAGATTATTGTGAATGACGCGAGAGAGAATCTGGAGCGTGAGCGCAATTCCCCTCAGATCCTGGCATCAGCAAACCACTGCCTTTCTGTTTTAAAAACTAAATAAAGATGTGGGCAATATACTGGGAACGGCAAGAAGTGACTAAGAAACTGAACCGAGAGTCAGCACTTTCCGGTGAAGGGAGCTGGGCAAAAACAGGAGGATGGAAGGATGAATTCGAGTTGGAATCCATTGAAAGGTGGAGGAAATGGGAGACAGAGATTTCGGGTAGGAGATAGGGAAGGCTGTTCGGTACAAGCTAGAATTCTCTTATCCTATTTCCTGCCCTGCACTGACAGCAATGATCTGTTTTCGCAAGGTATTAGCAGAGGAGGATTTGCTGTTCAGGCGTGCACAAGAAATTTACTCAGGGCCTGAATATCAGCAGCGTTTGAATCCAGGAGGGGAAATTATTTCGAACATCAACGTGACTTGAGAAGCCCCGTGATTACACGCAGCCTGCGTGGGAGTGTTCCAGGGTTCTGACTGTGCAGAGAACTTTAACTCTGTAGCGAAATGTGGACTAGTGTTCTCGCTGTAGACGAGCCCTTCTTTGAATCGTTGAAGCTGCTGAGACGCAATGACCCCTGCACCGTGGAAACTCTGTGGAAGCAAATTCAATTTCCCAAACGGGCTGGAGTGTCACCAGGACTGGCATGAAGCCAATCGATTCCTTCAATCCTGGAATGAAGTCAATCGATTCCTTCAATCCAAGACTGTGGGCGGCACGGCAGCAGCTCAGTGGTTAGCACCGCTGCCTCACAGTGCCAGGGACTTGAGTTCGATCCCACCCTCAGGGTGATTGTGTGAAGTTTGCACTTTTCTACCCTCCCCCTCCCCTCCCCCTCCCCTCCCATCTCTGGGTGCTCTGGTTTCCTCCCAAGGCCCCAAGATGTGCAGCTTAGAGTGGATTGGGCGTTCTAAATTCAGGGATTAGCTGTGGAGGTTATTGGGTGGGATGCTCGAACAGGGGTCAGTGTGGATTGTTGGGCCAAAGAGCCTGTTTCCACAGTGTAGGGGGTTTGATGATTCCCCCATCCTGTCTGCAGCCTGGCTTCCAGTTGCATTTCATTGAGCCGAAGGTCCTCCAGCATGTGTTTTCCCTCGTTTCCAGCAGCCAGAACCTCCCACCTTCTGCAAATCGAAAGACAAATCCCACCCTGCCCTCTCCAATGTGTGCTATGTAACTGCTTATTCAGTTTTAGTGGCCCAGCAGAGGCTGGTAGCCAAGTTCAGAACACATGAGGATGGCCTCAAACAGGACCTTGGGTTCATGTCACATGACAGGTAACCCCACTTCACTGTCATGCTCTCTCACACCCACTCAAAGCATACACTCTCACACACGTTCACATTCACACAGATCACTCTCTCAGACACGCACACATATACACCCTCTCACAGGCTGATACTCTATCACTCACACACTTTATCAAGCTCACGCACACACACACACACACATACTCTCATGCATGCACACTTACATATAAGGCTTTTGTGTGATTTTGAATTTGCAGAATTATATTTGCAGATACATTGTGCGCTTTTTGAGCAAAATACAATCTGCAGGCAGTCAATCCATGTGAGATTTTATAAATTCCTACTTTGGAAACAGAACCAGTCTCACTCAAGATTGGGATACAGACCTTAAGTTGTCCCGAGAATGTGTCTTCAAACAAGTTCTGGGATTTACATATTAATGAACCAAAACCTGCAACCCATTCTAAAAGATGAAAGACTTCACAACAATCTAAGTTTGTTCTATATCATTTCTGTTGCATGGAACTGCGATCTTTTGCTATAAATTCTCCTATGATCCTGCGCCACAAACACCTGATGAAGGAGCAGTGTTCCGAAAGTTAGTGCTTCGAAATAAACATGTTGGACTATAACCTGGTGTTGTATGATTTTTAACTTTGTTTCTCATGAATACAGGAGAAAGTGAGGTCTGCAGATGCTGGAGATCAGAGATGGAAATGTGTTGCTGGAAAAGCGCAGCAGGTCAGGCAGCATCCAGGGAACAGGAGAACCGACGCTTCGGGCATAAGCCTGAGGAAGGGCTAATGCCCGAAGCGTCGGTTCTCCTGTTCCCTGGATGCTGCCTGACCTGCTGCGCTTTTCCAGCAACACATTTCCATTTCTCATGAATACATCCCACACCTGCCGGTGCTGCCAGTAAACGTTACAATGTCGATGAAATGATGCAATACCTGCAGAGATGAAAAATTTACAATTTCTAACGATATTAGCTACTCTTCACAGCTTCTTCTGATACATGACATTGGAAACTTAGTGCAAGAGGTTGAAAAGAGTGAGCAGCTTTAAAACAAAAACCTATTGGATCTCATAGCTTTCATTAACAGTCTGAGACTGGGGTTAAGTTCAAGTAACCTTTATTGCCACCCAACTTTGTTACAGCTTCAGATCTCCCCAGCAAAAAAAAGTGTATGAAAAGAAGCTTTTTTTTTAAACATCTCAAAGCTCACACACTCCTCCCAACTCCACTTCCTTTACTGTTGGTCAGCGCTGAGTTGTCCCTTTATAATTGGATCCTTGGTACAGCCTTAAACTAAAGGAAGTATTGCCTCACTCAGCAATTTCAACCCACACACTGTATTCATTGAAGTTTCTCCCACTCATTTTTCATGGGGGTGGGGGGGGGGGCAGTCAGGAGTCAACCATGCTGCTGTGGGTCTGGAGTCAGGTGTAGGTCAGACCGTTTAAAGGATGCAGTTGAGATGACTGAGTGAATCCTTTCCCACAATGGCAGTTTCCTTTCCTAAAAGGGACATGAGTGAATTAGATGGCAGTTTCTCCACCCAAAACTGGTTTCATTATTAGATTCAGAACTCCAAATTTCTGACCGAATTCCAATCCCACAATCTGCCTCGGCGGGATTCAAACCCCGGGAATCCCCGGAACTGGGTTGATAGTCCAGTCGATAATGGCACTCGGCCGTCGCTCCTTCAATCCCCCTGCAATGGCACATGAACTCAATAGACAATAGGTGCAGGAGTAGGCCACTCTACCCTTCGAGCCTGCACCACCATTCGTTATGATCATGGCTGATCATCCTCAATCAGTATCCTGTTCCTGCCTTATCTCCTTAACCCTTGATTCCACTGTCCTGGAGAGCTCTATCCAACTCTTTCTTAAACAAATCCAGAGACTGGGCCTCCACTGCCTTCTGTGGCACAGCATTCCACACACCCACCACTCTCTGGGTGAAGACGTTTCTCCTCATCTCTGTCCTAAATGGCCTACCCCTTATTTTTAAGCTGCGTCCTCTGGTTCGGGACTCACCCATCAGCGGAAACATGTTTCCTGCCTCCAGAGTGTCCAATCCTTTAATAATCTTATATGTCTCAATCAGATACCCTCTCAGTCTTCTAAACTCAAGGATATACAAGCCCAGTCGCTCCAATCTTTCAACATAAGATAGTCCTGCCATTCAAGGAATTGACCGCGTGAACCTACGCTGCACTCCCTCAATAGGCAGAATATCTTTCCTCAAATTTGGAGACCAGAACTGCACACAATATTCCAGGTGCGGTCTCACCAGGGTCCTGCACAGCTGCAGAAGAAACTCTTTGCTTCTATACTCAATCCCTCTTGTTATGAAGGCCAGCATGCTATTAGCTTTCTTCACTACCTGCTGTACCTGCATGCTTGCCTTCATTGACTGGTGTACAAGAACACCCAGATTTCTTTATACGACCCCTTTACCTAACTTGACTCCATTTAGGTAGTAATCTGCCTTCCTGTTCTTGCCACCAAAGTGGATAACCATACATTAAACTGCATCTGCCATGCATCTGTCCACTCACCTAAACTGTCCAGGTCACCCTGTAATCTCCTAACATCCTCCTCACATTTCACCCTGCCACCCAGCTTTGTATCATCAGCAAATTTGCTAATGTGACTATTAATACCATCTTCTATATCATTAATATATATTGTAAAAAGCTGCGGTCCCAGCACTGATCCCTGCAGTAGTCCACTGGTCACCGCCTGCCATTCTGTAAGGGAGCCATTTATCACGAGTCTTTGTTTCCTGTCAGCCAACCAATTTTCAATCCAAGTCAGTACTTTGCACCCAATACCATGCGCCCTAATTTTGCTCACTAACCTCCTTTGTGGGACTTTATCAAAGGCTTTTTGAAAGTCCAGGTACACTACATCAACTGGATCTCCCTTGCCCATCTTCAGAGTTACATCCTCAAAAAATTCCAGAACTCGCTGGTGGCTCCGCAGGTGGGAGGAGCGGGTGAAGCCCTTTCCACACGGAGAGCAGATGAACGCCCTCTCCATGATATGGACCCTTTGGTAGATTACAGTGTAGATGTCTGAGTGAACCCCTTCCCGCACACAGAGCATGTGAACGGCCTCTCCCTGTTGTGGATCGGCTGGTGCCTCCACAAGTTGCCCACATGACTGAAGCTCTTCTCGCACTTAGGGCAGGTGAACAGCGCCTCTCCGCTGTGGACCGGCTGGTGGGTCAGCAGGGTTTAAGAATCGACAAATCCCTTCCTGCACTCAGAGCAGGTGAACGGCCTCTCCCCCAGGTGAACCCGCCGGTGTTTCAGGACGTGGAATGCATCGATGAATCGCTGCCCACACAGAGAGCAGGAGAACGGCCTCTCCCTACTGTGAACCTGCGAGTGTGACTACAGGTGGGACGACTGAATGAATCATCTCCCACAATGGTGGCAGGTGAACGGCCTCTCCCTGGTGTGAACTCGCTGGTGTGTCTGCAGGCTGCACAGCCAACCGAATCCCTTCCCCCATACTGAGCAGGAGAACAGCGTCTCCCCAGTGAGAACACGTCTGTGGGTGTCTAGCCCCAATGGGGAAGGGAACCCTTTCCCAAAGTCCCAACATTTCCATGGTTTCCCCATGAGGGGAGCATTCTTTGTGTCGCGCTGGGTTTGAAATTCAAAACAGAATGGATACATAGTCTCTCCCCACTGTGAGGGTTGAGATTTTGATCCCCCAAGCTGAGTAAATTGTTTGACGCATTTTTCACAGACAGCGTACTGAATCTCCATCACTCGGATGTCTCAGTATTATTCCTGCCATACCAGTGTTCAAAATCTCTCACCAAGACAAAAGCAAACATTTCTTCTTGAATTGAATGGCTGCTGATATTCAAGCCCCAATGATTCAAATGGCTCTGTCAGAGGATGACGTATCATTTGTTTTCAGATTTCTTTCTGCATGTCTTCCTCCAAAAAAAAACACAAATTGAGTGATCACTGTTAAATGAACATAACATCGGTGGCAATTCCTATATATTGCCAGATGAGTGCTGACCATATATTATGCAGGACGCAGAAAACCCTCATGCAACAAGATAGCCTTCAGTATGTTTGGAGGAAAACTTAATTTAGATCGCAATAACCTGGAACAAGCTGTCGACAAAGGTGCTGGAAATGGAGCTGAATCACAAATATGATATTGAAATGTCAAAACTGCTTGGGAATAGAAAGTCAGTGAAGTTACTGAATGATTTCCTGCTGTCCTAGAAAATACAAAAGAGACAAGAGATATAGAACGTAACTCTATTACTGCATTAGAAGGTGAAATATCATAGCCACAAAGTTTTTATAACAGCCAACAATATCAGATATACACCATATGAAGCAACAGACGCCTACATTTGAAACCAATGTGCCAATCCCTTAAATACTGCTCAGTTCCATGAGAAACGACCCTTATAATTTTGAACATGAGGAAAGAAGTAAACCTTTTCCAGGGTACAAACTCTATACGTGCCAAACCGAGGGAATACACAAGGAAAATGTCTTTGAGAGGGACAGAGAGCATCTGAACACCTTTGGAGAGCCTGCTCCCTCCATGGAGTCACTCCAGTTGCTACAAGTGAACAGTCTCCACCCAACACAACCCCCCACCCACGCCTCTCTCTCTCCCCCTCCCAGGATGAGGAATAGAAAGGGGGAGACGTTGCTATGCTCCCAGATGTTGCCCAGAGGGAGGGAGTTTCAATCTGAAATTGACAGGGCTACCTCCACGTTGAGACGTCCACAATGGGGGAGGGAGGGCACATTGGGAGGGGAGGACACTTTGCAAACTCCTTTCGCTCTCCTCCACGTCAATGCAGTTTGAGTTCAAGCAAAGCACAGGGTTTAATTTTAGCTTTACACTCTCAGAAAACCTCCACCTCTGTGAATCCAACACTTTACTCCCCCCTCCACTCCATGTATATATCGATTTGAGAGATTCCAGAGTTGGAGTTGATACCATACCTGCTGTAGGGGGTTTAGTAGAAGCTGTTTATTTTAATGAACCATTTCATTTCAACCTCATGCTTGCCATTCAAATACTAATTTTACACAGAGGGTGGTTGATGTGTGAAATGAACCTCCTCAGGAAGCGGTGGATGCCGGTACAATAAAAAGACATTTGTTTTAGTACATGAATAGGAAAGGTTTGGAGGGATACAGGCCAACAGCAGGCAGGAGAGACTGATTTAGTTTGGGATTATGGTTGGCATGGACTGGTTGGACCAAAGGTCCATGACCATGCTGTATGACTCGATGGTAAGTTCAGAGTTCCTTGAAAGGGGAGTCGCACATAGACAGCATAGTGAAGAAAGTGTTTGATATGCCTGCCTTTATTGGTCAGTGCACTGAGTGCAGGAGTCGGGAGGGCATGTTGAGACTGTAGAAGACATTGATTAGGCCACGTTTGGATTATTGCAAGCAATTCTGGTACCAGCGATCCCACCCTGACACACCATAAACCAGAGATAGTGACTGAAATTGACTCTGATACAAAATCAAATCATTAAATCGCTGCAGTGCAGAAAGAGGCCATTTGACTCATTGAATGCATTGTGTACAGGAGTTGGGAGGTCATGTTGTAGCTGTACTAGACATTGGTTCACCCACTTTTCGATTCTTGCATTCGATTCTGGTCTCCCTACTGTAGGATAGGAACGATGTTGTGAAACTTGAAAGTGTGCAGAAAAGATTGATAAGGATGTCGCCAGAGTTGGAGCGTTTGTGTTATGAGGAGAGCCTGAATAGGGTGGGGCTGCTTCCCTGGAGTGTCAGAGGCTGAGGGGTGATCTTATGGACATTTATAAAATCATGAGGGGCATGGATAGGGTAAATAGGCTAGAGGAAGTGGTGGAGGCTGGTACAATTACAACATTTAAAATGCATCTGGATGGGTGTGTGAATAGGAAAGGTTTGGAGGGATATGGGCCAAATGCTGGCAAATGGGACACTAGATTTATATAGGACATCTTATCAGCATGGATGTGTTGGATCAAAAAGTCTATTTCCGTGCTGTATATCTCTATGTCTATTTGATAACAGATGCTTTATTTCTGTTGATGTAAATATTTTTAGGGAGAGAGAATTCCTCTAGTAGGGGACGATAAGAATCCTGGGACACCCCTAATTCTGGTTTACCATCTAACGAACACACTTTAAGCACCAAATGTGCATTTATGTCTCATTTTGTTTCATTTTTCTTGTTTTATTCCCTGCTCCGATGATTCTCTCAGTCTGGATGGTTCTCAGGCTGAGAATATTGTGGTTTGGGCCTTGATCGACTGAATGTTTTATTGCTCTGGAAGGTGTAAAGGGGCTCAAAGTTTCAGCAGAAAGCCAGCTGAGCTGAGAACAGACAACATCTTTCTCTGGGAACAGGGAGAAGAGGACAGAGAAATCAGGACCTGAAATCGGAGCTGACACCAGAGTACCATGTTATTAGTGCTTTGATTAGCAGTGCCAACCCTCGACCTTTACCTCGCTTATTATTCAACTTGAATGCCACGTACCCCCTCAATATTTAGATCCAATCCTTGTCATCCTGAAGCCATGTCCCTGTAAGGAGTCTCAGATCATAATTATTCTCTTCAATGTGTGCAGCCAATTCATTCAGTTTTGTTACATTGCAGCACACATTCAGCCATACAGTCTTCAGTTTCAATTCTTGTGTTCTGTAGAATCCAGTTTTGATTGATTAGATTAGATTCCCTACAGTGTGGAAACAGGCCCTTCGGCCCAACAAGTCCACACCGACACCTGAAGAGTAACCCTCCCAGACCCATTTCTTTCTGATTAATGAACCTAACACTATGGACAATTTGGCATGGTCATTTGACCTGACCTGCACATCTTTGGACTAGGACATTTACTTTCCGTGTCCCTTTCTATCATTCTCTGATGTTCATTTCCACATCACTACATTGCTCACCTGCCTTGTTACGGATTGGCCATAAAAAATGCATGTTCATACATTCCCAGTAATAGAAGCAGGAGTAGGTCATTTGGTCCATCGAGCTACTCCACCATTCATTAAGATCATGGCTCATCTATCCATCGTCTCAGCTCCTCTTACCTGCATTATCCTGACTATTCTAAATTCACCTACCATACAAAATCCCATCGAACTATGTCTTGAATTTGGCTGCTTCTACTGCTTCCTTGGGCAGAGAATTCCAATGATTCACCACTCTCTGGGAAAAGCAGTTCCTTCTCCTCTGTCTTAAGCCTACTCCTCCTAATCTTGTGACCTAGTCTCACCCACCATAGAAACAACTAGATAGGGTGGGTCTGGGTGGCATGCTCGTCGGATGGGTCAGTGTGGACTCGATGGGATGAATGGCCTGCTTCCACGCTGTAGTGATTCTATGATTTACCGCAGTTGTGTTTGCAATGGACCACAGCACCAGAACCTCCCACCTTCTGCAAATCGAAAGACAAGTCCCACCCTGCCCTCTTGTACATGTGTTATCTAACTGCTTTATCATTTCTAGTGAATCCAGCCCACGCCTCCCGCTGCTGCCAGTAATCTTTACAAAGCTGATGAGAAAATGCTATACCTGCAGTACTGAAAATCATAAGGCTTCTAATGATACCAGTTGCTGATTCACCACTCCCACTGATGGACAGCATTGGAAATACAATTTTGGATGCTGAAAGAAATGAGCAGTTTAAAACAAAAACTCACATAACCCTTCACTAGGCTCCCTGCTCAGCACACTTTACTTAAATCACTTCAACTCCACATTGCAACAAATTCCCACTTTCCACCAATATCCTGAATGTCCTCACTCACTCAGTTGCTGTCTCACAAATGAAAGATTTCATTGTAGCTTCTGCTCCCAGTCAGGACAAAACATCTTTGAAAGCTGCTCTGAAAGTCCAGTCTTCACAATGACACTTCTGCTTTCCTTCAGTCCAAATTGTCCGTGCTGACCAGATATCCCAAATTAACATAGTCTCATTTGTCAGCACATAATCCATACCCCTCTCAATTCTCCCTATTCCCAGATGCCTTTTGAAATGCTTTAATTATACCAGCCTCCACCACTTCCTCTGGCAGCTCATTCCATACACACAACACCCTCTGCGTGAGAAAGGTGCCTGCAAAGTTCCTTTTAAATATTTCCCCTCTCACCTCAGACCTATGACCTCTAGTTTTGGACTCCCCTACTCTGGGGAAAAACTTTTGGCTATTCACCCTATCCATGCTCCTTATGAACTTCTATAAAGTCAACCCTCAGCCCCCAATGATCCAGAGAAAACAGCCCAGTCTATTCAGCCTCTCCATATAGATCAAACCCTCCAACTCTGGCAATAGCCTTGTAAATCTTTTCCAAATCCTTACAAAGGTTCGTAACACTTTTCCTGTAGCAGGGAAACCAGAACCAAATACAGTATTCCAAAAGTGGCCTAATCAATGTCCTGTACAGCCACAACATGACCTCCCAACATCTGTATTAAAATGCATTGACCTATTAAAGCAAATATACCAAACACCTTCTTTGCTACCCTGTCTACCTGCGACTCCACTATGAACCAGCACTCCATGGTATGTTTATTCAACAACACTCCTCATTAAATGTGTAGATCCTGCCCTGATCTGCCTTTCCAAAATCCATATTTCAAAATGGGGTCGAGAAACATATAAGTCGTGATTGAATGGTGGAGCAGATCTGATGGACTAAATGGCTTAATTTCTGTGCCTATGTCGTATGGTCTCTTGCTGTCCTGGACACAGTGAGAGAATTGGAAGCAGGAATAGGTCATTTGTCTTTCCAGCTTTCGCCAGTATTGAACAGTTCATAACTGGATATAAATATACCTGCATCTAGATGGATAGGCTAGGACTTTTTTCACTGGAGCATCAGAGGTTGAGAGGTGACCTTAGAGAGGATTATAAAATCATGAGAGGTATAGATGAGGTGAACGGCAGGTATTCTTTCCCTAGTGTGGGTGGTTCAAGATGAGGGAGCAAATTTTGAAGGTGAAGAAAGAAATATTTTATAAAGACATGAGGGGCACCTTTTTTAAAAAAGATAAAGAGTAGTTCGTTTGAGGAATCAATGTCTAGAGGAGTTGCTGGACGCAGGTACAGTTACAATGTTTAAAAGACATTTGGATAAGTACATGAATAGGAAAGGTTCGGAGGGGTATAGGCCAATCATTGGCAGGTGGGACCAGTTTAGTTTCAGAACACCGCCAGCATGGACTAGTTCGACTGAATGGTCTGTTTCTGTGCTGTATGACTCTGTAACTATACTGTATGACTCTGTAACTGTTCTGTACTGGTCTTAAAACCATTTTCTTGCCTTCTCCCATAACTTCTTTGTTCTTCAAAGTCACATGAACTCAGCCTTGAATACATTCACTAACCGACCTAACTGCAGGAAGATATCCCCACTTCTGAACTCAATTCCTCTTGCTGATATACCACTTGCTTTGCTCATTGCTTGCTGCACTTTCTGACAACTGGCAGTGACTGGTGTAGAAGGACACTGAGGCCCCTTGTTCTATCCAGACATCACTCCTGATGAAGGGCTCGTGCCCGAAACGTCGACTCTCCTCCTCCTCAGTTGCTGCCTGACCTACTGTGATTTTCCAGCGCCACAATATTCAACTCTGATCTCCAGCATCTCACTTTCGCCACATCTCAACAGATCACCATTTAAACAATGCACCTCCTTTCAGATTTTTTTTTTATACTGCAAAGGCTAGAACTTCACATTGTGGTACTGCATTTGCCATGTGTTTGCAAGTTGACACAGACCTGGATCAACTTTTCCAGAGTCTGGCCCCTCCCTCGGTTCACTCTTGAACCTCAGAATGAAAAGGTGGTGAGAAAAACACTGTTGTACTCACAAATGTTAGACAGAGGAAGGAAGTTACAGTCTGGGGTGAAGTTTAACCTTATGCAGAGAGAAGAGACCAACATCGGCTTCAGAGCTCATGGTCCAACCTCCGCATTTCCACAATGGCCTGCTCTGATTGGCAGGAGGACCAGACTCCTTCCGGTCCTCCAAGCTTGTCCACTGCTCCACGGAAAGGCGCTCGCGTGCCGTTTCTGCAGACACCCAAGAGAACACGCAGTGCTTGCTGACACTGGCGGTCATGCGCAGTGCTTGCTGACACTGCGGAGCATGCTCAGTGTGCAGGAATTTGTTACAAATTTTAAAGTTAAAAATCACAAAGCACCTGGTGATCGTCCAACAGACTTATTTGGAAGCACTAGCTTTCGGAGCCCTGCTCCTTCATCGGCTGATTGTGGAGTATAACATCGTAAGACACAGAATTTATGATCTTACGATCTTATATTCCACAACCACCTGATAAAGTAGCAGCGCTCCGAAAGCTAGTGCTTCCAAACAAGCCGATTGGACTGTAACCTGGTGTGTGATTTTTAACTTCGTACACATTAGTCCAACACGGGCACCTCCCGATCATGACAAATAATAAGCGTCCAAATGCGAATACGAGAGAAAAATGCCGAAGCTATTTTATTTTGCTGATTTTTTTTCCCTGTGCCTCGACATTTTATTTATTTTGCATTTTGTTTGGCTGCTCAACGTTTCTGTCTTTTCCCCTGGATAGAGGTATTCCAAAACTAGAGGGTAAAGGTTTAGGGTGTGGGGGAAAGATTTTAAAAGATCTAAAAGACTAGGGCGAGAACATTCACCCCTTACTGGGCGAAAGTGAGGACTACAGATGCTGGAGATTAGGGTCGAGATTGTGGAGCTGGAAAAGCACAGCAGGTCAGGCAGCATCCGAGGGGCAGGAGACTCGACGGTTCGGGCAAAACCCTTCGTCAGGAAATAGCCATGGGGAACTGCAGGGCTGTAGCGTAAACGAGTGAGTCTAAGTGGGATGCTGTTGGGAATGTCGGTGTGAATGGCCTGTAGGGATGATATGGTTCCACTGCCTTAGCCACGCGTATTTTGAGAAATGTGGGAGGAGTGGGTTCCAGTTCGTGGGACACTGACACCAGTCCTGGAGAAGGTGGCATTTGTGCTGTCTCTCTCTTCACATTCTGCCCCCTGTCCATTTTCTCCCCATCCACTGCCCCCTGCCCATTCTCTCTCCTCACACTGCACCCTCTATTATCTCCCCCAACCCTCTGAACCCCTATCCATTTCCCTCCCTTCTCCACCACCATCAGCGATCCTCTCACCGCCCCCCCCCCGACCCCCACAATCGTCCTTTCTCGTGCCTCAGCCCTCTTTGATCGCTGTATGAAGTCTTTCTCAGGGAAGAGAGAGAATGGATGGTGATGACTTTACCTGGGAAACACGGCATGTGAGAAATAGCTGATTTTTAAAATTGAGAATAACTGAAACCATATATTCAGAAACGTCTTTAAAGTCGGGAAGAATGTTTTTTTTTTCAAAAAAAAACTGCACAAATCTTTCTGAAACTTGCATTGATGTATGTGCAGTTAGGCCACAACAAAGGACAGGCTGTCAGGAGTGAATGAGTGAATAAAAGACAAGTCCAACCTTGCTCTCGAGGAGAAGGTGAAAAATGCAGATGCTGGAGATCAGAGTCGAGAGTGTGGTGTTGGAAAAGCACAGGTCCGGCAGCATCCAAGGAGCAGGAGAATCGACGTTTCGTGCATAAGCGCTTGGCACTCGGCCATCGCTCCTTCAATCCCCCTGTGATGGCGCGTGAACTCACTGGTGCCTCCGCAGGTGGGAGGAGCAGGTGAATCCCTTCCGGCACATACAGCAGGTGAATGGCCTCTCTCCAGGGTGGACCCGCTGGTGGGTCAGCAGTGCAGCTGACTGAGTGAAACCCCTCCCGTACCTGGGGCACTTGAATGGCTTCTCTCACTTGTGGACTCACTCATGCGTCTGCAGATGGCTGATCCGACTGAAGCCCTTCCTACACACTGAGCAGGTGAATGGCCTCTCCCGGTGTGAATGCGTCTGTGGGTTTCCAGCAGGGATGGGGAAGGGAATCCATTCCCACAGACCCCACATTTCCAAGGTTTCCCCTTTGGAGGGAGCTTTCCTTGTGTTGCTCTGGGATTGAAATTACAAACAGAACGGGTACATAGCCTTTCCCACCTTGAGGGGTGAGACTTTGATTCCTCCAAGCTGAGTAAATGGTTTGAAGCACTTTTCACAGTCAGCGCACTGAATCTCCCTCACTCGGTGTCTCAGTATTCTCCCTGCCACAGGACTGTCCAAAATCTCTCAAACAAACAAAAGCAAACATGCCTTCTTGATTGGAATGGCTGCTGATATTCAAGTCCCAATGAATCAAGTGGCTCTGTCAGAAGTTGATGTATCATTTGCTATAACATGTGTCATTTGCTGGTAGAGGGAGGTGCCTCTACCACCCCTGTTGGCACCGCGTTCCAAACGCCCACCAGTAAAACGCATTTTCACTTTGAGTAAGTGCTGCCCTTGCCGCGTTCATTGTAACGGGAGCCCTGCCCCATCCCTAATTCAGGCAGTCAGAT
Organism: Chiloscyllium plagiosum; assembly: GCF_037043375.1. Lineage (NCBI taxonomy): Eukaryota > Metazoa > Chordata > Chondrichthyes > Orectolobiformes > Hemiscylliidae > Chiloscyllium > Chiloscyllium plagiosum. The sequence goes on from NW_028270165.1 coordinate 35,738,250, forward strand.
CTCGTTAAACGAAGCTGCTTTTTGAGAGTATCGACTGGCCGTTTTTGCACAAGGCAGTGTAAGAAACAAGGGCTCGCCTGAGGTTTGAACCCGGGATCTCTCGCATGCCCACGCACTAGAAAGCCCAAAGCGTGAATCACACCCCTCGACCAACGACTCACAGGTCACGGGCAGTCTACATTTTTTGAGCAATGTGCCAATCCCTTAAATGCTGCTCAGTTCCTTGAGAATCTAACCTTTTAGTTGTGAACATGAGGAAAGGAGCAATCCTTTTCTAGGGTGCAAACTGTATACGTGCCAAACTGAGGGAATACGCAAGCAAAATAGCTTTAAGAGAGATTTGAGCACCTTTGGATGTACAAAATGTCCGCAGATGTACAAAAAGTATTTGAGCACCTTTGGAGTGTCTGCTCCATGCCTGGATTCACTCCGGTTGCTACAAGTGAACAGTGTTTCACCCACCCCGACCTCCCCTTCCCCCTCGCTGCTGGAGGATGGTATATGGAAAGGGGGAGACATTGCTTTGCTCCCAGATGTTGCCCAGAGGGAGGGAGTTTCACTCTGAAACTGACAGGGCTGCATCCGCATTGTGACGTCAACAATGGAGGGCTGGCCGGACAGCTGCCCTGCAGTTGAGGCACGTGTGGAGGGGAGGACACTTTGCAAATCCCACTCTCCTCCAAGTCAATGCAGTTTGACTTCAAGCAAAGCAAGGGGTTTAAATATACTTTAGAAAACCTCCTTTGTGCCGTGGGAAAACTCCGGCCGCGGGAAATGCAGTGTTACAGATTCATAGTAACAGAAGCAGGAGTAGACCATTTGGTCGAGCCTGCTCCGTCATTCATTAAGATCACAGCTCCACCAACCTGCACTATCCCGACTACCCTTAATTCCCCTACCATGCAAAAACCCATCCAACTGTGTCTTCAATATACTTCATGAAGCTGTCTCAACTGCTCTCTTGGGCAGAGAATCCCATGGAGTCTCACAGAGTGACACAGATGTACAGCACGGAAACAGACCCTTCGGTCCAACTCATCCATGCAGCCCAGATATCCTAACCTAATCTAGTCCCATTTGCCAGCACTTGGCCCAAATTCCCATAAAACCTTCCTACCCTCCAACCTCCAACCCTGGCAACATCCTTGTAAATCTTTTCTGCACCTTTTCTAGTTTCACAACATCTTTCCGATAGGAAGCAGACCAAAATTACATGCAATATTCCAAACGTGGCCTGACCAATGTTCTGTACAGTGGCAACATGAGCTCCCAACATCTATCCTCGATGCTCTGACCAACAAAGGAAAGCACACTAAACGCCTTCTTTACTATCCAATCTGCCTGCGTTTCTACTTTTAAGGAACTGTCAACCTGAACTCCAAGGTCTCTTTGTTCAGCAACACTTCCAAGGAACTTACCATTAAGTGTAAAAGTCCTGCTCTGATTTGTTTTTCCAAAATGCAGCACCTCATATTTATCTACATTAACCTCCATCTGCCACTCCTCAGCCCATTGGCCCATCTGATCAAGGTCCCATTGTGATCTGAGGTAACCTTCTTTGCTGTCCACTACACCTCCAATTTTGGTGTTATCTACAAACTTGCTAACTATACCTCCTCCGTTTACATACAAATCATTTATATAAATGACAAAAAGTAGCGGACCCAGCATCAATCCTTGTGATACACCATTGGTCACAGGCCTTCAGTCTGAAAAGCAACCCTCCTTCACCACCCTCTGTCTTCTGCCTTCTAGCCAGTTCTGTATCCAAATGGCGAGTTGACCCTGCATGCCATGAGATTAAACCTTGCTCACCAGTCTCCCATGAGGAACCTTGATGAACGCCTTCCTGAAGTCCAGAGAGATCACGTCCATCGCTCTGCCCTAATCAATCCACTTTGTTACTTCTTCAAAAAACTCAATCATGTTCATGAGACATGATTTCCCAAGCATAAAGCCATGCTGACTATCCCTAATCAATTCTTGCCTTTCCAAATACATGTAAATCCTGTCTCTTAGGATTCTCTCCAAAAACTTGCCCATCACGGATGTCAGGTTCACTGGTCTATAGTTCCCTGGCTTTTCCTTACCACCTTTATTAAATAGTGGCACCACATTAGCCACCTTCTAGCCTTCCGGCACCTCACCTGTGACTATTAATGATACAAATATCTCAGTAAGAGGCCCAGCAATCACTTCCCCAGTTTCCCATAGAGTTCTAGGGTACTCCTGATCAGGTCCTTGGGATTTATCCACTTTTATGCATATCAAGATATCCAGCAATTTCTCATCTGTAATATGGGCATTTTTTCAACATGTCACCATCTACTTTCTCACATTCTATATCTTCCATGCCCTTCTCCACAGTAAACACTGATGCACAATATCCGTTCAGTATCCCGCAACACCCCCCCATCTACTGCAGCTCCACACAAAGGCCGCCTTGCTGATCTTTGAGGGGCCCTATTCTCTCCCTTGTTATCCTTTGGTCCTTAATGTATTTATAAAAACCCTTTGGGTTATCCATGACTCTATTTGCCAAAGCTATCTCATGTCCCCTTTTTGCCCTCATGATTTCCCTCTTAAGTATGCTCGTACTGCCTTTATACGGTAAGGATTCACTCAATCTCTCTGTCGATACCTGATATATGCATCCTCTTTTATCTCATTTTCTCTAGTCATCCAGCATTCCCCAACCTGGGTGGGTTGCGCTTCGGCGGGTCGGTGTGGACTTGTTGGGCCGAAGGGCCTGTTTCCACACTGTAATCTAATCTAATCTAATCTAAACCTACCAGCCATTCCTTTCACCCCAACAGGAATATACTGTGTCTGGACTCTTGTTATCTCATATTTGAAGACTTCCCATTTTCCAGCAGTCCTTTAACCTGCGAACATCTGCCCCAATCAGCTTTTGAAAGATCTTGCCTAATACCTGAGTCTTTCTCCAATTTAGAACTTCAACTTTTAGATCTGATATATTATTTTCAATCACTATTCTAATGTTAATAGAATTATGGTTGCTGCCCCTTAGGTTTTGCACCCTCGCCAGTATGTACATCCACATTGTGAATTAGAAAATGTCCTTGTACACACGTAACAAATTCCACTCTTTGGCAGATAGGTAAATGGGCAGGAGTTATACCTTGGGTCCACTCTTCCTTCATTCCCATCAACCCTAACCCCATTCCCACCCCAATAGTCCAACGGCACTTTCCCCTGCAACTGCCGAATGTGTGACACCAGCCCATTTACCTGCTCCCTCCTCACTATCCAAGGGTCCAAACTTACCTTCCAGGTGAAGCAGCACTTTACCTGCACTTCCCACAACCCAGTCTATTGCATTTGCTGCTCACAATGTGGTCTCATCTACATTGGGAAAAACGAAGCATAAACTGGGTGACTGCTGCACAGAACATCTACGTTCTACCTGCAAAAAGACCCTGGGCTTCCAGTTGCCTGCCAATTCCACACCTCACCCTGTTCCCTGGCCAATATCTCTGTCTCAGGTTTGCTGTAGTGTTCCAGCGAAGCTCAGCACCAGCAGAACGAAGAGCGCCGAATATATACACTTGGGGACCATACATCCCTCCGGTCCCAATATCGAATTCAATAATTCTAGGGCCTGAAATCCATAGTATCCTCGTCCCTTCCACACACACCAAGCCTTGTTATCACATAGTCTGTCATTACACACTACCTATTCTTAGCCATGAACAGTCTCCATTCACCCTCCCACGCAAATCGTTATCAACTCCTTTTCCTGTCCAACAGTTCTTCCCTCGCTTTGGGCTCTGTCCTGATCTATCATTAACTGCATCCGCCTTCCTCCCACAATATCTCCTGCATATAAACCAACGTTTTCCCAGTCACCATCAGTTCTGTGGAAGGGTCACCGGCAACTACTGTTTTTTGTTTCTGATATACAGAATCCACAGTTCTTTCACCTTTTTATTGAGGTAGAGTTGGAAATTGTTTCGAGAGACAGAAGGTGTGCGGGGGGTGGGGGGGGGGGGGGGTGGGGGGGGAGACAGAACAGACATGAACTGTTGATCTCCGTTGTTACTCATAACGTGAAATCGTTGCAGTGCGATCACTTCCCTTAAGCATGAATAGAGATCCCTGCCCAACCGTGAGCTTGTGGCGCAACGGTAGCGCGTCTGACTCCAGATCAGAAGGTTGCGTGTTCGAATCACGTCAGGCTCACTAACGTCAACTTCTTGCATTTCAAATCAAGAAAGGAGTAGGTTCACTCCGTATATCTGTTGAGACAAATCTTCATTGTGGAAACTTTCGATCACACACGTGAAGCTTTGCGATCTGTTTGATTTGTGAACCCTGTGTCAAGGGGAGGGGTGCCCATTTTCTGGGTAAATGCGCAACTCCCCCAGTTCATCACGGGATTGAAACACAGCCGCCTCCCTCTGGGCAGCCGCTTCGCTCAGTTGGTGACAGCGCGGTGTGAGTAACATAATACCAATACTTTTACAACATAATCCAAAGATTCCAAGCTTTATGTTTCAATCTATCATGAGAATGACAGGGAGTTCAGATAGAAATGTTTCCCACCAACAGCAAATCCTTTCCTCTCACTGGACACAGTTAAAATTATCTTTATTCAACAGAAGGAGCGGAAACTCTAGTCTGACGGCCCCTCTCCACATTAACGGTGAGCCTGAATTTTATAAACGGTGTCAGTAAAATCCAGTGGCGGACACTGATTTGGTTCAATCGATTTTTTTGCCAAGAGTAATTCACCAAGAGGATGCTGCTGTGTGAAACAGCGTGGGGAATTACTGCAGGGCCACCTGCGCATGGGACACACCGCAACTGATGTGTTTCACCTTCACCAGTTTATTCCTATCTCGGAGAAGAGAGGTTTGATGATTCGGATCATAGCAGCCAGACAGAGGACAGGAGAAGAGCACTCAGACCTTCACAAGCTTGTCACCACAGCTGGGTCATCGTGGCCCGTGTGTCAGTATAGGATAGTGAGCTGCATCTTCTGACCGGAAGCACAGCAAATTGGAGTGCTGGTGGGACTATCACACAGGAGAAAACGGCTTCGACCTATCAGCTGGAGTGGCTCCCAATGCGCAACTCCGCTCACCTCAACTGAATAACTGTAAACAAATTACTCAGTGATTCAAAGGAATACTCGGTTTTGAATCTGCATTGTGTCATGTACCTTCGAGAATGATGTCAAAATACCTTCATTTCTGTGATGGAGTATCCTGGTGGGCAGAATATATCCGTTGTCAAATTTCCGAAGTTCTGTTGGTCCAACTCAGAATCACGAAATGTGGGACAGCGCAGACTGAGGCTACGCAGCCCACCTTAGCTCTGCTGGTTCAACACAATATGTAAATAAGTGTCTCATTCTGTCGCCTTCTCCCTGTAAATCTGCACATTGTTACATTGAACGTGACCACCGAATTCCCTTTTGTGTCCATTGAATCTACCTCTTTGTCACTGTCAGACAGCGACTTACTGACCCCACTCCCTGTGTGAAAACGGTCTTCCTAATGTCACTTTTACTTATTTTCCTGATGACTTTAAATCCCTGTCAAATCGTTCTCGATCCTTTCAGGCCTGGGAGCATTTTCACTGCATTATTTCCTCTGTCTAAAACCCTCATGACGTGGAAAACTTCAATCAGACCAGCTTTCAGCCCTCTGTTCACCAAAGACAGCTGCCCCAAACTTTCCAATCTCCCTTCATTGCTGACATTCCTCAGGACGGCACTATTCACGTTAACCTGTTCAGCGCTGTCTGCAATCACTTCACTTCCTCGCTTCCTGAAGTGTCACCCTCAGAATTGAGCGTAATACAGGTAGAGGATTCATTCAGACTCGGATTGCGCGGGCGAAAAATCTGCAATACTTGTTTTCACTTTGAACACGTGTTTCCCTTCGCCGTGTTCACTGCAATGGCAGCTCTGCGCCGTCCCTAATTCAGGCAGTCCGATCTTATTTAACAAAGCGGCTTTTTGAGAAAATTGATCGGGCATTTTTGCTCAGGTCAATTTAAGGAATGATGGTTCGCCTGGGATTGGAACCCCGGAACTCTCACACGTCTGCATTCGCTAGAAGACCCAAAGCTAGAATCATATCCCAGACTAACGAGCCACCAGCCATGGGTGCAGCCACCCCCTGAAGCAGCTGAGACTTGCTCAGTACGAAATACATTGCACATTGCTCCCAGAATTGCAAGAAGAGAAGAGTTTCAAGGACATCTGCTTCTCAATCTGTGTCCCTGCTCCCAGGACGCTGCTGTTTGTCCCGTCCCCAGGGACCGGGCTCTCTCCACTGATGGATAATTGAACCATTTCGTTTCTACTTGCAAGCTGTGCTGGTGGAAGGCAGAGCCCATTCACTCTTCTGCTCTCTCACACTATTACGTGAGGCAGGAGAAGTCAGTTACAGTCATGCGTAGGAAATGGGCAACTTTGAACTTGTTACAAAGGTCTTGTTAACGGAGAGATAGAAAAATGGTGTGCTGTCTGGACAGAGAGAAATGGACACCGGAGACTCTTCCCTCAGGTAAATTGGTATCAGTGCATTTTTGTGCAGCCTGCTTGGTGTTCAGAACTTGTCTTGACAGCAATCCCGCAGAAAGTCTTTTTTACATGGCTGTTGGTTTCTTTACTGCAGGAAATGGACTAAAACAGCAAGTCATGTGTTTCAACTTCACCGCATTATCAGCTCATTGGCATCTCAGAGAAGTGGTTTTGCGATTCAGTTCATAGGAAACCGACGAAGAACAGGAGAAGACCACTCAGACCTCCAAAAGCACGTCACTTGAACGGTGTGAGTTTCGCGACAGTATCGGCATGATAGGGGACATTTCGACACTCAGGAAGTCGTTTGAAAGGCAAGATGCTGAACAGAATACCATCGCAAAGGAAAATCGCTCAAGGAGACATTGAACAACAGCAGGGGATGGTTTCGATCCATCGACCTCTGGGTCTTGCACGTTCCCGCTGCGCCACTCTGCTCCTATGCCCAGCATCGTATTCCACAGGTCCCTGCAGCCTTTCGTCGGGCGCGTGGCATGCACGTTCGAGACTGATGTCAAAGATATTCACTGTTGTCGTCTTATATGGTGTTGCGCAGACGTATGGAGACTGTGTAAATATAAACTTTTTCTAACTTCCCACATTCTGTTGGTCGAACTGTGATTTCACTCTGAATAGACGCCATGCGGCCCACCTTCGCTCTGCTGGGTCGACACCATTTCACTTGCCTGTTTTCTGCCCCATTCCTTCTCCAGGCAGCCCAACATCGTTTCACGACGGTGCTTTTTGAGAAAATAAATGGGCCATTTTTGCACAAATCAAGTTCAGAGACTTGATTTTTTTGGGAAGCGGATGAGAAGGCAAGGTGCAGAACAGAGTGCCGTTATACGGGAAAGCTGCTAAAGACGACGTTGAATGAATAGGGGAGAATGGTTTTTCTTTTGGGTTTTGGTCCCAACGCGCACGCGTTGTGCCATTCTCCTGCATTGCTCGGCAGTTTTTCCAGAGAAGTATTCAGCTTTTCATCTGGCGTGTGGCAGGCACGTTTGAGAATGAGGTCAAAAGATCTTCACTGTTGTCGTGTCATATGCTGTTGTACAGACATATCGTCGATGTGCAAAAATAAACTCTTTCTAAATTTTTACATTCTGTTTTTCGAACTGTGATTTCGCTCAGAATCACTAATTATCAAAACTCGCAATATTCAAACTTTAACAAAGTGCTCATAGAAATGATTAGTGAACACGTGGAAGAAATTCTTCCAACCTTACCTGGGGAATTTCGCTTTGACGGGCCTTGAACTTTAAGTGGAAGGAAGGGAAATTTGCCTCGAGGCTGCTTAATGTGGAGATGTGTTCTCCATGTAAACTGGTCGTAGTGGACCATCCCAGTGCTTCCCGATGCGGGGCTGCCTGACCCCCAGGGAGGTTTACTTGTAGCAACTGGAGTGAATCCAGAGAGGGAACAGACTCTGCAAAGGTGCTCAAATACTTTCTATCTCTCTTTTAGGTATTTTCCTTGTGTATTCCCTCAGTTTTGCACGTATGCAGTTTGCACGCTGGAAAATGCTTTTTTCCTCATGTTCACAATTAAAAGTGTCGTTTCTCATGGAACTGAGCCGCATTGAAAGGATTGGCATATTGATATATATGTGTGCACGCATTTAGTTGAAGATTAGATTAGATTAGATTTGAATGAAGTTTTCCTCTAAACACACCTAAGTCTATCTGCTGCATGAGGGATTTCAGGTTTCTGTGTGCTGGGTATTATGTGATCAGCAGGAATCTGGCAAACTACGGGAACTGCCACCCATGTTATGTTCGTTTAAGTGTCCCGCCAACGATCACTTATTTTGTGATTTTTTTTTGCAGGAAGACGTGCCGAAAGAAATCTGAAAACAAATGATACATCAACTTCTGACAGAGCCACTTGATTCATTGGGACTTGAATATCAGCAGCCATTCCAATCAAGAAAACATGGTTGCTTTTGTTTGCTTGAAAGATTTTGGAAACTGGTGTGGCAGGAAGAATACTGAGACACCGAGTGAGGGAGATTCAGTGCGCTGACTGTGAAAAGTGCTTCACACCATTTACTCAGCTTGGGGGAATCAAAGTCTCATCCCTCATGGTGGGGATAGACTATGTCCCCGTTCTGATTGTAATTTCAAACCCAGATCAACACAAGGAAAGCTCCCCCAATGGGGAAACTGGGGAAATGTGGGGACCGAGGGAAAGGATTCCCTTCCCCATCCGTGCTGGAAACCCACAGACGTATTCACAGAGGGGAGAGGCCATTGACCTGCTCAGTGTGCAGGAAGGGCTTCAGTCGGATCAGCCATCTGGAGACGCACAAGTGAGAGAAGCCATTCACGTGTCCCATGTACGGGAGGGGGTTCACTCAGTCAGCTGCACTGCTGACCCACCAGTGGGTCCACACCGGAGAGAGGCCGTTCACCTGCTGTCAGTGCCGGGAGGGCTTCATCTGCTCCTCCCACCTGGGGAGGCACCAGCGCGTTCACGTGCCATCGCAGGGGGATGGAAGGAGCGATGGCCGAGCGCCGCTAACAACCCAGCTCTGGGGACTCTCAGGTTCGAATCCTGTCGCGGCAGATGGCAGAATTGGGATTCGGTCAGTAGTCTGGACTTCAGAATCTAAGGATGAAACCATTTTCAGAGGGCAAAAACCCACCTGATTCACTCATGTCCTTTTCAGTGATGGAAACTGCCGTTGCGGAAAGGATTCACTCAGTCGTCCCAGCTACATGCTTTACCCGGATGTACGAAGAATCCAGTTACAAAGGGACAACTCAACTGACCAATAATAAAGAAAGTGTGATGGGGGGAGTGGGGATGAGTGTGTGCACTTTGAGCTTGAGGTGCTTTTTTTAAAGAAAAGCTACTTTTTGTACCCCTTGTGATGTGGAGATCTGAAGGTGTAACAAAGTTGGGTCACAGTAAAGGTTACCTGAACTTACTGTCAGGCTTAAACTCTCATTGAAAGCTGTGAGATCCAACAGCTTCCCATTTCTTTCAGCCACCAGCACCGAGTTTCCAGTGTCGGTTTCAGAAGGAGCAGTGAATGAGTAGCTAGTATTGTTCGAAATTGTAAATTTTTCAGGACTGCAGGTTTATTGTTTCATTGGCATTGCAAAGTTTACTGGCAACAGTGGGAGGTGTGGGCTGTATTCACTGGAAACATAGTTTTAAAATGACACAAACACCAGGGTATAATCCAACAGGCTTATTTGGAAGCACTGGGTTTTGGAACGCTGTTCCTTCATCAGGTAGCTGTTGAGTAGGATGGTAAGACACAGAATATATAGCAAAAGATTATAGTGTCATGCAACATAAATGATATATTGAAGAAACCTGTTAAGTCTTTTATCTTTTAAAATGGGTTGCAGATTTCGGTTCATTCATCTGCAAATCCCAGAACTTCTTTTTAGTAACATTCTCCAGGTAACTTAATGTTTTATAAAGGGAGGTGACACCTCAGGTCAGACAACGCATGAGAGCTGTGAGGTTAGAGTCTGTCTGTATCCCAGTCTCGAGTCAGACTGGTTCTATTTCCAAATATATAATCCTGCAAATGCAATTCACCCCAAAGACTTCTATGTGTGAGTGTATGCATGAGACAGAGCGTCTGTGTGTGTGTGTGTGTGCATGCTGGGTAAAGTGTGCGTGTGATGGACTATAATTGTGTGAGAAGGTGTGTGCATGGATGTGAGTGTGAGGGGTGTCTCAATGTGTGTCTGAGAGAGAGCCTGTCTTTCAGGGTGGGTCTGCATGACCGTGTGAGTACTTGAGTGTGTGTCTGTGTGTGTGTGTGAGAGAGAGAGAGAGAGAGTTTGCGTGTGTATTGTGTAGCTGTGTCCTGTGTGTATTGTGTCCTGTAGTGAGACATGGACCCACGGTCTCAGCTAAGGTCATTCTCGTGTGTTCCAAACTTGTTATCAGCCTCTGCTCGGCTACTAGATATGATTAAGCAGTTAAGCAGCTTCACAACACACACTGGAGAGGGCAAGGGCTTATGTCTGAAACGTTGATTCTCCTGCTCCTTGGATGCTGCCTGACCTGTTGTAATTTTTAAGAATCACATTCTCGACTCTGACCTCCAGCATCTGCAGTTCTCACTTTCTCCTCATGGGCGAGGTGGAACTTGTCTTTTATTCACTCATTCACTCTTACGGCCTGTCCTTGGTTGTGGCCTAACTGTGCACATATCAATACAAGTTTCAGAAAGATTTCTACAGGTTGATTTTTTTAAAAAAAGAACATTCTTCCAGACTTTAACAACGTTTCTGAATATATGATTTTAGCTATTCTCAATTTTAAAAATCAGTCATTTCTCTCACACCCTGTTTCCCAGGTAGAATCGTCACCACTCATTCTCTCTTTCTCCTTAAAAGGGCTTGATACAGCGATCAAAGAGTGCTCAGGCACCAGAAAGGACGGGGCCGGTCGCTGGTGGGGGTGGAGAAGGGAGAGAAATGGAGAGGGGGACAGGGGTTGGGGGGGAGAGAAGGACTGGGGTTCAGAGGGTTATGGGGAGAGACTGGGGATGCAGTGTGAGGAGAGAGAATTTGCGGGGGGGGGGGAGAAAATGGACGGGGGGTGCAGAGTGTGAAGAGAGAGACAGCACAATCCTACCTTCCCCAGAACTGGTATCAGTGTCCCACGAACGAACCCACTCCTCCCACAGCAGACTTGGGGCAATCATTTCTCAATATACGCGTGGCTAAGGCAGTGGAATCATATCATCCCTGCAGGCCATTCACACCGACCTTCCCAATAGCATCCCATCCAGACCCACTCGATTATGCTACAGCTCTGCAATTCCACGTAGCTATTTCCTGATGAAGGGTTTTGCCGGAAACGTCGATTCTCCTGCTCCTCGCACACTGCCTGACCTGCTGTGCTTTTCCAGCACACACTCCCGACCCTAATCTCCAGCATCTGTAGTCGTCACTTTCGCCCTGTAGGGGGTGAATGTTCTATGCCGAGTCTTTTGAATCTCTTCAAATCTTTCCTCCTCACCCTAAACCTGTACCCTCTAGTATTGGAATATCTCTACCCTGGGGTAAAGACAGGAACGTTGAGCAGCCAGACAAAATACAAAAGGAATAAACCGCAGAGGCACAGGGAAAAAAACATTTCGGCAAAACAAAATGGCGTTGGCATTTTTCTCTTGTATTCGCATTTGGACACTTAAAATTTGTCATGATCTGGAGGTGCCCGTGTTGGGCTGGCGTGTACAAAGTTAAAAATCACACAACACCAGGTTACAGTCCAAACGGCTTGTTTAGAAACACTTAGCTTTTGGAGCGCTGCTCCTTCATCACGCGGTTGTGGGGTATAAGATCAGAAGATCATAAATTCTGTGTTACCATGTTATACTCCACAACCGCCTGATGAAGGAGCAGCGCTCCAAAAACCCGTGCTTCCAAATAAGCCTGTTGGACTATAACCAGATGTTTTGTGATTTTTAACTCTAAACTTTGTCAATAACACCAGCATCGTGACAGAGCATACTCCGCGGTGTCAGTAAGCACTGCGCATGTCTGCCGGTGTCAGCAAGCACTGCGCAAGTCTGCCGGTGTCAGCAAAGTACTGCGCATACTCCTGGGTGTCCGCCGAAAAGGCGCACGAGCTCCTTTCCATTGACCAATGGAGAATCTTGGAGGACCCGAAGGAGTCTGGTCCTCCTGGCAATCAGAGTCCGCCGTTGCCGAAATGCGGAAGTTGGACCGTGAGCTCTGAAGCCGCTGATGCTGCTCTTTTGTCACTGAATGAAGACTAAACCTCACCCCAGACTATAAATTCCTTCCTCTGTCTAAAATTTGTGAGTATAATAGTGTTTTTGTCAACACGTTTTCCATTTTCTTTTCATTCTGGGGTTCAGTTATTGATTTGTAGCAAATGAAAGGAAAGAGTGAATCGAGGGAGGGGACAGACTCTGGAAAAGTTGATTCTGGATCAGTGGTGCTGGAAGAGCACAGCAATTCAGGCAGCATCCGAAAAGGTTCGAAATCGACGTTTCGGGCAAAAGCCCTTCATCAGGAATAAAGGCAGAGAGCCTGAAGCGTGGAGAGATAAACTAGAGGAGGGTGGGGATGGGAATAGAGTAGCAGAATAGGTCAGTGGGGGAGGAGATGAAGGTGACAGGTCAGGGAGGAGAGAGTGGAGTGGATAGGTGGAAAAGGAGCTGGGCAGGTCGGACAAGTCCGGACAAGTCAAGGGGTTCATGTTGCTGGAGGTTAGAAACTAGGATGAGGTGGGGGAAGGGGAAATGAGGAAGCTGTTGAAGTCCATATTGATGCCCTGGGGTTGAAATGTTCTGAGGCGGAAGATGAGGCGTTCTTCTTCCATGCGTCTGGTGGTGAGGGAGCGGCGGTGGAGGAGGCCCAGCACCTCCATATCCTCGGCAGAGTGGGAGGGGGAGTTGAAATGTTGAGCCACGGGGCGGTTTGGTTGATTGGTGCGGGTGTCTCGGAGATGTTCCCTAAAGCGCTCTGCTAGGAGGCGCCCAGTCTCCCCAATGTAGAGGAGACCGCATCGGGAGCAACGGATACAATAAATGATATGAGTGGATGTGCAGGTAAAACTTTGATGGATGTGGAAGGCTCCTTTAGGGCCTTGGATGGAGGTGAGGGAGGAGGTGTGGGCACAGGTTTTACAGTTCCTGCGGTGGCAGGGGAAAGTGCCAGGATGGGAGGGTAGGTCGTAGGGGGCGTGGACCTGACCAGGTAGTCACGGAGGGAACGGTCTTTGCGGAAGGCTGAGAGGGGTGGGGAGGGAAATATATCCCTGGTGGTGGGGTCTGTTTGGAGGTGGCAGAAATGTCGGCGGATGATTTGGTTTATGCGAAGGTTGGTAGGGTGGAAGGTGAGCACCAGGGGCGTTCTGTCCTTGTTGCGGTTGGAGGGGTTGGGTCTGAGGGCGGAGGTGCGGGATGTGGATGAGATGCGTTGGAGGGCATCTTTAACCACGTGGGAAGGGAAATTGCGGTCTCTAAAGAAGGAGGCCATTTGGTGTGTTCTATGGTGGAACTGTTCCTCCTGGGAGCAGATACGGCGGAGGCGGAGGAAATGAGAATACGGGATAGCATTTTTGCAAGAGGTAGGGTGGGAAGAGGTGTAATCCAGGTAGCTGTGGGAGTCGGTGGGTTTGTAGAAAGCTTTTTGGATGCTGCCTGAATTGCTGTGCTCTTCCAGCACCACTGATCCAGAATCTGGTTTCCAGCATCTGCAGTCATTGTTTTTACCTCTGGAAAAGTTGATCCAGATCTGTGTCTCACTTTGCAAATGCAGTGCCACAATGTAAAGGTATAGCCTTTGATGTATGTAAAAAAAAAAAGCAGAAAGGAGGTGCATTGTTTATGTAGTGATATGTTGAGATGTGGCGAAAGTGAGATGCTGGAGATCAGAGTTGAAAAGTGTGGCAAACCACAGCAGGTAAGGCAGCCACTGAGGAGGAGAGTCGACGTTTCGGGCACGAGCTCTTCGTCAGGAAAGATGTGTGGATGGACAAAGGGGCCTCAGCGTCCTTCGAAACCAGTTACTGCCAGTTGTCAGACAGGTGCAGCAAGCAATGAGCAAAGTGATATATTAGCAAGAGGAATTGAGTTCAGAAGTGTGGATGTCTTTCAGCAGTTAGGCCCGTCATTGAATGTATTCAAGGCTAAGTTCATTTGCCTTTGATGAACAAAGAAGTGGATGGTTTTGGGGGAAGGCAAGAAAATGGTTTTAAGACCAGTATAGAACAGTTACAGAGTCATACAGCACAGAAACTGACCCTTCAGTCCAACAAGCCCATGCAGACTATATTCACAAATTAAACTAGTCCCACCTGCCAATATTTGGCCCATATCCTTCTGAAACTTTTCTATTTGTGCACTTATTCAAATTTATTTTAAATGTTGTTACTGTACCTGCATTCACTACTTCCTCTGGATATTCATTTGCCACACACTCCACGCTCTTAAACGAAAAATGTGCTCCTCATGTCTTTTTAAAATTTTTCTCCTCTCACCTTAAAATGATTGCTCCCTATTCTTGAAACAACAGCTGATATTGACCTCCTCTATGCCCCTCGTGATTTTATAAACCTCAATAAGGTCACCTCTCAACCTCCTATGTTCCAGTGAAAAAGTTCCAGCCTATTCATCTAGATGTAAGTAGATCCATATTCAATTATGATCTGTGCAATGCTTGTGCAGGCTCGAAAGACCAAATGGCCAACTCCTGCTCCCAATTCTCTCACTGTGGCCAGGACAGCAAGAGACCATAAGACATAGGAGCAGAAATTAGGCCATTCAGCCCATCAGGTCTGTTCATATCATTCAATCGTGGCTGATAGTTTTCTCAACCCCATTCTCCCACGCTCTCCCTGGAACTCTCCATTCCCATGATACTCAGGAACCTATCTACCTCAGTCTTAAATATCCTCAGTGACCGAGCCTCTACAACCTTCTGCAGAAATGAATTCCATAGATTCACCACTCTTTCACTGAAGAAGTATCTCCTTACCTGCGTTCTAAAACGCCTTCCCTTTACTCGAAGGTTGTGCCCTCGGGTCCTAGTCTCTCCTACCAATGGAAACATCCTCTGAAAGTCTACTCTGTCCAGGCCATTCAGTATTCTGTATGTTTCCATTAGATCCCCCCGAGTGTGGGCCTGTTAATCAGCATGAAACAGACCCTTCAGGATGAGGTACAGCAGGGATTAGGTTCAGCAATGAGAGAATGGAGGGAGAGTATGTGGGACAGAGATTTTCAGCTTCTAGGGAATAAGAGAGGAAAGAGAGTTTAGCATAAATTAGAATTGATTGGATGGGCCAAGGAGTAGCAGATGGGGTTTAATTCAGAGAAATGAGAGATGTTGCATTTTGGTCCAGCAATCCAGGCAGGACTGACACAGTTAAGGGGAGTGTCGCAGAACAAAGAGACCTTGGAGTGCAGGTTCATAGTTCCTTGAAAGTGGAGTCTTACATAGACAGTATAGTGAACAAGATGTTTGGTATGCTTTCCTTTATTGGCCAGAGCATTCAGTATAGGAGCTGGAAGATCATTTTGCGGCTGTACAGTACATTGCTTAGGCCATTTTTGGAATACTGCATTCAATTCTGGTCTCTCTGATGTAGGAAAGATGTTATGAAACTTTTGAGAGGGGTCAGAAAATACTTAGAAGGCTGTTGCCAGATTTGGAGGGTTTGAGCTGCAGGAAGGGGCTGAACAGGCCAGGGAGATATTTTCCTTTGGAGCATCAGAGGCTGAGTGGTAACCTTTAAAGAAGTTTATAAGGGGCATGGATAGGGTGAATACCCAAGGTCTTCTCTCCATGATAGGGGAGTCCAGAACTAAAGGGGCAGAAGTTTAAGGTGAGTAGGGAAAGGGACCTGAGGGACAACATATTTTCAGACAAGGTGAAACGTGCATGGAATGAACTGCCATAGGAAGTGGGGAGGCTGATACAATGACAACATTTAAAAGCCACTGGATGGGTACTTGAACAGGAAGGATTTAGAGGGATGAGTAAATGCTGGCAAATGGGACTAGATTAGTTTGTGATATATAGTTGGCACGGATGAGTTGGGCCAAAGGGTCTGTTTCTGTGTTGTATGACTTTAAGCATCTTCAGTGAAAGCAGAAGTGTTGTTGTGAAGACTGGACTTTCAAAGCAGCTTTCAAAAATGTTTTGCCCTTACTCAGAGCAGAAGAAGTTACAATGAAATCTTTCATTTGTGAGACAGAAACTGAGTGAGTACATCTGGGATTTGGTGGAAAGTGGGAATTCATTGCACTGTGGGGATGAAACCCTACCCTATCCAGTCATTTCTGCTGGTAGATGAGACTCGGCCCCAAGATTAGGGGAAGTAGATTTAGGACAGAGATGAGGAGGAACTGTTTTTCCTGGAGAGTAGTGAAACTATGGAAGTCTCTGCCCAAGGAAGCATAGAAAGCAGCTTCGTTAAGTATATTCAAGACACAATTAGATGGGTTTCTGCATAATTGGGGAATTAAGGATAGTTGGGACACTGCAGGGAGGAGGAGCTGAGTTGATGGATAGATCAGCCATAATCTTAATGAATGGCAGAGCAGGCAGGACGGGCCAAATGGCTGACTCCTGCTTCTATTACAATGAACCTATAACCCTGCATTTCCCATGGCTAACCCAACTAACCTGCACATCCCTGAACACTATGGACAATTTAGCCTGGCCAATCCAAATCAAGGCTTTTGAGCAATGTCGTGATGTGGAAATGAACATCAGAGAATGATAGAAAGGGACAAGGAGAGTAAATATACCAGCAATCAAAACTAGATTCAGAAGATCACAAAAACTGAAACTAAAAACTGAATGTAAGCTGCATTGTAACAGAAGTGAATGAATTGACTGAACACATTGAAGAGAATAATTATGATCTGAGACTCCTTACAGGGACATGGCTTCAGGATGGCAAGGACTGGATCCTGAATATCGAGGGGGTAGTCAAATGGGAAGCTCAGTAAAGGGAGAGGGTTGGTGCTGCTCATCAAAGCACTGATCACAGGGTAGTCTGGTGTCAGCTTGGATTTCAGGTCCGGATTTCTCTGTCCTCTGTTGATCTCCCTGTTCCCACAGATGTTGGTCTGTTCTCAGCTCTGCTGGATTTCTGCTGAAGCTTTAACGCCCCCTTTTACACGTTCGGGAAAAATAAAACATTTAGTCAATTGAGACCCAATCCATAATCTCCCAGACTGTCAACTAGTCCAAGTAAATCTGAAGTAGGGGTCTCCCAGGATTCTGATAGTGCTCTACCTGAGGAATTCTCTCTCCCTTACATATAACTATTAGTACCCAGCTATGATTTACAACAATACTTGCACCAACAAAAATAAAGCATCTGTTATCAAATAGACAGATGGATATGCAGCATGGAAACAGGGTTTCTCTATTACACACATAGAACCACACTCTCCATGGGGATGAATTTGAATTTGCAGCATTACATTTGCAGATACATTCTATTTTGCTCAAAAATTCTAAATTGGAGGAAGGACAAATTTGACAGTGTTAGGCAAGAACTTTCAAAAGCTGATTGTGCGCCAATGTTTGCAGGTAAACGGACGGCTGGAAAATGGGAAGCCTTCAGAACTGTGATAACTAGAGTCAAGAGAAAATATATTCTTGTTAGGGTGAAAGGAAAGGCTGGTAGGTATAGGGAATGCTGGATGACTGGAGAAATTGAGGATTTGGTTCAGAAAATGAAGGAAGCATATGTCAGGTATAGACAGGACAGATTGAGTGAAGCCTTACAGTATAAAGGGAGTAGGAGTATACTTAAGAGAGAAATCAGGAGGGGAAAACGGGGGACATGAGATAGCTTTGGCAACTAGAGTTAAAGAGAATCCAAAGGATTTGTACAAATACATTAAGGACAAAAGAATAAGTAGGGAGAGAATAGGGCCCCTCAGAGATCAGCTAGGTGGCCTTTATGTGGAACCGCTGGAAGTGGGGGAGATGCTAAATGGGTATTTTGCATCAGAGTTTACTGTGGAAAAGGATATGGAAGATAGATGGGAAATAGATGGTGACATCTTGAAAAATGTCCATATTACAGAGGAGCAAGTGCTGGATGCCTTGAAATGAATAAAAGTGTATAAATTCCCAGGACCTGATCAAGTGTACCCAAGAACTCTGTGGGAATCTAGAGAAGTGATTGCTGGGGCTCTTGCTGAGATATTTGTATCATTGATAGTCACAGGTGAGGTGTCGGAAGACTGGAGGTTGATTAACGTTGTGCCACTGTTAAAGAAAGGTGGTAAAGACAAGCCACGGAACTATAGACCAGTGAGCCAGACGTCGGTGTTGTTGGAGGGAATCCAACTGAGGGACAAGATGTACATGTACTGGAAAGGCAAGGACTGATTAGGGATAGTCAACATAGTTTTCCGTGTGGGGAAATCATGTCTCACAAACTTGAATGAGTTTTTTTGAAGAACTAACGAAGGGAACTGATGAGGGCAGAGAATACATGTGATCTATATGGACTTCAGTAAGGTGTTCGAGAAGGTTCCCCATGGGACACTGGTGAGCAAGGTTAGATCTCATGGAATACAGGGAGAACTTGCCATTTGGATACAGAACTGGCTCAAAGGTAGAAGGTGGTGGTGGAGGGTTGTTTTTTCAGACAGGAGGCCTGTGACCAGTAGAGTGCCGCAAGGATCTGTGCTGAGTCCACTACTTTTCATCATTTATATAAATGATTTGGATGTGAGCATATGAGGTATAGCTATAAGTTTGCTGATGACACTAAAATTGGAGGTATAGTGGACAGCGAAGAAGGTTACCTCAGATTACAACGAGATCTTGATCAGATGGGCCAATGGGCTGAGAAGTGGCAGATGGAGTTTAATTCAGATAAATGTGAGGTGCTGCATTTTGGGAAAGCAAATCTTAGCAGTACTTATACACTTAATGGTAAGGTCCTAGAGAGTGTTGCTGAACAAAGAGACCTTGGAGTGCAGTTTCATAGCTCCTTGAAAGTGGAGTTGTAGGTAGTGAAGAATAGTATAGTGATTGGATAGTGAAGAAGGCATTTGGTCTGCTTTCCTTTAATAGTCAGAGTATTGAGTACAGGAATTGGGAGGTCATGTTGCGGCTGCACGGGACATTGGTTCGGCTACTGTTGGAATATTACATGCAATTCTGGTCTCCTTCCTATCAGAAAGATGTTGTGAAACTTGAAAAGGTTCAGAAAAGATTTACAAGGATGTTGCTAGGATTGGAGCATTTGAGCTATATGGTGAGGTTGAATAGGCAAGGGCTGTTTTCCCTGGACCGTCAGAGGCTAAGGGGTGACCTTGCAGAGATTTAATTAAATCATGAGGGGCATGGATAGGATAAATGGACAAAGTCTTTCCCCTGGGGTGGGGGAGTCCAGAACTAGAGGGCATAGGTTTAGGGTGAAAGAGACCTCAGAGGCTACTTCTTCACTCAGGGAGTGGTATGTGTATGGAATGAGCCGCCAGAGGAAGTGGTGGAGGCTAGTCTGGATGGGCATGTGAATCGGAAGAGTTTGGAGGGATATGGGCAAGTTGCTGGCAGGTGGGACTTGATTGGGTTGGGATATCTGGTCGTCATGGATGAGTTGGACTGAAGGGTCTGTTTCCATGCTGTCCATCTATGATTGTGCATTTAGAGTTATACAATGTGCTGCCAGTCAATACATGTAATATTTTGTAAATTCCACTTTGCAAATCGAAGCGGGCTGACTCAAGATTGGGATACAGACAGACTCTGACCTCACTCCTTTCATACATTATCTGAGCTGAGATGTCACCTTTTCTTATAAAACCTTAAGTTATCTCGAGAAGGAGCCTGACAGGAAGTTCTGGGACTTGCATATTATTGATACCTGCAACCCATTCTAAACGATGAAAGACTTAACAATCCAGGTTTGTTCACTATATAATTTCAGTGGCAGGACACTATAATGTTTTTCCATAAATTCTGTGTCTTATGATCTTGTACTCCACAACCAACTGAATAAGATGCAGTACTCCGAAAGCCGGTGCTTCGAAATAACTTGTTGGACTGTAACCTGGTATTGTGTTATATGTAACTTTGTCCAGGTTGGGGTGGATTCGCCATGTTAAATGACCCATAGTGTTCTGATTTGGATGGGTTCAGGTGGATTGGCAGTGTTCAGTTACCCATATTGTCGAGGGATGTGCAGGTTAGGGTGGATTGGCTGTGCTACTTTACCCATAGTGCCCAGGGATGTGCAGGTTAGCATGGATTGGCCGTGCTAACTTAACCTACACACCCCTGGGCACTATGGGTAAGATGGATTCACTGTGCTAAATTCACTCTTTCATTAAGAGAGTGGTGCGTGTAAAGAATGAGCTGTCAGAGGAAATGGTGGATGCTTGTACAATTATGACATTTGAAAGGTATCTGGATGGAAATATAAAATGGAGGGTTGAGAGGGATATGGGCCAAATGCTGGCAAATGGGTCTAGATTAATTTAGAATATCTGGTTGGCATCGACGAGTTGGACTGTTTCCATGCTGTATATCTCTGACTCTGGCTTGCCACATCTGTATGTTTAATTTCTCCCTGGTGTCGGTGTTAATGCCTTTGATGTCTCATTTTGCTCTCTCCTTTCCAGGGATGTTAACCACTTCATGTCTGGTTGTTCCTCAAGAACTTGCATTGCAGGTTCACCCTGAACTGACACTATTTTTTCAGCTTCCCATAATCAGACCTGCTCACTCTCAACAGTGGAGTTATCCAAAATTCAGAGAGATGTCAGTCTTGAAGTTTTTGCTGTTCTGCCCCTGTAAGATCCTGAATCAGCACCTTCAGGAGAATTAGTTAGAGCAGTGTGAGAACAGAGGGGGAGAGAGAGAGTGCGATGGTGCTTTCAATTTTCAGTGTGGAATAACAAAAGAAAAGAATGTTCTACAGAAAGTAGAATTGCTTGTTCTGAATTTCTACCTTGCACTGACAGTCATGACTTTTGTAATCTCTTTTTACAAAGCATTTGATGATCTGAAGATGGAAGTTTCAAAATCAACAGATAAACGGCTAATGCCCGAAACATCAACTTTCCTGCTCCTCGGATGCTGCCGGACCTGTTGTACTTTTTCAGCGCCGCACTGTTCAACTCTGACTCTCCAGCTTCTGCAGTCCTCACTTCGACGTCAATGTCCGACAGTCACTCAGTCCATCAGGACTGCAACAACTTTTGCCTGTGATTCTGTGAGAAGGAGCAAAGCCTTTTGGTTCCTGTAGGAGCACGTCTTCAGCATCAATGGGACTGGATGAGAGACCCTACTGTTGCAGCGCACTGATTGTGGAACCTGAAGCAGTTATACGGCCTGGAAAGAGGAATTCACGGCAGGGAGGGGCTGTACATGCGTTTGTGTGCAGCTGAAGCTTCGGCCATGGAGAAACCCAATGGATCCCGCCCCGTGCAGAAACCGTGGAAGTGTGGCGCCTGCGGAAAAGGCTTCTGTGTCCCTTCTATCCTAGAGACTCATCAGCGCAGTCATACTGGGGAGAGGCCCTTCAGCTGCCCCGAATGCGGGAAGGCCTTCAGCAATTCCTCTGACCTGGTGAGGTACCAGCAGGTCCACACAGGGGAGAGGCCCTTCAGCTGCCCCGAGTGTGGGAAGGGCTATACCCAGGCCTCCACCCTGCTGGCCCACAGGCAGGGGCACACTGGAGAGAGGCCGTTCTTCTGCACTGAGTGTGGGAAGGCTTTCAGCAATTCCTCCATCCTGCTGGCCCACTGGCAGGTGCACACTGGGGAGAGGCAGTTCACCTGCTCTCAGTGTGAGAAGGGCTTTACCCGCGCTTCCCATCTGCGGAGGCACCAGCGAGTTCATGTGCCATCGCAGGGGGATTAAAGGAGGGATAGCCAATTGCCTTATTGACTGGACTATCAACCCAGTTCCAGGGACTGCCAGGTTTGAATCCTGCCATGGCAGATGGTGGAATTGGATTTCGGTCAGAAATCTGGAGTTCAGAACTTCATGAAGAAATGATTGTTTGGGGGACATCACCCATCTGATTCACTCACATCCCTTTTTAGGGAAGGAAACTGCTGTTGTAGGGAAGGATTCACTCAGTTGTCCCAGCTGCATCCTTTACCCGGTCTGGCCTACACGTAACTCCAGACCCACAATAGCATGGTTGACTCTTCATTGCCCACCACTGCCACCGGTCATTGAGTGGGTAAACACTTACTTGTTTACAGGGTATGGGTTGAAATTGCTGAGTGAGGCAATACTTCCTACAGTTAAGGCTGTACCAAGGATCCAATTACAAACTGACAACTCGGTGGTGACCATAGTAAAGAAGGTAAGGTGGTGTGGGGTGGGGGTGCACGCTTTGACCTTCAGCTATTTAAAAAGCAGCTACTTTTTCTACACCTTTACGCTGGGGGGGATCTGAAGCTGTAACAACGTTGGGTCACAATAAAGGTTACCTGAACTTATCGCCAGGCTCAGACTCTCATTGAAGGCTTTGAGCTCCAAGAGGTTTTTGGTTTAAAGTTGCTCATTTCATTTCAGCCTCCTGCACTAAGTTTCCAATGTCATGTATCAGATGGAGCAGTGAATGAGTAGCTCGTATCGTTATAAGTTGTAAATTTTTCAGAAGTGCAGGTACTGCACCGTTTCATCAGCATTGTATAGTTTACTGGCAGCAGCGGGAGATGTGGGCTGCGTTCACTGGAAACGGTGTAGAGGTGCCGGTGTTGGACTGGGGTAGATAAAGTTAAAAATCATACAACACCAGGTTATAATCCAACAGGTTTATTTGGAAGCACTAGCATTCAGAGTGCTGCTCCTTCATCGGGTAGCTGTTGGCCGGGGAATAATACACCGATTGTATAGCAAAAGATCACAGTGTCATGTGACTGATAGGATATATTGAACAAACCTAGATTGTTGTTATGTCCTTCATCTTTTAGAATGGGTTGCAGGTTTTGATTCATTAATATGTAAATCCCAGAACATCTTTAAAGTCACGTTCTTGAGATGACTTAATGTTTTATCAAAAAAGTGACATCTCAGTTCAGACAATGCATTAAAGATGTGAGATTCGAGTCTGTCAGTATTCCAATCTTGAATCAGACTGGTTCTATTTCCAAAGTAGGAATTTATAAAATATTGCATGGATTGACTGTCTGCAGATTGTGGGCTTTTTGAGCAAAATTGAAAGTATCTGCAAATATAATTCTGCCAATACAAATTCACTCCATAGTGTTGTGTGTGTGTGTGTGTGTTTGTGTTTGTGTTTGAGTGCGTGCATAAGAGTGAAGTGTGAGTGTGATGGAGTTTAAGCCTGTGAGTGTGTTGTGGGGTGTATGTGTGTGTGCACCTATGAGAGAGGTATGAATAAAAGTGAGAGGTTGCATTTTGCTAAACAAGGAAGGGCTGGACATAGTGAGTTTTGAGAAGATTTGTAGCTCAGGTTGAGGTTTTGGATGTAGGTTTGCTTGCTGAGCTGCAAGGTTCATTTCCAGATGTTTCGTTACCTACTGGGTAACGTCTTCAGTGGGCTTCAGGCGAAGAATTTTCAGCTTTGCTATGTATAGTTAATGGTAGGTCTCTGGGTTGTGTTGTAGAACAGAGACACTTTGGCAGTGGTGGCGGGGGAGGGGGCTGGAGTTAGGGGGTTCAGGTATATAGTTCTTTGAAAGTTGCATCACTGGTAGACAGGTGATAAAGAAGGCATTTCGCACCATTGCCTTCACTGTCCACCCCATTGAGTATAGAAGTTGGGACATCACGTTGAGGTTGTACAGGATGTTGATGAGGCCACTTTCTGGGTACTGAGTACAGTTTTGGTGGCTCTGTGATAGGAAGAATACTATTAGAGAGAGTTCCGTAAAGATTTACCAGGATGTTGCCAGGACTGGAGGGTTTGAGTTATAAGGAAAGGTTGGGACTGTCTTCATTGGAGTGTAGCGGGTTGAGGGGTGACCTTACTAAGATTTATAAAATCATTAGGAGTGGAGGTACAGTGAATAGCAAAGAGCTCTTCCTTAAGACCATAAGACACAGGAGTGGAAGTAAGGTCATAAGTCCACTCCGCCATTTAATCATGGCTGACGGGCATTTCAACTCCACTTATCATACTCTCCCCATAGAGATACCAAGATTCCTTGCGATACCAAGAATTTATCAATCTCTGCTTTGAAGACATTTAATGTCCCGGTCTCCACTGCGCTCCATGGCAATGAATTCCACAGGCCCACCACTCTCTGGCTGAAGAAATGTCTCCTCATTTCCATTCTAAATTGACCCCCTCTAATTATCAGGCTGTGCCCATGGGTCCTAGTCTCCCTGCCTAATGGAAAAAAAATTTACCAGCATCCACGCTTTTTAAGCCATGCACTATTTTGTAAGTTTCTGTTAGATTTCCCCTCAACCTTCTAAACTCTAATGAATATAAATCCAGGATCCTCAGCTGTTCATCGTCTGTTAGGCCTATGATACCAGCGATCATCGTGTGAATCTCCGCTGGACACGCTCCAGTGCCACTATGTCCTTACTGAGGTGTGGGTCCCAAAATTGGACACAGTATTCTAAATGGAGCCTAACCAGAGCTTTATAAAGTGTCAGTAGCACATCGCTGCTTTTACATTCCAACTCGCTTGAGATAAATGACAACATTTATATTTGCTTTCTTAAGCATGGACTCAACCCGCAAGTCAACCTTTAGAGAATCCTGGACTCGCAGTCCCAGATCTCTTTGTACTTTGGCTTTATGAATTTTCTCACTGTTTAGAAAATAGTCCATGCTGTATTCTATTTTTCCGAAGTGCAAGACCTCACATTTGCTTACATTGAATTTCATCAGCCATTTCCTGGACCACACTCCTAAACTGTCCAAATCTTTCTGCAGCCTCCCCACCTCCTCAGAACTACCTGCCTGTCTGCCTAACTATGTATCGTCAGCGAACATCGTGGGAATGCCCCCAGTCCCTTTATCCAGATCATTAATATATAAAGTGAACAGCTGCAGCCCCAACACTGAGCCCTGCGGGACACCACTTCTCACCAGCTGCCATTCCGAAAAAGAACCTTTTATCCCAACTCTCTGCCTTCTCTCAGGCAGCCTATCCTCAGTCCATGCCAGTAGCTCAACTCGAATACCATGGACCCTCACTTTACTCAGCAGCCTCCTATGAGGCACCTTATCAAAGACCTTTTGGAAATCTAGGTAGATAACATCCTCTGGGTTTCCCAAGTCTAACCTACTTGTTAACTCTTCAAGTTTGTCAGGCACGACCTCCCCTTGCTAAATCCATGCTGACTTATTTTAATCCAGCCATGCACTTCCAAGAATTTAGAAATCTCATCCTTAACGATAGATTTTAGAATTTTATCTACAATTGAGGTTAGGCTAATCGGCGTATAATTTTCCAGCTTTTGTCTTGATCCTTTCTTAAACAAAGGACTTACAACAGTGATTTTCCAATCATCTGGGACTTTGCCTGACTCCAGTGATTTTTGAAAGATTACAACCAACATCTCTGCTAATTCTTCAACCACCTCCCTCAGAACGCTAGGCTGTAGCCAGGAGGGCCAGGAGATTTCTCAATTTTTAGACCTATTAGCTTTTCTAGCACTTTCTTTTTTGTAATGGCTATCATACTCAACTCTGCCCCTTAACTCTCCTTAATTGTTAGGATATTACTCATGTCTTCAACTGTGAAAACTGACACAAAGTATTTATTAAGTTCTTCAGCTATTTTCTTATCTCCCATCACTAACCTTCCTGCACCAATTTGGAGCAGCCCAATTTCTACTTTTGCCTCTGGTTTGTTTCTTATGTATTGCAAAAAAACTTTTACTATCATTTCTAACATAACTGGTCCACTTACCTTCATATTTGATCCTCTCCTGCCTTATTTCTCTCTTTGTTATCTTCTGTTTGTTTTTGTAGTCTTCCCAAGCTTCTGATTTCCCAGTGGTCTTGGCCACTTTATAGGCTCTCTTTTTCGTTGATACATTTCCTGACTTCCTTTGTCAGCCATGGCAGTCTTCTTCCCCCCTCCCTCCCCACGCTGCCCGATAATCTTTATTTTTGGGGGGATGAACCGCTGTACTGTGTCCTCAATTACACCCAGAAATTCCTGCCATTGTTGCTCTCCTGTCTTCCCCACTAGGCTCTGCTTCCAGTCAATTTTTGACAGTTCCTCCCTTATTGCCCTTTATTTAACTGTAACACCATTACATCTAATTTTGCCTTCTCTCTTTCAAACTGCACACTGATCTCTACCATATTATAATCGCTGCCTCCTAAGTGTTCATTTGCTTTAAGATTTTTAATAAAGTCTGGCTCATTACATAGCACTAAGAATTGAAATATGCTCACTTAGGCCACAATTGAGGACAGTGTGTTAGGGGCGAATGGCCTATTCCTAGCCTTTTGAAATTGGTTCTGGCTCTGTGGAAATAGAACCATTGAGTTGTAGAGCACAAAAAACAATCCTTCGGTATGTGCCAACCAGATAGCCTAAATTAATCTCATCCCATTTGCCAGCACTTTGTCCATATCCCTCTAAAACTTCCTATTCATGTACCTATCCAGATGCCTTTTAAATGTTGTATTTGTACCAGCCTCCACCATTTTTCCTGGCAGCTCATTCAGTTCACACACCAACCTATATTTGAAAAAGTTGCCCCTTGGGGCCGTTTTAAATCTTTCCCCTTTAACCCAAAAACTAATGCCCTCTTGTACTGGACTCCCCCACCCCACGGAACACCTTATCTTTTTCTCATATCCATTCCTGTCAAGATCTTATAAACCTCCATAAGGTCACCCCTCAGCCTCCAATGCTCCAGGGAAAATAGCCCCAGCCAATTCAGCCTCTCCCTGTAGCTCAAACCCTCCAACCCTAGCAACATTCTTATAAATAATTTCTGAACTCTTTTAAGTTTCACAACATCCTTCTTGTTTAGTGAGTAATCGGCTGTGAACAATCTATTTTGTTCAGGTCGTAAGAGGGGGCTTTTCTTGAGGCAAATTAACTTTCACACTTTTTTTTTAATCCTTGGGTTCCTTTTAAATCTTTCCCCTCTCACCCTAAACCTGTGCCCTCTAGTTTGGGATTCCCCCTCCCCTGCGGGAGAGACAGGCAAAAGGAATGAGATGTGCAGTCACAGGGAAAAAACAATTGTGACTCCCACCTTTTTTATCCCAAATTGGCAATTGGACACAAACTCTGTCAGTAACAACCGGCGCCGGTCGCCATTGGTCAGGTGGAGTAAGATGCGCTCTGATTGGGCGGAGCGTGGATGACGCGCGTCACTGAAGGAGGAGACGGGAAGAAGAAGAAAAACAAAGATGGCGGCGCGAGGCTGCGGTTTTCTCATCGACTCAGCGGGCGGTTTCTGACGGAGGGAGGGGGACAGACAGGCATCGTTTACCTCAGAAAACACCTTTAAAATACATTTCAAATTAAAGTCGGAACTTTTCAAACAAAAGTTGTGAAGAAAAGGAGACAGTCCCCGGTGGGGTTTATTGTTTATTTGTGTATAATTCCCGGGGCCCGGGAAGGGGGAGGTGACGGTTACCGGGTGAACGAGAAAACAAATTAAAAATGTCGGCGGTGGAGGAGAGAGAGCCGGCGCCTGCGGCTTCTTCGGCGGCGGGAGGTGGAGGAGCGGCGGCGGGGGGTAAAGTCCGGCGGAGCACAAGCTGGAGGAGAGGCTGCACTCGGTGCTGTGCTGGACCGTGAGCCTGGAGCTACCCGCGGCTTCACTCTACCAGGTACCGGGCTGGGCTGAGGGGGAACCCGGGGGATAAGGCGGATCGCCATTAGCCTGGAGCCACAATCACTCCCATTCCTAAAACAAACATAATTTCTATTAGAATCACCATCTAATCCTCCATACACCTTCTATAATCCATGTAGGAGGGCAGGCTGTACCATCTGACTGAACTGTTCCGATATTCAATTGTGTATAATGTATAGATATCTTTTTTTATAAAATATACAATGTTATTTAACACATTAGATATGAAATACTGTCATCATGGGATTTGCAGCACTTCACAGCGCTGTAGAAGGTCACAGGCAATATTGTGTACGAGAGCCTGTGTAAACCTCTATGGTTATGTTTTATAAATGTGATTTGAGGTAATTGCACGTAAAATGGGTCGGATTGTGTGTGTGTATGTAGGTATGTTATTTAGATCCTGGGGTTTTGTCTTGCCCAGTGATGTGATGGAGGGAGGGGAGTGGGGGTACTAATTAATCATTCTACCAAATCCAGCATTTTGTTGAAGAGTTTCATTTCTTTGCGATTGTCATCTTCCAAAGAATCAACCTACCCAATATTTAAATGGACATGTGCACATGTATAGTTGTGTATGAATGCTGGAAATCTCTTTTTGTAAAAAAAAATTCTTTACTTTATTTCCTGTTCTCCATGCATGGCGAATTGGACGTGTTTGATTTCTTTTTTTTGCAAGTGTTGTGAAAAGTAGTCTGATCATGTAAAAGTCGACCCTAGTTCTTCATAGACAACAGACCCATGTTTGTGAGACTGTGTGATGGCCGTCATGTTCCACTCCAGCTCTGCAGTCTGTCGGTTGTTCGGCTCTGTTCCTGTCTTCCAGTCCGTTGTCAGTATGCTCCACTCAGTTTTCAGAATTACCATAATTTTTTTTGCTTTATTCATCAGTTGAGCTTCTGCTTATGATACGGTATGAATCTTGACAGGCATGAATTTCAGCCCCTCAAGTAGTATCCAAGTAACAGTCGACCCCCTAAATTTAACCTTAAAAAGTAGTCAAAAATTTGACTATTACTTGAGTATATACGATATAATTGAATTAATGTTCATTGCTTCTTCGCTTTACGCTATTTTGCCTTATGAAAGGTTTCATAGGAACGCTCCACTTTTGGATAGTGGGGAAAACCTGTATCAGTACAACACAGTCACAAGCCATTCTTATTTGGTTTAGGCACCCCTGTCAAGCCTGTGCCAATTCTTAATTCTCACTTGGACCTGCTATTTATTGCCCATGTGCAGTTTCTATCCTTCTGTTCATCTCGCGTTCATGTGTCTATCAAGATACACATTCCTGAAGAAGGGCTAATGCCCGAAACGTCGATTCTCCTGTTCCCTAGATGCTGCCTGACCTGCTGCGCTTTTCCAGCAACACATTTCCATATCAAGATACACCTTAAACGTTGCTAAGATGCCTCCTTCCACCACCCATCACCCCTCTGTGTGAAAAACCTTCCCCTCCACTTCTCCTGTAGACTGCCCTCCTCTTGCCTTGAACCTGTGCCCTTTTGTTGTTGTTCTTTTCACTCTGGGGAATAAAAAAACCTCTGAGTAACATAGAATCCCTAGTGTGGAAAAGACCATTCGGCGCAACATGTGCACACTGACCCTCTGAAGAGTAACTGACACAGACTTATTCACCTACTCCTATTACGCAACATTAGCCCTTGACTAAAGCACCCTCTCCCGGAGCATCCACGTCCTTCTGATAGTGTGGTGACCAGAACTGCATACAATATTCCGAATGTGGTTGAAATAAATAGCTGTAATGTAACTTGCCAACTCTCACACCCAGGAAAGGCAAGCGTCCTATGTGCCTTCTTGACCACCATACCCACCTCTGTTTCGACTTCCAGATCCCTCTGCATGCCAGTGCTCCGAAGAGTTCTGTCATTTATTGTACAGTTCTTGTATTTCTTTCTCCCTTGTGGCTGTATCCAGCTTCCCCTTAATTCTACTCCCTCTTCATCTCTTTGCCCACTCATCACCCCTCCACACATCAGCATATCATAAGACCATAGGAGCTGAAATTAGGCCATTCATCCCATTGAGTCAACTCCACCATTCAATCGTGGCTGTTAACTTTCTCAAGCCCATTCGTCGCAGAACCCTTGATCCCCTTGATACTCAAGAACATTTCTGTCTCCATCTTAAATCTGCTCAATGTCCTGGCCTCCACAGCCTTCTGTGGCTGTGAATTCCATAGATACACCACTCTCTGGCTGAAGAAGGCTTTCCTTATCTCCCAACTAAAGGGTCTTCCTTTTCTTCTTAAGGCTGTACTCTCGGGTCCTACTTTGTCCTAACAATGGAAACATCTTCCCAACATCCACTCTGTCCAGGCCGTTCAATATCCTGTAGGTTTCAATTGTAACCCCCCTCATCCTTCTAAACTCCATATAGTCCCAGAGTCCTCAAAAGTTCCTCATATGTTAAACGTTTCATTCCTGGGACCATTCTCGTGAACCTCCTCTGAACACCCTCCTGGGCCAATACATCCTTGCTAATAGGAGGCTCAAAACTGCTCACAATGCTGCAAATGTGGCCTGACCAGAGCCTTATAGAGTCTCAGAAGTACATCCCTGCTTTTGTATTCAAGTCTTGTCAAAATAAATGCCATTATTGCATTTGCCTTCCTAACTACTGACTCAACCTGCAAGTTTACTTTGAGAAAATCCTGGACTTGAACTCCCAAGCCTCTTTGCACTTCGGATTTCTGTATTTTCTTCCCATAATCCTTCTGTTCCAACAGTGACTGTCTGGTGTCAGGGCAGCACTAGTGATTTCCTGACATGTGGATTGTATTTGGGGATACCAAGGAATGTCAGGAACTGCGAGTATCTCAGGAGCAGTCGTTATTCCTGGAAGAGGCAGACAGGAATGTGGTGTGGTCCTGTAAACTCCAGAACTTTGATAACTTCATGAGTCAGCAATAACGCTTTCTGGACCAAGAAACGAAAGGGCCAATGAGAAACTGCTACAAGGGAGTCAACAAATAACATACATTAACTATCGCTGGGAAGAAGGAGGCAAAACAATGAGCTGTTTCTTTGGACAGATGAGATAATGGTGTTTAATAACTGTGTGACAAAAGGACAATTAATTCTGCTTGTAGAAGGAAGGCCTTGGTGTAGAGGGCATACAAGGAGCAGGAAAATCAACATTTCAGGCAAAAGCCCTTCATCAGGAACCCTGTATTCCTGATGAAGGGCTTTTGCTTGAAACGTCAATTTTTCCTGCTCCTTGAATGCTGTCTGAACTGATGTGCTTTTCCAGCACCACTCTAATCTCGACTCTGGTTTCCAGCATCTGCAGTCATTGTTTTTACCTTGGCGTAAAGGGGTTAATTGCAGGACAGGCTGTTTCAAACAGGTGGAAAACCCTCAAGGATAAGAAGGTAAGCTACAGACCTGAGGTCTCCAGAAGTGTGGGGAGATGGTGTTAGAATCTAAAGAAACGTTACACCACAAATCTGAAAGTGACGGAACTCCACCAGAATTCAACTCCAGAACGTTTCACCTGCAGTGCTTGGAAGAACAACCCTGCATCAAACCCCTGTAAACTTCCAGAGATGGGCACTGTTGGTAGAAACAATGTTAAATTCTGCCATCATTTGGGTGATAGCCAAGATTTGGGGGGTGAGGGTGAACTTGCTTACTTGAGGGGTTTTATATTTTGGTTCCTACCTACAATAAAAGTGTAAATTATGATTCAACAGTTGGTTGTCTGTGCAGTTTCTGAGTCAGTATTCAAATTAAAGCGATCCACCCACAATCAGAGTGAGAGGCTAGGATTAATAATGACTCCTTTGCATTCAGCAGGACAGCACATCAATACTGTTATAAAGCGAATGCTGAATCCCCTCCCCTCTGAGATCTCAAACCGAAACACCAAAAGAGGAGCGCATTGCCCTATAATCAGAAAATTAGTGTGAAAAGTAGTGTCATCTGCTCTAGTCTTAAAAACAAAAATAAATCCCTGACAATTTAAAAATCAACAAAAAGCAATTTACATATCCAACTTGAATGGTGAACAACTGAACTAAACTATTAACAAACCTAATAAATCCCTTCGAACTACTGACGATTCTGACATGAAACAGGATTTTTGTCATATGCTGTTCCAGTAAATACAAGACCCACTAAAACAACAAGAAATAGAATTTAGTCTCTCAGATTACATCTTCCAGAATATTCTAAGCATCCTTCTATTGAATATTTTGTCAGGAATGCCTCCTGCAATTCCTGCTCTTCTGGTTTTTTTGTAAATGATGCTGTCTCATTCACAGCTGACGGTCAGAGCTGATGTCTCTCTCTAGTGCTGAGGACTCTTAGCTCTAGCAATGGGGGGTTAGCTCTGGGGTTCTGTCCAACTGTCCCCTTCTTTTATACCCTTGATGCCATATTGAGTTTTTACAATAGGATTGGTCCTCTGTTATCAAAACCATCAGATTTAAATTTAATAGATATTGGTATCCAAAGGACCGGATTTAAATTGATTAGCTAAATTGAAAAGTCATTATCTTGGCCTGTTAACTGTACAACCTTGTGATAGAAATGTTTCTGTTTGTGTGCTCTCTGTTGTGATGATGTTACTCCTTTAAGAAGATTATGTCATCTTGATTTTTTTTCCCCAAGAGGGGTTGTAAAAGGCAGAGGGTCCGATTCGACTGGGCTAAGGGACTTCACTAATGGCCAACAGATATTGGCAAAGGCAACAATCGGAATAAGGTTTGAGATTTTTTTTTCTGAAACACTTCTACAGCGAAACAGTCTGTAAGGTCACCCCCCAGCCTCTGACCCTCCAGGGAAAATAGACTGGGGCTATTTCAGCCTCTTGCAACAGCTCAAACCCTCCAACCCTGGCAGTATCTTTGTAAATCTTTTCAGAATCCTTTCATGTTTCACAACTTGTTACAAACATGTCGACTAATTCAGAGAAGCCTCTCAATTACAGCTGTAAATAGAGAAAGTGTGTTTAATCATGAGTCATGAATAAAGGCTGTATTAATCTTTTATTGTGAAGATTTACTCCTACATCTCCAAACAGAGCATACAAACCTGGTCAGAAGGGAGTGATTGAAAAAATATGTGGGGCAAAAAGTTTAGAGTGTGGCTTGTGTATGGAATGAGCTGCCAGTGGAAGTGGTTGAAGTAGGTACATTAACAACATTTAAAAGACATTTGGTCAAACACATGGGTAGGAAAGGCTTAGAAGGATAGTGGCCATGTGCAGGGAAATGGGGTTACTGTTGATGGACATTTTGGTCGGCATGGACCAGTTTGGGCCGATGGGCCTGTCTCCATGCTGTAGCACTGACTCGTGTCTCTTTGTCTCTCCAACAGTTTTGAGTTTTCAGATGAGCATCTCACTTCGTCACACAGAATAAAATCCGATCTCATTAGTCAACTCTGATGTGGAAGTGCTGGTGTTGGATTAGGCTGGACAAGGTCAGAAGTCAAATGGCACCAGGTTAGAGTCCAACAGGTTTATTTGAACTCAAGATTTCAGAGCACTGCTCCTTTGTCGGTGAAGTGATGAAGCTGCAGCATTGAAGAAGGAGCAATGCTCCTAAAGCTTGTAATTTCAAATAAACCTGTTGGTCTCTAAGCTGGTGTTGTGTGATTTCTGATATCTTCTGCTGTGGGTTTGTGTCGACCTTAATGGGATATTTTGTCCAACTCGGCATTTTTAAACAGTATCACTTGGAGGGATTCACTTGAAACCTTTCAAGAGGTGAGTTCAACAAGACTGAACTATTCAAAGTTACTTGGACTCAATTTTAAAACTTACATCAGGACCAGTAGACAGAGAGATGTACAGCACAGAAACAGACCCTTCGGTCCAACTCATCGACGCTGACAAGACATCCTAAATTAATTGGTTCCATTTGTCAGTATTTGGCCCATTATCTTTCTGAACCCTTCCTGTTCATGTCCGAAACCAGATGCCTTCTCAGTGGTATAATTGTACCAGCCTCCACTTTCTCTGGAAACTCATTCCATACATGCACTACCCTCTGCGTGAAAACATTGCCCCTTTTAAATCTCTCACCCAGCCAAATAGCCTCTCCCTGCAGCTCAAACCCTCCAACCCCCGGCAACATCCTGGTAAATTGTTTCTGATACAGAAGTCAATGTTTTGGGAAGAACCCTTCTTCAGTCCTGAAGGAGGGTTAATACCCGAAATGCTAACTTCACCTCCTAATGCTACCTGGCTTGCTGCGTTCTCCCAGCCTCCTGCTTGCCTACTTTGGATTCCAGCAACCGCAATTATTTTTTGTTTCTAACAAATGGTGGAGCAGACTCAATGGGCTGAATGACCTCATGTCTGCTCCAGTGGTCTTGTGGTCTTAGGTTTCTGCGGATTCTTAGGAACGTGCAGTCCCAGACTCCGAGTAATGTCGCCCACTGGAAGCAAAGTTTATGGAATCACAGAATCCCTACAGAATGTAAACAGGCCTTTTGGACCAACAAGGCAACACCAACCCTCCGTACAGTTACCCACCCAGACCTATTCTCTTAACCCTATTACTTTACATTTACTTGGAGAAAGTGAGGACTGCAGATGCTGGAGATCAGAGTCAAGAATGTGGTGCTGGAAAAGCACAGCTGATCAGGCAGCATCCGAAGTCCAGGAGAATCCTGATGAAGGACTTATGCCCAAAACGTCGATTCTCCTGCGCCTCAGATGCTGCCTGACCTGCTATGCTTTTCCAGCACCACACTTTTGACCAGTCTACATTTACCCCTGACTACTGCACCACACTTACACATCCCTGAACACTATGGACAATTTAGCTCGGCTAACTCACCCTAATTTGTACATCTTTGTATTGTGGGAGCAAAAGCGGAACACTCGGAGGAAACCCATGCAGACACGGGAGAATCAAACAGTAGATTCAAACCCGAATCCATGGCTCTATGAGGCAGTTGTGGTAACCACTGAGCCACCATGTCGCCCCGAGCCACTTTAGAGTTGCACTTGGGGGTGCGAGGCAGTGTGCAGTCCAGAAATTTTTTTAAAAGCCCACCAACTTTCCCACTGCACCCATTGTCAGAGTGGGGCACAAGGTTTAATCCACAGTAGCGTCACTGGCAGAATCTGATTGTTGGGAGCACTGGTGCCCCCGCTGGTGTCTTCGCAAGTTGCTGGAAAATGTGAACCTCTTGCCACACTCAGGGCAGCTGAATGGCCTCTCCCCTCTATGGACCCGCTGGTGGGTCAGCAGAGCAGAAGAATTGCTGAAGCCCTTCCTGCACTCAGGACAGTAGAACGGCCACTCTCCCATGTGGACCCGCTGGTGGGTCAGTAGGTGGGAGGAGCGGTTAAAGCGTTTCTCGCACTCTGGGCAGGAGAACGGCTTCTCCCCAGTGTGGACCCGCTGATGCCTCAGCAGGTGGGAGGAATTGCTGAAAGCCTTCCCGCACTCGCGACAGCTGAAGGGCCTTTCCCCCGTGTGGACCCGCCGGTGGGCCACGAGGTTAGAGGAGACCGCAAAGCCCTTCCTGCACACTGAGCAGGAGAATGGCTTCTCCCCGGTATGGACCCGCCGGTGGGTCAGCAGTTGGGAGGGCTGGGGAAAATTCTTCCCACACTCGGGGCAGGTAAATGGCCTCTCCCCAGTGTGGACCCGCTGGTGTGTCAGCAGGGAGGAGGAACTGCTGAAGCCCTTCCCACATTCAGGGCAGGGGAACGGCTTCTTGCCTGTGTGGACCCACTGGTGCCTCAGCAGGGCAGAGGAATCGCTAAAGGCCTTCCCGCACTCGGGGCAACTGAATGGCCGCTCCCCCGTGTAGACCCGCTGGTGCTTCAGCAGGTCAGAGGATTTGCTGAAGGCCTTCCCACAATCAGAGCAGGGGAAGGGCCTCTCCCCGGTGTGGACACACTGATGCGCCAGCAAGTGGGAGGAGTGGGTGAAGCTGTTCCCGCACTCAGGGCAGGTGAATGGTCTCTCCCCAGTATGGACTCAGCGGTGGTCCAGCAGGTGGGAAGAGCGGATAAATCCCTTCCCACACTCTGGGCAGGAGAACGGCCTCTCCATGGTGTGACTGCGCTGATGAATTTCCAGGGCAGATGGGACACTGAAGCCTTTCCCGCAGTCACCACACTTCCACGGTTTCTCCATGGGGCGAGATTCCTCTGGTTTCTCCATGGCCAAAGCTTCAGCTGCACACAAACGCATGTACAAACCCTCCCTGCCGTGAATTCCTCTTTCCAGGCTGTATAATTGTGACAGGCTGCACATGCAATGCGCTGCCACAGTAGCGTCTCTCATCGAGCTCCACTGATGCTGAAAGCGTACTGAAACAGAAACCAAAGACTTTTGCTCCTTCTCACAGAATCATAGTCAAAAATCGTTACAGTCCCAATGGATTGATTGACTGTCTGTCATTGACATGAAAATGAGGACTGCAGACGCTGGAGAGTCAGTCAAAATGTGTGGTGCTGGAAATACACAGCAGGTCAGGCAGCATCCAAGGAGCAGGAGAGTTGCTGTTTCGGACATAAGCCCTTCAACTACTGAATTTGAAACTTCAGTCTTCAAATCTTCAAATGCACTGGAAAAAACAGATTATGAAAGTCATCACTGTCAGTCAGGGTAGAAATTCAGAACAAGCAATTCTACTTTATGCGGAACATTCTTTTCTTTTGTAATTCCATGAAATTGAAAGCACCGTTACCCTACTCTGATTGCTCTACATTTACACCTGATTAATGCATCTAACCTACACATCCTGGATACTATGGACAATTTAACATGGCTAATTCACCCAAACCTGCACATCTTTGGATAGTGGGAAGAAACAGGTGCACTGGAAGAAATCCGCCACAAACACCAGTCGGAGAATGTGCAATATCCACACAGACAACGGCTCTGAGGCTGGAATTGTATCTGGCTCTCTGGTGCCGTGAGGCAGCATCACTAACCACAGACACCTTACCTTCCTTTTCCAGTCCGCCACCAAGTCACTCAGCTTGAGCTCAAGCAAAGCACTACGTTTAATTTTCGCTTCACACACACTGAACTTTCGGCCCGTCCCCACTTCCCCTACAGGAAATGCAAACAGCTGGGGGGTTGCCACATCGAATCCCTACAGTGCGGAATGAGGCCATTTGGCCCAACAACTCTCCATTTACCTCCGACTAATATACCTAACCCACACATCCCTGAACACTATGGGGCAATTTAGCATGGCCAATTCATCCTAACCTGTACATCTTTGCACTGTGGGAGGAAACCGGAGCATCTCGATGAAACCCACACAGCCACGGGGAGGACAATGTCTGTGTGGAGTTTGCACAGTCACCTGAAGCTGGAGTCAAATCCTTGTCCCTGGTGCTGTGAGGCAGCAGTGCTAACCACTGAGCCACATGCTGCCCGTGTGTGCTGAAAGAGATGCAATGTGGAACTTTATTGACTGTACTGCACAGTGGATTGTTGAGTAAGGTTGAGTCTCAAAGGATCTGGAAAGAGGTAGCCAACATTTAGGAGCGCATTGCGACAGATGCTGGAATCCGTCCTGAAAACAACAAATGCTGTAGATCACAGCTGGTCAGGCAGCGTCCACATAGAGAGAGCAAGCTAACATTTCAGGTCTTCTTTGAGATTTATAAAATCTTGCTGGATACAGAGAAGGTGAATGTCAGGAGTCATTTCCCTGGAATGAGGGATTTCAAGACTAGCGGACATATTTTTAAGGTGAGAACAGAAAGATTTAAAAACAAAATAAGGGGCAACATTTTTACACAGAGTGCTTCACGTGTGGAATGAATTTCCAGAGGAAGTGGTAGATGCGCTTACAGTCACAACATTTAAATGACATTTGGATAAGTACATGAATAAGAAATATTCAGAGGGATATTGGGCCAAGCACATGTAGGTGGGACTAGTTTAGTATGGGATTATGGTCAACATGGACTGGTTGGACCGAAGGATCTGTTTCCGTGCTGTGTGAATCTGACTGGATACAGTGGATGTGGGAAAGATGTTTCCACCAGTAGGAGAAACGAGGACCAGAGGACACAGGCTCAGGGTGAAGGAATGCCCTTCAGAACTGGGATGAGGAGGAATTTCTGCAGCCAGAGGATGGTGAATCTATGGATCTCATTGCTGCAGAGCGCTGTGGATTCCAAGTCATTGAGGGCATTTAAGACAGGGATAGATAGGTCTTTGATAAGTAAGGGGATCAAGGGTTACGAGGAGAAGGCAACAGAATGGGGTTGAGAAACATATCGGCCATGATCGACTGGTGGAGCATACTCAATGGGCCAAATGGCCTCATTCTGCTCCTGTATATTGTAGTCTTAAAACTGGGCAGATTACTGAAGTGGTTTTCATGAACAATTTCAGAGTCCTGAAGTAAAGTCGTAGAGGTGTACAGCACGGAAACAGACCCTTTAGTCCAACTCGTCCATGCCGACCAGTTATCCTAACCTAATCTCGTCCCATTTACCAGGACTTGGCCACTATCGCTCTAAACCCTTCCTATTCATATACCCATCCAGATGCCTTTTAAATACCGTAATTGTACCATCCTCCATCACTTACTCTGACACTCGTTCCATACATGCACCACCCTCTGCATGAAACACTTGTCCCTGAGGTCCCTTTTAAAATCTTTCCGCTCTCACTCTAAACCTATGCCTTCTAGTTCTGGACTCCACAAACCAGGGAAAAGACCTTGTCTGTTTATAAAATCATGAGGATTATGGATAGAATAAACGTGTGGAAGGTCACACCCCCCCCCCCCCCACAAAAGCTTCCTCACTGTTCTATCTACCTACGACTCTACTGTCAAGAAGCTATGAACCTGCACTCCAAGGTTTCTTTGATCAGCAACACTCCTTCGGACCTTACCTGATTTGCTTTTCCAAATGTAGTACCTCACATTTATCTAAATTAAACTCCATCTGCCATTCCTTAGCCCATTGGCCCATCGGATCAAGATCCCATTGTCATCTGAGGTAACCTTATTTGCTGTTCACTACACCTCCAATATTGGTGTCATCTGCAAACTTACTAACTATACCTCTTATGCTCACATCCAAATCATTCATATGAATGATGAAAAGTAGTTGAACCAGCACCAATCCTTGTGGCACAACACTGGTCACAGGCCTCCAGTCTAAAAATCAACCCTTCACCACCACCCTCTGTCTTCCAAGTTCAAGCCAGATCTGTATCCAAATGGCTAGTTCTCCCTGTATTTCTCGAGATCTAACCTTGCTAACCAGTCTCTCATGAGAAACCTTGTTGAATGCCTTTCTGAAGTTCATGGAGATCATGTTGACTGCTCTGCCCTCGTCAATCCCTTGTTGCTTCTTCAAAAAATTCAATCAAGTTCGTGAGACATGATTTCTCACGCACAAAGCCATGCTGACTATCCCTAAATCAGTCCTTGCCTTTCCAAATACATGTAAATCCTGTCCCTCAGGATTCCCTCCAACAACCTGCCCTCCGGCAATGTCAGGCTCACTGGTTGATAGTTCCCTGGCTTTTCCTTGCAATCTTTCTTAAATATTGGTACCACATTAGACAACCTCCAGTCTTTCATCACCTCACTTGTGACTATCGATGGTACAAATACCTCAGCAAGGGACCCAGCAATCACTTCTCTAGCTTCCCACAGAGTTCTAGGGTACAACTGATCAGGTTCTGGGGATTTATCCACTTGCATGCATTTCAAGACATCCAGCACCACCACCTTTGTAGTATGGACATTTTTACATTTTTCAAGATATCATCATCTGTTTCCACACATTCTATTTCTTCCATGTCCTTCCCTACAGTAAACACTGATGCAAAATACTTGTTTATTATTTCCCCCAACTCCTGCAGCTCCACACATAGACTGTCTTGCTGATCTTTGAGGGGCCCTGTTCTCTCCCTAGTTCCCTTTTCTCCTTAATGTATTTATAAAAACCCTTTGGATTTTCCTTAACTCTACTTGTCGAAGCTATCTCATGTTCCCTTTTTGCCCTCCTGAGTTTACTGTTAAGTATACTCCAACTGCCTTTATACTGTCAGGATTCACTCGATCTCTCCTGTCTTTACTTGTCATATGCTTCCTTCTTTTTCTGAACCAAAAGCTCAATTCCTCTAGTCATTCAGCATTCACTACACCTACCAGCCTCCCCTTTCACCCTAGGTTCTAGATGAGAGTGGTGCTGAAAAAACAGCAGTTCAGTCAGCATCCGAGGAGCAGGAAAATCGATGTTTAGGGCAAAAGCCCTTCATCTAATCTAGAATCTGGTTTCCAGCATCTGCAGTCCTTGTTTTTACCTAGTTTTTCCCCTTTCACCCTAACAGGAATATACTGTCTCTGGACTCTCAGTTTCTTATTTTTGAAGGCTTCCCATTTTCTAGCCATCCCTTTACCTGCGAACATCTGCTCCCAGTTAGCTTTTGGAAGATCTTGCCTAATACCAAGTTAGCCATCCTCCAATTTAGATCTGGTCTATACTTTATCTTCACTCTTTTATAGCTCATAGAATTATGGTCACTGTCCCCAAAGTGCTCCTCCACTGACAGCTCAGTCACCTGCCCTGCCTTATTTCCCAAGAGTAGGTCACGGTTTGCACCTTCACTAGTCAGAACATCCACTTACTGAATCAGAAAATTTTCTTGTACACATTTAAATTCCTCCTTAGCTCTACTTGTCGAAGCTATCTCATGTTCCCTTTTTGCCCTCCTGAGTTTACTCTTAAGTGTACTCCAACTGCCTTTGTACTGCCTTTAAACACTATGGCAGTCCCAGTCTATGTTGGGAAAGTTAAAATCCCTGACCATAACCACCCTATTATTATTACAGATAACTGAAATCTCCTTACAATTTTTTTCTCAATTTCCCTCTGACTATTAGGGAGTCTGTAATAAAGTCCCAATAAGGTGATCATCCCTTTTCTTATTTCTCAGTTCCACCCAAATAAGCTTCCTGCATGTATTCCCAGGAATATCCTCCCTAAGCACAGTAATATATCCCTTATCATAAAAGCCACTCTCCCTCCTCTCCTGCCCCCCTTTCTATCCTTCCAATACCATGTGTGTTCTAGAACATTAAGCTGCCAGTGCTGTCCATCCTTGAGCCATGTTTCTGTAACTGCCATAATATCTCAGTCCCAAGTTCCTAACCATCATCTGCCTTCCCTGTTTGGCCTCTTGCAATTGAAATAAATGCAGTTTAATTTACCAGTCCTACCTTGTTCTCTGCTTTGTTACTTCCTGCTCTGATTGTTTAACTCAGTCCCTTTCCCAACTGGACCAGTCACAGACTGATCTCTTTCCTCACTATTTCTCTGGGTCCCAGCAATCCCTGCCCCCCACCCACCCCTACCTTA
Source organism: Chiloscyllium plagiosum (assembly GCF_037043375.1). Classification (NCBI taxonomy): domain Eukaryota; kingdom Metazoa; phylum Chordata; class Chondrichthyes; order Orectolobiformes; family Hemiscylliidae; genus Chiloscyllium; species Chiloscyllium plagiosum. Next base: position 35,779,410 of record NW_028270165.1, read on the forward strand.
CTAGTTTAAATCCTCCTGAACAGCTCTCGCAAATCTCCCAGCAATATATTAGTCCCCTTCCAATTCGGGTGCGATCCATCCTTCTTGTGCAGGTCTTTTCTACCCCAGAAGAGATTCCAATAGTCACATTTTTGGATCCTTTCTCCCATGCACCAGTTCCTCAGCCACGCATTCATCTGCCCTGTCCACCTATTCTCACCCTCACTAGCAACATTCCCCATTAAATGGTTAAGTCCTGGATTGCTTTCCTAAAATGCAACACCTCACGTTCGTCTAAATTAAACTCCATCTGCCAATCCTCGGTCCATTATCCCATCCAATCGATTATAATTTATAGCAAATTCTCTTTCCTCTCTTATTCCCTAAAAGCTGAAAATCTCCATCCCACACACACTCCTTTTATTCTCATTTTACTGAACCTAATCCCTGCTCTGCCTCATCCTGAAAAGTCTGGTTCATGCTGATTAACAGGCCTACACTCAGGGGGGATTTAATCGAAACATAAGAATGCTGAATGGCTTGGACAGAGTGCATGTTGGGGGAGATGTTTTCAGTGATAGGAGAGATGGGGACTTGAGGACACAGCCTTCGAGTAAACGGAAGATCTTTTCGAAAGGAGATAAGGAGAAACTTCTTCAGCCAGACAGTGGCGAATCTATGAAATTTACTGCCACAGAAAGCTGCGGTAGCCAAGTCACTGAGTATATTTAAGACTGAAACAGATGATAGGTTCTTGAGTATCAAGGGGAGAAAGCTGGAGAATGGGGTTGAGAAATTTATCAGCCATGATTGAATGGTGGAGCAGACCCAGTGGGCTGATTGGCCTAATTTCTGCTCCTGTGTCTTATAGGCTCTTGCTGTTCTGGACACAGTGAGAGAAACTTGGGAGCAGGAGTAGGCCATTTGGTCTTTCAAGCCTGCACCAGCATTCAACAGATCATGACTGGATATTAATCTACCTACATCTAGGTCGATAAACTGGGATTTTTTTTCACTGGAGCATAGAGGTGACCTCACAGAGGATTATAAAATCACGAAGGATAGAGATGTCCTTTCGCTCAGATGTGAGCTTCAAGATTAGGGAGCACATTTTTAAGGCGAGAGGAGAAAGATTTTAAAAACACATCAGAAGCACCCTTTTTTAAGAGAGTAGTTTGTGTGTGGAATGAATGTCCAGAGAAAGTCCAGAGGTCAGATCAGTTTTCCTTCGTGTGAATCCAAGGAAAGCGATGGGATCAGACGTAGGACCAGGCTGTGCACTCAGAGCATGTGCAGACCAACTGGCAGAGGTCTTCCCGTACACCTTCAACCTCTCCCTGCAGCAGGCCACTGTCCCTGCCTGTTTCAAGAGGGCCAACATCATCCCTGTGCCTCAGAAGACTCATGCAGCACGTCTCAATGACTATCGCCCAGTTGCCCTAACTCCAGTGGTCATGAATTGCTTTGAAAAGCTGGTCATGGCATTAATCAACTCCAGCCTTCCCACTACTCTTGCCCCACTCCAATTTGCCCATCGGCAAATTGGGATCCACGTCAGATGCCATATCATTTGCCCTTCCCTCCTCCCTGGAACATCTTGACACCAAGAACAGGTACGTAAGAATCCTACTTGACTACAGTTCAGCCTTGAACACTATTATCCCCTCGACACTGATTACTAAACATAGTGATCTCGGACTAAGCCCCACTCTCTGCAACTGGATCCTCAGTTTCCTGACCCACAGGCCACAATCAGTGAAGACTGGGGACAATATTTGATCCTCACTAACACTCAACACTGGACCCCTCCAGGGGTGCATACTCAGCCCCCTACTGTACTCACTGTATACCCATGACTGCATCACCAAATACAAGACTAATGCCATTTACCAGTTCACTGTCACCACTATAGTCCGTCAAATCTCAGATGGCAACAAAACAGACTGCAGACGGGAGGTGGAAGACCTGGAAAAATGATGCACTGAAAACAAACGAGATCTCAATGTTAGCAAAACCAAGAAACTCGTTATTGACTTTTGGTGGGATGTTACTCATGCACCCATACACATTAACAGCACAGAGGTGGAATGAGAGGAGAGTGTCAAGGTCCTGGGAGTGGTCATCCACAACAAGCTGTCTTGGATGTATCACTACCTGGTATGGCAACTGTACCATTCAAGATTGGAGACGGTTACAGAGAGTGGTGAACTCAGCCCGGACAATCACAAAGGCCAACCTCCCATCTATAGAATCCATCTACCAGACCTGCTGTCAAGGGAAGCCGCCAGCATTCTTAAAGATCCATCCCACTCTGGCAATGTTTGTCTACAACCTCTACCATCGGGGACAAGGTACAGAAGCCTGAACAAACGCACCAGCCAGTTTTGTAACAGTTTCTACCCTACTATTGTTAGAATACTGAATGGACTCTCAAACTCTCAGGATGTGTCTGAACCTTTGTTTTTGTTTCTGCCACTGTTTACCTATTATTTACTGTGCGACTTAACTATGTGATCGCAAGACAATGCTTTTCACTGTGCCTCAGTACATGTGACAATAAATAAATTCAACTCAGTTCAAGTGGTGGATGTAGTCCAGTTAAAAGGGTTAAAAAGCATTTGGATCAGCACATGAATAGGAATGGTTCAGAGGGATATGGGCCAAACACTGGCAGGTGCAACTAGTTTAGTTTGAGAACATAGTCAGCATGGACTAGTTGGACAGAACAGTCTGTTTCTGCACTGTCTGACTGTCTAACTGTTCTGTACTGGTCTTAAACCCATTTTCTTGCCTCCCCCCATAACCATCCACTTCCTTGTTGTCGAAAATTCAAATGAACTCAGCCTTGAATATATTCAATGAACCCCACCCCCAACTGCAGGAAGACATCGCCACCTCTGAACTCAATTCCTCTTGCTAATGTACCACTTGCCTTGCTCATTGCTTGCTGATATAGAAGGACGCTGAGGCCTGTTTGTACATCAACACATCATTCCTGATGAAGGCCTCGTGCCTGAAATATCGAATCTCCTGCTTCTCAGATGCTGCCTGAACCTGCTATGCTTTTCCAGCCCTACACTTTTCGACTCTGATCTCCAGCATATGCAGTCCTCACTTTCTTCACATTCCAATATATCACTATTTAAGGAATGCGTCTCCTTTCTGCTTTTTTTTAAAACAGCAAATGCGATAACTTCACATTGTGCTACTACATTTGCCATGTGTTTGCTAACTGAGACACAATCTTGGACCAACTTTTCCAGACTCTCTCCCCTCGCCGGGATTCACTCCCTTTCCTTTCAATTACTGCAAAACAAAAATTGAACCCCAGAATGAAAACAAATGGAAAAGGGGGTGAGAAAAGAAAGTGCCGTACTCACAGATGTTGGACAGAGGAAAGAAGTTGCAGTCTGGGGTGAAGCTCAATCTTCATTCAGACAGGAACAACAGCAGTAGCAGCTTCAGAAGCTCATGGTCAAACTTCCGTATTCAGAAGAAGGGCTTTCCTGAAGAAGGGCTTATGCCCGAAACGTCGATTCTCCTGTTCCCTGGATGCTGCCTGACCTGCTGCGCTTTTCCAGCAACACATTTCCAGCTTTGATCTCCAGCATCTGCAGCCCTCACTTTCTCCTTCCGTATTCAGACAATAGCAAGGCTCTGATTGACAAAGGAACCAGGCTCCTTCCGGTCATCCCGAGCTCCCCATTGGCCTATCAAAAGCAGGTCGCGGTCCGTAATTGCGGAAGGCGTGGGGCATGCGCAGTTCTTGTTAACGCCGCCGAACATGCGCAGTACTGACTGACACCGAGGCGTATGCGCAGTGTGGTCTGTGGCGATGCTGGTGTTGCTGACAAGATTTTGTATCCGAATGTCAAATGTCAACAGGAGTTTAAAAAAAGCTGAAGCCACATTTTTTTAAACCTGTAGCTCGACATTTTATTGCGTTTGCATTTTGTGTGACTCTTCAACTTTTGAATGTCTTTTCCCCAGGGTAGGGGAGTCCCCTAGAGGCATAGATTTCGGTTGAGAGGGAAAAGATTTAAAGGGACCTCAGGGTCAGAAAAAAACAGTTTGAAAGTTAATTCCCCTCAACAAATGCCCCCTCTTATGCCCTGAACAAGATAGATTGTTCACAGCCTATTAATCATGAGTAGCAATGATGTTGTGAAACTTAGAAGGGTTCAAAAACGATTTACAAATATGTTGCAAAGCTTGGAGGGGTTCAGCTGCAGGGAGAGGCTGAATAGGCTGGGGCTGTTTTTCATACAGCATTGGATGCTGAGGGTTTATAAAATCTTATAGAGATTTATAAAATCATGAGGGGCATTGATAGGTTAAATACACAAGGTCTTTTCACTGGGGTGGGAGAGTCCAGAACTAGAGGGCATTCATTTTGGGTGAGAGGGGAAAGATATTAAAAGGACCTAAGGGGCAAATTTTTCACACAAAGGGTGGTGCATGTATTGAATTAGCTGCCAGAAGAAGTGGTGGAGGCTGGTACAATTACAAAATTTAAAAGACATTTGGATGGGTATATGGGCCAAGATTAATTAAGGATACCTGGTCAGCATGGACTGACGGGTTTGTACAACTCTATGGTTCTATTTCTGCATAGTCAGAATCAATTTCACAAGACTAGGAATAGGCCATCCACAAATTACACCCTGTCCTCAACTGTGGACTAACTGGACATATTTGAATGCAAGTTTCAGAAAGATGTCTGCAGCTTTTCTATAAAATTGAACATGCTTTCATGATATTTCTGAATATATCATTTTAGCTATTCTCAATTTTAAAGATCAGTCATTTCTCGTGCAGCCGTGTCTACCTGGTAGAGTCATCAACATCCATTCTCTTTCTCTCTTCCTAGAAGGTTTTGATACAGCGATCGAAGAGGGTTTGAGGCATCCGCAAGGACAGGGAGTGGGTGGAAGAGAAGGAGAGAGAATGGACAGAGGGGGCAGAGTGTCAGGGGGTGAGAGAGATAATTGACAGGGGGACAGAGGGTGGGAGGATGAGAACACTGGGGGGAACAGAGAGTGATGGGAATGGAGAAGATTGTGGGGACCGATGGTGAGGGAAAGAGAAAGACTAGTGGGCAGAGGTGGGGAGGAAGAGAATGCAGGGCAGAGGGTGGGGGTTGAGAGAGAATGGATGGGGACAGTGGGTGAGGAGAGATTGGACAGGGGGGCAGAGGGTGGGGGGGAGAGACTGCCCAAATCCCACCTTCCCCAGGACCGGTGTTGATATCTCACGAACTGGAACTCACTCCTCCCACAGCAGACCTGTGTCAATCATTTCTCAATATATACGTGGTAAAAGCAGTAGAATCATAATTCTGACAGGCCATTCGGCCCATCGAATTCACACTGACATTCCAAATAGCATCCCATCCAGACCCATCTGCTGACCCTACAGCCCTGCAGTTCCTCATGGCTAACCCACTCTAATCGACACACTTCAGCATGGCCAATCCACCCTAAACTGCAGATCTTTGGACTGTGGGAGGAAACCAGAGCACTCGCAGGTAACCTACCCAGACACAAGGAGCAGGACGTGCCAAAGTCCACACAGACAGTTGCCCAAGGATGGAATCAAACATGAACCCCTGGCACTGTGAGGCAGCGGTATTAACCACTGAGCCACTGTGCAGTCCAGAGTTAGCTTTTAACTTTTCACGCAGCCTCAGCAGAGGCTCTCTCCTGACATTTGTGGACCACACCTGCTGTAACCTCCCTTTCCCACATCTTCAGCCCTGAACACATTGGTTCCCGAATCCTGGCACCAGATAGACACCGATGTCATCTGGCCTCCTGCTACCAATTGCAGAGACCGGAGACAATCCCTGTCACTATTCTGTCCCTTACCACCACCTCCCCAATGTTGTTCGTACTCCCAGCATCCAGCCAGTTCGCTCTTCCACTCCCTTGCAGCCCTCTCTCAGATCCCCTTTACCTGCCTCATCCACGCTCACACCTCCTGAGTCAGTGGACAGGGTCAATCAGAAGGGTCTGTCCGGAGAGGAATGACCAACTCCTGGAATAAAATGTCTGGTTATCTTTTTCATAAAAGGTCTGCAGCCTGGCTTTCAGCTCCATTCTCTGAGCCAAATGTCCACCAGCATGTGTTTGCCCTGGATCACAGCATCCAGAGCCTCCCACCTTCTGCAAATCACAACACAATGTGTGTTGTGTAACTGCTTAATCATTTCTGGTGGCCGAGCAGAGGCTAAGTTCTACTTGGATTCCAAACTTGGGTATCAATAGACATGAGGATGGCTTCAAATGGACCTTGGGTTGATGTCACACTACATGTGACTCCACTACACTATACAGTCTCTCTCTCTCTCTCTCTCACACACACACACACACATGCACGTAAATCAATAGGGTGAATTTGCGGAATTATATTTGCAAATACATTGTATTTTGCTCAAAATGTGCACAATCTGCAGGCAGTCAATGCATGTAATAATTTTATAAATTCCTACTTTGGAAATAGAACCAGTCTGACTCAAGATTAGGATACTGACAGACTTGAACCTCACACCTTCCATGCATTGTCTGAGCTGTCACTTCTTTTTATAAAATAGAGTCATAGAGTCTTAGAGATGTACAGCATGGAAATAGACCCTTTGGTCCAATCCGTCTACGCCGACCAGACATCCCAACCCAATCTAATCCCACCTGCCAGCACCCAGCCCATATCCCTCCAAACCCTTCCTATTCATATACCCATCCAAATGCCTCTTAAATGTTACAATTGTACCAGCCTCCACATCCTCTGGCAGCTCATTCCATACACGTACCACCCTCTGCGTGAAAAAGTTGCCCCTTAGGTTTCTTTTATATCTTTCCCCTCTCACCCAAACGGAATGTCCTCTAGTTCTGGACTCCCCGATCCCAGGGAAAATACTTTGTCTATTTATCCTATCCATGCCCCTCATAATTTTGTAAACCTCTATAAGGTCACCCCTCAGCCTCCGACGCTCCAGGGAAAACAGCCCCAGCCTGTTCAGCCTCTCCCTATAACTCAAATCCTCCAACCCTGGAAACATCCTTGTAAATCTTTTCTGAACCCTTTCAAGTTTCACAACATCTTATGGGTGGCACGGTGGCACAGTGGTAAGCACTGCTGCCTCACAGCGCCAGAGACACGGGTTCAATTCCCGCCTCAGGCGACTGACTGTGTGGAGTTTGCACGTTCTCCCCGTGTCTGCGTGGGCACCCTCCGGGTGCTCCAGTTTCCTCCCACAGTCCAAAGACGTGCAGGTCAGGTGAATTGGCCATGCTAAATTGCCCGTAGTGTTAGGTAAGGGGTAAATGGGTGGGTTGTGCTTCGGCGGGTTGGTGTGGACTTGTGTAGCCTGTTTCCACACTATAATGTAATCTGTAATCTTTCCGATAGGAAGGAGACCAGAATTGCATGCAATATTCCAACAGTGGCCTAACCAATGTCCTGAACAGCTGCAACATGATCTCCCAATTCCTGTACTCAATACTCTGACCAATAAAGGAAAGCATACCAAACGCCTTCTTCACTATCCTATCTCCCTTAAGTTATCTCGAGGATATGACTTAAAAGAAGTTCTAGGATTTGCATATTAATGAACTGAAACCTGCAACCCATTCTAAAATATGAAAGACTTAACAGCAATCTTGGTTTGTTCAATATATCATTTCTGTTGCATGACACTGATCATTTGCTATAAATTCTGTGTCTTATGATCCTGCTCCACAGCTACTGCTGAAGGAGCAGCGCTCCGAAAGCTAGTGCTCCCAAATAAACCTGTTGGACTATATCCTGGTGTTATGTGATTTTTAACATTGTTTCTCATGAACACAGCCACAACACTTCCTGCTGCTGCCAGTAAACATTACAATGCTGATGAAACGATGCAGTACCTGCAGAGATGAAAATCTTAACAGTTTCCAACGATACTTGCTACTGATTCACTGCTCCTTCTGATACACGACTTTGGTAACGTAGTGCTGGAAGCTGAGTGAGCAGCTTTAAAACAGAAACCTGTTGGATTTTAAATCTTTCAATGTCTGAGTCCGAATTTAGGTAACCTTTATTGCGACCCAACTTTGTTACAGCTTCATGATCTCTCCAGCAAAAAAATTACAAAAAGTAGCTTTCCTTTTCTTCAACAGCTGAAGCTCAAAGCACACACACACACCCCTGACCTCCCCTGCTACCCCAGTTGCTTTATTATTGGTAAGCACTGAGGTGTCCAAAATCTTTCAAGCAGACAAAAGCAAACATTTCTTCTCAATTGGAATGGTTGCTGATATTCCAGTCCCAATGAATCAAGTGGCTCTGTCAGAAGTTGATGTATCATTTGCTTTCAGATTTCTTTCTACATGTCTTCCTGCAAAAATAAATTCACAAAATACGTGATCACAGTCAATACTGTTAAATGAACATAACATAGGTGACAATTCCTGTAGTTTGCCAGATGCCTGATCACATATTATCCAGGACACAGAAACCTGAAAACCCTCATGCAGCCAGATAGCCTTAAGTGTGTATGGAGGAAATCTTCATTTCGGTGACAATAACCTGGAACAAGCTGCCGACAAAGACACTGGAAATGAAGCTGAATCAAGGACAATGAAAATGAAATGTCAAGGCTACTTGAGAAAAACAAACCAGTAAAGTTGCTGAATGACTTTCTGCTGTCCTATTCAATAAAAAAGATGACAAGAAATACAGAATATAACTTCAGTGCTAGATTAGAATGTGAAAAATAATAGCCACAAGGCTTTTATAACAGCGAATAATGTCAGATATACACCATATGAAGCAACATATGTCTACATTTTATATCAACGTGCCAATCCCTTAGATTCTGCTCCATCCCATGAGTAACTACCCTTTTAATTCTGAACATGAGGAAAGAAGCGATCTTTTTCCACAATGCAAATTGTATATAAATAAACGTATCAAACTGAGGGGAAAAAAATTAATATACCGTTAAGAAGGACAGAGAGCATCTGACACCTGTGCAGAGTCTGCTCCTTCCCTGGATTCACTTCAGTTGCTACAAGTGATTAGTGTTTCCTCCCTCTCTCTCTCCCTCCCAGGATGAGGAATAGAAAGGGCGAAGATATTGCTTTGCTCCCACGATTTCTCCATGATGTGGAAATCCTTGTCTCTCTCCAGCTTTGACAATCGGTTGAAAGACCACTCATGTATGGAACGTGTTCCATCTATTGCTGCTGCAAATGGGGTGTTGCTATTTCAGGCTGTGTACCCGCTTAAAGCTCTTCCCACGGTCAGTTCATTGGAACACTCTCACTCAGGTATGCATACCTCAGTCTCACTGATGTTTGAAACCTTGTGAAGCAGACAGGACAGGAGAGAAATAAAAAAATTCTACTAGATTCAAAGGCCGATGATATTCCCGTGCCAATGAATTGATTGTCTCTATCAGATCTTGTTTTGAGATTTCTGGCTGTAAATCCTCCCTTTCTCGTATCCTGTAAAAGGAGATTACAGAAGACATTGCTGTCTACACAGTATAGAAATTCAAAACAGACAATTCTGGTTTCTGTGGAAAATTCTTTCTTTTCTCCTTCCCTCAAAAATGTGAATCGTAATGCTACAGTCTCCCTCCATTCTTACTCTACTGTGGCTATTATCACCCTCATTCCCGTTCTCCTAAAAATGCTGAAAAATGTTGACTAACAGATCCTGTTGAACATACTGCTGATTCGCAGAATTAACTTGCAGTTCAAAGATAAGAGGACAATAGAATTTTCATAAGATGAATACTGACACATTATTTGACCATTTGAACTAACCGTGAACTAATACATGGCAAGACAATTTATGTAAATTAGATATCCTTCTTAAAGAAAATATCATTGGATTAACTTGCTGTAAATCATGTCACTTTATTATATGTGATTGGTCTTTCTCGTAATTAAGACTACAATTTCTTAAAAAACATATAAATCATGTGCAATTTTCAAATGTAATTGTGCAACTTCATCACGGAACACAGAAGCTTCAATCTCTGTGTTGCTGGATAGAATTGCGTTAAGATACCTTAATTCAATAAACTAATGAACCTTGCTTTTCGAATACACCGCATTTGTCGATTCCTTTGACCGATCTCGAACCAAGAGGCCCCTCTTGAGGAGACGCAGATCTTCATTTTGGTGCCGTGACACGTTTCAGCTCGGACAGATTGTGAACAGCAGTGTACGAGTTAAATGTCCTTCACTATTGAGTGTTGAGGAATTCGGCCTGCCAGACGTGATTGTTTTTAGAACGTTTGGTTTTCCTGTCAGTCACGTGGTGTCTGACGTGACCAGTCCAGCCCGAAAGGATCGGTCTTAGCAATGGTTGAGTCTGGGGGACTTGTTAAATGTTTAAAAAGGGGGGAGAGATTAATTGAAGTTGAGGCTGCTTTGGTACTTACGGACAGTGGTCTTCGAAAATTGCTGAACTCTGAGGGGAGGGTTGAAATCTGAATTCCCAAGCTTTATTAATTTTTGGTTTTTTAAAAAAATTCTTTCTCCCGAGCTTCGTTGCTTTCAGAATTAAAACAAAATCAATCTCCAGAGATTGGTTATTTTCTGGTGTTATCTTTTTATTAGAAAAAAATTCGATCGCTTAAAATTCATTTATTTTCGGTTCGGGTTGTGTTAACTTTGTTAGTTTTCGGTTTAAAAAAAACTCCGATTGCCTAAACTTTGTTTATTTTCGGGTTCGTTTCATTTGAACTTCGTTATTTTTCGGGTTGTAGCTTCGTTTATTTTGGGGTCGCGACATTTAAACGTCGTTACTTTTCGGTTTAAAGAAACTCCGATTACCTTCGTTTATTTTCGGGTTCGCGTCGTTAAACTTCGTTACTTTTCGGGTTTTAAAAAAACTCCGATTGCCTTGATTTCGAGATGCCGTTGTTGGACTGGGGTGCACAAAGTTAAAAATCACACAACACCAGGTTATAGTCCAACAGGTTTAATTGGAAGCACTAGCTTTCGGAGCGACGCTCCTTCATCAGGTGATAGTGGAGGGCTCGATCGTAACACAGAATTTATCGCAAAAATTTGCAGTGTGATGTAACTGAAATTATACATTGAAAAATTGATTGTCTGTTAAGCCTTTCATCTGTCAGAATACAGTGATAGTTTCACTTCTTTCATGTGTAAATCACAAAACCCTTTTTTAAAAGTTGCATTCTCGGGTTAGCTGTTAACAGTGGCGATAGCTAGATAATATTTTGAAGGAGTTAGCCCCCTGTGTTCTCTGTCTATGACCTGATGTTTAGATTGATTCTAATCTAAAAAGTGATATAACAGAGTTTTACATAAATTCATACAGTTTTTGAGCTCAGAGTTCTACATGAATGTATGCAGTTTTTGAGCAAAGTGCAATGTAACTCTGCAAGTACAAATTCACCACACAAAATATATGTGTGCATGTGGGTCTTTGTCTGTCTGTGTGTGTCTGTCTGGGTTGGGAGTGTGAGAATGTGTGTGTGTGCGTGTAGTGAGTGCAGAGTGTCTTAAGACTGTGAGGGGGTGCATTGTGAGTGTGTGTGTCTATAAGGGTGTGTGTGGGCGCCTGTGGGCGCGTCTGTGTGTACCTGTGCCCGTGTGTGTTTGTGTGGGAATATATATGTGTGTGTGTGTGTGTGTAGTGCAATGGTGATCACCTGTAATGTGACATGAACCCAAGGTCCCGGTTGAGACCCTCCCTATGGGTACCGAACTTAGCTATCAGCCTCTGCTCGGCCACTTTCCTCTGCTGTCTGTCCCGAAGTCCACTTTAGAGGATGGTCACCCTAAGGTCCGAGGCTGAATGTCCTGGACCACTGAAGTGTTCCCCAACTGGGAGGGAACCCTCCTGTCTGTTGATCGTTGTGCGGTGCCCATTCATCCGTTGTCGTAGCCTTTGCTCGGTTTCCCCAATGTACCATGCCTCCAGGCATCCTTGCCTGCAACGTATAAGATAGACAACGTTGGGTGAGTCACATGAGTACCTGCCATGTACAAGGTGGGAGGTGTTCCAACGCATAATAGTGGTATCTATGTCCACAATCTGACACGTCTTGCAGCGTCCACCGTGACAGGGTTGCATGGAGTTGTCCTGAGAGCCGGGCAGTTTGCTACGAACAATGATCTGTTTGAGGTTTAGCGGTTGTTTAAAGGCAAGTAGTGGAGGTATGGGGAAGGTCTTGGTGAGGTGCTCATCCTCATTGATAATGTGTTGCAGGTCACGAAGAACATGGCGTAATTTTTCAGCCCCTGGGAAGTACAGAACAACGAAGGGTACCCTGTCAGTTGCAGCATATGTCTGTCTCCTAAGGAGGTCATTACGGTTCCTTGCTGTGCCACAGACTCCCCTACCCTGGGGAAAAGACTATCCATGCCCTTCACAAACGTCTATAAGATCACCATGCAGCCTCCGATGCTCCAGGGTAAATATTCTCAGCCTATTCAGCCTCTCCATGTAGCTCAAACCCTCAAAATCTGGCAACAGCCTTGTCAATCTTTCGAAGTATCACACATGTTTCCTACAGCAGGGAGACCAGAACTGAACACAGTATTCCAAAAGTGGTCTAACCAATGCCCTGCACATCCACAACTTAACCTCCCAACTCCTGTGCTCTCTGCTCTGACCAATAAAGGCCAGCATACCAAACGCTTTCTTCACTATCCTGCCTACCTGCGACTCCAATTTCAAGGAACTATGAACCTGCAGTCCAAGGTCTCTTTGCTCTACAACACTCGTCTTAACTGTGTCAGTCCTGGCTGGATTCACTTCTCCTTATCAACAGCTCAAGGCCAGGAGCCTGGAACATTTGAGGTCCTTTTCATGTATGGAGTTGTTTTTCTTATTCCTTGACTTTTGATATGGTAGTTTACTGGCCTTGTAAGTCTGCTGTTAGGTCGGTTTACCTTTACATTTTTTTTCTGCCTGTCTCCAAAGTCAGGCCCTTATTTCTTTGTTTCCCTGTGCTTTTCTAGATTTCACAATCAATGTTAATTTTCCATTACACCGCTGGGTACCTTTTAAATGCTGTAATAGTACCAGCCGCCACCACTTCCTCTGGCAGCTCATTCCTTACACGCATCATCCTCTGAATATAGGAGTTGCCTCTTCGGTTCATTTTAAATTTCAGTTAATTCATTCCCTTTTGTTACAATGCGGCACACATTCAGACACACCATGTATCGTTTCAGTTTTTGTGACATTAGTATCCAGTTTCGATTGTTGGTCCATTGGTGACGCTGTTGCTTGGTGACAGTGCGGCTCTCCCGGCCCCGCCCATCCCTCCGTGCAGACGTCACGCGGGGGCGAAGGCGGTTGGGAGGAGAAGTCGCTCGAGCGAGGAAGCGGCGGGGGGGCGGCCGTTAGGAAAATGGCGCTGCGCGGCCCGGGGCAGACACCTGTCACTAACCTTGTACTTGTACTTTTTATCGTCACTGATGTTTTTTAAATCCTTGTACTTTTCACCCTTGCGGACTAATCTAATTTATAGATTAAGGTGTAGGTTATGTTGGATTAGCTATGCTAAACTACCCATAGTGCCCCGGGATGGGCAGGCTGTGGTGGATTGGTCATGTTAAATTACCCATAGTGCCCTGGGATGTGCAGGTTAGGGTGGATGAGCCATGGGAAATACAGGGTAAAAACAAGGACTGCAGATGCTGGAAACCAGATTCTTGATTAGAGTGGTGCTGGAAAAGCACAGCAGTGCAGGCAGCATCCGAGGAGCAGGAAAATGGACGTTTCAGGTAAAAGCCCTTCATCAGGAATAGAGGCAGAGTGCCTGCAGGGTGGAGAGACAATTGAGAGGAGGGTGAGGATGGGGGTGGTGGGAAAGTAGCATAGAGTCCAATAGGTGAATGGGGGTGGGGATGGAGGGGATAGGACAGGGAGGAGAGTGGGGGAAGGTAGCAAAGAGTATGATGGGTGATTGGGGGTGGGGATGAAGGTGATAGGTCAGAGAGAAGGGGGGAGTGGATGGGTGGAAAGGAAGATAGGCAAGTAAGACATGTCATGGGGACAGTGCTGAGCTGGAAGTTTGGAGCTGGGGTGAGGTGGGGGAAGGGGAAATACAGAGTGAGGGGATGGATATGAGTGGGACACTCTTCAGAGGGCCAGTGTGGAATAGATAGGCCAAATGGCCTGCTTCCACATTGTTGGGATTCTATTGACTCTCCCCAAAAAGGAGCATTTTATCGGCATCTATCTTATCAAGCCGTTTTCAGAATTCTATTGGTTTCAATAAGATCATAGAGGTATACAGCACAGAAACAGACCCTTCGGTCCAACTTGTCCATGGCGACCAGGATTCCCAAACTAAACCAGTCCCACTTGCCTGCATTTGTCCCATAATCCTCTAAACGTTTCTATTCATGTACCCATCCGAATGTCGTTTAAATGTTGTAACTGTACCTGCATCTACCACTTCCTCAGCAAACACACAAACCACCCTCTGTCATAACAGTGCCCCTCCGGTTCCTTTTAAATCTCTCTCCCCTCACCTTGAAAGAATATGCCCCCTAGTTTTGAGCTCCCCTACACGAAGGAAGAGCCCTTTGCTATTTACCAAACTTCACTCCTTATGATTTTATAAATCTCGATGAGGTCACCCCTCAACCTCCTTGTGCTCAGTGAAAGATGTCCCGGCCTCTCCTTATAACTCAAACCTTCCAGTCCTGGCAATGTCCTAGTAAATCTTTACCGAACCCTCTCTAATAGTCTTCTTCGTATTACAGGGCCACCCGAACTGTACCCAGTACTCTAAACCACCCTGTCTACCAGTGATACAACTTTCAAAGAACTACGTACCTAAACCCCACCTCCCCATGTCTCGGGTTTGGAGAGATACGGGCCGGGTGCTGGCAGGTGGGACTAGATTGGGTTGGGATATCTGGTCGGCGTGGATAGGTTGGACCAAAGGGTCTGTTTCCATGCTGTATATCTCTATGACTCTATGTCTCTCTCTTTTACAACATGACCCAGGGTCCTACAATTAACTGTACACATCCTGCCCTTTGTTTTAGTAAAACAGAAAGCCTTGCGTTCATACCTGTCTCATACACACATACTCCCACACTCTCACAGACTTATACTCCAACACACTTTCACTTTACCAAGCATGCACACACTCTTACATGCACACTCACGCACAAACTCACATGCACACAACCACAGCAATCTCGGTTTGTTCAATATATCCTATCAGTTGCATGACACGGTGATCTTTTGCTCTAAAATGTAATGTCTTTGATCCTGCTTCACAGCTACCCAATGAAGGAGCAGCACTCCAAAAGCTGGTGCTTTCAAATAAACCTGGTGTTGTGTGAGTTTTTAAATTTTATCCACCCTAGTCCAAAACTGGCACCTCCACATCTAGTGAACACAGTCCCAGCGCTGCCAGGAAACTTTACAATGCTGATGAAATGACGTAGTACCTGCACTCCTGAAAAATTTACAATTTCTAACGATACTAGCTACTCATTCACTGCTCGATCTGAAACACAACATTGGAAACTCAGTGCAGGAGGCTGAAAGAAATGAGCAGCTTTAAAACAAAAACCTCTTGGAGCTCAAAACTTTCATTGAGAGTCTGAGCCTAGCAGTAAGTTCAGGTAACCTTAATTGCAATCCAGCTTTGTTACAGCTTCAGATCCCCCCCAGCAAAAAAGCAGAGAAAAAGTAGCTACTTTTCAAACAGCTCAAGACCAAAGTGCATGCACATCCCCCCACAACCACACTTTCCTTAGTATTGGTCACACCGAGTTGTCCCTTTGTAGTTGGATCCTTGGTACAGCCTTAACCTGTGGAAGTATTGCCTCACTCAGTAATTTCAACCTGTATCCAAGTAAGTTGGATGGGCAGTGTCGAGTCAACCACACTGCTGTGGGTCTGGAGTCACGTGTAGGCCAGCCTGGGTAAAGAATGCAGCTGGAACGACTGAGTGAATCCTTTTCCACAACGGCAGTTTCCTCCCCTAAAAAGGATGTGAGTGAATCAGATGGGGGTTTTCTCCACCCACCCACCCCCAACAAAAAATGGTTTCATCATTAGATTCTGAACTCCAGTTTCTGACCAAATTCCAATTCCGCCATCTGCCGCGGCTGAATTCGAACCCAGCAGCCCCGAAACTGGGTTGACAGTCCAGTCGATAATGGCACTCGGCCGTCGCCACTTCAGTGCGTCCACAGTTGGGAGGAGCAGGTGAACGGCCTCTCCCTGGTGTGGAGACACTGGTGGGTCAGCAGCTTAAATCGAGCAGGTGAACCCCGTCCTGCACTCGGGGCCCCGAAGGGCCTCTCCCCCTTGTGGAGCCGCTAGTGCCTCTGCAGGTGGCTCACCTGACTGAACCCTCCCCAAACTCTGAGCAGCTGAAAGGCCTCTCCCCCGTGTGGATCTGGCGGTGGGTCAGCAGGGTGGAGGCCTGGGTAAAGGCCTTCCTGCACTGGGGGCAGCTGAACGGCCTCTCTCCCGTGTGGATTCGCCGGTGCGTCAGTAGGTTGGAGGAATTGCGAAAGGCCTTCCCGCACTCTGTGCAGGGGAACGGCCTCTCCCCCAAGTGGATCCGCCGGTGCCTCAGCAGGGTGGAGGCCTGGGTAAAGGCCTTCCTGCACTGGGGGCAGCTGAACGGCCTCACCCCGTGTGGACCCGCTGGTGGGTCAGCAGGGCTGAGGAATCACGAAAAGCCTTCCCGCACACAGGGCAGCTGAAGGGCCTCTCCCCCGTGTGAATCCGCCGGTGGGTCTGAAGGTTGGAGGAATTGCTGAAGGCCTTCCCGCACTCGGGGCAGCTGAAGGGCCTCTCCCCCGTGTGGACCCGCTGGTGGGTCAGTAGGTTGGAGGAATTACTGAAGGCCTTCCTGCACTCGGGGCAGCTGAAGGGCCTCATCCCGTGTGGACCCGCTGGTGGGTCAGCAGTGCGGAGGAATCACGAAAAGCCTTCCCACACACGGGGCAGCTGAATGGCCTCTCCCCCGTGTGGACCCGCTGGTGGGTCAGTAGGTTGGAGGAATTACTGAAGGCCTTCCTGCACTCGGGGCAGCTGAAGGGCCTCACCCCGTGTGGACCCGCTGGTGGGTCAGCAGGGCTGAGAAATCACGAAAAGCCTTCCCACACACGGGGCATCTGAAGGGCCTCTCCCCCGTGTGAATCCGCCGGTGGGTCTGAAGGTTGGAGGAATTGCTGAAGGCCTTCCCGCACTCGGGGCAGCTGAAGGGCCTCTCCCCCGTGTGGATCCGCCGGTGCCTCAGCAGGGTGGAGGAATTACTGAAGGCCTTCCTGCACTCGGGACAGCTGAAGGGCCTCTCCCCTGTGTGGATCCCGGTGGGTCAGCAGTGCGGAGGAATCACGAAAAACCTTCCCGCAATCGGGGCAGCTGAAGGGCCTCTCTCCCTGTGTGGACTCGCTGGTGGGTCAGCAGGTTGGAGGAATCGCTGAAGCCTTTCCCGCAGACATAGCAGAAGAACGGCTTCTCCCCGGTGTGGCTGCGCCGATGAGTTTCCAGGACAGACGGGACATGGAAACCTTTCCCACAGTCGCCACACTTCCACGGTTTCTCTACGAGGCAGGATTCCTCGGGTTTCTCCATGGCCAACGCTTCAGCCACACACAAACACCGTGAATTTTATTTTTAGATTAGATTAGTTGCAGTGTGGAAACAGGCCCTTCGGCCCAACAAGTCCACACCGACCCACCGAAGCGCAACCCACCCATTCCCCTACATTTACCCCTTTACCTAACACTACGGGCAATTTAGCATGGCTAATTCACCTGACCTGCACATCTTTGGACTGTGGGAGGAAACCGGAGGACCCGGAGGAAACCCACGCAGACACGGGGAGAATGTGCAAACTCCACACGGTCAGCCGCCAGAGTCGGGAAATGAACCCTGGTCTCTGGCGCTGTGAGGCAGCAGTGCTAACCATTATGCCACCGTGCCGCCTCTCCCCCGTGTGGATCCGCCGGTGGGTCAGCAGGGCTGAGGAATCACGAAAAGCCTTCCCGCACACAGGGCAGCTGAAGGGCCTCTCCCCCGTGTGAATCCGCCCAGTTTCTTTTTCCAGGCCGTATAAATGCTTCAAGCTCCACACTCAGTGAACTGCAACAGTAGGGTCTCTCATCCAGTCCCACTGATGCTGAAAACGTACTCAAACCGGAACCAAAAAGCTTTGCTCCTTCTCACAGAATCATAGTTGGAAAATTGTTGTCGTCCCGATGGAGTCAGTGACTGTCAGACATTGATGTCAAAGTGAGGACTGCAGACATTGGAGAGCCCTTCATCTGTTGATTTTGAAACTTCTGTCTTCAGATCGTCCAATACTCTGTTAAAAAGAGATTACAAAAGTGATCATTGTCAGTGCAGGGTAGAAATTCAGAACAAGGAATTCTACTTTCTGTGGAATATTCTTTTCTTTTGTTATTCCACAAAATTGAAAGCACCATCCCACTCTCTCTCTTCCCGTCTGTTCTCACTCCACTCGAACTAACTCCCCTGAAGATGTTGATTCAGGATCTTACAGGGGCAGAAAAGAAAAAATGTCAAGGCAAATCCACCTGAAAGTGAATATCTTTCACAACACTGGGATACTGCTGAGAGCGAGAAGATCTGCCCCACAGGTCCCTATTAAATTATTCCCCTCTCAGCTCAAATATATGCCCTCTAGTTCTGGACTCCCATACCCAGGGGAAAAGACCTTGGATATTCCCCCAATCCATGCCCCTTATGAACATCCATCAGACAATAGGCAATAGGTGCAGGAGTAGGCCATTCTGCCCTTTGAGCCAGCACCATCATGGCTGATCATCCGCAATCAGTATCCTGTTCCTGCCTTATCCCCATAACCTTGGATTCTACGATCCTTAAGAGCTCTATCCAATTCTTTCTTGAAAGTATCCAGAGACTTGGCCTCCACTGCCTTCTGGGGCAGAGCATTCCATACACTCCGTTCTAAGTGGCCTACCCTTTGTTGTTAAACTGTGTCCTCTGATTCAGGACTCGCCCATCAGCGGAAACATGCTTCCTGCCTTCAGAGTGTCCAATCCTTTAATAATCTTGTACATCTCAATCAGATCCCCTCTCAGCCTTCCAAACTCAAGCGCACGCAAGCCCAGTCGCTCCAATCTTTCAGCGTAAGATAGTCCCGCCATTCTGGGAATTGACCTTGTGAACCTATGCTGCATTCCCTCAATAGCCAGAATGTCTTTCCTCAAATTTGGAGACCAAAACTGCGCACAATATTCCAGGTGCAGTCTCACAAGGGCCCTACACAGCTGCAGAAGGACCTCTTTGCTTCTCTACTCAATTCCTCTTGTTATGAAGGCCAGCATGCTATTCGCTTACTTCACTGCCTGCTGTACCTGCATGCTTACTTTCATTGACTGATGTACAAGAACACCTAGATCTCCTTTACCTAACTTGACTCCATTTAGGTAGTAATCTGCCTTCCTGTTCTTGCCACCAAAGTGGATAACCACACATTTATCCACATTCAACAGCATCTGCCATGCATCTGTCCACCCACCTAGCCTATCCAGGTCACCCTGTATTCTCCTAACATCCTCCTCACATTTCACCCTGCCACCCAGCTTTGTGTCATCAGCAAATTTGCTAATATTACTTTTAATACCTTCATCTATATCATTAATGTACATTGTAAAAAGCTGCAGTCCCAGCACTGATCCCTGCGGCACACCACTGGTCACTGCCTGCTATTATTCTTACTTTCATTATCACTATTCTTTGTTTCCTGTCAGCCAACCAATTTTCAATCCATGTCAGTATTTTGCCCTTAATACCATATGCCCTAATTTTGCTCACTAACCTCCTATGTGGGACTTTGTCAAAGACTTTCTGAAAGTCCAGGTATACTACATGCACTGGATCTCCCTTGTCCGTCTTCAGAGTTACATCCTCAACAAATTCCAGAAGATTAGTCAAGCATGATTTCTCCTTCATAAATCCACACCAACTCTGACCTATCCTGTTACTGCTATCCAGATGTGTTGTAATTTCACCTTTATAATTGACTCCAGCATTTTTCCCACCACTGAGGTCAGACTAACTGGTCTATAATTCTGTTTTCTCTCTCCCTCCCTTCTTAAAAAGTGGGACAACATTAGCCACCCTCCAATCTGCAGGAACTGATCCTGAATTTATAGAATATTGGAAAATGATCACCAATGCATCCACGATTTTTCCCAATCTACCTGCATGTTGAAATCCCCCATAACAACTGTACTAATATCTTTGCGAAGGCCAATTTCAGCTCCTTATTCAACTTACACACTACATCCAGGCTACTGTTTGGGGGCCTGTAGATAACTCCCGTTGGGGTCTTTCTACCCTTAGAATTTCTCAGTTCTTGCCATACTGACTCTACATCCCCTGATTCTAGGTCCCCCCGTGCAAGGGACTGAATATCATTCCTTACCAACAAGGCTACTCCACCCCCTCTGTCAGTTAGTCTCTCCTTATGATAGCACGTATACCCTCGAATATTCATTTCCCAGGCTCTGTCCAATTGAAGATACATCTCAGTTATCACCACATCATCATAACTGCCAATTTCCAAATGAGCCTCAAGCTCATCCACCTTATTTCTAATGCTTCGTGCATTCATATTTAATATTTTTAATTTGTTACTCCCCTCACCCTTCCTATCAATCCCTATTTCACTTGACCTTACGGCATGATCCTTTTCTTTTGAGTTTTCTGCTCCATTGATTCCATTGTCTTTCTTGACTTCTCTTGTTCTAACTTTCTTCTTAAACTTCCAGTTTGTCCCCTCTACCCCCCCCCACCCAACTATTTAATTTAAACGCAGCTGTGTTGCAGTGGCAAACCTACCTGCCAGAATGCTGGTCCCCTACCTATTAATGCGCAACCCGTCCCTCTTGTATAATTTATCCTTACCGCTAAAGATCAGCCTCTCATGCTCGAGGGAAAATATCTCTGGCCTATTCAGCCTCCCCCTGTAGCTCAAACCCTCCAACCCTGGCAACAGCCTTGTAAATCTTTTCCAACTCCTGTCAAAGTTTCACAACATCTTTCCTCTAGCAGAGAGACCAGGACTGAATGCAGTATTCCGAAAATGGTCTCACCAATGTCCTGTACAGCTGCAACATGACCTCCCAACCCCTATACTCAATGCTCTGACCAATAAAGGAAAGCATCCCAAATGCTTTCTTCACTATGTTCCTGAGACTCCGCTCTCAAGAAACTATGAATCTGCACTCCAAGGTCTCTTCGTTCTACAACTTAACATTTGTATAAGTACATGAATAGGAAAGGTTCGGAGGGATATGGCCCAATCTAGGTGGGACTAGCTTAGTTTCTGAATATAGTCAGCATGGACTAGTTGGACTGAAGGGTCTGTTTCTGTGCTGTCTGACTAACTATTCTGTATTGGTCTTGAAACCATTTTCTTGCCTTTTCCCACAAACATCCACTTCTTCGTTGTTCCCAAATCAGATGAGTTCAGCCTTGAATATATTCAATGATCCTCTAACTGCAGGGAGACATCCCCACTTCTGAACTCAATTCCTCTTGCTAATATATCACTTGCCTTGCTGACTGCTTGCTGCACCTGTCTGACAACTGGCAGTGACTGGTGTAGGAGGACGCTGAGGCCCCTTTGCACATCCACACATCATTCCTGATGAAGGGCTGGTGCCTGAAACATCAACTCTCCTGCTCCTCGGATGCTGTCTGACCTGCTGTGCTTTTCCAGCACCACACTTTTCGACTCTGATCTCCAGCATCGGAAATTCACCTCCTTTCTGCTTTTTTTTCCACAACAAAGGCTGTAACTTTACATTGTGGCACTCCATTTGCCATGTGTTTGCCAACTGTGGTCTTCTCCACATCGTGGAGACTGAACATAAACTTGGAGAATGGTTCGCCGAGCATCGCAGCTGGGTCCGCAGAAGCCGACTGAACCTCCCAGTCACCACCCATTTTAATTCCCCTTCCCAATATGACCATCTTTGGCCTCTTCCATTGCCACAACAAAGCAAACTGCAAATTGGAGGAACAACACCTCATCTTGTGCCTGGGCAGCCTGCAGCCCTGAGGATCAACATTGAGTTCTCCAATTTCAAATCACCTCCCTTAACCACTCTGGAAAAAGGTGGTGAGAAAAGAGAGTACCGTGCTCAGAGATGTTGGACAGGGGAAGGGCATTGCAGTCTGGGGTGAAGCTCAATCTTCATTCAGAGAGAGAGAGGAGAGCAATAGCAGCTTCAGAAGCTCATGGTCCAACTTCTGCATTTAGACAATGGGGGGGCTCTGATAGGCAGGAGGACAATTCGAACTCTGGACTCCTCCCGTGGGTTAAACTTGTATGTCTGATGATCTTGCTCTATGGGTTATTGACTGTGTACATTATGCAACTCACGGTGGTGCCCGTTCGGTCGCCCTCTTTCTCCTGACAGCTTGGTGGCATCCCCGCCTCCAACAACGAGCTCAAAGGGTTAGCGGCCAGTGTCTTATTTGTCAGGAACATAACCCTGGAAAAGGCTTGCCTTGCACTCCGGGTAGAACTCCCTTGCCGGAGGGTCCCTTTGAGACACTTCAACTGGACTTCATTGAGTTGCAGAAATGTCAGTGCTATAAATATGTTTAGCTTATTGTTGATGTTTTTTCTAAGTGGATTGAAGCCTACCCTTCCCCTAACACTGCTGCTGAGACTGTGAAGATTTTGCTTAAGGAAATTATTCCCTGCTTCGGTATACCTGCGTGCATTAGCTTGGACAATGGATCGCACTTTGTTGATAATAGTAATGAAGAACTCTTGATGAAGTACAGATTTGAGACGGCCCAAGGAATTCCTTATGAAGTCAACTTGCAAGCCTCTCTTGGTTCATCCCGGAGACCGTACCTTTGGTAGTCTGGAATTTTACAAAAACTCTTGCAGACAGTTTTAGTTTAATTTTAATCATCCCTTTCCTTTACTAATAGCATCACTGTTACAACATAACCCTGATACCTATAAGCCAGGCTAACTGGATTCTAATAACCCAGGAGAGTAGGACATTGTTCTCCCTTCAAGAGCCCTGGCAGGCTACTCTGTTGTACTATCAAAAACAGACTACCTTTATAGCTGAAAACGTGTTGCTGGAAAAGTGCAGCAGGTCAGGCAGCATCCAAGGAGCAGGAGAATCGACGTTTCGGGCATGAGCTCCTGCTCCTTGGATGCTGCCTGACCTCCTGCGCTTTTCCAGCAACACATTTTCAGCTCTGATTTCCAGTCCTTACTTTCTCCTAGAAGACTACCTTTATACACAAGTTTACAAAGGCTATACTGTCACAAACACAAAAAGTTAACAAAAGCACTGCATGTTCTGAACTAGACAGATAATAGTGAAGGACAAGAATTCAAGGGAGAAGTCAATTTGTAGCGAGTTTCATTTTGAGGTCAGAATCAAACATTGTTATTAATTTCACAAAGGAACAGCCATGAATGTTATCACTCGGTGTCCTGTTTATACAGATTTACTGATGTTCAGGCAAACGTTCTTCATTATCTTACACTCCCTGCCTATTTTCTATTGTGCAGCAAATGTGTTGTATAATTCAAAATTAAACATTTTAGTCAAAATGCTTAAGGACAATGAGCCCTCCTACAGTACTGTATGAGCCCTCCTGCCACCTGTTTGCTGATGTCTTTTAACTCTACTGTATGAGAATTGCTTCAATGGAACCAGCTATGGGTGTGTATGTTCCACATAACATCTCCTGCCCATTTGAGACTTGTCTCACCCACTCCTGTAAGACAAAGGGGCCATATACCTCCTGCCCGTATAGACAAACAGCTTGCGTTCCACTGGCTGAGATACAGCAGGCCTTATGCGGCATAAGTAACCATACCCATCTCCATGTACGGAATCCTTCCCTTGCGCAACATAACTTCCCAACTCATCTACTCAATTAAAGGATGGAGAAAGTTTTCAAAACCCACAAAAGACACTGGAGAAAGAATGGAGGAACTTTTGTGGGTCAGCTTGGACATCAGGGCGGGGGGATGGGAATGAGGGAAGGAAGCTGAATGTGCTGGAGCCAAGGTGGAGGAAGAACAGAGGATGCATAACCGGCTTGAAGCTGCAATGAGGAATATTGCATGTGCTGTACTTGTACCTGTTGCAGTTACTGGTGGGAATCGGGTGCATTTTAAACATAAAAACAGAAAAAATGTCCACCCCCTTTCCAATCTCTATCCTTCAATCCCTCTTCACTGGGGTAATTAAGAAACCTACCTGAGTTTGCGGAAACTGCTCCCTCCCTGAATTCACTCCAGTTGCAACAAAAGAAGAGACTTCTCCGCCTCTCGTCTCTCCGGCCCTCCCAGGATGAGGAGTTGCCCAGAGGGAGGGAGTGTCACTCAAACTGACAGGGCCACTTCTGTCTTGTGACGCCATTAAAGGGGCGGGGCGAGGTGGACAGCAGGCCACCTCACTGCACCTGTGCGGCCCGGCGGCAGAAGGGGAGGAGAATCCCTTCCCTTCAGGGAATTCCCACAGTGTGGAAGCAGGCTACTCTGACCCACGAGTCCACACTGACCTTCCCAAGGGTAACCCACCCACACCCATTCCCCCATCGCTCTACATTTAACCCTGAGTAAGACACCTAACCTGCACACCCCTGGATATTATGCGGAATTTAGCATAACCAATACACCCTAACCTACACATACCTGGGCACTATGGGTAATTTAGCATGACCAATCCACCCTAACCTGCACATCCCTGGGCACTATGGGTAATTTAGCATAACCAATACACCCTAACCTACACATACCTGGGCACTATGGGTAATTTAGCATGACCAATCCACCCTAACCTGCACATCCCTGGGCTCTATGGGTAATTTAGCGTAACCAATAC
The DNA here is from genome assembly GCF_037043375.1 of Chiloscyllium plagiosum. Taxonomy (NCBI): domain Eukaryota; kingdom Metazoa; phylum Chordata; class Chondrichthyes; order Orectolobiformes; family Hemiscylliidae; genus Chiloscyllium; species Chiloscyllium plagiosum. The sequence goes on from NW_028270165.1 coordinate 35,804,273, forward strand.
ACCCTAACCTACACATACCTGGGCACTATGGGTAATTTAGCATGACCAATCCACCCTAACCTGCACATCCCTGGGCACTATGGGTAATTTAGCATGACCAATCCACCCTAACCTGCACATCCCTGGGCACTATGGGTAATTTAGCATGACCAATCCACCCTAACCTGCACATCCCTGGGCACTATGGGTAATTTAGCAATCAATCCACCCTAACCTACGCATACCTGGGCACTATGGGTAACTTAGCATGATTAATTCACCCTAACCTGCACATCCCTGGGCATTATGGGTAATTTAGCATGACCAACTATGAGTGATTTGGCATGACCAATCCACCCTAACTTGCACATCCCTGGGCACTATGGGTAATTTAGCAGGGTCAACCCACTCTAATCTGGACAAAGTTAAATATCACACAACACCACGTTTTGTCCAACAGGTTTCTTTGGAACCAGCAGCTTTCGGAGTGCTGCTCCTCCATCAGGTGGTTGTGGAGAATAATATCACAAACACAGAATTTATAGCAAAACATTTCAGTGTCCTGCCACTGAAATGATATATTGAACAAACCTGGATTGTTAAATTTTACATCTTTTCAAATGGGTTGCAGGTATCATTACTGTGTAAATCCCACATCTTCTGTCTGTCACCTTCTCAAGATAACTCAAGGTTTTATAGCAAAATGTGACATCTCAGCTCAGACAATGCATTGAAGGTGTGAGGTCAGAGTCTTCTGTGTCCCAATCTTGAGTCAGTCTGATTCTATTTCCAAAACAAAATTCACAAAATATTACATGTATTGACTGCCTGCAGATTGTGCATTTTTTGAGCAAAATAGAATGTATCTGCAAGTTTAATTCTGCAGATACACATTCACTGCCATGGACTTCTATGTGTGCGTATGCGCATGAGCGAGGCAGATAGAGTGAAAAAGAGAGAGAGAGAGAAAGGGGGAGAGAGAGTGGTGCAGGCAGACAGAGAGTGTGTTTGTTAACAACCTCCTTGCCTGGTCAGCCTTTTTCCCTGTCTACAACTTGCTTTTGTAGAATCACCTCGCGTACATTGTTATGAATATTGTCTAATAAGAGTAGATGTATTTAGTCGATGAATCAAAACCATCCTAATGGCTGAAACAGCTGACACTCTAATGTTGGACAAGTGGGAAATATTTGCATCAGTTCACCAAAACTCTTCAGAGTTTACATTCATGGGTACGCCAAGCCTCAGCATTAGGACCGGGACATATTGGCGCTGAGATGGAAAGGCCTGTTCCTAGTCCTGCTGGGTTACCCGGTCAGAAGTCAAGGTCAAGGGGAGGCCGCATGGACACACACAACACAATGCAAACGAGCGCCACCTCCTGGAGGCACACCAGAAGACCCCGTCAGAGACATCTTCAGCCTTCATTCGTGAATGGCTCAGCCTGATCATTCTGCCTTTCACTGCACTCTTCCTTATCTTTCTTTCACGAACTATGTTTGATTGTGCCTGATAACCTCTAGTAAACAGAAATTACAGTTTAATACTTTTTTTTATGCACAGAAGGTCAACCACTCCAGCTGCTGGCTATGTGCCCATATCCCCATCCATCCCGAACTCGTACTCGAGCACTTATGTAATTTGAGCAACTTGAAGCTTTCTTTCCCCCTGCCTTTGGAACTGGTCGATTGGAAATCAAAGTCACCCGCGTACAATCCTGTGCTCGGCTCAGTTCACTGTTGTGGCCCTCCTCTCCAGTGATCTCCCAGTTGCCGAGATTTCCCCTTCCTGATGAAATTCCTGATGATGATTCCCAATCCCTGGAGCCTTCTGCCCCTGTCCTTACTGAACCCGAGGACTAACAGTTCGCTCTCCAAACACTACCTCCTGACAATCCCCCTGCTCTGGGTATAATCCCTCTTTTGCTGACACCCCCAATCTCCTCTTTTTAATAAAAAAGGAGGGATTGTGGGAGAATTTGATCAAAATTGACACAAAACTGTGTGGAAGCCATTTTATCACAAAACAATGTTTGGAGGAAAATGTAGCCTGTTAACAGAATGCTGTCTGAGCCCTGGCTGAGGAATTCTGTTTTGATAGCCTGACCTTGCAGCTGCAGGCTGTCTCTGCTCCTCAGGCCATTGGACTGTGCTGCTTCATAGAATGATGGATTGGTTCTCTCTGTCCCTTATTAGTAATTCGAGCCTAGCTGAACATGCAGTATAAGAAAACATTCAGTTTTGCAGGCATTAGGAAGTGTAGGTCTGGACAATGTATGTGAACCTTACAACTGCCCCTCAGTTGCATAATTAATGGAGAGAGGGGCTTGTGTTTTACATAAAACTTGTAACATTCTGTATTTTATTGGAATACGTCGGACTTTGTTTTGAACTAAGAGGTATTCCCCATGGCAATGAATAAAGCTAGTCAATTGCTCAAGATCTCCTCTCCTGACTACTTTGCTTTAAACGTTTTGTCACACGAGTTACTTTGCCCCAACAATACTAATAATTGCATCTAGGGAGAGAGGATTCCTCACGTAGGGCACTCTCAGGATCCTGGGAGACCCCTATTTCTGGTTTACTTTCTAATGAACAAACATTAAGCATTTATTTATTTCTGATTTTGATTCATTTTTCTTGTTTGATTCCCTGCGCTGACTACACTCTGTGTCTGGATGGGTGACAGGCTGAGATTGTGGGTTTGCTTTCGATTGACTGAATGTTTTCTTGTTCTGGAAGCTGTAAAAGAGGTGTGAAAGCTTCAGCAGAAGTCCAGAAAGCTGAGAACAGACCGACATCTTATTCCGTGGGAACTGGGAGATCAGAGGATAGAGAAATCAGGACCTGAAACCCAAGCTGACACCAGACTACCTGTGCTCAGTGCTTTGGTGAGCAGTGCCAACCCTCTGCCTTTACCTTGCTTCCCATCTGACTCCCCCCTCAATATTCAGGATCCAATCCTTGCCATCCTGAAGCCATGTCTCTGTACGGAGTCTCAGACCATAATTATTCACTTCCAATGTGTGCAGTTAATTCATTCACTTTTGTTACAATGCAGCACACATTCACACTCACCATGTATCATTTCAATTTTTGTGACATTAGTATTCAGTCTTGATTGCTGATACATTTCCTCTCCTTGTCCCTTTCTATTGTTCTCTGATGATCGTTTTCCACATCACTGCATTGCTCACCGGCCATGATTTGGATTGGCCATGCTAAATTGGCCACAGTGCCCTGGGATATGCAGGTTAGGTGGGTTAGCCATGGGAAATGCAGGGTTATAGTTTCATAGTAATAGAAGCAGGAATAGGCCATTTGGCCCTTCCAGCCTGCTCCGCCATTCATTAAGATCATGGCTGATCTATCCATTGTCTGAGCTCCTCCTCCCTGCATTGTCCCAACTATCCTTAATTCCCTTGCAGCTGTACTGCTACCTGATAAACAAATTCTTTCCTTCCATGGGAATATCCTTCTCTTTGCAAGGACCTATTGCACACTTATCAGCTACTAACCACATCATCCAGACACTACGTCGCTGGGCAAATTGACTTAGTTGCTCAATATCCTGTGGGTAGTACATCAGCCATGAAAGAGATGAAATCAAGAGTCCCTCATGACTTCTTAACCGTCCTTTTTCATGTGTTCATGACGTACACGCCAGGAGCCAATCTTTAATCGATTTTCAATTGATACACTGAGTGAAACACTACAGGTGTTTAACTCGGAACTCTATTTCCAATTCAGTGTCAGTATATCGCTCTTTGTCCATCCTCAAATAAGGACCAAATCAAAGCCCGACGTCTGTTCCACCTGAACGTTGATTTTTTTTTAGTTTGCAGATTCCAACCTTTTATTAAAAGTTATTCATGGTACATGAGCATTGCTGGCTGGCCAGCATTTAGTTCCGCTTGAAAAGGTAATGGTGACCTGCCTTCTTCAACTGCTGTGGTCCACACGCTGTACGGTGACCCATAATGTCCTTACGGAGGGTATTCCAGGGTTTAGACCCAGCAATACTGAAGGAACAGCAATATATTTCCAAGTCAAGATGGTGAGTGGCTTGGAGGGGTATTTGCAAGAAGTTGTGTTCCCAAGTATCTTTTTGCTGATCCATCTGGACGGAAGTGTTTGTTGGTTTGGAAGGTATTTTCTAAGGATCTTTGGTGAATTTCCGTGTTGTGTCTTGTAGATCATATGCACTCCTGCTTCTGAACAGTCGGGCAGAGGGAGTGGATGTATGTGGAGATGGTGCCAATCAAGCAGGCGACTTTGTCCTGGATGGTATCAAGCTTTTTGAATGTTGTTGAAGCCGCACCCATCCAAGCTGGTGGGAGAGTAGTCCATTACACAGTTGACTTGTGCCTTGTCGAAGATGGGCAGGATTTGGGGAGGTTCTTGCCACAATATTCCTGACCTGTTGCCTGCTCTTGTTGCCATTGTGTCTGTTGTTAGTCTAGTTGAGTTTCTGGTCAATGGTAAACCCCAAGGATGTTGATAGCGGGGTGTTTAGTGACAGTAACACTGTTGAATATCACGGGGCAGTGGTCAGATTGTCTCTTTTGGGGATGAGTCATTGTTTGGCATTGGCGTGGCATAAATGTTACTTGCCACTCATCAGCCCATTGGATATTGTTAAGATCTTGTTGCATTTCAAACTGAACTGCTTCAGTTTGTGAGGAATTGTGAACATTGTGCAATTATTGGTGAATATCACCACCTCTGACCTTATGATGGAAGAAGGTCATTGATGAAGATGGTTGAGCCTAAGACACTACCCTATGAATTCCTGCAGAGACGGTTCTGAAACTGAGATGACTGACCTCCAACAACCACAGCCATCTCTCTATGTGCCAGGTATACCTTAACAATTAAGATACACAACAATTATTTTAAAACAAATTGAAGGAATACATACGAGACACCCCTCTTCTGGGAGACGCCAGTGCAAGTTTTTCTGTTCCAGAAACAATCTGATAAATGTTGACTGTCATCAACTTTTTTGATCTTGGCCAGCCACAGCTCCCCTGTCCATTCCCCCCATCACCCACAGATCCCACTGTCTGTTCTCCCCCGCCATCCACAGCGCCCCTTGTCCATTCTCTTTCCATTCCCAGCTTGTTGTCCATTCTCCCTCTATACTTCAAACAGCCTGTCCATTCTATCTCACGCAACCCTCTGCAACCCTGTCATTTCATTCCTCACCCTCTGCCTTCTGACCAGTCCTTCTACACACCCTCTGCCCCATCTATTCTCTCACCACACCCTCTGTCCCATTTCTATTCTTCCAGGCCTCCACCATCTCCTCTCTATCCATTCTCTCTCTCTCCCTCCCCCCACCATCTGCCACCCCCGCCCATTCTCTCTCTCCTGTTGTGGGGAAAAACACCAGGCTCGGATTCAGAATTGATTTTCAATGACAGAGTTTATTGCACAAGGAAATACCGGGGCTCCGGGGAGAGAAAGACACCAACAGCACAGTGTCAGCTGCTAGACTTCTCTCGACCTGGAGAACACGTCAAGAAACTTTTATACATCTTGTGATACAATCGGTCAGGGATGGGATTATTGTCTTTGTAACATGATTTGTTTATGGTAATCATTATAGAATCGTTGATAGTTTTGGTACAGTTTTTGTCAGTTCAGGCACAGCCTTTGTTAATTTCCGCACAGTCGTTGTCAGTTTCAGTGCAGACATTGTCCATTTCAATGTCTGCATGGAAATCCATTGTTGTAGTAATGGGCGCTAATTGCTCTTCCTGAGAAGGATTCTTGCAGCTCTGGCTATTAGCATTTGGTATTGAGTCTGTATCAAGCTGTATCTATAATGGGTGTTGGGTGGAGCCAGACACTTCGGCGGGCAGTGTTCATTACTCGTGTGTATTCTCTCCCCCACCCGCCTTAAACTAATCAATTGGGTTGTGAGTCCAATGTGCTGGCATTCTGGTGGCCCCAGGCAGTGTCTGTATCAGCTCTGCTGTTTCTCTCCATATTGTGATCCAGCGGTCATCTTGTGTGTCAGTGTGCCTAGTATCACCCTGCTCAGTGGTCATCTTGTGTATCTGTGTGCCTAGTATCACCGTGCCCTGTGCCATCTCCCACTTCTCCGTCACGCCCACTCTCTCTCCCCCGCCCAATCTCTCTGTCAACCCCACTTATTCTCTCTCGGTTTCCACCCCCCCACAGTTTCTCTCTATCCCCTCCATTCTCTCCCTCTCTGTCCCCCATCCATTCTGTCTCTTTTCTCCCCAGCCCCCACCACACCCGTCCTTTCTCATGCCTCGAACCAGGTTTGACTGCTGTATCAAGCCCTTCAAAGGACACACACCGAGAAAATGGATAGTGATGACTCTACCTGGGAGTCGGGAAGGGTGAGAAATGGAGAAAGTGCGGATTGCAGATGCTGGAGATCAGAGCTGAAAATGTGTTGCTGGAAAAGCGCAGAAGGTCAGGCAGCATTCAAGGAACAGGAGAATCGACGTTTCGGGCATAAGCCCTTCTTCAGGAATTCTCCTGTTCCTTGGATGCTGATCTCAAAATTGAGAATACCTAAAATGATATCTTCAGAAACATCGTTAAATTCAGAAAGCACATTCAAGTTTTTCAAAGAGCTGCTAAAATCTTTCTGAAACTTTCACTGAAATAAGCACAGTCAGGCCACAGCTCAGGAGAGGCTGGGAGGTGTGAATGGGCGAAAGTGAGGACTGCAGGTGCTGGAGATTAGAGTGGTGCTGGAAAAGCACAGCAGGTCAGGCAGCATTTAAGGCTTTTGTCTGAAACGTCGATTTTCCTGCTCCCTTGGATGCTGCCTGACCTGCTGTACATTTCCAGCACCACTCTGATCTTGACTGTAAGGGATGAATGGCCTAATGAAGTTGTTCCAACTATCTAGAAATAGCGTCACAGAGCACAGAAACATGCCCTTCGGTCTATGCCGACCAGATATCCTGAATTAATCTAGTCACCCATTTGCCAGTATTTGGCCCCTTATCCCTCCGAATCTGTCCTATTCATATCCCCATGCAGATGCATTTTAAATATTATCATACGTACTAGCCTCCACCAATTCCTCTGGCTGACACGCACCACCGTCTGTGCAAAAAGGTTACCCCTCAGAAATCTTTCCCCTCTCACCCTAAACCCATGCCGTCCAGTTCTGGACTCGCCCCCCAACGTGGTGAAAAGACATACAAAAGTTGAGCATCCAGACAGAATGCAAAAGCAATGAAGTGTCGAACCACAGCGAAAAAACAAATTGTGCCTCTACCCCTTATTTACCCATTGGCATTTGGACTCTTAAAATCTGACAGGAACACCAGCATCCCCAGTGAGCATACTGCACATGTTATCCGGTGTCAGCAACGCAGTGCGCATGCCCACCGGTATCAGCAAAATTCTGGGCATGCTCATCGCGTTCCGCAAAAAAAGGCTCGCGACCTTCCTTTGATGGCCCAGTAGGGAATCCTGGAGGACCGGAAGGAGACTGGTCCTCCTGCCAATCAGAGCCACCCCATTGTCTGAATGCGGAAGTGGACCATGAGTTTCTGAAGCTGCTACTACTGCTCCTCTCTTTCTGAATCAACATTGAGCTTCACCCAGGCTGCAAATTCCTTCCTCTGTCTAAGATCTGTGAGTACGGCACTCTCTTTTCTCGCCCCCTTTTCCGTTTCGTTTTCATTCTGGGATTCAATTGTTGATTTGCAGCAACTGAAAGGAAAGAGAGTGAACCCAGGGAGGGGACAGACTCTGGAAACGTGGTCGAGGTCTGTGTCTCAATTGGCAAAATAGACAGGCAGGAGGCTGGAAGGACACAGCAAACCAGGAAGCATCAGGAAGTGGAGAAGTTGATGTTTCGGGTGTAACTCTTCTTCAGGACTGGGGATGGGTGCTGGGGCAGTGGGCTAAAGTGGGGATAAGTGAAAACAGGGAGAGGGTACGGCCTGATGAGTCAATGGGTGGAAGAAATCAGGTTAGTGAAAGGAAAAAGTGGAAATGAGGGGCACGGGGCTGAGAAGGGAGTCGGGGGATGGAAAGGGAGGTTATTTGAAATTGGAGAACTTGATGTTGAGTCCTACAGGCTGTAGGCTGCCCGGGCGGAAGATGGGGTGTTGTTTCCCCAATTTACGGTTTGGTTCGTTGTGGCAATCGAGGAAGCCTAAGATGTTCTTGTCAGAAAGGGAGTGGGAAGGGGAATTAAAATGAGTGGTGACTGGGAGGTCTGGTCAGCCTCTGCGGACCCAGCTATGATGCTAGCCAAACTGTTCCCCAAGTTACACTCGGTCTTCCCGATGTAGAGAAGACCACAATTTACAAACACGTGATAAATGCAGTATCTCAATGTGAAGTTATAGCCATTGCTGTGAAAAAAAAAGCAGAAAGGAGATGTATTGTTTAAATGGTGATATATTGGGATGTGGAGCAAGTGAGAACTGCAGATGCTGGAGATTAGAGTCAAGGTGTGGGGCTGGAAAAAGGTAGTCGGTCAGGCAGCATCCGAGGATCAGGAAAGTTACATTTCGTTCCGAGCACTTCATCAGGAATGATGTGTGGATGTGCAAAGGGGCCTCAGCATCCTTCTACACCAGTCACTGCCAGTTGTCAGACAGGTGCAGGTGAAGAGCTTTTCCCTGAAATGTCGATTTTTTTCCTGTTCCTCAGATGCTGCCTGACCGGCTGTGCTTTTTCAGCATCACTCTAATCTCGACTCTGATTTCCAGCATCTACAGTCCTCACTTTTGCCTGGACAGGTGCAGCAAGCAATCAGCAAGGCAAAGGGGTATATTAACAAGAGGAATTGAGTTCAGAAGTGGGGATGTCTTCCTGTGTTAGGGGGTCATTGAACATTATTCAAGGCTGAGTTCATCTGATTTTTGAACACCAAAGAAATGGATGTTTCTAGGGGAAGGCAAGTAAATGATTTAACACCAGTATAGAACAGTTACAGAGTCAGACACCAACAGAACCAGACCCTTTAGTCAAACTAGTCTAAGGCGGACTATATTCACAAACTAAACTAATTCCACCTACCTGTGATTGGCACATATTCCTCCGAACCTTTCCTATTCATATACTTATCCAAATGTCTTTTAAATGTTGTTACTCAACCTGCATCCACATTCATTCCACATACAAACCACTCTGTGTAAAAAGAAAAGTGCCCCCCCCGCCTTTTTAAAATCCTTTCTCCTCGCACCTTCAAGTTTGCTGCCTAATCTTGAAACCCCCACCTTAGGGAAAGGATACCAGCGGTCACTTCATCTCTGCCCCTCGTGATTTTATAAACCTCTGCTAGGTCACCTCTAAACCTCCTGTGATCCAGTGAACAAGTCCCAACCTATTCATCTCGATGGTTGTGAATCTGCCGATAATCTGTTGAATGTTGGTGCAGGCTTGAAAGACCAAACAGCCTACTCCTGCTTCCAATGCACTGTGTGTGTGTCCAGGACAGCAAGAGAACATAAGGCATCGGAGCAGAAATTGGACCATTCAAGGTTTGCTCTGCCATTCAATCATGGCTGATAGGTTTCTCAGCCACATTCTCCCACTTCATCTCCGTAACCTTCCATCACCTTGAGACTCAAGAACGTCTCCATCTCAATCTTGAATATCCTCGGTGACCTGGCCTACACAGCCTTCTGTGGCAGTGAATTCCATAGATTCACCGCTCTCTGGCTGAAGAAGTTTCTCCTTATCTCCATGCTGAAAGGTCTTCCCTTTACTCTAAGGCTGTGCCCACTGGTTCTAATCCCTCCAACCAATGGAAACAGCTTTCCAAATTCCACTCTGTCCAGGCTGTTCAGTATTCCTTGTTTCAATTAGGTCTCCACCCTGAGTGTGGGTCTGTTAATCAGCATGAAGCAGACCCTTCAGGATGAGGTCCAGCAGGGATTAGGTTCAGCAAACTGAGAATGGAGAGAGGGTGTGTGGGGTGGAGATTTTCAACTTCAAAGGAATAAGAGAGGAAACAGAGTTCACTATGAATGAGAATTGATCAGGTGAGCTGATGGGCCAAGAAGTGGCAGTTTAGTTTAAGAGGTGTGTAGTTTGCATTTTGGTCAAGCAATCCAGGCAGGACTGACACCGTTAAGGGGAGTGTTGCAGAACAAAGAGACCTTGGAGTGCAGGTTCATAGTTCCTTGAAAGTGGAGTCACCGGTAGACAGGATAGTGAAGGAGGCATTTGGTATGCTTTCCTTTATTGGTCAGAGCAGAGAGTACAGGAATTGGGAGGTCATGTTGCAGCTGTGTAAGTCCACATTTGGAAGACTGCATTCATTTCTGGTCTCCCTGTTATAGAAAAGATGTTGTGAAACTTTGAAAGGGGTTCGGAAAGATTTTTAAGGCTCCTGTCAGAGTTGGAGGGTTCGAGCTACAGGGAGAGACTCAAATGGCTGGGGATATTTTCCCTAGAGCACTGGAGGCTGAAGGGTGACCTTATAGACGTTTGTAAGGGGCATGGATAGGGTGAATACCCAAGTTACTTTTGCCAAAGTAGAAAGGTCCAAAACTAGAAAGTATATGTTTGAGGTGAGGGAGAATTTTAAAAGGCATTTGGATGGGTACATGAAAAGGAAGGGTTTTGAGGGATATGAGCCACATGCAGGCAAATTGGATTAGGTTGATTTAGGATATCTGTTTGGCCGGACACGTTGGACCAAATGGGCTGTTTCCGTGCTGTATGACTCTAATCTTTGGTGAAAGCAGAAGTGTGATTGTGAAGGCTGGAGTTTCAGAGCAGCTTTCAAAGATGTTTTGCCCTTAATGGGAACAGAAGAAGTTACAATGAAATCTTGCATTTGTGAGACAGCAACTGAATGAGTTGCATCCAGGATTTTGGTGGAAAGTGGGAATTCATTGCACTGTGGGGATGAAGCTCTACCTATTGAGTAATTTCTGCTGGTGAATGAAACCAGGCCTCAAGATTAGGAGGAGTAAATTTAGGACAGAGATGAGGAGGAACTGCTTTTCCTGGAGAGTAGTGAATCTTTGGAGTTCTCTGCCCAAAGAAGCAGTGGAGGCAGCTTCATTAAGTATATTCAAGACACAGTTGGATTGGTTTTTGCAATGGTAGGGGAATTAAGGGTAGTTGGGATAATGCAGGGAGGAGGAGCTGAGACAATGGATAGATCAGCCATGATCTTAATGAATGGCGGAGCGGCTGGATGGGCCAAATGGCCTATTCCTGCTTCTATTACTCCGAAACTATAACCCTGCATTTCCCATGGCTAACCCACCTAACATGCACATCCCTGGACATTATGGCCAATCCAAATCAAGGCCAGTGACTAATGTAGTGATGTGGAAAATGAACATCAGAGAACAATTGAAAGGGACAAGAAGAGTAAATGTACCAGCAATCAAAACGAGATTCGAAAGATCACAAAAATTGAAACTAAAACTGGTGTGTCTGAATGTGTGTTGCATTGTAACAAAAGTGAATGAATTGACTACACACATTGAAGTGAATAATTGCAATCTGACACTCCTACAGAGACATGGCTTCAGGATGACAAGGATTGGATCCTGAATATTGAGGGTATCCTCAAATGGGAAGTTAGGTAAAGGTGGAGGGTTGGCACTGCTAATCAAAGCACTGATCACAGGGTAGTCTGGTGTCGGCTCAGATTTCGGGTCCTGATTTCTCTGTCCTCTGTTGATCTCCCTGTTCCCTTCTACACCTTCTGGAACAATAAAACATTCAGTCAATCAAGCCCCAACCCACAATCTCCCAGCCTGTCAACCATCCAGGCACAGTGTAGTCACAGCAGGGAATCACACAAGAAAAATGAAACCAAATTTGAAATAAATAGGTGCTTGTGTTTAATGTTTGTTCATTAGCAAGTAAACCAGAAATAGGGTTCTCCCAGGATTCTTATACTGCCCTATTTGAGGAATTCTCTTCCCCCTTATATCTAACTATTAGTACCCAACAATACTTACACCAACAGAAGTAAGGCATCTGTTCTCAATTAGGTAGAGACATACTGGATGGAAATAGACATTTTCTCTCTCTCATGACCGCACCGCACTACACTTTACTTGCAGAGCTGGGCTAAAATGTCACTTTTTGTTATAAAACTTTAAGTTCTCTTGAGAAGGTGCCTTACAGGTAGTTCTGGGATTTACATGTTAATGATGCCTGCAACCCAATCGAAAAGATCAAAGACTGAACAATCCAGGTTTATTCAACATGTCATTTCAATGACAGGGACACTGTCATGTTTTTCCATAAATTCTATGTCTTATGACCTTATTCTCGACAACCACCTAATGAAGGAGCAGTGCTCCAAATGCTAGTGCTTCCAAACAAACCTGTTGGCCTCCAACCTGGTGTTGTGTGATTTTTAACTTTATCCATTTTAGGGGGGATTTGCAATACAAAATTATCCATAGTGTATAGGGATGTGCAGGTTAGGATGGAATGGCAGTTCTAAATTACCCATAGTGCCCAGGGATGTGCAGGTTAGGTGCATTAGTCAGGAGCGTTAGTATTGTTGGAAACAAGTTTAATAAAATTTAGACGAGACCACCAAAACTGGAAACAAGACAATTTATTCTACGATCTTGCAAGAAAGGGCATCAAATGCAGAAGCAAATGAGCAAATTAGAACTTAGGTTAATGTACAGTTATACCCTTTGAGCTGAGTGAGGGCATCTCTCCAGACTCCTAATTACCCAATCTCTCTTACTGTACCAGACCACTGCCCAGCTGCGCTCCACCCTTATTACTTCCCCCTTCCCCAGGTTGGCAACCTTCCTTTCTGTAAATGCCGACACATACATTTATTTTGTCAAGATCTGGTTTAACATTTTGTATCAATTCTGCTGGTACATTCCATCCTCGGACATTTCATTAACTTGTATCGTTTTGTATAGCTCAAACATTTCGGTTATCTCAGCTTTTTGCTGAAAGCATAACTTTACAAAAAGAACTTTTTGTTATAGTAATTACACACCAAAGTTAGCATTTAATTAACCACAATTATACACTGAAAAGTCCCTAAATACCTGCAGGGTTAATAGTTCTCTTGCTGTACCCCTTTTCTGTATGCTTTTTCTATATCTGCAAAAACATACTTTACCCATTTCTAACAATTCCCCCATTTCTTTTCTTAACCATTTGTTAATGTTATGTTCTGCCCTCTTTTCACCCTATGGTGTCGAGGTTCACAATCTAGTCGTTTCTGACCTTCTATGTTTGTACCATTATTGGTTGTTGTCCTCCCAAAGACATTACCAGCTTAGTCATTATCCATTTTAACACTCTGTTTCTGTAATTGTTTTGCTCGAGCACATTCATTTTTAAGAACATCAACAGATTCCATAGCACCTTTTGCAGTTAATTAAATCCCCAATTTGGTGGCAATATCTCATCATGAACGCAAAACTGATTCTTCATGCCTCTCATCACAAAACTGTTGCCATAATCCAATTAACTTTTGTTTTCGTTCCCACTCCCTTGGGCTTAAACTTTAAGGATGACCTTGCTGTCCCCGTATTGACTAGGAAAACTACATCCTCTTTGTAAGGTCCCACCTTTAAATTTATCAAGGGTTCCTGGTGGGTCCCCGGGGGCAGGAACTCCTGACACCCCTATTTTTCATCAAGGTTCATAAACGACACTGCCTTTACTTCCTTTTTTGGATCTGGACACTCTCTCATAAAGTGACCTGTCTTTCCACAGTAATAACATCCCGCCTGTGGGGATTTCCACTTTGATCCTTGATCCTTGTTCCTGTCTACCAGCCCCCTTAACATCTCCTCCCCGATCCTTTCTCCTCACTTTATTTTCAACATGCTGCCCGCCACCATTCCGGTTTCCTTATCCTTTTAGTTTTGTCCTTTTCTTTATTACCTCATTAACCGTGGCTTATCATTATTTTTGTCTTCTGTTTCTGCTTCTCATGTTACATTGCCAGATTAATTACTGAGCTGATTTAACCAACTGAACAGCTTTAGGGCCACCTCATAGCCATTCCTCATCACCCAATGTTTTGTTTAGATCTTGATTCTTTTCAAGAAATATTGCAATTTTTCTTGCTCCCTGTAATCTCAAATACAGTTGATCAATTGATGCTTGCTTTTCTTTAAAGCCTGTTCCTAACTATACATTTTGGAATCTTACTTGTAAATATATATTTATATATTATAAATTCACTTAGTCAGTGTTTAATATTCAAAATGCAAAATGCACACAATTCCCAACTCTGAAATCCACCACAATCACCCGGTTCCAGTCCCCTGATTCAAATCCAAAACTAGTCCTCCCAAGTAGTCCTGACCAGTCATTGCTCAATTACAATGCTATAGGTCGTGAAATAACCAGAGCTGCCTTAGAAGGATTTGTCTATTCAAGTTAAAACTTCAACTGTCCTCCATAAATCGCTTTTATGTAAGGATAAAAGAGATTAGTTAGAAACTGATAGTAAAGCAGTTATGACCTGTAAAATGAACAGTTTATTTCATAATCTTGCAAAATCCTTAACCTTAAAAGAAATCATGTTAAAATTTCCATAATGGAAATCAGATTCAAAACAATTCCGGATCTCAAGCTCCAGGGAACATTCAATCACCAACAAACAAATGTGCATTCACACTGAATCACAAAGGGATAAACTTTCTACTGGCTGTACAGCTCTTTTCACTCTCTCACACTCTCTCACACTCTCTCACACTCTCTCACACTCTCTCACACTCTCTCACACTCTCTCACACTCTCTCACACTCTCTCACACTCTCTCACACTCTCTCACACTCTCTCACACTCTCTCACACTCTCTCACACAGACACTTTTTGAGTTTCCCGCAACGACTCCTCTAGCTTTTGAATATTTTTTCTGGACGTCTGGCCATAAGTTAGTTACGAAGTGCACCCTCAGAAGCCCTTCAGCTACTAGCCCTTCTGACACGAAGCATAATCTGATTCCTCTTGACTTTAAGGCTGTTTTTCATTGACATTTTATCATTTTTTTTATCCTTTCCTCGCGTCCAGGATTGTACTTCCAATCTCTTAACATTTTTCCTAAAGGACTGTCCATTGGAATGTGGTCCTCGGACGTCCCTCTCATGTCCCCTTCGACACTTAAACAACTATTCTTGTTTCCCATTTTAATACTCGGCCGTTTCTTTATGTAATTTAGTTAACCTTACTGAGGTCCGGTGTCACCTTCTTCCACACCCACTTCAGGGTCCTAACCTTCGCGTGGGGGATTTCCCCTCTTAACAACCGGTCTAAGGCTGGGTGATCGAATCAGGTAGACACCTTAGTCATCAGATTAATCTAGCCAATTAAACACTTTATTTTGAAAGTTGCCAATTTCCCATACTTCTCGTACGTCCCGTACTTCTCGTACATCCCCGACCACCAAGGCAATACTTAAAGATCCCTTTTCTTACCTTGGTCTGTGCACAAGAGTTACCTGGTCGAATCCGCGCGCCCTTATCCCGCGGCAATACCTGGCAACCACTACCGTTGACTATCCCGGTCGCTTACCGACCGAACTTCCCGCCGCGTGTTTGTGCACCCTGTCCCGCAGCAATTCCCCGGATATATCCACCTGGCAACAGTGACAACTGCTACCTACCCTGGTTGATTGGGTTCGCCTAACCCGGTCGCCCAGAACCCCGGTTCCCTGGATACCCAGATATATCTGACTGGCAACAACTGCCGCTGCCGGCCACCCGGATATATCCACCTGGCAACAGTACCAACAGCCATCCACCCTGGCTGACCAGGTTCGCCTATTCTAGTCACCAGCACTCCGGTTCCCCGGATATATCCAACTGGCAACAGTACCAACAGCCATCCACCCTGGCTGACCAGGTTCGCCTATTCTAGTCACCAGCACTCCGGTTCCCCGGATATATCCAACTGGCAGCAACTACCGCTGCCTACCCCGGTCGCCCGGATAAATCTTTTAAGACCTTTCTTACCCAGGTCTTGTGCACAGAAGAGTCACCCGACCGAACCTGCCGTGTCTGCCCATCTTGTTTTCAGGGTCTCTCAGTCCGGATCACGCTCTCCCAAAGCCGCCGCAGCAACAAGGGGAAACCAGAGATCCCGAAATCAGCGAGGTGCATCTTTTCCGTTTCTCCAAGAATGCCGAGCGACCGGAGCTTGGGATCCCAGAACGAGCCCCCAAATCTGTTAGAAACAAAATTCAATAAAATTTAGACGAGACCACCAAAACTGGAAACAAGACAATTTATTGCGAACTTGCAACTAAGGGCTTCAATTGCAGAAGCAAATGAGCAAATTAGAACTCAGGTTTGTGTACAGTTATACCCTTTGAGCTGAGTGAGGGCATCTCTCCAGACTCCTAATTACCCAATCTCTCTTACTGTACCAGACCACTGCCCAGCTGCACTCCACCCTTATTCCTTCCCCCGTCCCCAGGTTGGCAACCTTCCTTTCTGTAAATGCCGACACATACATTTATTTTGTCAAGATCTGGTTTAACATTTTGTATCAATTCTGCTGGTACATTCCATCCTCGGACATTTCATTGACTTGTATCGTTTTGTATACCTTAAGCATTTTGATTATCTCAGCTTTTTGCTGAAAGCATAATTTTTAAAAAATAACTTTTTGTGATAATAAATACACAGCAAAGTTAGTGTTTAATTAACCACAATTATACACTGAAAAGTAAAGATACTCTTCCCTAAATACCTGCAGGGTTAATAGTTCTCTTGCTGTACCCCTTTTCTGTATGCTTTTTCTATATCTGCAAAAACAACACTTTACCCCATTTCTAACAGACTATCATTAATTTCACAAGGGAACGGCTGTGAATGTTATCACTTGGTGTCCTGTTCACACAGATTCACCGATGCTGAGGCAAACGTTCTTAATTGCCTTACAGCATCCTGTTATCGCTTGGTGAGCCCAGGTGTCCCTATCTTTAAGTTCTCTCCTCTTTCTGAACCTTCCTGCCTGTTTATTTTCTAGTGCAGTAAATGTATTCAATAATTGTGGGCGGCACGGTGGCACAGTGGTTAGCACTGCTGCCTCACAGCGCCGGAGACCCGGGTTCAATTCCCGCCTCAGGCGACTGACTGTGTGGAGTTTGCACGTTCTCCCCGTGTCTGCGTGGGTTTTCTCCGGGTGCTCCGGTTTACTCCCACAGTCTAAAGATGTGCAGGTCAGGTGAATTGCCCGTAGTGTTAAGTAAGGGGTAAATATAGGGGTATGGGTGGGTTGCGCTTCGGCAGGTCGGTGTGGACTTGTTGGGTCGAAGGGCCTGTTTCCACACTGTAATGTAATCTAATTCAGCATTACATTTTAGTCTGAATGTTTAAAGACAAGTTTTAAGGCTATAGACTTTCTCACCCAGGTGCCCACACCCTCATTCCTCCCTTTGATTGCACCGCGATCACTGAAAGAGAAGGCTAGTCCAAACGAATGCCCTTCAAGGTGGTCCAGCCATCAACATCCTGCAGAGCGGCACCACCATCTTCGCAGCTCATCTGGTCATATTTATCATCGCCATCGACACGTGTGGGTGAGCCATCGGATCGCAAAAGGAGCATCTTCTGGGGCAAATCTACATCACTAAGGGACAGCATAATCTTAGCAATTAAATACCGAACCATACCAATACTGACAAACAAACATAGCTAAATTGATAAGCCAATTGTACCATCAGCCCGATCTGCAGTTTCCCCAACTGGTCCCTTCAGTCATTCTGTCAAGGAATGCCTGGATCTCTTATATCTCAGTAATATTGCCAGTGAGATCGGGAATGCCCATAGTGCATTTATCTTGGACAATGATGCAGACCTCACCCTCCTGGGCAAGTATATAGTCTAAGGCATACTGATTCTGCACAGAGTAAAGACACAGGTCTGATAATCCCAGTTTACTCTGTTCCAGAGCCTCTTTAGTCTTATTTCCTCGAATGGTCAGGCCGCAAAAGAGGGAATTGTGATTCTGTTGACATGTCACCCCTGCCAATCCTTCCAACCTCAGGGTACTCTGGATTCCCCAGCCTATCGGGTGTCCTGTATTGTCACCCAGTCCCTTGGGATCATTCCAGATGGAGCAAGGTTGGTTGAGACCGACCACTTCATCCTCCTCAGATGGAGGTTCCATCGACTTGTCCACTGGCCAGGACAAAGTACTGTTGTGGGAACAAGGGCTCTGATAGTGACCTTATGAGGGACATCTTTGCCATCAAGGACAAGGACATTGGTAGCTTTACCTTAGCTGAAGAAATAATAGTCTGGTTTGGTGTATATTAGGGAGAGTTTGTCAAAATAGGTTACTGAAATGTTACAGCAGGGGGTCTGGTCAGGTCTACAGGACTAAAGGGTCGACGTTTTGCAAGAGGAGTTGCTTGAGCGCTGCAAAAAATTGGCCAAGTGACTCGAGCACTCGCACTGTATGGGAGACAATGGTCCTCAGAATGCTGTTCCCATTGGGCTCTCCCTCAGCTCTATTGTACATGGTCTTGGTGACAGTATCAGGTTCTGAAAACAGAAAAGGCCTATAAATGCGCATGGGAAGGGTTCCGTTCCAGGTCCATGTGCCACATAAGGCCTACTGTACGCCAGCCAGTGTTACACCAGCCGTTTGTATACACAGACCCGAGGTTATTGGAAAACGATATTTCTCTTCGCAGGGTCGGCAGTAGGAAGTCTGATGAATAGAATGGAATCGGGGACTGAGGACAGGGCAAGTAAGTCATCTCCCGATAGAGAGGAGTAACATATTACTACCTCTGGGTTGAAGAGCGTTCTGTGGGCCTGTATAAATACGTTGTTTGTGGATTGAGGAGTTTCCCCTATCAGGCTTCCTTTTTCTCAAGTCGGCCCGTCCTGCAAAATGGGATGGTGTTCCTGGGCGTCCTTAAAATATTTACCATAATAACGGGGTTGATCATTTTTATCCTAACTCGGCTTGCGTCTGCAGGTAAAATAAAAAAAACATGGTAACGACATGGTAACTCTCACTGATTTCTACTGTCCAGATGGACCATCTGGTCTTTCTGATGTAAGAGTCCATTGCAATAATCAATCTTCATCACGTTCCACACGTCAAAGGCGTCTGGTCCGGTGCACTGGACGACATCTCCTCAGCATGGGTGGTGGATAATCTCTGATCATTCCTGGTCGTATCCATACTTAGTGGCTTTCCCCATCAGGATGTTGTACGTGATCAGAAAGGTGAGGAGATAAGCGATCCCCCACATGTCCCTCCTCTTAGTTCAAGTACCTGTAATAAGATTAACATTAGAACAACAGCAAAATTCAAAACCCATCGACAATGGTGCAGTTGGACCCAAGCTGAGTGCCCAGTGACTTTGACCACCATAGGGGTGGGAAGTAAAACCTGGAAGGGGCCATCCCAACGAGGTTGGAGATCTTTGCCAGTCCAGTTCTTGACGAGCACCAACGAACCAGGCTCTACCCGTGACGAGGCTGAAAGGGAGGGAACATCGCTGTAGGCCGTACGCTCCTGGGAGTAAAAGGCACGCATAACACTAGTTAGAGCAAGAACATAACCAATCATTGCTTCGGTCATGTGGTGGAAGTGGACTGAGAAGGAAGTTGAATCGTTCCAAGGGGTACGGAGGGGGTGACCAGAGAGACTCTCAGCTGGAGACTGTCGTGTCTTGCCCGCAGACATGGATCGCATCTGGAATAAGGCCACAGGGATTAGCATAACCAGGAGAGGCCAGACTCTGCCACTAATTTGGCAAGTTTAGTCTTGAGTCTGGTTAAAACATTCAACAAGGCCGGCCGCCTGAGGATGATAAGCACCATGCAGTTGCCGACAAATACAAAGCTGGGAACAGAGTTCTCCGTTAATATTACCTACAAAGTGTGGTCCATTGTCTGAGCTAATGTATGCAGGTACACTGAAGCGGGAATTATTCCCTTAAACTAAATTTTCATCACAGTCTCAGCAGTAGCATTAGGAGGAGGAAAGTCTTCAATCCACTTCGAAAAGACATCAGCAATAAGCAAAACACATTTCTAGCAACTCAACTCATTTCTCCAACTCAATGAAGTCCAGTTGAAGTGTCTCCAAGGGACCCTCCAGCAAGGGAGTTCTCGTAGAGATACTTGAACTAAGATGTGGGGGATCGCCTACCCACTAACCTGTTTGATCACGTACAACATCCTGATCGGGAAAGCCACTGACTGAGTATCGATGCAATCCGGTACAATCTGAGATTATCCTGATGTCATATGGTGCACCAGATCAGACGCTTTCAACGTGGAGTCGCTTGAGCGATGGCGTGAGCTGCCAGAGGAAGTGGTGGGTGCTGTTACGATGACAAGTTAAAAGGCTCCTGGACGGGCATCTGAATATGAAGGGTTCAGTTGGGTCAGGGCCAAGTGATGGCAAATGCAACTGGAGTCATAGAGATGTACAGCACAGAAACAGACCCTTCGGTCCAACCCGTCCTTGCTGACAAGATAGCCAACCCAATTTAGTCCCAGCTGCCAGCTCCCGCCCCATATAGGGGCCAAGTGATGGCAAACGTGACTAGATTAATTTAGGATATCTGGGCAGGTTGGGTCAAAGGGTCTGTTTCCGTGCTGTGTGACTTTAATTGTCTTCAGTGAAAGCAGAAGTGTGGTTGTGAAGGCTGGACTTTCAGAGCATGTTCTGCCTGACTGGAAGCAGAAGAGTTTGACTGAAGTGTGTCAGTGTTAATGCCTTGATGTCTCATTTTGCTCCCACCTTCTCGGGGTCGATAACCATTTTGTGTCTGGTCCTTCCTCAAGAAGCTGCATTGCAGGTTCACCCTGAATTGACACTTTTTTTTTTGCTTCCCAAAATCAGACCTGCTCACTCTCAGCAGTATCCCAGTGTTGTTAGAGATATTAACTTTCAGTTGGAGGTATGTAAAATTCAGAGAGATGTCAGTCTTGATGTTTTTGCTTTTTCTGCCCCTGTAAGATCCTGAATCAGGGGAATTAGTTAGAGCGGAGTGAGAACAGAGGGGGAGAGAGAGTGGGATGGTGCTTTCAATTTTGTGGAACAACAAAAGAATATTCCACAGAAAGTAGAATTGCTTGTTCTGAATTTCTACCCTGCACTGATAGTGATGACTTTTGTAATCACTTTTTGCAGAGTATTTGAAAATCTGAAGATTGAAGTTTCAAAATTAACAGATGAAGGGCTTATGCCCGAAACATTGACTCTCCTGTTCCTCAGATGCTGCCTGACCTGTTGTGCTTTTCCAGCGCCACATTTTTTGACTGACTCTCCAGCGTCTGCAGTCCTCACTTTGACGTCAATGTCTGACAGTCACTCAATCCATCGGGATCGCAACGATTTTTGACTGTGATTTCTGTGAGAGAGATCAACGCTTTTTGGTTCCTGTTTGAGGACGTTTTCAGTATCAGTGGGACTGGACGAGAGCCCCCACTGTTGCAGCGCACTGTGTGTGGAGCCTGAAACAGTTATACGGCCTGGGAAGGGGATTTCACGGCAGGGAGGGGCTCTACACGTGTTTGTGAGCAGCTGAAGATGTGGCCATGGAGAAACCTGAGGAATCCCGCCCTGTGGAGGAACCGTGAATGTGTGGCGACTGTGGGAAAGGTTTCCGTGTCCTATCTGCCCTGGAGACTTATCGGCGCAGTCACACCGGGGAGAGGCCATTCCCTTGCACCGACTGCGGGAAGGCCTTCAGACATTCCTCCCAACTGTTGGCCAACCAGCGGGTCCACACGGGGGAGAGGCCCTTCAGCTGCCCAGAGTGCAGGAAGGGCTTCAGCCCATCTTCCACCCTGCTGAGGCATCAATGGATCCACACCGGGGAGAGGCCCTTCACCTGCTCTCAGTGCTGGAAGGGCTTCACCTACTCCTGCAACCTGCGGAATCACCAGCGAGTTCACGTGCCATCGCAGGGGGATTGAAGGAGTGACGGCCAAGTGCCATTATTGATTGGATATCAACCCGGTTCTGGGGACTCCCGGGTTCGAGTCCCGCCACGACAGATGGCAGAATTGGTATTCAGTCAGAAATGTGGAGTTCGGAATCTAACGATCAGACTGTTTCAGGGAGGGGGTGGTGCGGGGGAGAAAGCCCCCATCTGATTCACTCACCCCCTTGTTAGGGAAGGGAACCGCCATTGTGGGAAAGGATTCACTCAGTCGTTCCAGCTGCATCCTTCACCCGGTCTGGCCTACACGTGACTCCAGACCCACAGCAGTCTGGTTGAGTCTTCACTGCCCCTTCCTGGCAAATGAGCGGGGAGAAACTTACTTGGAGACAGGGTATGGGTTGAAATTGCTGAGTGAGGCAATACTTCCTCTGGGTTACGGCTTTACCAAGGATCCGATTACAAAGGGACAACTTGGTGCTGACCAATAGTAAAGACAGTGAGGGGGGTGGGACAGGGGAGGAGTGGTGTGTGCACTTTGACCTTGAGGTGCTCAAAAAGCAACTGCTTTTTCCTCTGCCTTTTTCCTGGGTGGGGCGGATCTGAAGCTGTAACAAAGTTGGGTTGCAATAAAGGTTACCTGAACTTACCGCCGGGCTCAGACTCTCATTGAAAGCTTTGAGCTCCAAGAGGTTTTTGTTTTAAAGCTGCTCATTTCTTTCAGCCTCCTGCACTAAGTTTAGAACAAAGAACATAGAACAACACAGCGCAGAACAGGCCCTTCGGCCCTCAATGTTGCGCCGACCTGTGAACTATTCTCAGTTCGTTCCCCTACACTATCCCAAAATCAACCATGCGCTTATCTAAGGAATGTTTAAATCTCCCTAATGTGGCTGAGTTGACTACCTTAGCAGGTAGGGCAGTCCACGCCCTTACCACTCTCTGCATAAAGAACTTGCCTCTGACATCTGTCTTAAATCTATCACCCCTCAATTTGTAGTTCTGCCCCCTCGTACAAGCTGATGTCACCATACTAGGAAAGAGTCTTTCACTGTCTACCCTATCTAATCCTCTGATCATCTTATATGTCTCTATCAAATCCCCTCTTAGCCTCCTTCTTTCCAATGAGAACGGACCCAAGTCTCTCAGCCTTTCCTCATAAGACACTCCCTCCAGACCAGGCAATAACCTGGTAAATCTCCTCTGCACCGTTTCCAATGCTTCCCACATCCTTCCTGCAATATGGGGACCAGAACTATACACAATATTCCGAGTGTGGCCGCACCAGCGTTTTGTATAGTTGCAGCGTGATATTGCGGTTCCCCGGAACTCAATCCCTCTACGAACGAAACCTAACACACTGTATGCCTTCTTAACAGCACTATCCACCTGCGTGGCAACTTTCAGGAATCTATGCACATGGACTCCAAAGTGAATCACCTCACATTTAGCTGCATTGAACTCCATTTGCTACCTCTCAGCCCAATTTTGCAGTTTATCCAAGTCCCCCTGCAACCTATAACATTCTTCCAAACTGTCCAGTACTCCACCGACTTTAGTGTCGTCTGCAAATTTACTAATCCTTCAACCTATGCCTGCGTCTAAGTCATTTATAAAAATGACAAACCGTAGTAGTCCCAAAACAGATCCTTGTGGCACACCATTAGTAACCAGACTCCAGGCTGAATATTTTGCATAAACCACCACTCGCTGCCTTCTTTCAGAAAGCCACTTTCTAATCCAAACTGCTTAATCACCCTCAATCCCATGCCTCTGTATTTTCTCCAACATCCTACCATGTGGAACCTTTACGGAGGTCCATGTACACCACGTCAACTGCCCTATCCTCATCTACATGCTTGGTCACCTTCTCAAAAAGCGCAATGAGGTTTGTGAGACACGATCTGCCCTTGATGAAACCATGTTGACTATCTGAAATCAAATTGTTGCTTGCTAGATGATTATAAATCCGATCTCTAATATTCCTTTCCAAAAGCTTTCCTTCAACAGAAGTAAGGCTCACTGGTCTATAATTACCTGGGTCATCTCTGCTGCCCTTCTTGAACAAGGGCACAACATTTGCAATCCTCCACTCTGGTACGAAACCTGTCGACAATGACGACTCAAATATCAAAGCCAAAGGTTCTGTGATCTCCTCCCTCGCTTCCCAGAGAAACCTCGGATAAATCCCATCTGGCCGAGGGCACTTGTCTACTTTCACTCCTTCTAGAATTGATAACACCTGTGTGCAACTAACTTTGATCCTTTCGAGTCTAATATCTCGTACCTCATTCTTCTCCTCTACAATATTCTCCTTTTCCTGAGTGAAGACCGATGAGAGATATTCATTAACAGATCTCCAATCTCCACAGGGCCTACACTCAACTTCCCACTTCTGTCTTTGATTAGCCCTATTCCTACCCTAATCATCCTTTTATTCCTCACATACCTATAGAAAGCTTTAGGTTCTCCTTTATTCTATTTGGTAATTACTGCTCATGTCCTCTCTTTGCTCTTAACTCTCTCTTTAAATCCTTCCTAGCTGATCTGTAACTCTCCATCGCCTCTTCTGAACCATCTTGCCTCATCAACACATAAGCCTCCTTCTTCTTTGTCACAAGAGATGCAATTTCTGTTGTAAACCACGGTTCCCCTACCTTATCACTTCCTGCCTGACAGGGACATACCTATCAAGGACACACAATATCTGTTCCTTAAACCAGCTCCACATTTCAATTGTTCCCATCCCCTGCATTTTGCTACCCTATTCTATGCATCCTAAGTCTTGCCTAATTGCATTACAATTGCCCTTGCCCCATCGATAACTCTTGACCTGCGGCATGTTGCTATCCCTTTACATCGCTAAATGAAACCTAACTGAATTATGGTCACTCTCTCCAAAGTGCTCACCTTCCACTAAATCAAACACCTGGCCTGGTTCATTACCAAGCACCAGATCCAGTGCGACCTCCCCTCCTGCACACACTGGACAAAAACTGATCCATACGACGTACTAGAGTGAAAGCATTTCCAGTCAATGTTGGGGAAGTTAAAGTCCCCCATAATGACCACCCTGTTTCTTTCACTCCTACCCAGAATAATTTTGCTAATCCCCTCTTCCACCTCCCTGGAACTCTGCGGAGGCGTATAAAAAAACTCCAAGCAGTGTGACCTCTCCTCTCCTGTTTCTAACCTCAGCCCACATTACCTCAGTAGATGAGTCCTCATCAAAAGTTCTGTCAGCCACCGTTATATTATCCTTGACTAACAAGGCCACGCCTCTCCCTCGTTTACCGCCTTGGCTGTTCTTAATGAAAGATCAAAACCCTGGAACCTGCAACATCCATTCCTCACCCTGCTCTCTCCATGTCTCCGAAATGGCCACAACATCCAAGTCCCAGGTACCTATCCGTGCTGCAAACTCACCTACCTTATTGCGGATACTCTGGCGTTGAAGTAGACTCACTTCAAACCAGTTCGCTGTCTGCCAGCACATTCCTGTGACCCTGAAATCCTGTCCCTGTGATTCCTACTCTCATCCTCCTATGCACTACAGCTACATCCCCGGTTCCCATCCCCCTGCTGATCTAGTTTAAACCCACCCTAATCGCACCAGCAAATTTCCCACCCAGGATATTAGTACCCCTCTGGTTCAAGTGAAGACTGTCCTGTTTGTACAAGTCCCACCTTCCCCAGAATGAGCCCCAATTATCCAAAAACCTGAAACCCTCCCTCCTGCACCATCCTTGCAGCCAGGTGTTCAGCTGATATATCTCCCTATTTCTTGCCTTGCTATCACGTGGCACGAGTAACAAACCAGAGATAACCACTCTGTTTGTTCTAGCCCTCAGCTTCCACCCTGCTCCCTGAAATCCTGCCTTACATCCCTATCCCTCTTTCTGTGGGAGATTAGAAATGTTGTTTTTGCAGATGGGTGAGGTGGTGTAGTGGGGGGAAGGGAAGCGAAATTCTTGTAGCATGTAGCATACGTAAGGCTAAGACTTTAATGAATATAGAGGGTCTTTTCAAGAAAATAGTTTTAAGCTAGGAAATAACTTTAAAGTGTTGTAGTTGACCACAAAAAGAAGCAACAGGGGCATTTCACAATAAAGCTTATAGTATGATAAGAGAAACTGGATAAAAGAACAAGCTGTAACAAACAAGGAACAAAGAATGCAGACAAGGACAGCAGGATGGCCAGATAAGAAAATAACTAACAAGTGAGGTAATCGACTTATGATAGGATGGGAAAAGGGAGGCGTGATTCCGCAACTTGTAAACTGAATAAGAAAGCTAACATGCTCTGTTTTGGCACGCATTTCTGCTTGATTGCAGAAGCGTCTGGTACTTGCAAGACTTAATAAATTGTTCTTGTTTCCAACGCTTTGTCTCACGCTGATTGATTTGTGAGTGAGTTCTGTTTCTCACAATTGGGGGCCTCGTTCCGGGATGCAAAACTCAGACCGCTTGACACTCTTGGGATGCCGGGGAGGTGTACCTCGCCGATTTCGGTGATCTCCGACTCCCTTGCTTGTCGTTCGCGGTTTGGGCGAGTACGATCCGGAATGGGAGATTTATGGCCGGACGTCCAGAAAAATATTCAAAAGCTCAAGGAGTCGTTGCGGGAAGCTCAAAGTGTCTGTGAGACACGGCGTCTGTGTGTGTGTGTGTGAGAGAGCGAGAGAGAGAGAAAGAGAAAGAGCTGTACAGCAACTAGAAAGTTTAACCTGTTGTGATTTGGTTTGAATGCACATTTGTTTGTTGGTGATTGAATGTTTCTGCTTTGTCCCCTGGAGCTCGAGATCCGGGACTGTTTTGAATCTGATTTCTGCTATGGAAATTTTAACATGATTTCTTTTAAGGTTAAGGATTTTACAGATTATAAAATAAAATGTTAACTCCTGTTCTTTTTACAGGTCATGACTGCCTTACTATCAGCTTCTAACTAATCTCTTTTATCCTTACATAAAAGTGATTTATGGAGAACAGTTGAAGTCTCAAAAAGCATATAGTTGGTCAGATTAATCGGACGAGTAAGGTGTCTAGTCAGGACCCTGAAGGGGGTGTGGAAGAGGGTGACACCGGACCTCATTAAGATTAATCAAATTAGCAACAATGGGAGGCACGGGGAGTTGCCTGGGTAACGATCGATCTGTAACTAACGGTAAAGGGGAATATATTTCACCCGACAGTCCTTGGGGGAGAATGTTGGGAAATTGGGAACACAACTCCCAGACGCGGGGGAAAGGTAAGGCTATAATGGTAAATTACTATTGTTGTTTTGTCTGAACTAGAGAAAGTATTAAGGCGCCTGGTATTTTTTTGCCCAAATATGGGTCCGATGAGGATTGGCTGTGTCAAGATCTTAATATATATGTCAATCGGAAAGAAGCGTACAGTCAAAAAGAGTCCGATTATGCGGTTTGTTGGATAGGGAGCACGGGAGTAAAATTATGTCCCATGAATAGGGAGGAATCAGGGAAAGAACAGAAAAAGAATGAACAAGGGAAGCCACAATGGGATCCCTTAACATGTTTGCCGCCCCCATATACTACTCCCCGGAACGAGCCTCCAGCTCCCAAAGTAGAACCGTGTCCAGACACAGAAATGGGAACGGACTGTGAACTAAAAGATGCAGAACCTGGGTGGGGGGGGGGCAGAGTCACTCGAGCCACCACACGTAAAGGAGGGGCAGAGATATTGGAAAATGTAAAATTATGTCCCTTACGAGAGGTTCCGATTGGGGAAGGTACAATCGGATATGTAAACGCTCCCTTAACTAGCAGTGAAGTTAGGGTCTTTACAAAGGAAATGAAAAGTTTAATAGAGGATCCGGTTGGACTAGCCGAACAATTAGAGCAATTCCTAGGGCCTAATTTATATACCTGGGGAGAACTGATGGCAATTTTAGGAACGTTATTTTCAGGGGAAGAACGAGGTATGATTAGGAGAGCAGCTTTATAGGAATGGGAAAACAGGCACCCAGTTGGGGAAGAAGGGGCCCCAGCAGAACAGAAATTCCCAAATGTTGACCCACATTGGGAAAATAATGACAGAGAACACAGGGAGTCAATGCGGGATCTATGAGAAATGGAATATTAGGAATTAAAGAGGCGGCACCAAGATCATAAAGCTTTGTTAAGGCCTTTGAAGTACGACAAGAGAAGGATGGAACCCCTTCTGCATTTCTTAAAAGGCTCAAGGAGGCCACAAGGAAGTGGTTGGGAATGGATCCCGATAATCAGATAGCACAGGGACACTTAAAGGTCCAGTTTGTAACGAAATCATGGCCGGACATACAAAAGAAATTACAGAAATTAGATGGATGGAGTGAAAGACAGATGGAAGAGGTGTTACGAGAGGCACAGAAAGTGTATGTGAAAAGGGAAGACGAGAAGCAGAAACAGAAAGCCAAAATGATGGTGGAGGCAGTAGAAGAAATAACAAAAAGGAGACTGGGGTCAAGGGATAACAGGAAGGGTAGGGGAGGACACGAAAGACAAAGGTCAGATACCTGGGAAAGGAGGCAACAAACCAGAGATAACCACTCTGTTTGTTCTAGCCCTCAGCTTCCACCCCAGCTCCCTGAAAGCCTGCCTTACATCCCTATCCCTCTTTGTTTTGTGGTTAGCACTGCTGCCTCACAGCGCCAGAGCCCCCGGTTCAATTCCCCTCCCACGTCTGCGCGGATATCCTCCCATTTTCCAAAGACGTGCAGGTTAAGGTGAATTGGCCAAGCTAAATTGCTCCGTAGTGTTTGGTGACGGGGAATGGGGCTGGGTGTTTTGCTCTTTGGCGGGTCGGTGTGGACTTGTTGGCCCGAAGGGCCTGTTTCCACACTGGAGGGAATCTGATCTAAAGTTCTGGAATTTATATATTGATGAACTGAAACCTGCAACCCATTCTAAAAGATGAAGGACTCAGCAGCGGTCCAGGTTTGTTCCAAATATTGCATCGGTTGCATGACACTGAGATGTTTTGGTAGTAATTCTGTGTCTTAGGATCCTGCAGCACAGCTACCCGCAGAAGAAGCAGCGCTGCAGAAGCCAGTGCTTCCAAATACACCTGGGTGGGCGGGGTTTACCAGAAGGGGCGGGGTTTAGATTGGAGGGCGGGCGGAGCACATGGGCGGGGCGTGTCTCGTGAGAGGGTCGCGGGCTAGTAGGCGGGGCAAGGCGGCTATCCTGGAGGCGCGCGGCTTTGTAGGCGGTTGCGCGTGAGGGCAGGGGGCGTGGTTTGGCTTGGGCGGGGTCCGCGGCGTAGGGGCGGGGTTTGGTTCGCGAGGTGGAAAGGAGTTTGTGCCCTCGAGCCGGGGCTTGGTATCGATGGGGCGGGTTAACATGCAGCGTTCCAAAGTGCGGGGTGAACGAACTGCGTTCGGAAGGGGCGGGGTTTACGAGCTGCGTTCGTAAGGGACGGGTTAACGAGCTGCGTCCGGAAGGGGCGGGGTTTACGAGCTGCGTCCGGAAGGGGCGGGGGTTTACCATCTGCGTTCGGAAGGGGCGGGGTTTATGTGCCGCTTTGGCGGGGGAAGGGGCGGGACCAGGACCATGGGGCGTGGCCACCCCGAAGCCGGAACTATGCCAGCGGCCTGTTTCCTCCGCTGGAGCTTCGGCTGCAGTAAGTAAGGTAAAGCTTTATCAATATTTCCTTTTAAAAAGTTTGTATTTAATAACCAGTAATGGCTACTCAATATCATCATAAAGTCCCAAAATGCAATTCTTTTCAATCCATAGCAGATAAGCACTAAGAGTTAATTTTCTACGGGATTCAACAGCCTCAGCACTAAAATGGTCTCACAAGGGAACGGCTGTGAATGTTATCACTTGGTGTCCTGTTCACACAGATTCACCGATGCTGAGGCAAACGTTCTTAATTGCCTCACAGCATCCTGTTATCACTTGGTGAGCCCAGGTGTCCCTACCTTTAAGTTCTCTCCTCTTTCTGAGCCTTCCTGCCTCTTTATTTTCTAGTGCAGTAAATGTATTCAATAATTCAGCATTACATTTTAGTCTGAATGTTTAAAGACAAGTTTTAAGGCTATAGACTTTCTCACCCAGATGCCCACACCCTCATTTCTCCCTTTGATTGCACCGAGATCACTGAAAGAGAAGGCTCGTCCAAACGAATGCTCTTCAAGATGGTCCAGCCATCAACATCCTGTAAGCGGCACCACCATCTTCGCAGCTCATCTGGTCATATTTATCATCGCCATCGACACGTGTGGGTGAGCCATCAGATTGCAAAAGGAGCATCTTCTGGGGCAAATCTATATCACTAAGGGACCTCATAAGCATAGCAATTAAATACCTAACAATACCACTACTGACAAACAAACATAGCTAAATTGATAAACCAATTGTACCATGAGCCCGATCTGCAGTTTCCCCAACTGGTCCCTTCAGTCATTCTGTCAAGGAATGCCTGGATCTCTTCTTGTATCTTAGTAATATTGCCAGTGAGATCGGGAATGCCCATAGTGCATTTATCTTGGACAATGGGGAAGACCTTTCCCTCCTCGGCAAGTATATAGTCTAAGGCATACTGATTCTGCACAGAGTAAAAGACACAGGTCTGATAATCCCAGTTTACTCTGTTTCAGAGCCTCTTTAGTCTTATTTCCTCGAATGGTCAGGCGGCAAAAGAGGGAATTGCGGTTCTGTTGACTTGTCACCCCTGCCAATCCTTCCAACCTCAGGGTACTCTGGATTCCCCAGCCTATCGGGTGTCCTGTATTGTCACCCAGTCCCTTGGGATCCTTCCAGTTGGAGCAAGGTTGGCTGAGACTGACCCCTGCATCCTCCTCAGATGTAGGTTCCATCGACTTGTCCACTGGCCAGGACAAGGTACTGTTGTGGGAACAAGGGCTCCGATAGTGACCTTATGAGGGACATCTTTGCCATCCAGACCAAGGAAATTGGTAGCTTTACCTTAGCTGAAGAAATAATAGTCTGGTTTGGTGTATATTAGGGAGAGTTTGTCAAAATAGGTTACTAAAATGTTACAGCAGGGGGTCTGGTCAGGTCTACAGGAGTAAAGGGTTGACGTTTTGCAAGAGGAGTTGCTTGAGTGCTGTAAAAAATGGGCCAAGTGACTCGAGCACTAGCACTGTATGGGAGACAATGGTCCTCAGAATGCTGTTCCCATTGGGCTCTCCCTTAGCTCTATTGTACATGGTCTTGGTGACAGTATCAGATTCTGAAAAGAGAAAAGGCCTATAAATGTGCAAGGGAAGGGTTCCATTCCAGGTCCATGTGCCGCATAAGGCCTGCTGTACCCCAGCCAGTGTTAGGCCAGCTGTTTGTATACACAGACCGGAGGTATTGGAAAGTGATATTTCTCTTCACAGGGTCGGCAGTAGGAAGTCTGATGAATAGAATGGAATCGGGGACTGGGGACGGGTCAAGTAAGTCATCTCCCAATATACAGGAGTAACATACTACTGCCTCTGGGGTGAAGAGCATTCTGTGGGCCTGTATAAATAAGTTGTTTGTGGATTGAGGAGTTTCCCCTATCAGGCTTCCGTTTTCTCGAGTTGGCCCGACCTGCAAAAAGGGATGGTGTTCCTGGGCGTCCTTAAAATATTTACCGTAATAACGGGGTTGATCATTTTTAACCGCACGAGGCTTGCGTCTGCAGGTAAAATCAAAAAAACATGGTAACTCTCGCTGATTTCTACTGTCCAGATGGACCATCTGGACTTTCTGATGTAAGAGTCCATTGCAATAATCAATCTTCATCACGTTCCACATGTCAAAGGCGTCTGGTCCGCACTGGATGACATCTCCTCAGCATGGGTGGTGGATAATCTCTGATCATTCCTGGTCGCATCCATACTTAGTGGCTTTCCCCATCAGGATGTTGTACGTGATCAGAAAGGTGTGGAGATAGGCGATCCCCCACATGTCCCTCCTCTTAGTTCAAGTATCTGTAATAATATTAACATTAGAACAACAGCAAGATTCAAAAACCCAACTGGACAGGGTCCACTCCTTTTGTTGGGATTCCAGGATTCTCTCCTCCTCTTCCCCCATTTGATTGGTGTGGTCAATCAATTTACAGTGGTGCAGGTGGACCCAAGCTGAGCGCCCAGCGACTGTGACCGCTGTATGGGTGGGAAGTAAAACCTGGAGGGGGCCATCCCAACGAGAATGGAGACCTTTGCCAGCCCAGTTCTTGACGAGCGCCAACGAACCAGGCTCTACCCGTGACATGGCTGAAAGGGAAGTAACATCGCTGTAGGCCACATGCTCCTGGGAGTGAAAGGCACGCATCACGTTAGTTAGAGCAAGAACATAACCAATCATTGCTTCGGTCATGTGGTGGAAGTGGACTGAGAAGGGTGCCGAATCGTTCCAAGGGGTACGGAGGGGGTGACCAGAGAGACTCTCAGCTGGAGACAGTCGTGTTTTGCCTGCAGACATGGATCGCATCTGGAATAAGGCCACAGGGATTAGCATAACCAGGAGAGGCCATACTCTGCCACTAATTTGGCAAGTTTAGTCTTGAGTCTGGCTAAAACATTCAACAAGGTCGGCCGCCTGAGGATGATAAGCACCATGCAGTTGCCTACAAATACAAAGCTGGGAACAGAGTTCTCCGTTAATATTACCTACAAAGTTGGTCCATTGACCGAGCTAATGCACGCAGGTATACTGAAGCAGGGAATTATTTCCTTAAACAAAATCTTCACCATAGTCTCAGCAGTAGCATTAGGAGGAGGTTAGGCTTCAATGCACTTCGAAAAGACATCAACAATAAGCAAAACACATTTATAGCAACTCAACTCATTTCTCCAACTCAATGAAGTCCAGTTGAAGTGTCTCCAAGGGACCCTCCAGCAAGGGAGTTCTCGTAGAGATACTTGAACTAAGATGTGGGGGATCGCCTACCCACTAACCTGTTTGATCACGTACAACATCCTGATCGGGAAAGCTACTGACTGAGTATCGATGCGATCTGGAACGATCTAAGATTATCCTGATGTCATCTGGTGCACCAGATCAGACGCTTTCAACGTGGAGTCGCTTGAACGATGGCGTGAGCTACCAGAGGAAGCGGTGGGTGCTGGTACGATGACAAGTTAAAAGGCTCCTGGACTGGCATCTGAATATGAAGGGTTCAGATGGGTCAAGGCCAAGTGATGGCAAATGCAACTGGAGTCACAGACCCTTCGGTCCAACTCGTCCTTGCTGACAAGATAGCCAACCCAATTTAGTCCCAGCTGCCAGCATCCGGCCCAGATAGAGGCCAAGTGATGGCAAACGTGACTAGATTAATTTAGGATATCTGGGCAGGTTGGGCCAAAGGGTCTGTTTCCGTGCTGTGTGACTCTAATTGTCTTCAGTGAAAGCAGAAGTGTGGTTGTGAAGGCTGGACTTTCAGAGCATGTTCTGCCCTGACTGGGAGCAGAAGAGTTTGACTGAAGTGTGTCGGTGCTAATGCCTTGATGTCTCATTTTGCTCTCACCTTCTCGGGGTCATTAACCATTTTGTGTCTGGTCCTTCCTCAAGAAGCTGCGTTGCAGGTTCACCCTGAATTGACACTTTTTTTTTGCTTCCCAAAATCAGACCTGCTCACTCTCAGCAGTATCCCAGTGTTGTGAAAGATATTAACTTTCAGGTGGAGGTATCCAAAATTCAGAGAGATGTCAGTATTGATGTTTTTGCTTTTTCTGCCCCTGTAAGCTCCTGAATCAGCACCTTAAGGGGAATTAGTTAGAGCTGAGTGAGAACAGAGGGGGAGAGAGAGTGGGATGGTGCTTTCAATTTTGTGGAACAACAAAAGATATTCCACAGAAAATAGAATTGCTTGTTCTGAATTTCTACCCTGCACTGATAGTGATGGCTTTTGTAATCTCTTTTTACAGAGTATTTGAAAATCTGAAGACTGAAGTTTCAAAATCAACAGATGAAGGGCTTATGCCCGAAACATTGACTCTCCTGCTCCTCGGATGCTGCCTGACCTGCTGTGCTTTTCCAGCGCCACATTTTTTGACTGACTCTCCAGCGTCTTCAGTCTTCACTTTGATGTCAATGTCTGACTGTCACTCAATCCATCGGGACCGCAACGATTTTTGACTGTGATTTCTGTGAGAGGGATCAACGCTTTTTGGTTCCTGTTTGAGGACGTTTTCAGTATCAGTGGGACTGGACGAGAGCCCCCACTGTTGCAGCGCACTGTGCGTGGAGCCGGACACAGTTATACGGCCTGGAAAGGGGATTTCACGGCAGGGAGGGGCTCTAAACGTGTTTGTGTGCAGCTGAAGCTGTGGCCATGGAGAAACCTGAGGAATCCCGCCCCGTGGAGAAACCGTGGAAGTGTGGCGACTGTGGGAAAGGCTTCCGTGTCCCGTCTGCCCTGGAGACTCATCGGCGCAGTCACACCGGGGAGAGGCCATTCCCCTGCACCGACTGCGGGAAAGCCTTCAGACATTCCTCTTACCTGTTGGCCCACCAGCGGGTCCACACGGGGGAGAGGCCCTTCAGCTGCCCAGAGTGCGGGAAGGCCTTCAGCACATCCTCCCACCTGCTGAGCCACCAGCGTGTACACACGGGGGATAGGCCCTTCAGCTGCCCAGAGTGCGGGAAGGCCTTTACCCAGGCCTCCACCCTGCTGAGGCACAAGCGGGTCCATACGGGGGAAAGGCCTTTCAGCTGTCCCGAGTGTGGGAAGGCCTTCAGCAATTCCTCCACCCTGCTGACCCACCAGCATGTCCACACGGGGGAGAGGCCCTTCAGTTGCCCTGAATGCGGGAAGACCTTTACCCAGGTCTCCAACCTGCTGAGGCACCAGCGTGTCCATACGGGGGAAAGGCCCTTCAGTTGCCCTGAATGCGGGAAGGCCTTCAGCGATTCCTCCACCCTGCGGAGTCACCGGCATGTCCACACGGGGGAGATGCCGTTCACCTGCTCTCAGTGTGGGAAGGGCTTCACCTGCTCCTCCAATCTGCGGATCCACCAGCGTATCCACACGGGGGAGAGGCCCTTCAGCTGCCCCAAGTGCGGGAAGGCCTTCAGCAATTCCTGCGCCCTGTTGAGGCACCAGCATGTCCACACCGGGGAGGGGCCGTTCACCTGCTCTCGGTGTGGGAAGGGCTTCACCTGCTCCTCCACCCTGCAGAGCCACCAGCGGATCCACACAGGGGAGAGACCCTTCAGCTGCTCTCAGTGCTGGAAGGCCTTTAACCACGTCTCCTCCCTTATGACCCACCAGCGTATCCACACGGGGGAGAGGCCATTCACCTGCTCTCAATGCGGGAAGGGCTTCACCTGCTCCTTCAACCTCCAGACCCACCAGCGGGTCCACACCGGGGAGAGGCCCTTCAGCTGCCCCGAGTGCAGGAAGGGCTTCAGGTATTCCTCCCACCTGCTGACCCACCGGCGGGTCCACACGGGGGAGAGGCCCTTCAGCTGCCCAGAGTGCGGGAAGGCCTTTACCCAGGTCTCCACCCTGCTGAGGCACCAGCGGATCCACACCGGAGAGAGGCCGTTCACTTGCTCTCAGTGCGGGAAGGGCTTCACCTACTCCTCCAACCTGCGGAAACACCAGCGGGTTCACGTGCCATCACAGGGGGATTGAAGAAGTCAGCCATTATCGATTGGACTATCAACCCGGATTCCGGGTTTGAATCCCCCCACGACAGATGGCAGAATTAGCATTCGGTCAGAAATGTGGAGTTCGGAATCTAACGATGAGACCGTTTCAGGGAGGGGGTGGTGCGGGGGAGAAAGCCCCCATCTGATTCACTCTCTCCCTCGTTAGGGAAGGGAACCGCCATTGTGGGAAAGGATTCACTCAGTCGTTCCAGCTGCATCCTTTACCCGGTCTGACCTACACGTGACTCCAGGCCCACAGCAGTCTGGTTGACACTACACTGCCCCTTCCTGGCAAATGAGCAGGGAGAAACTTACTTGGAGACAAGGTGTGGGTTGAAATTGCTGAGTGAGGCAATACTTCCTCTGGGTTACGGCTTTACCAAGGATCCGATTACAAAGGGACAACTTGGTGCTGGCCAATAGTAAAGACAGTGAGGGGGGGTGGGACAGGGGAGGTGTGGTGTGTGCACTTTGACCTTGAGGTGCTCAAAAAGCAACTGCTTTTTCTCTGCCTTTTTGCTGGGGGGGATCTGAAGCTGTAACAAAGTTGGGTTGCAATAAAGGTTACCTGATCTTACCACTGGGCTCAGACTCTCATTGAAAGCTTTGAGCTCCAAGAGGTTTTTGTTTTAAAGCTGCTCATTTCTTTCAGCCTCCTGCACTAAGTTTAGAACATAGAACAAAGAACATAGAACAATACAGTGCACAACAGGCCCTTCAGCCCTCGATGTTACGCAACCTGTGAACTATTCTCAGCTCGTTCCCTGACACTATCCCAAAATCATCCATGCGCTTATCTAAGGATTGTTTAAATCTCCCTAATGTGGCTGAGTTGACTACCTTAGCAGGTAGGGCATTCCACGCCCTTGCCACTCTCTGCATAAAGAACTTGCCTCTGACATCTGTCTTAAATCTATCACCCTTCAATTTGTAGTTATGCCCCCTCGTACAAGCTGATGTCACTATCCTAGGAAAGAGTCTTTCACTGTCTACCCTATCTAATCCTCTGATCATCTTATATGTCTCTATCAAATCACCTCTTAGCCTCCTCCTTTCCAATGAGAATGGACCCAAGTCTCTCAGCCTTTCCTCATAAGACCCTCCCTCCAGACCAGGCAACAACCTGGTAAATCTCTTCTGCACCGTTTCCAATGCTTCCCACATCCTTCCTGAAATATGGGGGCCAGAACTATACACAATATTCCAAGTGTTTTGTATAGTTGCAGCGTGATATTGCGGTTCCCCGGAACTCAATCCCTCTACGAACGAAACCTAACACACTGTATGCCTTCTTCACAGCACTATCCACCTGACTGGCAATTTTCAGGGATCTATGCACATGGACTCCAAGATCACTGGCTTCCTGTTATTCTTCCCAAAGTGAATCACCTCACATTTAGCTGCATTGAACTCCATTTGCCACCTCTCAGCCCAATTCTGCTAATCCATCCACCTCTGCCTGCACCTAAGTAATTTTAAAAATGACAAACCGCAGTAGTCCCAAAACAGATCCTTGTGGCACACCACTAGTAACCGGACTCCAGGCTGAATATTTTCCATAAACCACCACTCGCTGCCTTCTTTCAGAATGCCACTTTCTAATCCAAACTGCTAAATCACCCTCAATCCCATGCCTCTGCATTTTCTCCAACATCATACTATGTGGAACCTTTACGGAGGTCCATGTGCACCACGTCAACTGCCCTATCCTCATCTACATGCTTGGTCACCTTCTCAAAAAACTCAATAAGGTTTGTGAGCCACGATCTGCCCTTGATGAAACCATGTTGACTATCTGAAATCAAATTGTTGCTTGCTAGATGATTATAAATCCGATCTCTAATATTCCTTTCCAAAAGCTTTCCTTCAACAGAAGTAAGGCTCACTGGTCTATAATTACCTGGGTCATCTCTGCTGCCCTTCTTGAACAAGGGCACAACATTTGCAATCCTCCACTCTGGTACTAAGCCTGTAGACAATAACAACTCAAATATCAAAGCCAAAGGCTCTGCTATCTCCTCCCTCGCTTCCCAGAGAAACCTCAGATAAATCCCATCTGGCCGAGGGCACTTGTCTACTTTCACTCCTAGAATTGATAACACCTGTGTGCAACTAACCTTGATCCTTTCGAGTCTAATATCTCGTACCTCATTCTTCTCCTCTACAATATTCTCTTCTTCCTGAGTGAAGACCGATGAGAGATATTCATTAACACCTCTCCAATCTCCACAGGGCCCACATTCAACTTCCCACTTCTGTCTTTGATTAGCCCTATTCCTACCCTAATCATCCTTTTATTCCTCACGTACCTATCGAAAGCTTTAGGGTTCTCCTTTATTGTATTTGTTAAGGACTGCTCATGTCCTCTCATTGCTCTTAACTCTCTCTTGAAATCCTTCCTAGCTAATCTGTGACTCTCCATCGCCTCATCTGAACCATCTTGCCTCATCAACACATAGGCCTCCTTCTTCTTTGTAACAAGAGATGCAATTTCTGTTGTAAACCACGGTCCCCATTACCTTATCACTTCCTCCCTGCCGGACAGGACATACCTATCAAGGACACACTATATCTGTTCCTTAAACCAGCTCCACATTTCAATTGTTCCCATTCCCTGCATTTTGCTACCCTATTCTATGCATCCTAAGTCTTGCCTAATTGCATTATAATTGCCCTTGCCCCATCGATAACTCTTGACCTGTGGCATGTTCCTATCCCTTTACATCGCTAAATGAAACCTAACTGAATTATGGTCACTCTCTCCAAAGTGTTCACCTTCCACTAAATCAAACATCTGGCCTGGTTCATTTGCCAAGCACCAGATCCAGAGTGACCTCCCCTCTTGTCGGCCTTCGACATACTGTGTCAGAAAGCCCTCCTGCGCACACTGGACAAAAACTGATCCATACGAAGTACTAGAGTGAAAGCATTTCCAGTCAATGTTGGGGAAGTTAAAGTCCCCCATAATGACCACCCTGTTTCTTTCACTCCTACCCAGAATAATTTTGCTAATCCCCTCTTCCACCTCCCTGGATCTCTGCGGAGGCCTATAAAAAAAACTCCAAGCAGTCTGACCTCTCCTCTCCTGTTTCTAACCTCAGCCCACATTACCTGAGTAGATGAGTCCTCATCAAAAGTTCTGTCAGCCACCGTTATATTATCCTTGACTAACAAGGCCACGCCTCTCCCTCTTTTACCGCCTTGGCTGTTCTTAATGAAAGATCAAAACCCTGGAACCTGCAACATCCATTCCTCACCCTGCTCTCTCCATGTCTCCGAAATGGCCACAACATCCAAGTCCCAGGTACCTATCCGTGCTGCAAGCTCACCGACCTTATTGCGGATACTCTGGCGTTGAAGGAGACACACTTCAAATCACTTCACTGTCTACCAGCACATTCCTGTGACCCTGAAATCCAGTCCCTGTCCTTCCTACTCTCATCCTCCTGTGCATTGCAGCTACACCCCCCGGTTCCCATCCCCCTGCTGAGCTAGTTTAAACCCACCCGAATAGCACCAGCAAATTTCCCACCCAGGATATTAGTACCCCTCTGGTTCAAGTGAAGACTGTCCTGTTTGTACAAGTCCCACCTTCCCCAGAATGAGCCCCAATTATCCAAAAACCTGAAACCCTCCCTCCTGCACCATCCTTGCAGCCAGGTGTTCAGCTGATATCTCTCCCTATTCCTTGCCTTGCTATCACGTGGCATGGGTAACAAACCAGAGATAACCACTCTGTTTGTTCTAGCCCTCAGCTTCCACCCGAGCTCCCTGAAATCCTGCCTTACATCCCTATCCCTCTTTCTGTGGGAGATTAGAAATGTTTTTGCAGATGGGTGAGGGGGTGTAGTAGGGGGAAGGGAAGGGGAATTCTTGTAGCATGTAGCATACGTAAGGCTACGACTTTAATGAATATAATGGGTCTTTTAAAGAAAATAGTTTTAAGCTAGGAAATAACTTTAAAGTGTTGTAGTTGACCGCAAAAAGAAGCAGTAGGGGTATTTCACAATAAAGGTGAAGTATACTGATTCCATAATAAAGTGATTCCGCAATTTGTAAACTGAATAAGAAAGCGAACAGGCTCTGTTTTGGCGCTCATTTCTGCTTGATTGCAGAAGCGTCCAGTACTTAGAAGACTGTAATAAATTGTTCTTGTTTCCAAGGCTTTGTCTCAGGCTGATTGATTTGTGAGTGAGTTCTGTTTCTCACAATTGGGGGCCTCGTTCCGGGGTCCAAGACTCAGACTGCTCGACACTCTTGGGATGACCGGGGAGGTGCACCTCGCCGATTTCGGTGATCTCCGACTCCCTTGCTTGTCGTTCGCGGTTTGGGCGAGTACGATCCGGACTGGGAGACCCTGGAAACAAGGCGGGCAGACGCGGCGGGTTAGGTCGGGCAGCTCTTGTGCACAGGACCCGGGTAGGGAAAGGTCTTAAAGGATATATCCGGGTGACCGGGGGCAGCGGTATTTGCTGCAAGAATTGCTGCGGGACGGGGCACACCGAAATGACCAGGTAACTCTGTGCACAGACCAAGGTCAGAAGAGGGACCTTTTATGTCTTGCCTTGGTGGTCAGGACATATAAAAGTATGGGGAATTGGTGATATATAAAATTAAGCATATGTCAATGGAAAACAGCCAGTGTCAGAAGGGCTAGTAGTTGAAGGGCTACTGAGGATGCCCTTCATAACTAACTTATGACCAGACATCCAGATGAATATTCAAAAGCTAGAGGAGTCGTTGCGGAAAGCTCAAAGTGTCTGTGAGACACGGTGTCTGTGTGTGTGTGTGTGTGAGAGAGAAAGAGCTGTCCAGCAACTAGAAAGTTTAACCCGGTGTGATTTGGTTTGAATGCACATTTGTTTGTTGGTGATTGAATGTTTCTGCTTTGTTCCCTGGAGCTTGAGATCCGGGACTGTTTTGAATCTGATTTCTACTATGGAAATTTTAACATGATTTCTCTTAACGTTAAGGATTTTACAGATAATGAAATAAAATGTTAACTCCTGTTCTTTTTACAGGTCATGACTGCCTTACTATCAGTTTCTAACTAATCTCTTTTATCCTTACATAAAAGTGATTTATGGAGAACAGTTGAAGTCTCAAAAAGCATATAGTTGGTCAGATTAATCGGACGAGTAAGGTGTCTAGTCAGGACCCTGAAGGGGGTGTGGAAGAAGGTGACACCGGACCTCGTTAAGATTAATTAAATTAGCAACAATGGGAGGCACGGGGAGTTGCCTGGGTAACGATCGATCTGTAAATAACGTTAAAGGGGAATATATTTCACCCGACAGTCCTTTGGGGAGAATGTTGGGAAATTGGGAACACAACTCCCGGACGCGGGGGAAAGATAAGGCTACAATGGTAAACTATTGTTGTTTTGTCTGGACTAGAGAAAGTATTAAGGCGCCTGGTATTTTTTGACCCAAATATGGGTCCGATGAGGATTGGCTGTGTCAAGATCTTAATATATATGTCACTCGGAAAGAAGCGTACAGTCAAAAAGAGTCCGATTATGCGGTTTGTTGGATAGGGAGCGCGGGAGTAAAATTATATCCCATGAATAGGGAGGAATCAGGGAAAGAACAGAAAAAGAATGAACAAGGGAAGCCACAACAGGATCCCTTAACGTGTTTGCCGCCCCCATATACTACTCCCCGGAACGAGCCTACAGCTCCCGAAGTAGAACCGTGTCCAGACACAGAAATGGGAACGGACTCTGAACTAAAAGATGCAGAACCTGGGGTGGGGGGGGGGGCAGAGTCACTCGAGCCACCACACGTAAAGGAGGGGCAGAGATATTGGAAAATGTAAAATTATGTCCCTTACGAGAGGTTCCGATTGGGGAAGGTACAATCGGATATGTAAACGCTCCCTTAACTAGCAGTGAAGTTAGGGTCTTTCCAAAGGAAATGAAAAGTTTAATAGAGGATCCGGTTGGACTAGCCGAACAATTAGAGCAATTCCTAGGGCCTAATTTATATACCTGGGGAGAACTGATGGCAATTTTAGGAACGTTATTTTCAGGGGAAGAACGAGGTATGATTAGGAGAGCAGCTTTATAGGAATGGGAAAACAGGCACCCAGTTGGGGAAGAAGGGGCCCCAGCAGAACAGAAATTCCCAAATGTTGACCCACATTGGGAAAATAATGACAGAGAACACAGGGAGTCAATGCGGGATCTATGAGAAATGGGAATATTAGGAATTAAAGAGGCGGCACCAAGATCATAAAACTTTGTTAAGGCCTTTGAAGTACGACAAGAGAAGGATGGAACCACTTCTGCATTTCTTAAAAGGCTCAAGGAGGCCACAAGGAAGTGGTTGGGAATGGATCCCGATAATCAGATAGCACAGGGACACTTAAAGGTCCAGTTTGTAACAAAATCATGGCCGGACATACAAAAGAAATTACAGAAATTCGATGGATGGAGTGAAAGACAGATGGAAGAGGTGTTACGAGAGGCACAGAAAGTGTATGTGAAAAGGGAAGACGAGAAGCAGAAACAGAAAGCCAAAATGATGGTGGAGGCAGTAGAAGAAATAACAAAAAGGAGACTGGGGTCAAGGGATAACAGGAAGGGTAGGGGAGGACACGAAAGACAAGGGTCAGATACCTGGGAAAGGA
This sequence comes from Chiloscyllium plagiosum, assembly GCF_037043375.1. Taxonomy (NCBI): domain Eukaryota; kingdom Metazoa; phylum Chordata; class Chondrichthyes; order Orectolobiformes; family Hemiscylliidae; genus Chiloscyllium; species Chiloscyllium plagiosum. The sequence continues at coordinate 35,846,323 of NW_028270165.1, forward strand.
GGCAACAAACCAGAGATAACCACTCTGTTTGTTCTAGCCCTCAGCTTCCACCCTAGCTCCCTGAAAGCCTGCCTTACATCCCTATCCCTCTTTGTTTTGTGGTTAGCACTGCTGCCTCACAGCGCCAGAGCCCCCGGTTCAATTCCCTCCCCCCCGCCGTGCCGCGTCTGCGTGGGTTTCCTCCCACAGTCCAAAGACGTGCGGGTTAGGGTGAATTGGCCAAGCTAAATTGCTCCGTAGTGTTTGGTGACGGGGAATGGGGCTGGGTGTTTTGCTCTTTGGCGGGTCGGTGTGGACTTGTTGGCCCGAAGGGCCTGTTTCCACACTGGAGGGAATCTGATCTAAAGTTCTGGAATTTATATATTGAGGAACTGAAACCTGCAACCCATTCTAAAAGCAAAGCAGCGGTCCAGGTTTGTTCCAAATATTGCATCGGTTGCATGACACTGTGATGTTTTGGTATTAATTCTGTGTCTTAGGATCCTGCAGCACAGCTACCCGCAGAAGAAGCAACGCTGCAGAAGCCAGTGCTTCCAAATACACCTGGGTGGGCGGGGTTTACGATCTGCGTTCTGAAGGGGCGGGGCTTACGCGTCGCCTTGGCAGAGGAGGGGGCGGGACCAGGGCCAGGGGTCGTGGCCATCCAGAAGCCGGTAGTGTGCCCGCGGCCTGTTTCCTCCGCTGGAGCTTCGGCTGCAGCAAGTAAGGTAAAGCTTTATCAATATTTCCTTTTACAGAGTTTGTATTTAATAACCAGTAATGGCTACTCAATATCATCATAAAGTCCCAAAATGCAATTCATTTCAATCCATAGCAGATCAGCACAAAGAGTTAATTTTCTACGGGATTGAACAGCCTCAGCACGAAAATGGTCTCACAAGGGAACGGCTGTGAATGTTATCACTTGGTGTCCTGTTCACACAGATTCACCGATGCTGAGGCAAACGTTCTTAATTGCCACACAGCATCCTGTTATCACTTGGTGAGCCCAGGTGTCCCTATCTTTAAGTTCTCTCCTCTTTCTGAGCCTTCCTGCCTGTTTATTTTCTAGTGCAGTAAATGTATTCAACAATTCAGCATTACATTTTAGTCTGAATGTTTAAAGGCAAGTTTTAAGACTATATACTTTCTCACCCAGATGCCCACACCCTCATTCCTCCCTTTGATTGCACCGAGATCACTGAAAGAGAAGGCTAATCCAAACGAATGCCCTTCAAGGTGGTCCAGCCATCAACATCCTGTAAGCGGCACCATCATCCTCGCAGCTCATCTGGTCATATTTATCATCGCCATCGACACGTGTGGGTGAGCCATCGGATCGCAAAAGGAGCATCTTCTGGGGCAAATCTATATCACTAAGGGACCTCATAAGCCTCGCAATTAAATACCCAACAATACCAATACCGACAAACAAACATAGCTAAATTGATAAGCCAATTGTACCATGAGCCCAATCTGCAGTTTCCCCAACTGGTCCCTTCAGTCATTCTGTCAAGGAATGCCTGGATCTCTTCTTGTATCTGAGGAATATTGCCAGTGAGATCGGGAATGCCCATAGTGCATTTATCTTGGACAATGGTGCAGACCTCACCCTCCCCGGCGAATATATAGTCTAAGGCATACCGATTCTGCACAGAGTAAAGACACAGGTCTGATAATCCCAGTTTACTCTGTTCCAGAGCCTCTTTAGTCTTATTTCCGCGAATGGTCAGGCCGCAAAAGAGGGAATTGCGGTTCTTTTAACTTGTCACTCCTGCCGATCCTTCCAACGTCAGGGTACTCTGGATTCCCCAGCCTATTGGGTGTCCTGTATTGTCACCCAGTCCCTTGGGATCCTTCCAGTTGGAGCGAGGTTGGCTGACACCGACCGCTGCATCCTCCTCAGACGGAGGTTCCATCGACTTGTCCACTGGCCAGGACAAGCTACTGTTGTGGGAACAAGGGCTCCGATGGTGACCTTATGAGGGACATCTTTGCCATCCAGGACAAGGAAATTGGTAGCTTTACCTTTACCTTAAGAAATAATAGTCTGGTTTGGTATATATTAGGGAGAGTTTGTCAAAGTAGGTTACTGAAATGTTACAGCAGGGGGTCTGGTCAGATCTACATTGGTAAAGGGTCGACGTTTTAGATTAGATTAGATTAGATTACTTACAGTGTGGAAACAGTGATGAATAGATTGGAATTGGAGACTGGGGACAGGCAAGTAAGTCATCTCCCGATAGAGAGGAGTAACATACTACTGCCTCTGGGGTGAATAGCATTCTGTGGGCCTGTATAAATACGTTGTTTGTGGATTGAGGAGTTTCCCCTCAGTCCACACCGCCCTGCCGAAGCGCAACCCACCCATGCCCCTACACATCTACCCCTTATCGAACACTACGGGCAATTTACCATCGCCAATTCACCTGACCTGCACTTCTTTGGACCGTGGGAGGAAACCGGAGCACCCGGAGGAAACCCACGCAGACACGGGGAGAATGTGCAAACTCCACACAGTCAGTCGCCTGAGGTGGGAATTGAACCCGGGTCTCTGGTGCTGTGAGGCAGCAGTGCTACATTGTGCCACCGTGCCGCCCACGGTGGCACAGAGGAGTCGCTTGAGCGTTGTAAAAATGGGCCAAGGGATTCGAGCACTCGCACTGTATAGGAGACAATGGTCTTCAGAATGCTGTTCACATTGGGCTCTCCCTCAGCTCTATTGTACATGGTCTTGGTGACAGTATCAGATTCTGAAAAGAGAAAAGGCCTATAAATGCACAAGGGAAGGGTTCCGTTCCAGGTCCATGTGCCGCATAAGGCCTGCTGTACCCCAGCCAGTGTTAGGCCAGCTGTTTGTATACACAGACCCGAGGTATTGGAAAGTGATATTTCTCTTCACGGGGTAGACAGTAGGAAGTCTGATGAATAGATTGGAATCGGGGACTGGGGACGGGGCAAGTAAGTCATCTCCCGATAGAGAGGAGTAACATACTACTGCCTCTGGGGTGAAGAGCGTTCTGTGGGCCTGTATAAATAAGTTGTTTGTGGATTGAGGAGTTTCCCCTATCAGGCTTCCCTTTTCTCGAGTCGGCCCGTCCTACAAAAAGGGATAATGTTCCTGGCCATATTTACCATAATAACAGGGTTGATCATTTTTATCTTCACTAGGCTTGCGACTGCAGGTAAAATAAAAAAAACATGGTAACGACATGATAACTCTCACTGATTTCTACTGTCCAGATGGACCATCTGGTCTTTCTGATGTAAGAGTCCATTGCAATAATCAATCTTCATCACGTTCCACACGTCAAGGGCGTCTGGTCCGGTGCACTGGTCGACATCTCCTCAGCATGGGTGGTGGATAATCTCGGATCATTCCTGGTCGCATCCATAGTCAGTGGCTTTCCCCATCAGGATGTTGTACGTGATCAGAAAGGTGAGGAGATAAGCGATCCCCAAATGTCCCTCCTCTTAGTTCAAGTATCTGTAATAAGATTAACATTAGAACAACAGCAAAATTCAAAACCCAACTGGACAGTGTCCACTCCTTTTGTTGAGATCCAGGATTCTCTCGTCCTGTTCCCCCCTTTTGATTGGTGCGGTCAATCAATTTACAACGGTGCAGTTGGACCCAAGCTGAGCGCTCAGCGACTGGGACCGCCGTAGGGGTGGGAAGTAAAACATGGAAGGGGCCATCAACGAGGTTGGAGACCTTTGCCAGTCCAGTTCTTGACGAGCACCAACGAACCAGGTTCTACCCGTGACGAGGCTGAAAGGGAGGGAACATCGCTGTAGGCCGCACGCTCCTGGGAGTGAAAGGCACGCATAACATTAGTTAGAGCAAGAACATAACCAATCATTGCTTCGGTCATGTGGTGGACGTGGACTGAGAAGGGTGCCGAATCGTTCCAAGGGTACGGAGGCGGTGACCAGAGAGACTGTCAGCTGGAGACAGTCATGTCTTGCCAGCAGATATGGATCGCATCTGGAATAAGGCCACAGGGATTAGCATAACCAGGAGAGTCCAGACTCTGCCATTAATTTGGCAAGTTTAGTCTTGAGTCTGGTTAAAACATTCAACAAGGCCGGCCGCCTGAGGATAAGCTCCATGCAGTTGCTGACAAATACAAAGCTGGGAACAGAGTTCTCCGTTAATATTACCTACAAAGGTGGTCCATTGACCGAGCTAATGCACGCAGGTATACTGAAGCAGGGAATTATTTCCTTAAACAAAATCTTCACCACAGTCTCAGCAGTAGCATGAAGAGGAGGGAAGGTTTCAATCCACTTACAAAAGACATCAACAATAAGCAAAACACATTTATAGCAACTCAACTCATTTCTCCAACTCAATGAAGTCCAGTTGAAGTGTCTCCAAGGGACCTCCAGCAAGGGAGTTCTCGTAGAGATACTTGAACTAAGAGGTGGGGGATCGCCTACCCATGGACCTGTTTGATCACGTACAACATCCTGATCGGGAAAGCCACTGACTGAGTATGGATGCAATCTGGAATGATCTGAGATTATCCTGGTGTCATTTGGTGCACCAGATCAGACGCTTTCAACATGGAGTCGCTTGAGCGATGGCGTGAGCTGCCAGAGGAAGTGGTGGGTGCTGATACGATGACAAGTTAAAAGGCCCCTGGATGGGCATATGAATATGAAGGGTTCAGTTGGGTCAGGGCCAAGTGATGGCAAATGCGACTGGAGTCATAGAGATGTACAGCACAGAAACAGACCCTTCGGTCCAACCCGTCCTTGCTGACAAGATAGCCAACCCAATTTAGTCCCAGCTGCCAGCACCCGGCCCATATAGGGGCCAAGTGATGGCAAACGTAACTGGATTAATTTAGGATATCTGGGTAGGTTGGGCCAAAGGGTCAGTTTCCGTGCTGTGTGACTCTAATTGTCTTCAGTGGAAGCAGAAGTGTGGTTATGAAGGCTGGACTTTCAGAGCATGTTTTGCCCTGACTGGGAGCAGAAGAGTTTGACTGAAGTGTGTTGGTGTTAATGCCTTGATGTCTCATTTTGCTCCCACCTTCCCAGGGTCATTAACCATTTTGTGTCTGGTCCTTCCTCAAGAAGCTGCATTGCAGGTTCACCCTGAATTGACACTTTTTTTTTTGCTTCCCAAAATCAGACCTGCTCACTCTCAGCAGGATCCCAGTGTTGTGAAAGATATTAACTTTCAGGTGGAGGTATCCAAAATTCAGAGAGATGTCAGTCTTGACGTTTTTACTTTTCTGCCCCTGTAAGATCCTGAATCAGCACCTTCAGGAGAATTAGATAGAGCAGAGAGGGAACAGAGGGGGAAGAGGGTGTGGGAGTGCTTTCAATTTTGTGGAATAACAAAAGAAAAGAATATTCCACAAAATAGAATTGCTTGTTCTGAATTTCTACCCTGCACTGATAGTGATGACTTTTGTAATCTGTTTTTAACTGTGTATTTGAAGATCTGAAGACTGAAGCTTCAAAATCAACAGATGAAGGGCTGATGCCCGAAACATTGACTCTCCTGCTCCTCAGATGCTGCCTGACCTGTTGTGCTTTTCCAGCGGCACACTTTTCGACACTGACTCTCCAGCGTCTGCAGTCCTCACTTTGACGTCAATGTCTGACAGTCACTCAATCCATCGGGACCGCAATGATTTTCAACTATGATTCTGTGAGAAGGAGCAAAGCGTTTTGTTTCCTGTTTGAGTACGTTTTCAGCATCAGTGGGACTGAATGAGAGACCCTACTGTTGCAGCGCACTGAGTCTGAAACAGTTATACGGCCTGGGAAGAGGAATTCACGGTGGGGAGGGGCTCCACACGCATGTGTGTGTAACTGAAGCTTCGGCCATGGAGAAACACGAGGAATCCAGCCCTGTGGAGAAACGATGGAAGTGTGGCGACTGCAGGAAAAGCTTCTGTGTCCCGTCTGTCCTGGAGACTCATCGGCGCAGCCACACCAGGGAGAGCCCGTTCCCCTGTCCCGTCTGCGGGAAGGGCTTCAGCACTTCCTCCACCCTGCTAACCCACCAACGGATCCACACTGGGGAGACGCCCTTCAGCTGCCCCGAGTGTGCAGGAAGGCCTTCAGCGATTCCTCCACCCTGCTGAGGCACCATCGGGTCCACACGGGGGAGAGGCCCTTCAGTTGCCCCGGGTGCGGGAAGAGATTTACCCAGGCCTCCAACCTGCTGACCCTCCAGCAGGTCCACACAGGAGAGAGGCCCTTCAGCTGTCCCCTGTGCAGGAAGGGCTTCACCAGCTCTACCAACCTCCAGAGGCACCAGGGAGTTCATGTACCATCGCAGGGGGATTGAAGGCACGATGGTTGAGTGCCAGTATCGACTGGACTACCAACCCAGTTCCAGGGGCTCCCGGGTTTGAATCCCACTGCAGCAGATGGTGCGATACAGGGTATGGGTTGAAATTGCCGAGTGAGACAACACTTCCTCCAGGTTAAGGCTGTACCAAGGATCCAATTACAAAGGGACAACTTGGTGGTGACCAATAGTAAAGAAGTGAGGTAGGGGGGTGGTGGGGTAGAGTGTACGTTTTGACCTTGAACTGTTTAAAAAGCAGCTACTTTTTCTCTGCCTTTTTGTTGAGGGGGTTTGAAGCTGTAACAAAGTTGGATCTCAATAAAAGTTACCTGAAATTACCCCCGGCTCAGACTCTCATTGAAAGCTTTGAGCTCCAAGGTTTTTGTTTTAAAGCTGCTCATTTCTTTCAGCTTCCTGCACTAAGCTTCCAATGTGGCGTATCAGATGGATCAGTGAATGAGCAGCCAGTTTCGTTAGAAATTGTGAATTTTTCAGGAGGGCATAGTGTGTCATTTCATCGGCGTTGTAAAGTTTACTGGCAGCATTGGGAGGTGTGGGCTTTGCTCACTAGAAATGATGTGGAGGAGCCGGTGGTGGACTCGCCTGGATGAAGTTAAAAATCACACAACACCAGGTTATAGTCCAACAGGTTTATTTGGAAATGTGAGCTTTTGGAGCACTGCTGCTTCATTGGGTAGCTGTGGAGCAGGATCAAAAGACACAGATTTTATAGCAAAAGATCACAGTGTCATACAACTGATAGCAATCTTGGTTTGTTCAATATATCCTGTTAAGTCTTTCACCTTTTAGAATGCGTTGCAGGTTTCAGTTCATTAATATGTAAATCCCAGAACATCTTTTGATTCACATTCTCAAGATGACTTAAGTTTTTTTTTAAAAAAGTGACAACTCAGCCCAGACAGCCCCGATAAAGGTGTGAGGTTCGAGTCTGTCAATGTCCCAATTTTGAATCAGACTGGTTCTATTTCCAAAGTAGGAATTTATAAAATATTACATGGATTGACTGCCTGCAGACTGTGCACTTTTTGAGCAAAATTGAATGTATCTGCAAACATAATTCTGCCAATACAAATTTGCCCAAAAAGTGATGTGTGAGTTTATGCATGAGTGCACATAAGAGTGTGATGGAGTATATGCCTGAGTGTGTTGGGGGTGTATGTGTGCGTGTCTGAGAGAGCACGTGTGTATGAGTGAGGTATGAATAAAAGCAAGGGCTTGCATTTTGCTAAAGCAAGGACAGTCAGGACTTGTACAGTAAATGGTAGGGCCCTGTGTCATGCTGTAAGAGAGAGACATGGTGGGGTTCAGGTACACAGTTCTTTCAAAGTTGCTTCACTGCGAGACAGGGTGGTTAAAAAGGCATTTGGCATACTTGCCTTCATTGTTCACCACATTGAGTAAAGGAGTTGGGACATCATGTTGAGGTTGTACAGGATGTTGGTGAGGCCACTTTCAGAGTACTGAGTATGGTTCTCGTGTCCCTGTAATAGGAAGAATACTATTAGAGAGGGTTCGGTAAAGATTTACCAGGATGTTGCCAGGACTGGAGGGTTTGAGTTATAATGAGAGGCTGGGACTTTTTTCACTGGAGCACAGGGGGTTGGGGGGTGACATTATTGAGATTGATAAAATCATGAGGAGTGGAGGTAAGGTGAATAGCAAAGGCTCTTCCTTAGCGTTGGGGAGCTCAAGACTAGGGGGGATATTTCTTTAAAGTGAGAGGAGAGAGATTTAAAAGGAACCCGAAGGGCAACGTTTTGACAGAGGGCGGTTTACACATGGAATGAACTTGTTGAGGATGTGGTCAATGCAGGTACGTTTACAAAGTCTAAACGACATTTGGATGGGTACATGAATAGAAAGGTTTAGAGGGATTTGGGCCAAACGCAGGCAAGTGAGGCTAGTTTAGTTTGGGAACCCTGGTCGCCATGGATGAGTTGGACCAAAGGGTCTATTTCTGTGCTGTCTACCTCTCTGAACCAGAAGTGATCTTATTGAAACCAGTAGAATTCTGAAAGGGGCTTGACAGGATAGATGCAGATAAAACGCTCCTTTGTGGTGGGAGTCATAGAATCCCAACAATGTGGAAACAGGCCATTCAGCCCATCTATTCCACACTAGCCCTCTGAACAGCATCCCACACATACCCACCCCCTTACTCCATATTTCCCATGGCCCATCCACCCTCAGTTTCACATCCCTGGTCACTATGGGTAATTTAGCACAGCCTATCCACCCTGACCTCTACACCCTAATCTATAAATTACCTTCTCAAAAATGTAATTTAAATGTCAAGTTTTTCTCTAAGAAAAATGTTAGTCTGACAACATTCGGGCGCAGACAGAATTCACACTTATTGTTAGAAAAGCTCTGCATTTGAATGACATTCTTGAGAAGGTAACAAAAAAGAAGTTCTGGGATTAACAAACCAAAGAGCAGAAACCTATTCTAAAAGATGAAGGATTTAATCTAAAATTGTTTGATGTGTCACATTTGCATGACCCTAGACTCCTTTGGATATAAATTATGATCATGATCTCATTCTCCACAACTACCTGATGAAGGAGCGGCGCTCCAAAAGCTAGTGCTTCCAAACAAACCTGCTGGATTATAACCTGGTGTTGTGTGATGTTTAACTTTGTCCGTGGGAAACACATGAGTTGTGGGTCTGGTAAGAGTTCTTATTTTGTGATCTATTCCAAGTGAAATTTCTCCTCTGCACAGACACGGGTGAACAGTTTGTTTTTGTGCTTTGTGCGAGATCGGGCTAGCAGCTTTTAAATCCTGATGTTAAACAGTTCAAGTAAACTGTCAATCAGCAATTATATTCCGAGAGTGGTACTACCAGCTCTGGTAATCCTGTTGCATCAACAGAGAGGGAGAGTTTGTCACATCTAAAGAGCAGACAGAAAAGTTATTTCGCTTGTTGAGTCGGTTCCTCACTCAGATGAGACTGGATACTGCTTTTAATGGATCATAAATAAATGCTACAATGGAACACCTTAAATTCAAGGAATTTTGAAAGGGCAAACGAACAGTAACTTTGAACAGAAATGTTCTTCCATTTCCAACCTTGGTTGAGCCAAATGAAGCATTTTTACTGATAGCTCCATAATCATGTTCCTGCTGGATTTTTTTCAGAGCAAACAATTTCTGGTGGGAGAAATTCTGCATCCTGGGAAGGCGGGGAAATTAGAAAAAAAGCTGTTGAAAGCTTTGAACTGTGGGCCCATGAGATCTCGTGGGAGCAGTGCATTTGCCAAAAACATTTCGGAGGAATTCTGTTTACCTGTTGGACTGAAAATAGTTTCCCCACTGAACGTTAAACAGGTATTGAGAACATTGCGCATTATAGAGTGTGTTCCTGAGGACTGGAGGAGGATTGAACTTGCCAACGTGAACCACACTTTGCAGGGAGAGGAAATTTCTCTGGATGGAATAGGTTGATGGAAGTCAACAATTGTCAGATTATTTCATGAAAATAACAGCTGGTATGGGGATCCCAGAAGAGGGGCGTCTGTAATGAGCACACAGAAACAAACCCTTCAGTCCAGGCCAACCAGATATGCTAAATTAATCTAGTGACCCATTTGCCAGCATTTGGCCCATATCCCTCTGAATTCTTCCTATTCATGTCCCCATCCAGATGCATTTTTTTCTTCGGAGAATACTTGGGTGAGAGCCAAGATATGCAATATCTCAATGTATAATAATGAAGCAGCTCATTTATTCTGAAATTATTTCAATTAGTTGGTCAATTGCCAACTAATAGCTGCATAACTGTCGTCAATATTGATACCCAGGAAAGCTATTTTGTTTAGTATATTTCCTTTGTAAAGATCTTATCCAAATTATAAAATGAATGTATTTTCATATGAAATAAAATTTGCAGTGTTTTATTAAATGGTTGAAAGTAACTTTACACTTAATTGCTCCATTTGGGTTTAAACATTGTGACTTAGATAAAAGTGATCTTTGCTGGGGGCATCTGAAGCTGTAACAATGTTGGGACACAATAAAGGTTACCTGAACGTTCTGCCGGACTCAGACTCTCATTGAAAGCTTAGAGCTCCAAGTGGTTTTTGTTTTAAAGCTGCTCATTTCTTGCAGCCTCCTGTACTAAGTTTCCAATGTTGTGTATCAGATGGAGCAGTGACTGAGTAGCTGGTTTCGTTAGAAGTTCAAATTTTTCGGGAGTGCAGGCACTGCATCGTTTCATCGGCAGTTTACTGGCAGCACTGGGAAGTATGGGTTGTGTTCATTAGAAAGGAGGTGGAGGTGCTGCTGTTGGACTAGGTGGGACAAGGTTTAAAAATCACAACACCGGGTTATAGTCCAACAGGTTTATTTGGAAGCACTAGCTTTCAGGGTGCTGCTCCTTCATCGGGTAGCTGTGGAGCAGGATCATAAGACACAGAATTAAGAGCAAAAGATCAGTGTCATGCAACTGAAATGATATATTGACAAATGTAGATTGCTGTTAAGTCTTTCATCTTTTAGAATGGGTTGCAGGTTTTATTTCATTAATGTGTACATTGCAGAACTATTATTAAGTCGTATTCTCAAGATCACTTAAGGTTTTTTTTAAAAACAGGTGACAGCTCAGCCCAGACAATGCATGAAAGGTGAGTCAGTATCCCAATCTTAAATCAGACTGGTTCTATTTCCAAACTAGGAATTTATAAAATATTATATGGACTGACTACCTGCATGTTGTGCGCTTTTTGTGCAAAATTGAATATATCTGTAAATATTATTCTGCAAATGCACCCCATCGTTATATGTGTGTGCGCGCGTGTGTGTGTGCACATGCTTTGTAAATGGAGTGTGATGGAGGAGAAGCCTGTGAGAGGGTGTGTGTACATCTGAGAGAGAGCATACGTATGAGAGAGGTACAGATAAAAGTGAGGGGTTGCATTTTCCTAAAATAAGGGCAGGACTTGTACAGAGGGATATGGGGGGGGGGGGGGGGGAAGAGGGAGGGGTTCAGGTACATACTTCATTGAAAGTTGCATCACTGGTTGGAAGGGTGCTTCACAAGGCATTCAGCCCACTTACCTTATTTGTTCACACCATTGAATAAAGGAGTTGGGACATCATTTAGAAGTTATACAGGATGTTGGTGAAGCCACTTGTAGAGTACTGAGAACGCTTCTGGTGGCCCGGTAATAGGAAGAATACTATTACAGAGGGTTCAGTAAAGATTTACCAGGATGTTGCCAGGACTGGAGGGTTTGAGTTATAAGGAGAGGCTGAGACTCTCTTCACTGGAGCACAGGAGGTTGAGGGGTGACCTCATTGAGATTGATATAATCATGAGGGTTCTAGGTAACATGAGCATCAAAAATAGCGAGGACCCTGCACGGTTATGTTAAGTGACTGGGGGGGGGGGTTGAAATTGTGGCATTTGGACACTTTAAATCCATCAGGAACAGCATCTCCATAGAGCATACTGTGCATGTCAGGTGAGGTGCCAGAAGACTGGAGGTTGGCTAATGTGGTGCCACTGTTTGAGAAGGGTGGTAAGGACAAGCCAGGGAACTTTAGACCAGTGAGCCTGACATTAGTGGTGGGCACATTGTTGGAGGGAATCCTGAGGGACAGGATGTACATGTATTTGAAAAGGCAAGGACTGATTAGGGATAGTCAACATGGCTTTTTGCGTGGGAAATCATGTCTCACAAACTTGATTGAGTTTTTTGAGGAAGTAACAAAGAGGATTGAGGAAGGCAGAGCAGTAATGTGATCTATATGGACTTCAGTAAAGCGTTTGACAAGGTTCCCCATGGGAAACTGATTAGCAAGGTGAGATCTCAAGGAATACAGAGAGAACTAGCCATTTGGATACAGAACTGGCTCAAAGGTAGAAGACAGAGGGTGGTGGTGGAGGGTTGTTTTTCAGACTGCAGGTCTGCGACCAGTGGAGTGCCACAAGGATATGTGCTCGGTCCTCTATTTTTGTCATTTACATAAATGACTTGGATGCGAGCATAAGAGGTACAGTTAGAGGGAGAGGCTTGAACAGGCTGGGGCTGTTTTCCCTGGAGTGTCAGAGGCTGAGGGGTGACCTTATAAAGATTTACAAAATTATGAGGGGCATGGACAAGATAAATAGACAAAGTTTTTTCCCTTGGGTTGGGGAGTCCAGAACTAGAGGGCATAGGTTTAGGGTGAGAGGGGAAAGATATAAAAGAGACCTACGGGGCAATTTTTTCACACAGAGGGTGGTACGTGTATGCAATGAGCTGCCAGAGGAAGTGGTGGAGGCTGGTACGAATGCAACAATTAAGAGGCATTTGAATGGGTATATGAATAGGAAAGGTTTGGAGGGATGTGGGCCAGGTGTTGAGGGGCGGGACTAGATTGGGTTGGGATATCTGGTCGGCATGGATGGGTTGGACCGAAGGGTCTGTTTCCATGCTCTACACCTCTGACTCTATGCTGGTTCAGCAAAAGCCGCGCATGCTCTGTCTGCAGAAACAGTGCAAACCCTTCTTCAGATGGACCAATGAGAAGCCAGACAAGGAGCCTGGTCCTCCTGCCAATCAGAACTCCCCAATTGTCTGAATGCGGAAGATGGACCATCAGGTTCTGAAGCTGCTGCTGCTCCTCCTCTCCAAATGAAGAACGAGCTTCACCTCAGACCGCAACTTCCTTCCTCTATCCGCCATCTGAGTACGGCACTGTCTTTACCATTTCATTTTTTCATTCTGGGGTTAAATTGTTGACTTGCAGCAACTGAAAAGAAAGCGAGTGAATCCAGGGAGGGGACAGAGTCGGGAAACGTTGGTCCAGGTCTGTGTCTCAATTGGCAAACGCACAGCAAATGCAGTCCCACAGTGTGAAGTTATAACCTCGGTTATGAAAAAATAACTGCCAAAAGGAGGTACGTTGTTCAAATGGCGACATATTGGGATGTGGAGAAAGTGAGGACTGCAGATGCTGGAGATGAGAGTCGAAAAGTGTGGCACTGGAAAAGCACAGGAGGTCAGACAGCATCCGAGCAGCAGGAGAATTGACGTTTCAGGCACGAGCCCTTCCTCAGGAATGATGTGTGGATGTAAAAAGTGGCCTCAGCGTCCTTCCACACCAGTCACTGCCAGTTGTCAGACGGATGCAGCAAGCAATCAGCAAGGCAAGTGGTATATTAGCAAGAGGAAATGATTTCAGAAGTAGGGATGTCTTCCTGCAGTTAGGGGGTCATTGAATATATTCAAGGCTGAGTTCATCTGATTTTGGAACAACCATGAAGTGGATGTTTATGGGGGAAGGCAAGTAAAATGGTTTTAAGACCAGTATAGAACAGTGAGAGTCATACAGCACAGAACAGAGCCTTTAGCCCAACTAGTCCATGCTGACTATATTCACAAACTAAACTAGTCCCACCTGCCTGTGTTTGGCCCATATTCCTCTGAACCTTTCCTATTCATGTACTTATCCAAATGTCTTTTAAACGTTGTTCCTAAACCTGCATCCACCATTTCCTCTGTACATTCATTCCACACAAACCACGGTTTAAAAAAAAGGTGCTCCTCATGTGTTTTTTAAATCTTTCTCCTCTCACCTTAATTTGCAGCCTAATCTTGAAACGACACATGCCAATCACCTTATCTACGCCCCTCATGGTTTTGTAAACCTCTATAAAGAGAGCAACGAACCTTACAGCACAGGAACAGGCCCTTCAGCCCTCCAAGGCGATGCTGATCGAGATACTCTATCTAAACCTGCCGCCTATTTTCTAAGGATCTGTATCCCTCTGCTCCTTGCCCATTCATGTCTCTGTCTAGATACATCTTAAATGACGCTATCGATCCCACCCCTACTGCCTCCACTGGCGATGCATTCGAGGCGCCCACCACCCTGTGTAAAGAACTTTCCATGTATATCTCCCTCAAACCTTTCCCCTCTCACTTTGAACTCGTGACCCTGAGTAATTAAGTCTTCCCCTCTGGGAAAATAATTCTTACTATCCACCCCTGTTTACACCCCTCATGGTTTTTAGGCCTCAATCAGGACCCCCCCCCTCAACCTCCTTATTTCCAATGAAAATAATCCTAATCTACTCAATCTCTCCTTATAGCTCGCGCTCTCCAGAACAGGCAACATCCTGGTGAACCTCCTCTGCACTCTCTCCAAAAGTATCCACATCCTTTTGGAAATCTGGCGACCGGAATTGTACGCAGTATTCCAAATGCGCCAAACCAAAATCTTATATAACTTTAACATGACCTGCCAGCTCTTTTACTCAATCCGTCCGATGATGGAACGCGTGTTGTATACTGCCTTGACCACTCTACTGACATGCGTTGCCACCTTCAGAGAACAATAGACCTGAACACACAGATCTCTCTGTACATCAATTTCCCCTAGGACCTTTCCATTTACTGTATAGCTCGCTCTTGAATTGCATCTTCCAAAATGCATCACCTTGCATTTGTCTGGATTGAACTCCATCTGCCATTTCTCTTCCCAACACTCCAATCTACATTCTGCTGTATCGTCTGACAGTCCCCTTCACTATCTGATATTCCATCAATCTGAGTGCCATCTGCAAACTTGCTAATGAGGCACCCGATACCTTCACCTTTCAACCTCCTGTGCTCCAGTGAAAAAAGTCCCAGCCTACCCACCAATAGGTGTGAATTCTGTCTGGGTCCCAATGTCGAGTCAGCCTGACATTTTGGATAGAAAAGCTCTGCATTTAAATTACTTTCTTGAGAAAGTGACTGAAAACAGGTTCTGGGATTAACATACCAAAGAACAGAACCCCATTCTAAAAGATGGAAGATTTAATCTAAATTGTTTAATGTATCACATCTCCATGAACTGGACTCTGTTGGCTATAAATAGTCTAATCATGATCTTATTCCCCACAACCACCTGAAGCAGCAGCAGCAGCACTTCAGAGTGCCAGAGATCCGGGTTCAATTCCCACCTCGGGCAACTGTCAGTGTGGAGTTTGCACATTTTCCCAGTGTCTGCGTGGGTTTCCTCCCACAGTCCAAAGATGTGCAGGTTAGGTGACGTGGCCACGCTAATTTGCCTGTAGTGTTAGGTGAAGGGGTAAATGTTGGGGAATGGGTCTGGGTGGGTTGCTCTTCGAAGGGTCGGTTTGGGCTGAAGGGCCTGTTTCCACACTAAGTAATAAAATCTGAAATAAATCTAATCGCTCCGAAAGCTAGGGCTTCCAAACAAACCACGTTATGGCAGCGGTGGGAGGTGTGCATTATATTCACTAAAAACAGTTAAGCAGTTAGATAACACGTTCGAGTGGGAAGTGTGTATAACATGATCTCACAACTCCTATACTCAATGCTATGAGCAATGAAGGAAAGCAAACCAAACGCCACCTTCACTACTCTGTCCACCTGAGACTCCAGCACTCCAAGGTCTCTTTATTCTGCAACACTCCCCTTAACTGTGTCAGTCCTGCCTGGATCGCTTGACCAAAATGCAAATCTCTGATTTCTCTAAATTAAACTCCAACTGACACTCCTCGGTTCATCAGCCGATCCCATAAATTCCAATTTATAGTGAACTCTTTCCTCTCTTATTCCCTGGAAGCTAAAAATCTCCATCCCACACTCACTCCCTCCATTTTCACTTTGCTTATAGCAGAAGAATGTAACTGAGAAACTTATCAGCCACGATTGAATGGAATGAGCAGACCTGGTGGCCTAATTTCTGCTCCTATGTCTTGTGGTCTCTTGCTGTCCTGGACACCGAGAGAATTGGGACCAGCATTGAACCGATCATGACTGGATATGGATCTACCTGCATCTAGGTGGATGGGCTGGAACTTTTTCACTGGCGCATAGGAGGAGGAGATGTGACCTTATCAAGGTTTATAAAATCATGAGGGGAGAGATGAGGTGAACGACGGGTGTCCTTCCCCTAGGGTTGGGGTTTCAAGATTAGGGAGCAAATTTTGATGGTGACAGGAGAAAGATTTTAAAAAGACTTGAAGGGCACAATTTTTTTTATACTAAGTGGTGCACATGTGGACTAAATGTCTAGAGGAAGTGATGGATGCAGGTACAGTAACGACGTTTAAAAGACATTTGGATAAGTTCATGAATATGAAAGGTTTGGAGGGATATGGGCCAAAACCCTGGCAGGTGGGACTGGTTTAGTTTGAGTACAGCATGGACTAGTTGGACTGAAGGGTCTGTTTCTGTGCTGCATGGCTCTGTAACTCGGTCCTATACTAGTCTTAAAACCATTTTCTTGCCTTCCCCATAAACATTCACATAAAAATCAGATGAACTCAGCCTTGAATATATTCAATGACCCCCTAACTGAAGGAAGAAATCCCCACTTCTGAACTTAATTCCTCTTGCTAATACACCACTTGCCTTGCTCATTGCCTGCTGCACCTGTCTGACAACTGGCACAGAAGGACACTGATGCCCCTCTGAACATCCACGCATCATTCCCGATGAAGGGCTCGTGCCCAAAACTTCAACTGTCCTACTGCTCGGATGCTGCTTGACCTGCTGTGCTTTGCCAGTTGTGGTCTTCTCTACATCGGGGAAAGCGAGCATAAACTTGGGGAACGGTTTGCTGAGCATCCCAGCTGGGTCCGCAGAGGCTGAGCGGACTTCCCATTTTAATGCCCCTTCCCACTCCCCTTCTGACATGACTATCTTTGGCTTCCTCCATTACCACAACAAACCAAACCACAAATTGGAGGAACAAAACCTCATCTTCTGTCTGAGCAGTCAACAGCCCGGAGGACTCAACACTGAGTTCTCCAGACCCACAGCAGTGTGGTTGAGGGCAAACAGCACAAGGATTAAACACACAGTGAGGGGGAAACAGCACAAACGCCAGTAAAAGCAGATGGAAAGTGAGTGTAAAATGTCACTATGACAGGACAGGCCCCACATTCCTTCCCCTCCGTCCCCCCACAACCTGCCTCACCTTTCACCTCCCGGGCCCAGTACCTTCCAGGTGGCCCCATAGTTGACACAGGGGCCGCCCCACGACCAGTAGAACTCCACCACCCAGGCGGCCGACGAGTTCCCAAGCAGGCCCTTAACCCCATCCGCCTCCAGAATGCTCACCGGCTCCTGCCTGCTGTACAGCCGGCCGGTGTGGCCGTGACACAGCAGCTGCGCCAGGAAGGTGGCGGTGCCCAGTGACGGGTGTCTGCCCCGGGCCGCACGGCGCCATTTTCCTAACGGCCGCCCTCCCGCCGCCTCCCCGCTCGAGCGCCTTCTCCTCCCAACCGCCTTCGGCCCCGCGTGACGTCTGCACGGGGGGATGGGCGGGGCCGGGGAGCCTCACCGTCACCAAGCAACAGCCACCTCGCGCTACAACTGCTCATTCACAAAAACAAACTCTCCTGTCTCGCTCTGCAGCTGCAGGGGGGACACTGCCACGTTTCCAGGAGCCCTGTCTACATTGGGAAAGCTCACGGCTCAATTTAAACAGATATTCCGACATCTAACGGAACGGCGTCATATCTAAAGGGGGAAATCTGCATTTTAAAGGACATGGACATTTTAACGGGTATTTCTGCAAATAAAGAGGTTTAAATTGACGAGATTACATTTCAAAGGGATGTGGGGACATTCAAAGGGATATCTTCATATGTAAAGTCACGCAGTTATATCTAAATGAATCTACATTTCCAAGAGACGTTGCACTATTTATAAGTAGAGACAACAGGTGTGAATTCTGTCTGTGTCCCAATGTTGAGTCAGACTGACATTTTTCTTAGAAAAGCTCTGCATTTAAATTACATTCTTGAGAAGATTCGGGTGTAGGTTAGGGAGGATTGGCCGTGCTAAGTTACCCATAGTGACCAGGGATGTACAGGTTAGGGTGGCTTGGCCATGGAAAATACGCAGTAAGGGGTTGGGTATGGGTGGGATACTGTTCAGAGGGCCAGAGAGGAATAGATGGGCTGAATGGCCCGCTTCCACATTGTTGGGATTGTATGACCCTCCCCATAAAGGAGCATTTTATCTACATCTATCCTGTCAAGCCCCTTTCAGAATTCTACTGGTTTCAATAAAGGTATACAGTACAGAAACAGACCATTCGGTCCATGCCGACCAGGATTCCAAACTAAACCAGTCCCACTTGCCTGCATTTGGCCCATATCCCTCTAAACCTTTGTATTCATGTACCCATCCAAATGCTGTTTAAACGTTGTAAATATACCGGCAACTACCACATCGTCAGTAAGTTCATTCCACATACAAAGCCACCCTCTTTCAAAATGTTGCCCCTCTGGTTCCTTTTAAATCTCTCTCCTCACCTTAAGTCATATGCCATCTTCCTGACTTCTCCGCCCCCACCCCAGTCTGACCTATCACCCTCACCTTGACCTCTTCCCACCCATCACATTTCCGACAACCCTCCAAGTCCCTCCTCCCTTTTATCTTAGCCTGCTGGACAAACTTTCCTCATTCCTGAAGAAGGGCTTATGCCCGAAACGTCGATTCTCCTGTTCCCGGATGCTGCCTGACCTGCTGCGCCTTTCCAGCAACACATTTTCAGTTCAGTTAAGTAATATGCCCCCAAGTTTTGAGTTCGCCGACGCTAAGCAAGAGCCCTTTGCTATTCAGCTTACCTCCACTCCTCATTTTATCAATCTCAATGATGTCACCCCCTCACCTCCTCTCCTCCAGTGAATAAAGTCCCAGCCTCTCCTTATAACTCAAACCCTCCAGTCCTGGCAACGTCCTGGTAAATCTTTACCGAACCCTGTGATAAGAATACTTCCGATTACAGGGCCATCAGAACTGTACTCAGTACTCTGAAAGTGGCCTCACCAACATCCTGTACAACCTCAACATGATGTCCCAACCCCTGTACTCAATGGGGTGAACAATGAAGGCAATGTTGCTAAATGCCTTCTTAACCACCCTGTCTACCTGTGATGCAACTTCCAAAAAACTATGTACCTGAACACCACTCCCCCATGTCTGTCTGTTCTATAACATGACCCAGGACCCTCCCATTATCTGTACAAGTCCTGCCCTTTCTTGTTTTCGCAAAATGGAACCCCTTGCTTGTATTAATACCTCTCTCACACATGCTCCCCCTCAGACAGACAGACAGACAGACACACACACACACACATATACCCCCCAATACTCTCTCAGGCTTATACTCCATCACACTCACACTTTACCAAGCATGTACACACTCACACACAAACTCACATGCACCCACACACAATTCTATGGGGTGAATTTGTATTGGCAGAATTATATTTGCAGATGTATTCAATTTTGCTGAAAAAGCACACAATTTCCAGGCAGTCAATCCATGTAATATTTTACGAATTTGGAAATAGACCCAGTCTGACTCATGATTGGAATACTGTCAGACTCAATTCTCAGGAAGAAAGTGAGGACTGCAGATGGTGGAGATCAGAGCTGAAAAGGTGTTGCTGGAAAAGCGCAGCAGGTCAGGCAGCATCTAAAGAGCAGGAGAATCGACATTTTGGGCATGAGCCCTTCTTCAGCCCTTTCCTGAAGAGGGCTCATGCCCGAAATGTCGATTCTCCTGCTCCTCGGATGCTGCCTGACTTGCTGTGCTTTTCCAGCAACACATTTTCAGACTCAATTCTCACACCTTTAAATGCATTGTCTGAGCTCAGATGTCATCTTTTTTATAAAACCTTAAGTCATCTCAAGAATGTGACTTAAGAGATGTTCTGGCAGTTACACATTAATGAACCAATACCTGCGCCCATTCTAAGAGATGAAAGACTTGACAGCAATCTAGGCTTGTTCAATATATTCCATCAGTTGCATGATACTGATCTTTTGATATACATTCTGTGTCTTACAATGCTGCTCCACAGCTACCCGATGAAGGAGCAGCACTCAGAAAGCTAGTGCTTCCAAATAAACCTGTTGGACAACAACCTGGTATTGGGTGATTTCTTTTTAACTTGATCAACCCAGATTAATACCGACACCTCCACATCATTTCTAGTGAACACAGCCCACACCTCCTGGTGCTGTCAGTAAACTTTACAATGCTGATAAAACAGCATTTCAGTACCTGAAAGATTTACAATTTCTCACGATACTAGCTTCTCATTCACTGCTCCATCTGATACATGACATTGGAAACTCAGTGCAGGAGGCTGAAACGAAGGAGCAGCTTTAAACTAAAAATGTCTTGCAGCTCAAAGCTTTCAATGAGAGTCTGAGCCCGGCGGTAAGTTCAGGTAACCTTTATTGTGACTCAACTTAGTTACATCTTCAGATTCCCCCCTGCAAAAAGGCATAGACAAAGTAGCTGCTTTTTAAACAGCTCAAGATCAAAGCCCACACACACCCCACTGTCTTTACTATTGGGCAGCACCAGGTTGTAATTGGATCCTTGTTACAACCGTAATCCGGAGGAAGTATTGCCTCACTCAGCAATTTCAACCCATACCCTGTATCCTGGTAAGTTTCTCCCTGCTCATTTGCCAGTGGGGAGAGGGCAGTGTAGAGTCAACCATACTGCTGTGGGTCTGGAGTTATGTGTAGGCCAGACCGAGTGAAGGATGCAGATGGAACGACTGAATGAATACTCTCCCACAATGGCGGTTCCCTTTCCTAACAAGGGAGAGAGTGAATCAGATGGGGGCTTTCTCCCCCGCACCACCCACTCCCTCTGCCATCTGTCGGGGTGGGATTCAAACCTGGGAGTCCCCGGAACCGGATTGATAGTCCAATCGATAATGGCACTCGGCTGTCACTCCTTCAATCCCCCTGCGATGGCACGTGAACTCGCTGGTGCTTCCGCAGGTGGGAGGAGCGGGTGAAGCCCTTCCCGCACTGAGAGCAGGTGAACGGCCTCTCCCCGGTGTGGATCCGCTGGTGCCTCAGCAGGGTGGAAGATGTGCTGAAGGCCTTCCCACACTCGGGACAGCTGAAGGGCCTTTCCCCCGTGTGGACCCGCTGGTGGGTCAGCAGGTTGGAGACCTGGGTAAAGGCCTTCCCGCACTCGGGGCAGCTGAAGGGCCTCTCCCCCGTGTGGACCCGCTGGTGGGTCAGCAGGGGGGAGACCCGAGTAAAGGCCTTCCCGCACTCAGGGCAGTTGAAGAGCCTCTCCCCCGTGTGGATCCGCTGGTGGGTCTGGAGGCTGGAGTAATTGCTGAAGGCCTTCCAGCACTCAGAGCAGCTGAAGGGCCTCTCCCCCGTGTGGACCCGCTGGTGGGCCAACAGGGCAGAGAAAAACATGAAGACCTTCCCACAATCTGGGCAGCTGAAGGGCCTTTCCCCCGTGTGGTCCCGCTGGTGGGCCAGCAGGTGGGAGTAATGTCTGAAGGCCTTCCCGCAGACAGGGCAGGGGAATGGCCTCTCCCCGGTGTGACTGCGCCGATGAGTCTCCAGGGCAGACGGGAAACGGAAGCCTTTCCCACAGTCGCCACACTTCCACGGTTTCTCCATGGGGCGGGATTCCTCGGGTTTCTCCATGGATGAAGCTTCAGCCGCACACAATCGAATTTCCAGCCCCTTCCTGTCGTGAATTCCTCTTTCCAGGTCGTATAGCTGCTACACGCTCCACGCACAGTACGCTGCAACAGTGGGGTCTCTCGTCCAGTCCCAGTGATGCTGAAAACATAGTCAGGAACCAAAAAGCTTTGATCCCTCTCACAGAAATCAGTCGAAAATCGTTGCGGTCCTGGTGGACTGAGTGACTGTCAGACATTGACGGCGAAGTGAGGATCGCAAATGCTGGAGAGTCAGTCGAAAAATGTGGCACTGGAAAAGCACAGGGATGTCAGACAGCATCCGAGGAGCAGGAGGGTCAATGTTTTGGGCGTAAGCCCTTCATCTGTTGATTGAGAAACTTCCGCCATCAGATCTTCAAATACGCTGTAAAAAGAGATTACAAAAGTCATCACTATCAGTGCACGGTAGAAATTCTGAACAAGCAATTCTACTTTCTGTGGAATATTCTTTTGTTGTTCCACAAAATTGAAAGCACCATCCCACTCTCTCTCCCCCTCTGTTCTCACTCCGCTCTAACTAATTCCCCTGCAGGCGCTGATTCAGGATCTTACAGGGGCAGAAAAAGCAAAAACATCAAGACTGACATCACTCTGAATTTTGGATACCTCCACCTGAAAGTTAATATCTTTCACAACACTGGGATCCTGCTGAGGATGAGCAGGTCTGATTTTGGGAAGCAAATACAATGTGTGTCAATTCAGGGTGAAGCTGCCACGCAGCTTCTTGAGGAACAACCAGACACAAAATGGTGAACATCCCTGGGAAGGGGAAGCAAAATGAGACATCAACGTCTTAACACTGACACCAGAGAGAAATTGAATATATTGACACGGCAAACATTAATGGAAAGCCAGAGTCATAGAGGTATACAGTACAGAAACAGACCCTTCGGTCCAACTCGTCTGTACCGACCAGATATCGTAAATCAATCTGGAACCGTTTGCTCACACGTGGCCCATAGCTGGGGTCATCCCCACCCCCCTGTCCTGAGACCTTGATGCCTCCAAGCTGACCTTCAAAGGTTCGGTTTTTCCCTCCATTCTTTCCCGGTTGTCTTTTGTAAGTTTTGAAAACTTTCCCAATCCTCTGAGTATAGGATTTGGGCAGTTGTGTTGTCGCAGTACAGGACATTGGTTAGGCCACATTTGGAACATTGTGCACAATTCTGGTTTCCTTCCTATCAGTAAGATGTTGTGAAACTTGAAAGGGCTCAGAAACATTTACAAGGATATTGCCAGGGTTGGAGGATTTGAGCGAAAGGGAGGCTAGGGCTGTTTTCCCTGGAGCGTTGGAGGCTAAGGGGTGACCTTTTAAAGGTTTATAAAATCATGAAGGGCATGGATAGGATAAATAGGCAAAACCTTTTCCCTGCGGTGGGGGGGAAGGGGAGGTCCAGAACAAGAGGGCATAGGTTTAAGGTGAGGGGGGAAAGAAACAAAAGAGATCTGAGGGGCAACCTTTTCACACAGAGGGTAGTAAATGTATAGAATGAGCTGCAGGAGGAAGTGGTGGAGGCTGGTACAATTGCAACATTTAAAAGGCATCTGGATGGGTATATATGAATGGGAAGAGTTTGGAGGGATATGGGCTAGGTGCTGGCAGATGGGACTAGATTGTGATGGGATATCTGGTCGGCATGGACAAGTTGGACCGAAGGGTCTGTTTCCATGCTGTATATCTCTATGACTAGTTGGACTTAAGGGTCTGTTTCTGTGCTGTATGACTCTGGAACTGTTCTGTACTGGTCTTAAAATCATGTTCTTGTCTTCCCCCACAAACATTCATTTCTTTGTTGTTCAAAAATCAGATGAACTCAGCCTTGAATATATTCAATGACACCCTAACTGCAGGAAGGCATCCCCACTTCTGAACTCAATTCCTCTTGCTAATATACCACTTGCCTTGCTGATTGCTTGCTGCACCTGTCTGATAACTGGCAGTGACTGGTGTAGGAGGAGGCTGGGGCTCCTTTGTCCATCCACACATCGTTCCTGATGAAGGGCTCGTGCCCAAAAAAGCCAACTGTTCTGCTCCTCAGATGCTGCCTAACCTACTGCTCTTCCAGTACCACACTTTTTGACCCTGATCTCCAGCATCTGCAGTTCTCACTTTCTGCACATCCAATTATATCTCCATTTAAACAATGCACTTCCTTTCTACTTTTTTTCCACAGCAAAGGCTATAACTTCATATTGTGGTACTGCATTTGCCATGTGTTTGCCAGTTGTGGTCTTCTCTATATCGGGGAGAGCGAGCGCAAACTTGGGGAATGGTTCACTGAGCATCATATCTGGGTCCACAGAGCCGACCAGAGTTCCCAGTCACCACCCATTTCAATTCTCCTTGCCACCCCTTTCTGACATTACCATCTTTGGCCTCCTCTATTGCCACAACGAATCAAACCGCAAACTGGAGGGACAACATCTTAATAGAGAAGGAAGTAAGCTATAAATAATAGACCCCTACAGAGTGCGGAGGAAAAAAGGGACCTTACTGTCCAAGTTCAGAGATCCCCAAAGGTATCAGTACAAGTAAAACGGGGAATAAGGAAGGCAGCTGGATGGGTATGTGAATAGGTGGGGTTTAAAGGGATATGGGCCAAGTGCTGATAAATAAGATAGATTAATTTCAGATATCTAGTCAGCATGGACGAGATGGACTGTTTCTGTGCTGTACAGCTCTATGGCCATCCACTTCATTTTGAAATGTTTGCACTACCACTTGGAACATCCTGTTAGGGTTCAGAGAGTGCCAGGTCCTGACATCTCCTTCCTCATGTCTCCTATGTATTTTAAATCAAAAATACCATTTGTATGTTCCTGGGTTAGTACTTTAAATACACAGACACATACAATATAATCAGAGTTTCTACTCGGTAGAGACAGTGATGATTTATTTCAACTTGCTAACAGGTATCAGAAGGGGAGGATCTGCAGACAGAAATCTTGGAAGAAATTCCATAACAAGATCTGACAGGGTCACTCAATATCATTGGGGGGTTGAATCTGGAAAGAGAAATCCATTCGACCTGCTTCAAAGAGAAACTACCAGTGAACTGAGCTTTAACTGGTTACACAGAATGAGTGTATGTGTCCCAGTGAACTGACAATGGGAAGGAGCTTTAACCAGTTACACAGACAGAGGGGCTGGGGCATTTATTTTACGCCTGGAGCATCAGAGCCTGAGGGGTGACCGTAGAGAGGTTTATAAAATCACGAGGGGCATAGATAGGGCAAATAGGTCTTTTCCGCACAGGGTGGAGGAGTCGAAAACTAGAAGGCATAGGTTTAAGGTGAGAAGGGAATGATTTGAAAGGGACCTAAGGGACAACTTTTCATGCAGAGGGTTGTGCATGTATGGAATGAACTGCCAGAGGAAGTGGTGGAGGTGGGTACAATTGCAATGTTTAAGAGGCATTTGGTTGGGTATATGAATAGGAAGGGTTTGGAGGGATATGGCCTGGGTGCTGCCAGGGGGAATTAGATTGGATTGGAATATCTGGTCGGCATGGATGAGTTGGATCAAAGGGTCTGTTTCTGTGCTGGTTATGCTAATCCCTGTGGCCTTATTCCAGATGCGATCCATATCTGCGGGCAAGACATGACTGTCTCCAGCTGACAGTCTCTCTGGTCACCGCCTCCGTACCCTTGGAACGATTCGGCTCCCTTCTCAGTCCACGTCCACCACATGACCGAAGCAATGATTGGTTGTGTTCTTGCTCTAACTAATGTTATGCGTGCCTTTCACTCCCAGGAGCATGCGGCCTACAGCGATGTTCCCTCCCTTTCAGCCTTGTCACGGGTCGAGCCTGGTTTGTTGGTGCTCATCAAGAACTGGACTGGCAAAGGTCTCCAACCTCATTGGGATGGCCCCTTCCAGGTTTTACCTCCCACCCCTACGGCGGTCACAGTCGCTGGGCGCTCAGCTTGGGTCCAACTGCACTGTTGTAAATTGATTGACCACACCAATCAAAAGTGGGGAAGAGGAGGAGAGAATCCTGGAATCTCAACAAAAGGAGTGGACCCTGTCCAGTTGGGTTTTTGAATTTTGCTGTTGTTCTAATGTTAATCTTATTACAGATACTTGAACTAAGAGGAGGGACATGTGGGGGATCGCTTATCTCCTCACCTTTCTGATCACATACAACATCCTGATGGGGAACGCCACTAAGTATGGATGCGACCAGGAATGATCAGAGATTATCCACCACCCATGCTGAGGAGATGTCGTCCAGTGCACCGGACCAGACGCCTTTGACGTGTGGAATGTGATGAAGATTGATTATTGCAATGGACTCTTACATCAGAAAGACCAGATGGTCCAACTGGACAGTAGAAATCAGTGGGAGTTATCATGTCGTTACCATTTTTTTTTATTTTACCTGCAGACGCAAGCCTAGTGAGGATAAAAATGATCAACTCAGGAACACCATCCCTTTTTGCAGGTCGGGCCAACTTGAGAAAAGGGAAGCCTGATAGGGGAAACTCCTCAATCCACAAACAACTTATTTATACAGGCGCACAGAACACTATTCACCCCAGAGGCAGTAGTATGTTACTCCTCTCTATCAGGAGGTGACTTACTTGACCCATCCCCAGTCCCCGATTCCATTCTATTCATCAGACTTCCTCCTGCCGACCCTGTGAAGAGAAATATCACTTTCCAATACCTCCGGTCTGTGTATACAAACAGCTGGTGTAACACTGGCTGGGGTACAGCAGGCCTTATGCGGCACATGGACCTGGAACGGAACCCTTCCCTTGCGCATTTATAGGCCTTTCCTCTTTTCAGAATCTGATACTGTCACCAAGACCATGTACAATAGAGCTAAGTGAGAGCCCAATGGGAACAGCATTCTGAGGACCATTGTCTCCCATACAGTGCGAGTGCTCGAGTCACTTGGCCCATTTTTTTTTTTTTTTTACAGAGCTCAAGCAACCCCTCTTGCAAAACGTCAACCCTTTCCTTCTGTCGACCTGACCAGACCCCCTGCTGTAACATTTCAGTAACCTATTTTGACAAACTCTCCGTAATATACACCAAACCAGACTATTATTTCTTCAGCTAAGGTAAAGCTACCAATTTCCTTGTCCTGGATGGCAAAGATGTCCCTCAGAAGGTCACTGTCGGAGCCCTTGTTCCCACAACAGTACCTTGTCCTGGCCAGTGGACAAGTTGATGAAACCTACATCTGAGGAGGATGCAGAGGTCAGTCTCAGCCAACCTTGCTCCAACTGGAAGGAGTCCAAAGAGTATGATCTCCAGGACAAACCAGGAGAGAGCTTTACAGGTCTGAGTTCTCAAAGGATTCCCTGGGCCACCTCAAATCTCCACTTTAACATGGGAGGTAGGACAAAATGGCTTCTGCTTGGCTAACTCGGTGGGACTGAGTCAGGCAGATACTCACGACTCAGAACAAACAAGATACCACAGACTGATGTCAATCCAGTGAAAAAAACGGCAAATGTGAACCTAATCATCAATCGCAGAAGTAACGGTTTAATCCTAACCACCAGACAGGACAAATACGATTCCAAGAACAGGTTGTCTACAAGAAATTATGATAGATTAGATTATATTCCCTACAGTTTGGAATCAGGCCCTTCGGCCCAACCAGTCCACACTGACCCTCCAAAGAGTAACCCAGCCAGAACCATTTTCCCTCTGACTATTGCACCTAACACCATGGGCAATTTAGCATGGCCAATCCACCTGACCTGCACATCTTTGGACTCTGGGAGGAAACCGGATCACCCGGAGGAAACCCACGCAGACACGGGGAGAATGTGCAAACTCCACACAGACGGTCACCCAAGGCTGGAATCGAACCTGGGACCCTCTCGGCTGTGAGGCAGCAGTGCTAACCATTGAGCCACCATGCCGCCCTAGGCTAAGTCAAAAATGCATGAGGACCTTGCGGGATCTGATTGGTTGTTACTATGTGATCATGCTCAATGTCTGACTCTAAACAATGTACATAAGTTCTATACAAACTCTAAAAGTTGGCGGATTCTTCTGGCACTCTAGGAGTACTCATCGGTGGCCCAGTGGTTAGCACTGCTGCCTCACAGCACCAGGTGTCCCAGGTTCGATTCCAGCCCTCCGGGGGCTGGCTGTGTGGAGTTTGCACATTCTCCCCATGTCTGCATGGGTTTCCTCCCACAATCCAAAGATGTACAGTTTGGTGAATTGGCCATGCTAAATTGCCCATAATGTTAGGTGCATTAGTTATAGGGAGATGGGTCTGGGTGAGCTACTCTTCAGAGGATAGGTGTGGACTGGTTGGGCCGATGGGCCTGTTTCCACACTGTTGGAATCTAATCCTTCTGGGCTGATCAGAGTCTACTGACCCGGCTGTATCAAAGAATAAACTATTGCTTGTATGATTGACAAAAGAGTCATTTCCAGGTGTGTTTATTGACCAATCCCAGAAATCCGAAGATCCGGACAGCAGTCCAGATCATCAGAACGACCAGATAGGAAACGGTTAATGTCTCCAGAATGTGGGGAGCAAAATAAGACACCAAGGCGTTAACACCAACACCAGGGAGAAACTGAACATACAGACGTGACAAACATTTGTGGCAAGCCAGAATCACAGATGTACAGCACAGAAACAGTCCCTTCAGTCCATGCTGACCAGATATCCTAAATCAATCTAGTCCCATTTGCCAGCACTTGGCCCATGTCCCTCTAAATGTTTCCCAACATATACCCATCCAGATACCTTTTAAAGGTTGTAATTGTACCAGCAGTCACCACTTCCTCTGGCAGCTCATTCTTTACACACACCACCCTCTGTATATAGGAGTTGCCCCTTAGGTTTCTTTTAAATCTCAGCCTCACCCTAAACCTATGAGCAATCCCAGATCAAAGATCTTGTCTATTTACCCTCGCCATGCCTCACATTATTTTATACAAGGTTGTAGGGTCTCCCCTGTGGGATATAGGTAAAGCAGTGTTACTTCTGCAACCATAATTGCTTCTGCAAGGTAAATGAACTAACGCCAGGGTATAATTGTTCAGCCAAGAGTGGAGTTAACAAGAATGAAAGCTATGTGAAGGAAATATATAATTGCTTTTGTATTAGCTAAAATGTGCATACATGAAATGTGCCTGTAAACAATGGTGGATGTTACAGACAAACAGATAAAGGAGCTGTGAGGGGAGGGGGTGTAGGTTAAGCTAGATATGCTCGTACAGTTATAACCATCTGTTTCCTGCTTCTGCAAAAACAAAAAAAAACACACACAATCAAGGAGGTCAGAAGGCTCAGTGTCGGCGAAAAATGGGAGGAAATGTTGCTTTCGCAAACAAGGAAGCAGCTGGCAGTGAAAGAGGATATACGCTAACACTTTGTTCACGCACAAGGCCGGATAAGGCAAGAAATAGACAAGAGTAATGGGCGCCACCGGGAAAGAATGGAGGGACAAACCGATCTTTTGCGGGTCAGCTTGGAACATCAGGACAGGGGGGAATGGGAATGAGGGAAAGAAGCTGAATGTGCTGGAGGAAGAACAGAGGATGCAAAACCGGCTTGAAGTTGCAATGAGGAATATTGCATGTGCTGTACTTGTACCTGTTGCAGTTACTGGTGGGAATCGGGTGCATTTTAAACATCAAAACTGAAAAGATATCCAGCCCTCCCCCTTCCCAATCTCCATCCTTCAGTCCCTCCTCACCCGGCTAACTAAGACACATACCTGAGTTTGCGGAGTCTGCTCCCTCCCTGCATTCACTCCAGTTGCTACAAGTGACCAATTTCCCCTCCTCCCATCTCTGTCTCCCTCCCGGGATGAAGAGTCGTCCTGAGGGCGGGAGATTCACTTTGAAACTGACAGGGCCACTTCCGCGTTGTGACGTCAATAAAGGACCGAGGGGCGGAACGAGTCCAACAGCGGGACGCCGCATTGCGCATGCGCTGCCCCTGCAGCAGACAGAGAGGAGAACACACTTTCCAAAACCCCTCCCTTCAGAGAATCCCCACAGTATGGAAGCAGGCCACTCGGCCTCACCGACCCTCCCAAGGGTCACCCACCCACACCCATTCCCCTGCCCCCATTGCTCTTCATTTATCCCTGAGTCATGCACCTTACCTGCATATTATGCCTAATTTAGCATGGGTAAAAACAATGACTGCAGATGCTGGAAAGCAGATTTTGGATTAGTGGTGCTGGAAGAGCACAGCAGTTCAGGCAACATCCGAGGAGCAGCAAAATCGACGTTTCGGGCAAAAGCCCAACATCAGGAATAAAGCATAGCCAATCCACCCCAACGTGCACATCCCTGGGCATTATGGGTAATTTAGCATTTCCAATCCACCCTCACCTGCACATCCCTGGGCACTATGGGTAATTTAGCATCGCCAGTCCACCCTAACCTGCACATCCTTGGGCACTATGGGTAATTTAGCATGGCCAATCCACCCTAACCTGCACATCCCTGGGGACTATGGGTAATTTAGCATGGCCAATCCACCCTCACCTGTACATCCCTAGGCACCATGGGTAATTTAGCACGGCCAATCCACCCTAACCTGCACATTCCTGGGCACGATGGGTATTTCAGCATGGCCAATCCACCCTAACCTGCACATTGCTAGGCACTATGGGTATTTCAGCATGGCCAATCCACTTTAGATTAGAGTGGTACTGGAAAAGCACAGCAGTTCAGGCAGCATCCGAGGAGCAGGAAAATCGACGCTTCGCGCAAAAGCCCTTCATCAGGATTAGAGGCAGGTTGCCTGCAGGGTGGTGAGATAACTGAGAGGGGGTGGGGTGGGGTGGGGTGGGGGTGGGAGAAAATAGCATAGAGTACAATGGGTAAATGGGGATGGGGTTGGAGGGGATAGGTCAGGGAAGAGGGTGGGGGAAGGTAGCAAAGAGTACGATGGGTGAATGAGGGTAGGGATTGATAGAGATAAATTTCAGGTTGTCAGGTGTACGTTGATTTTAAAGAATATAAAGGGTCTTTTAAGAAATAGTTTTAAGCAAGGAAATTACTTGTAGCTGACCACAAATAAAAGGGCAGCAGAGGCATTTTGCAATAAGCTCATAGTTTGTAGGTCTGCGTTTTGGACTATCAAGATATTAAAGGATGATCTCAGAAGTCAGAAGGTTAGATAAGATAAGAGGAACTGGACAAATCAACAGGAAGGCTGTAATGAACAAGGACAGCCAAATAAGGCAGATTTAAAGAAAAGCAGGTGAAGTAATTAATAAGTATGATAGGCTTAGGCTTGGGTGCAGGGAATTACCAAATGAAGGAATAACGGGTGCAAGTAATCACCAAATAAAGGGATAGAATGAAATAGATACGTTAGGGTCCGGGTGTGGAGAAGGAGTACGCGGTGTCCACCAACACCCTGGAGTTGTTCAGGGAGAGGTGGGCGCCGCAGGGAGTGGAGTGCATCATTTCTCCCTCCAATTCTATTTTGATTTAGTCCCTACCCTCCCCTTCACTGTTTTGATCACACAGCACTGTCCCTTGATGTGAAGGGCAGTGCTTGTCACTGGCCACCCGGGTGTTTTCCTATCTTCCTGGTGGTGGAAATTGAATAAAGATTGGTGCACTTTGTGTCTTCCACTGTGTCTCACACCTGCACACACACACCATGGGTGCTGGGGATAAAATAAGCACTACCGCACTTAGGTGGTAGTGTGGGGGCTAAAAAAGAAAGGGGAAAAAAAAATAAAAAAAATAAAAGAAAATAAAAAAAAATAAACATGGGTTCTCTAAAAAAAAATATATAAACAGGAGATGCGGGGATCTGGGGTGGAGGGTGTTGCACGCAGCAGTCCCCTGCAACCGCAGATTGCGGTGGTTCACGGACTCCCAGCCAAACTGCTTGTTCTGTGGTGCTGTGGAGTCCGTGGACCACGTGTATATTGGGTGTGGGCGCTTGCACTCCCTTTTTGATTTCCTTAAAAACCTTCTCCTCGAAAAAAAATAGAATGAAATAGATACGTTAGGGTCCGGGTGTGGAGAAGGAGTACGCAGTGTCCACCAACACCCTGGAGTTGTTCAGGGAGAGGTGGGTGCCGCAGGGAGTGGAGTGCATCATTTCTCCCTCCAGTTCTATTTTGATTTAGTCCCTACCCTCCCCTTCACCGTTTTGATCACACAGCACTGCCCTTTGATGTGAAGGGCAGTGTTTGTCACTGGCCACTCGGGTGTTTTCCTATCTTCCTGGTGGTGGAACTTGAATAAAGATTGGTGCACTTTGTGTTTTTCACTGTGTCTCACACCTGCGCACACACACCATGGGTGCTGGGGATAAAATAAGCACTACCGCACTTAGGTGAAGAAAAAAAAAATAAAATAGAATGAAATAGATACGTTAGGGTCCGGGTGTCCTTGGAGAAGGAGTACGCGGTGTCGACCAACACCCTGGAGTAGTTCAGGGAGAGGTGGGCGTCGCAGGGAGTGGAGTGCATCATTTCTCCCTCCAACTCTATTTTGATTTAGTCCCTACCCTCCCCCTCACTGTTTTGATCACACAGCACTGCCCTTTGATGTGAAGGGCAGTGTTTGTCACTGGCCACTCGGGTGTTTTCCTATCTTCCTGGTGGTGGAAATTGAATAAAGATTTGTGCACTTTGTGTCTTTCACTGTGTCTCACACCTGCACACACACACCATGGGAAAAAAAAGAATGAAATAGACACTTATGATAGGTTTATTGCTCAGTGTAGGGTGTTGAGAGAGCCCTCAGAAAAGTATAAAAAGCTCTGTATTTTACTGTCGGGTATGTCTCTCTTCATACAGCCACCCATCTTGCAAGATGTTCGAATAAATGTGCTGCTTCAGAACTCTTTGACTCGGACTGAAAATTATTGATTAAATTGATTTGTTTCTCACAGCACTATTTAGCATGGCCAATCCACCCTAACATGCACATCCCTGGGCACTATGGGTAATTCAACATGGCCAATCCACTTTTGATAAGAGTGGTGCTGGAAAAGCACACCAGTTCAGGCAGCATCCGAGGAGCAGGAAAATCGACGTTTCGGGCAAAAGCCCTTTATCAGGAATAGAGCCTGCAGGGTGGAGAGATAAATGAGAGGAGGGTGGGGGTGGGGAGAAAGTAGCATAGAGTACAATAGGTGAATGGGGGTGGGGATGGAGGGGATAGGTCAGAGAGGAGGGTGGGGGAAGGTAGCAAAGAGTACAATGGGTGAATGGGGGTGGGAACGAAGGTGATAGGTCAGACAGGAGGGTGGAGTGGCCTGTTCGGATCCAAACTCTGCTTGCTTAAAGGTGGTCCGGAGTCCGTGTAGGATGAGTTGGTTACGGAGGCAGGCACTGAGGAAGCAAATGTGGCTGTGGTAGCGAGTCTGTTTCAGGACATGATTGAAGAGCTTCAGGGCAGAGGAAATGACCTGGGAGTTGCAGTGGGAGAGGGATTCCTTGAGATTCTTGTAGAGAGAGGAGGAAAACTTCTTCAAGGCAGGCATCCTTGCAAGAGGATTCACTGTAGGGTTAAAATCAACTAGGTAAAAACAAGGACTGCAGATACTAGAAACCAGATTCTAGAATCACAACTCCAGGTTGTAGTCCAACAGGCTTCTTTGGAAGCAGTAACTTTTGGAGTGCTGTCTCTTCATCAGGTGGTTGTGGAGGATAAGATCCTAAGACACAATTTAGAGCAAAACATTCCAGTGTCCTGCCACTGAAATGGTATATTGAACAAACCTGGATTGTTAAGTCTTCCACCTTTTCAAATAGGTTGCAGGTCTCATTACAATGTAAATCCCAGAATTTCTTGTTGTCACCTTCTCGAGATAACAAGGTTTTATAGCAAAAGCTCACATCTCAGCTCAGACAATGAATTAAAGGTGTGAGGTCAGAGTCTGCCTGTGTCCCAATCTTGAGTCAGACTGGTCCTGTTTCCAAAGTCGAATTTACCAACTATTACATGTATTGACTGCCTGCAGTTTTTTCCTTAAAAAAATGCACATAGAATGTATCTGCAAATATACATCTACCTCCCCCCCCACACACACACACACACATACGCACAAGTTTGTTGGGTGAATTCGTACTTGCAGAATTGTGTCTTACTTTGCTCAAAAACTGCATGAATCCATGTAAGATTCTGTAAATCGGTTTAACCATTGTGGCACAGACAGTCTCACACAGGGAAACTCACACCTTCAGTACATTATCTGGGCTGACGCGACACCAATTGGTAAAGTTCACTTGAGGATTTAACTATTTTAAAAGGTTTTCTGATTTACATTTGAAAGAACTGAAACTATCATGGTCATTCAAACAGATGAGAGACTTAAACAATCCAGGTCTTTTTCAATATATAGTTTCAGTTACATCACACTATAAACTGTTGCTATAAATTCTGTGTCTTACAATTTTATATTCCACAATCCCCTGTTGAAGGAGCTGCACTCCGAAAGCTACTGCTTCCAATTAAACTTATTGGACAGAATTTCTCAAGTAGGGCACCATTCGAGTCCTGGGAGACTGCTATTTCTTGTTTACTTCGTAATGAACAAACATTAAGCACGGTCGCCAATTTATTTCTCATTTTGTCTCATTTTTCTTATTTTATTCCCTGCGATGATGTGGGAGAATTGTTAGATTTGGGTCAGCCATTTGGTCACATATTAAAGCCTGGAAACCATTTTGAATCTCAGCTTCGTGCCTGCTTGCTAAAGCTCATGTTTCCCAGGCTCAGCGGAGACGGTTGGCCTTGCAGCTGTACTGCTTCCTGATAAACAAATTCTTTCCTGACATGGGGCTTTATTTCCATCCCCCACAGTTGGCGAGTCAGGCAGGAGATATCCTGGTCCTGCCAGGTCACCGGCCGATATCCTTTGAGAGATGAAATATAGAGGGTGGTTGCTGCTTTTGTTGGGTCCAAAATAAAGGGGAAAGCTGGCCAGGGACAAAAGTGCTGTTAGAAATATTGATACAATTCTCCTTCTCAGCCACAAGATACTAGTGAGAGAACTCAACAGGGTCCTAGCGTCTGGACGTAATGTTGCCCAGAGCACTTGTGTTTACAAAGTTAGTAATAATGAATTTGCTTACCCCAGGATTACGAGAGGTGAAACCCTACTTGATAAACCCTGGACCCACACTGAGGTGCGTGGCATGCTTCAAGGTGTCCCCCATCTGTTTGAGTGCCCAACATTAGTTTTAATTGACGAGTAGTAATCTGAAGTATAATTGCTCGCTTCAGGACGTCCAGACTTGAATGAATTTGGCACACAGGACACATTGGGCAACTATTAACTGAGACATGTAGAAAGTTGAAGAGTGTTACAGAGAGAGAGAGAGAGAGAGGCGCGCAGGCAGAGGGGGGCATAAGCGGGCAGAGAGAGAGAGAGAGGGGGCACAAGCAGGCAATGAGAGAGAGAGGTGCAGACAGGCAGAGAGAGAGAGAGGTGCAGGCAGGCAGAGAGAGAGAGAGAGAGGTGCAGGCAGGCAGAGAGAGAGAGAGAGAGGGGGCGCAAGCAGGCAATGAGAGAGAGAGGTGCAGGCAGGCAGAGAGAGAGAGAGAGGTGCAGGCAGGCAGAGAGAGAGAGAGAGGTGCAGGCAGGCAGAGAGAGAGAGAGAGGTGCAGGCAGGCAGAGAGAGCTTTATTCCTGATGAAGGGCTTTTGCCCGAAACGTCGATTTTGCTGCTGCTCCTCGGATGCTGCCTGAACTGCTGTGCTCTTCCAGCATCATTGATCCAGAGAGAGTGTTTGTTAACCACCTTCTTGCCTGGTCGGCCTTTTTCCCTGTCTACAACTTGCTTTTATAGAATCACCTCGCGTACATAGTTATGAATATTGTCTAATAAGAGTAGATGTATTAGTAGATGAATCAAAACCATCCCAATGACTGAAACAGCTGACACTCTAGTGTTGGACAAGTGGGAAATATTTGCATCAGTTAACCAAAACTCTTTAGAGTTTACATTCATGGGTACGCCAAGCCTCAGCATTAGGACCGGGCATATTGGAGCTGAGATGGAAAGGCCCGTTCCTAGTCCTGCTGGGTTACCCGGTCAGCAGTCAGGGTCAAGGGGAGGCCGCATGGACACACACAACACAATGCAAACGAGCGCCACCTCCTGGAGGAACACCAGAAGACCCCGTCAGAGACACATCTTCAGCCTTCATCCGTGAATGACTCAGCCTGATCATTCTGCCTTTCACTGCACTATTCCTTATCTTTCTTTCACTAACTATGTTTGATTGGGCCTGATAACCTCTAGTAAACAGGAATTACAGTTTAATACTTTTTTTATGCACAGAAGGTCAACCACTCTAGCTGCTAGGTATGTGCCCATATCCCCATCCGTCCTGAACTCGTACCAAGCGAGCCCTTATGGAGTTTGAGCGACTTGAAGCTTTCTTTCCCTCTGCCTTTGGAACTGCTCGATTGGAAATCAAAGTCACCCCGCAGACAATCCTGTGTTCGGCTCAGTTCACTGTTGTGGCCCTCCCCTCCAGCGTTCTCCCAGATGCCGAGATTTTCCATTCCTGATAAACCTCTGATGATGATTCCTAATCCCTGGAGCCTTCTGCCCCTGTCCTTACTGAACCCGAGGACTATCAGTCCGATCTCCAAGCACCAACCCCTGGCTCTGGGTATACTCCCCCTTTTGCTGACACCCCCAATCTCCTCTTTTTAATAAAAAAGGAGGGATTGTGGGAGAATGTGATCAAAATTGACAAAACTGCATGGAAGTCATTTTGTCACAAAGCAATGTTTGCAGTAAAATGTAGCCTGTTAACATAATGCTGTCTGAGCCCTGGCTAAGGAATTCTGTGTTGATAGCCTGACCTTGCAGCTGCAGGCTGTCTCTGCTCCTCAGGCCATTAGACTGTGCTGCTTCAGAGAATGATGGATTGGTTCTCTCTGTCCCTTAGTGGTAATTCGAGCTGAGCTGAACCTGCAGTATAAGATAACATTCAGTTTTGTAGAAATTAAGAAACGTAGGTCTGGACAATGTATGTGAACCTTACTACTGCCCCTCAGTTGCATTATTCTTGGAGAGTGGGGCTTGTGTTTTACCATAAAACTTATAACATTCTGTATTTTATTGGAATACGTCGGATTTTATTTTGAACTAAGAGGTATTCCCCAATGGCAACGAATAAAGCTAGTTAATTGCTCAAGGTCTCCTCTCCTGACTACCTTGCTTTAAATGATTTGGCACACGAGTTACTTTGTCCCAACAGTACTAATAGTTACATCGAATGGAGAGAGAATTCCTCAAGTAGGGCACTATCAGAATCCTGGGAGAGCCCTATTTCTGGTTTACTTCCTAATGAACAAACATTAAGCCTTTATTTATTTCTGATTTTGTTTCATTTTTCTTGTTTGATTCCCTGCTGTGACTACACTCTGTGTCTGGATGGGTGACAGGCTGAGATTGTGGGTTGGCTTTCGATTGACTGAATGTTTTATTGAAGAAGGGCTTATGCCCGAAACATCGATTCTCCTGTTCCCTGGATGCTGCCTGACCTGCTGCGCTGTTCCAGCAACACATTTTCAGCTCTGAATGTTTTCTTGTTCTGGAAGCTGTAAAAGAGGCGTGAAAGCTTCAGCAGAAGTCCAGCAAAGCTGAGAACAGACCAACATCTTACTCAGTGGGAACAGGGAGATCAGAGGACAGAGAAATCAGGCCGTGAAACCCGAGCTGACACCAGACTACCGTGTGCTCAGTGCTTTGATGAGCAGTGCCAACCCTCTGCCTTTACCTAGCTTCCCATCTGACTCCCCCCTCAATATTCAGGATCCAATCCTTGCCATCCTGAAGCCATGTGTCTGTAAGGAGTCTCAGACCATAATTATTCATTTCAATGAGTGCAGTTAATTCATTCACTTTTGTTACAATGTGGCACACGTTCAGACTCACCATGTATCATTTCAGTTTTTGTGACATTAGTATCCAGTTTTCATTGCTGGTATATTTACTCTCCTTGTCCCTTTCTATTGTTCTCTGATATTCATTTTCCACATCACTACATATTATTTTATTAAACAAATTACAAAAACAGTTTACAACAAACAGTTACATTTACAGCTGCATACAAGAGACAGCAATTTTACAAGGGAGAGGAGCAGCAAAGCCAGGCCCCAAACCCTACCATACATTTTTCAGGGACATGAGGACAAACCTCAAATCCCAGTTTCACAAAGATATAAAGAGACAACAGCAGTGACAGTTATACATTAGACAATCCTGTTACATACAAAAGTGCAGACAATACAGACCCAGCAAGCCCCCATCCCTCCCACCTTCCGACCACTCTAAGGCAGCCCGCCCCTACCCACCTTCCGGTTCTCGGTCCACCCCATGCCCCTTCCAGTTCTCGGTCCGCCCTGACACACCTTTCAACCACCTCTAGGACAGCCCGCCCCGGTACCCGCCCAGGGTGACAGCGGTCAGGACAGCCTACCCACCTTCCGGCTTCACTAACCACCCTCAGCACCTTCTGACCACCTCTGGGGCAGCCCGCCCCGGTACCCGCCCAGGGTGACAGCGGTCAGGACAGCCTACCCACCTTCCGGCTTCACTAACCACCCTCAGCACCTTCTGACCACCTCTGGGGCAACCCGCCCCGGTACCTGCCCGGGGTGACAGCGCTGAGGACGGCTACCCGCCTTCTGGCTCTCGGTCTGCCCCTACGTACCATTGGGCTCTCACCCACCCTGTTGCACCTCCGAGCAGTGGGCTATCCTGGCACACCTTTCGGCCACCTCTAGGACAGCCCGTCCCCTTCCCTGGGACGACAGCGTGTAGGGTAGCCCACAAGCCTTCCGGATCTCAGCCCGCCCCTACGTGCTTTCTGGCTCTCTGCTCTGACACCTTTCGACCACCTCTAGGATAGCCTGTCCCGATTACCCCTTATCAGGATGACAGTGCTCAGAACAGCCTACCCACCGTCTAGCTCTCAGGGCGACTGGCATCAGGGTGGCCTACCCACCTTCTGGCTCCACATCACTACATTACTCACCGGTCTTGATTTGGATTGGCCATGCTAAATTGCCCACAGTGCCCAGGGATATGCAGGTTAAGTGGGTTAACCATGGGAAATGCAGGGTTATAGTTTCATAGTAATAGAAGCAGGAGTAGGCCATTTGGCCCTTCCAGCCTACATTAAGATCAGGGCTGATGCATCCATTGTCTAAGCTCCTCTTCCCTGCATTGTCCCAACTACCTTTAATTCCCTGATTTAACGGAGACACTAAGCCTTGCAGTTGTACTGCTACCTGATAACCAAATTATTTCCTTGCGTGGGAATATCCTTCTCTTTGCAAGGACCTATTGTATACTTATCAGCTACTAACCAACACTATCCAGACACTGTGTCGCTGGGCAAAGTGACTTAGGTTCCTCAAATTCCTGCAATTAACAGTTTGTTAATTGTTAAATGATTGTAACCTATATAATCATACAACTCTCTGTTACTCGTCGGAGTGACTTGTGAGCTCCCAAATAGACAGTCAATAACCCAAGGTTTGTGTGTCATGATTACTTATCTAATACTTATTGGTCTACTACGAGTAAGTCACCCACAGCATAATCCACTTCCATCCCCAACATGGATCAAGACGCCATCCTTTTTTTGCCAGACAAGTAAATGAGTCAAGCTCAGGAAACAAAGCCTGTCAAACATTAATAGACACAGATCGAAACCAACCTTTTCCAGAGTCTGTCCCTTCACCTTGATTGACTTTCTTTTTCCCTCAGCTCCTACAAACCAACAGCTGAACCCAAGGATGAGAAAAGAAATGGGAAAAAGGGCGAGAAAAGAGAGTGCGGTACTCCCAGATGTTAAACAGAGGAAGGAAGTTCCAGTCTGGGCTGAAGCTCAATCTTCATTCAGAGAGAGAGGAGCAACAACAACTTCAGAAGCTCATGGTCGAACTTCCGCATTCAGACAGTGGCGGGCGTTCTGATTGGCAGGAGGACCAGGCCCCTTCTGGTCCTCCAGGATTTCCAAAAGATTGGTTTCCCCGTCCATCCGAACGACGAGGGGCGGGGCCCCATTCCGAGCTCACACATGCGCAATATGAACACTGCTCAC
The DNA here is from genome assembly GCF_037043375.1 of Chiloscyllium plagiosum. NCBI lineage: Eukaryota > Metazoa > Chordata > Chondrichthyes > Orectolobiformes > Hemiscylliidae > Chiloscyllium > Chiloscyllium plagiosum. Next base: position 35,886,163 of record NW_028270165.1, read on the forward strand.
GGCCCATAGAGCGGTGTCTGGATCGCATGGAATTGTGGGTACTACTACAGCCATTAAAGACGTGAAATCAAGAGTCCCATATGCCGTCTTAACCGTCCTTTTTTATGTGTTAATGACGGACACGTCAAGAGCTAATCTTTAATCGATTTTCGATTGAAACACTGAGTGAAACACTACAGGTGTTTAACTCTCTATTTCCAGTTCAGTGTCAGTATAACACTCTTTATCTGTCCTCAAATAAGGACCGAATCAAAGCCCGACGTCTGTTCTACCTGAAGGTTGTTTTTTTTTAGTTTGCAGTTTCCAATCCTCCGTTTCAATCATTTATTAAAAGTTATTCATGGTACATGAGCATTGCTGGCTGGCCAGCATTTAGTTCCGCTTGAAAAGGTAATGGTGAACTGCCTTCTTCAACTGCTGTGGTCCACACGCTGTACGGTGACCCATAATGTCCTTACGGAGGGTATTCCAGGATTTAGACCCAGCAACACTGAAGGAACAGCAATATATTTACAAGTCAAGATGATGAGTGGCTTGGAGGGGTACTTGCAAGAAGTTGTGTTCCCAAGTATCTGTTGCCTGATCCTTCTAGATGGAAGTGGTTGTTGGTTTGGAAGGCATTTTCTAAGGATCTTTGGTGAATTTCAGTGTTGTGTCTTGTAGATCGTACACACTCCTGCTTCTCAACAGTGGGGCAGAGGGAGTGGATGTATGTGGAGATGGTGCCAATCAAGCAGGCGACTTTGTCCTGGATGGTATCAAGCTTTTTGAATGTTGTTGAAGCTGCACCCATCCAAGCTGGTGGGAGAGTATTCCATTACACTGCTGACCTGTGCCTTGTCGAAGATGGGCAGGGTTTGGGGAGTCACAGTATGCCTGACCTGTTGTCTGCTCTTGTTGCCATTGTGTCTGTGATTAGTCTAGTTGAGTTTCTGGTCAATGGTAAACCCCAAGAATGTTGATAGTGGGGTGTTTAGTGACAGTAACACTGTTGAATATCACGGGGCAGTGGTCAGATTCTCTCTTTTGGGGATGAGTCATTGTTTGACATTGGCATGGCATACATGTTACTTGCCACTCCTGAGCCCATTGGATATTGTTAAGATCTTGTTGCATTTCAAACTGAATTGCTTCAGTTTGTGAGGAGTTGTGAATCGTGCTGAACATTGTGCGAATATCTCCACCTCTGACCTTATGATGGAGGACGGTCATTGATGAAGATGGTTGAGCCTAAGAAGACACTACCCTATGAATTCCTGCAGAGACGTTCTGGAACTGAGATGACTGACCTCCAACAACCAAAGCCATCTCTCTATGTACCAGGTATCCCTGAACAATTCAGATACACAACGATATTTCAAAACTAATTGAAGGAATACAGATGCAACACCCCTCTTCTGGGAGTCTCCAGTGCAAGTTTTTCTGTTCGGGAAACAATCTGATAAGTGTTGACTGTCATCAACCTTTTTGATCTTGGCCACACACAGCGCCCCCTGTCCATTAGCCCCCGCCACACACAGCGCTCCCTGTCCATTTCTTCCCCACCACTCCAGCGCCCCCTATCCATTCTCCCTCACCACTCACAGCACCCCCATTCTTTCCTCCCACCACCCACAGCTCCCCCTGTCCATTCCCACCGCCAACCACAGCGCCCTTGTCCATTCTCTCTCCATCCCCAGGTTCTTGCCCATTCTCCCTCTATACTCCAAACACCCTGTCCATTCTCTCTCACGCAACCCTCTGTACCCCTGTCGTTTCATTCCTCAGCCCCTGTCCAGTCCATCTCCCCACCTTCTACACCCATCTATTCTCTCTCATCCCACCCTCTGTCCCATGTCCATTCTTCCAGCCCCCACCATCCATTCTCTTTCTCTCGCTCCTCCCACCATCTGCCACCCCACCCATTCTCTCTCCCCTGAAATACACCAGGCTCGGAGTCAGAATTGGGGTTCAATGACAGAGTTTATTGCACAAGGAAATACCGGGGCTCCGGGGAGAGAAAGACTTTTTTTAAATTTCAAAATATACTTTATTCATAGAAATAAATCTTTGGTACTTGTACAATTTGTCATGTCGTTCATAGATATATACATTGCATGTCTTCACATTACAAAGAACAGATTGAATTAATCGAATTTACAGTTATCCTATTTACAGTTCCCTTTATTAACCATCCAGTCTCTTAGTATTTAGCTGTGGCTTCAGCAGAACCCACCTCCTGAGTGGGTGCCCTGATAAGAACAGAATTTTTTTTTATTTCAAAAATATACTTTGTTCATAAAATACTTTGATGATCTGTACAACTGGACATGCCATACATATGTAAACATTCCATTTGTCTGCATTCCGAAAACAGAGTAATCATTCCTATTTACAGGTCTGTACGATTACATTTTTAGCTGAGGTGTCAGCAGAGCCCAAATGACTGCGTGGGCCCCCTGTTCTTCTTTAGGCAGGCAGATGTTACACGGTGGTCTTTCCCCATCACGCCTTGGCGGCAGCTGCCCCAAGCTTCAGCGCATCCCTCAACACGTAGTCCTGGACCTTGCAATGTGCCAGTCTGCAACACTCAGACAGGGTCAACTCCTTCAGCTGGAAGATCAGCAGGTTTCGGACCGCCCAGAGAGCATCCTTCACCGAGTTGATGATCCTCCAGGCACAGTTGATGTTCGTCGGGTGTGTGTCCCTGGGAACAGGCCGTAGAGCATGGAATCCCGCGTCACGGCACTGCTCGGGACGAACCTCGACAACCACCACTGCATTCCTCTCCAGGCTTCTTCTGCGTAGGCACATTCCAGAAGGAGGTGTGTGACAGTCTCGTCCCCCCCGCAGCCGCTTCGAGGGCAGCGTGCGGTGTGGCTGAGAGTCCGGGCATGCATAAAGGATTTCACAGGCAGAGCCCTTCTCACCACCAGCCAAGCCATGTCTTGGTGCTTGTTGGAAAGTTCTGGCGATGAGGCTTTGACAGTCTGCTCAGGGAGCCACTCGATAGAATCCGCCCTCTCCTTTTCCCAAAGGGTCTCAAGGACACTACGTGCTGACCACTTCCTGATGGACTTGTGGTCAAAGGTGTTTTTCTTCACAAACTTCTCCACGAAGGACAGGTGATACGGAACGGTCCATCTACTCGGAGTGTCCTGTGGCAGCGAGGCCCAACTTTCGCAACACCGGGGACAGGTAGAACCTCAATACGTAGTGACACTTGGTGTTTGCATACCAGGGATCCACGCACAGCTTGATGCAGCCACACACAAAGGTGGCCATCAGGGTGAGGGGAGAGAAAGACACCAACAGCACAGTGTCAGCTGCGAGACTTCTCTCGACCCAGAGCACACGTCAAGAAACCTTTATACATCTTATGATACAATCGGTCAGGGATGAGATTATTGTCTTTGTAACATGATTTGTTTATGGTAATCATTGTAGAATCGTTGATAGTTTCGGTACAGTCTTTGTCAGTTCCAGCACAGCCTTTGTTAATTTCCGCACAGTCGTTGTCAGTTTCAGTGCAGACATTGTCCATTTCAATGTCTGCGTGGAAATCCATTGTTGTAGTAATGGGCGCTAATTGCTCTTCCTGAGAAGGAGGATTCCTGCAGCCCTGGCTCTTAGCATTTGGTATTGAGTCTGGATCATGCTGTTAGCACTTCTATAAGAGGTGTTGGCTGGACCCAGACACTTCGGCGGGCAGTGTTCATTACTCGTGTGTATTCTCTCCCCCACCCGCCTTAAACTAATCACCTGGGTTGTGAGTCCATTGTGCTGGTATTCTGGTGGCCCCAGGCAGTGTTGTATCAGCTCTGCTGTTTCTCTCCGTATTGTGATCCGGCGGCCATCTTGTGTGTCAAGTTGGCCAACTGATGGCTCAGTGGCCACCTTGTGTATCCGTGTGCCTAGTGTCACCCTGCCCTGTGCCATCTCCCACTTCTCCGCCACGCCCACTCTCTCTCCCCCGCCCAATTTCTCTATCAACCCCACTCATTCTCTCTCTCTGTACCCCCTAGTCTCTCTCTACCCCCACCCTCTGCCCCCCGTCCATTTTCTCTCTCTCTGTTCCCCCATCCATTCGGTCTCTTTTTTCCCCAGCCCCCACCACACCCGTCCTTTCTCGAGCCTCGAACCATCTTTGACCACTGTATCAAACCTTTCAAAGGACAGAGCGAGGGAGATAATGGATAGTAATGACTCTGCCTGGGAGTCAGGAGGGGTGAGAAATGGCTGATCTTCAAAATTGAGAATACCTAAAATATATTCAGAAACATCATTAAAGTGAGAAAGCACGTTCAAGTTTTTTAAAAGAGCTGCTGAAATCTTTCTGAAACTTTCACTGAAATAAGCGCAGTCAGGCCACTGCTCAGGAGAGGCTGGAAGGGGTGAATGGGCGAAGGTGAGCATTGCGGATGCTGGAGATTAGAGTCAAGATTAGAGTGGTGCTGGAAAAGCACAGCCGGTCAGGCAGCATTTGAGGCTTTTGCCTGAAACGTTGATGTTCCTGCTCCTTGGATGCTGCCTGACCTGCTGTGCATTTCCAGCACCACTCTGATCTTGACTGTAAGGGGTGAATGGCCTAGTCCTCGTCTTGTGAAGTTGGTTCCAACTATCTAGAAATAGCGAAACAGAGCACAGAAACATACCCTTCGGTCTATGCCGACCAGATATCCTAAATTAATCCAATGACCCATTTGCCAGCATTTGGCCCCTTATCCCTCTGAATCTGTCCTATTCATATCCCCATCCAGATGCATTTTAAATATTATCATTGTTCTGGCCTCCACCACTTCCTCTGGCTGACACGCACCAGCGTCTGTGCAAAAAGGTTACCCCTCAGAAATCTTTCCCCTCTCACCCTAAACCCATGCCCTCCACTTCTGGACTCGGGGTAAACCTGGGGAAAAGGCATACCAAAGTTGAGCAGCCAGACAGAATGCAAAAGTAATACAATGTCGAATCACAGGGAAAAACAAATTGTGGCTCTACCCCTTTTTTCCTAATGGCATTTGGACTCTTAACATCTGACCGAAACACCAGCATTGAAAAGTGTGGTGCTGGATAAACCAGGCAGACCAGGCAGCATCCGAGGAGCAGGAGAATCGATGTTTCGGGCATAAGCCCTTCTTCAGGAATCTTATGCCCGAAACGTCGATTCTCCTGCTCCTCGGATGCTGCCTGGCCTGCTGTCTTTTTCCAGCACCACACTTTTCAACTCTGGTCTCCAGCACCTGCAGTCCTCACTTTCTCCAAGAAACACCAGCATCCCCAGTGAACATACTGCGCATGTTTTCCGGTGTCAGTAACGCAGTGCACATACCCACTGGTGTCAGCTAAACACTGGGCATCCTCATCGCTTTCCGCAAAAAATGGTGCGCGACCTTCCTTTGATGGTCCAATAGGGAACCGTGGAGGACCAAAACAAAACTGGTCCTCCTGCCAATCAGAGCCACCCCATTGTCTGAATGCGGAAGTTGGACCATGAGTTTCTGAAGCTGCTACTCCTGCTCCTCTTCCTGAATCAACATTGAGCTTCACCCAGACTGCAAACTCCTTCCTCTGTCTGAGATCTGTGAGTACGGCACTTTTTTTTCTCGCCTCCATTTCCATTTCTATTTCTTTCCGGAGTTCAATTGTTGGCTTGCAGCAACTGAAATGAAAGGGGGTGAACCCAGGGAGGGAACAGACTCTGGAAACATGGTCCAGGTCTGTGTCTCAATTGGCAAAATAGACAGGCAGGAGGCTGGAAGGACACAGCAAACCAGGCGGCATCAGGAGGTGGAGAAGTCGATGTTTCGGGTGTAACCCTTCCTCAGGACTGGGGATGGGGCTGGGGCTGGGGCTGGGGCTGGGGCTAAGGCTAAAGTGGGGATAAGTGAAGATAGGGAGAGGGTACGGCCTGATTAGTCATTGGGTGGAAGAAATCAGGTTGGTAGCAGGAAGGAGTGGTAGTGAGGGGCACGGGGCTGAGAAGGGAGTCGGGTGATGGAAAGGGAGGTTATTTGAAATTGGAGTACTCGATGTTGGGTCCTGCAGGCTGTAGTCTGCCCGGGCGGAAGATGGGGTGTTGTTCCCTAATTTGCGGTTTGGTTCGTTGCGGCAATAGAGGAAGCCTATGATGTTCTTGTCAGAAAGGGAGTGGGAAGGGGAATTAAAATCGATGGTGACTGGGAGGTCTGGTCAGCCTCTGCGGACCCAGCTGCGATGCTCGCCAATCCATTCCCCAAGTTTACGCTCGGTCTCCCCGAAGTAATGAAGACCACAATTTGCAAACACGTGGCAAATGCAGTCCCACAATGTGAAGTTATAGCCTTTGCTGTGGAAAAAAAAGCAGAAAGACAGTGTATTATTTAAATGGTGATACTTTGGGATGTGGAGAAAGTGAGAACTGCAGATGCTGGAGATCAGAGACAAAGTGTGGTGCTAGAAAAAGGCAGTAGGTCAGGCAGCATCTGAGGACCATGAGAGTCAACATTTCGGTCCCGAGCACTTCATCAGGAATGATATGTGGATGGACAAAGGGTCTGATTCGGTGCTGTATGACTCTAATCATCTTCGGTGAGAGCAGAAGTGTGATTGTGAAGGCTGGAGTTTCAGAGGAGCTTTCAAAGATGTTTGCCCTTAATGGGAGCAGAAGAAGTTACAATGAAATCTTGCATTTGTGAGACAGCAACTGAGTGAGTGAGTAAATCCGAGGTTTTGGTGCAAAGTGGGAATTCATTGCACTGTGAGGATGAAGCTCTACTTAATGAGTCATTTCTGCTGGTGAATGAAACCAGGCTCAAGATTAGGAGGAGTAGATTTAGGACAGAGTTGAGGAGGAACTGCTTTTCCTGGAGTGTAGTGAATCTATGGAATTCTCTGCCCCAGGAAGCAGTAGAGACAGCTTCATTAAGTATGTTCAAGACACAGTTGGATGGATTTTTGCAATGTTAGGGGAATTAAGGGTAGTTGGGACAATGCAAGGAGGAGGATCTCAGATGATGAATAGATCAGCCCTGATCTTAATGAATGGCGGAGCAGGTTGGACGGGCCAAATGGCCTTCTCCTGCTACTATTACTAGGTAACTGCGTAACCCTGCATTTCCCATGGTTAACCCACCTAACCTGCACATCCGTCATCATTATAGGCAATTTAGCATGGCCAATTCAAATCAAATCAAGGTCATGTGGGAAATGAACATTAGAGAAAGGGACAAGGAGAGTAAATGTACCAGCAAAATGTACCAGGATTCTAAAGATCACAAAAATTGAAACGGTGAGTCTGAACGTGTGCCGCATTGTAACAAAATTGAATGAATTGACTGCACACATTGAAGTGAATAATTATGGTCTGAGACTCCTTACAGAGACATGGCTTTAGGATGGCAAGGATTAGATTCTGTATATTGAGGGTATTGTCTAATGGGAAGCTTGGTAAAGGTAGAGGATTGGCACCGCTAATCAAAGCACTGATCGCATGGTAGTCTGATGTCAGCTCGGGTTTCAGGGCCTGGTTTGTCTGTCCACTGTTGATCTCCCTGTTCCCAAGGAGTATGTCGGTCTGTGCTCAGCTCTGCTGGATTTCTGCTGAAGCTTTGTCCCCTTTTTCACCTTCTGGAACAATAAAGCATTCAGTCAACCGAGCCCCAACCTACAATCTCCCAGCCTGTCAGCCATCCAGGCACAGTGTAATCACAGCAGGGGATCTCACAAGAAAAATGAAACCAAATTAGAAATGACTAGGTGCTCGTGTTTAATGTTTGTTCATGAGAAAGTGGACCACAAATGGGGCTCTCCCAGGATTCTTATACTATCCTACTTGAGGAATTCTCTCTCCCTTACATCTAACTATGAGAACCCAGCTATGATTTACAACAATATTTACACCAACAGAAGTAAGGCACCTGTTCTCAAATAGACAGAGACATACAGGATGGAAATAGACATTTTCTCTCTCATGCGCGCGCACACACACACACAAGTTCACGGGAATAAATGCACATTTGCAGAGCTGAGCTCAAATGTCACTTTTTGTTCTAAAACTTTAAGTTCGCTTGATAAGGTGCTTTCCAGGAAGTTCTGGGATTTGCATATTAATGATACCTGCAACCCTTTTGAAAAGATGAAAGACTTAACAATCCAGGTTTGTTCAATGTATCATTTCAGTGGCAGGACACTGTCATGTTTTTCTATAAATTCTGTGTCTTATTATTTTATTCTCCACAACCACTTGATGAAGGAACAGCGCTCCAAAAGCTAGTGCTTCTAAATAAACCTGTTGGACTATAACCTGGTGTTGTGTGATTTTTAACTTTGTCCAGGTTAGGGGGGAATTGCTATGTTAAATTACCCATAGTGCCCAGGGATGTGCAAGTTAGGTGTGATAGTCAGGGAGTAGAGCAACAGGTGCAGGGATGTGGGTGGGTCGGTGTGGACTCGTCGGGCCAAGTGGCCTCCTTCCACACTGTGGGGATTCTGTGAAGGGAAGGAATTCCTGCAAACTATGCAGGGCAGTGCGGGCTAGCCAGCCGGTCGGCCACGACCCACCCCTTCCTCTCGTCCCTTTTCCCATTCCCTACCCCACCCCTGACCCATTGAAGGCGTCACAACGCGGAAGTGGCCCTGTCAGTTTGCATGAAACTACCCCCCTCTCGGCAATTCTTCGTCCTGGGAGTGTGTGGGAGGGAATCTGTTCACTTGTGGCAACTGGAGTGAATCCAAGGAGGCAGCAGACTCCGCAAACTCAGGTATGTGTCTTAATTATCTGGGCGAGGAGGGACAGAAGGATGGGGTTGGGCTGTTTTCCCCATCGCGCCAGAGTCTGAGACTTTTATAAAATCATGAGGGGTATGGATAGGGTAAATAGACAAGGTCTTTCCCTTGGGATGGGAAAGTCCCAAACTGGAGGGTCATAGGTTCAGGGTGAGGGCAGTGGGGAGATGTAAAAGAGACCTCAGTGGCAACTTTTTCATGAAAAGGGTGGTGCTTTTATGGAATGAGCTGCCAGAGGAAGTTGTGGGACTGCTAGAATTCCAACAGTTAAAAGGCATCTGGATTGGTGTATGAATACAAAGGGTTCAGTGGATCGGGGCCAAGTGATGGCAAATGTGACTGGAGTCATAGAGATGTACAGCACAGAAACAGACCCTTCGGTCCAACTCGTCCTTGCTGACAAGGTAGCCAACCCAATTTAGTCCCAGCTGCCAGCACCTGGCCCATATAGGGGCCAAGTGATGGCAAACGTGACTAGATTAATTTAGGAAATCTGGGCAGCTCGGGCAGATTGGGCCAATGAGTCAGTTTCCGTGCTGTGTGACTCTAAATGTCCTCGGTGAAAGCAGAATTGTGGTTGTGAAGGCTGGACTTTCAGAGCATGTTTTGCCCTGACTGGGAGCAGAAGAGTTTGACTGAAGTGTGTCAGTGTTAATGCCTTGATGTCTCCGTTTGCTCCCACCTTCCCGGGGTCATTGACCATTTTGCGTCTGGTCCTTCCTCAAGAAGCTGCATTGCAGGTTCACCCTGAATTGCCACTTTTTGTTTACTTCCCAAAATCAGACCTGCTCACTCTCTGCAGGATCCCAGTGTTGTGAAAGATATTAACTTTCAGGTGGAGGTATCCAAAATTCAGAGAGATGTCAGTCTTGATGTTTTTGCTTTTCTGCCCCTGTAAGATCCTGAATCAGCACCTTCAGGGGAATTAGTTAGAGCGGAGTGAGAACAGAGGGGGAGAGAGAGTGGGATGGTGCTTTCAATTTTGTGGAATGACAAAAGAATATTCCACAGAAAGTAGAATTGCTTGTTCTGAATTTCTACCCTGCACTGATAGTGATGACTTTTGTAATCTCTTTTTGCAGAGTATTTGAAAATCTGAAGACAGAAGATTCAAAGTCAACAGATGAAGGGCTTATGCCTGAAACATTGACTCTCCTGCTCCTCGGATGCTGCCTGACCTGCTGTGAGTTTCCAATGCCACACATTTCGACACTGACTCTCCAGCGTCTGCAGTCCTCACTTTGACATCAATGTCTGACAGACATTCAGACCGCAACAATTTTCAACTGTAATACTGCGAGAAGGAGCAAAGCTTTTTGGTTCCTGTTTGGGTACGTTTTCAGCGTCAGTGGGACTGGATGAGAGACCCTACAGCGCACTGAGTGTGGAGCGTGTAACCGCTATACAGCCTGGAAAGAGGAATTGATGCCAGGGAGGGGCTGTATGCGTGTTTGCGTGTAACTGAAGCGTCGGCCATGGAGAAACCCGAGGAATCCCACCTTTTGGAGAAACGATGGAAGTGTGATGACTGCGGGAAAAGCTTCTGTTTCCCATCTACCGTGGACTCTCATCGGCGCAGCCACACCGGGGAGAGGCCGTTCCCTTCCCCAAGTGTGGGAAGGCCTTCAACAATTCCTCCACCCTGCTGACCCACCGGCGGGTCCACACAGGTGAGAGACCATTCACCTGCTGTCAGTGCAGGAAGTCTTACACCTGCTCCTCTGCCCTGCGGAGGCACCAGCGAGTTCACCTGTAGGGGAATTGAAACAGTGATGGCCAAGTTGCATCCTTTACCTGGTCGGCCTACACATGGCACCAGGTTCACAGCAGTATGGTTGACTCTACACTGCCCCACCCCTCCTCACTCGGCAAATGAGAGGGAAGAAACTTACTTGGAGACAGAGTATGGATTGAAATTATTGAGTGAGGCAACACTTCCTCTGGGTTACAGCTGGACCAAGGATCCAATTACAAAGGGACGACTGGGTGCTAACCAATAATAAAGAATGTGAGGTGGTGGGGGGGGGGGGGGGGGGGGGGGGGGGGGGGGAATGTATGTACTTTGACCTTGAGCTGTTTAAAAAGCAGCAACTTTTTCTCTGCCTTTTTGCAGGGGGATCTGAAGCTGTAACAAAGTTGGGTTGCAATAAAAGTTATCTGAACTTACCGCCGGGCTCAGACTCTCATTGAAAGCTTTGAGCTCCAAGAGGTTTTGTTTTAAAGCTGACCAGTTCTTTCAGCCTCCTGCACTAAGCTTCCAATGTTGTCTATCAGATGGAGCAGTGAATGAGGAGCCAGTATCATTAGAAATTGTAAGTTTTTCAGGAGTGTAGAGTGCATCATTTCATCGGCATTGTAAAGTTTACTGGCAGCATCGGGAGGTGTGGGCTGTGTTCAGTGGAAACGATGTGGAGGAGCCGGTGGTGGACTGGCCTGGGTAAAGTGAAAAATCACACAACACCAGGTTATAGTCCAACAGGTTTATTTGGAAGCACTAGCTTTCGGAGCGCTGCTCCTTCACCGGGTAGCTGTGGAGCTGGATCAAAAGACACAGAATTGATAGCAAAAGCTCACAGTGTCATGCAACTAATAGGATATACTGAACAAACCTAGATTGCTGTTCAGTCTTCCATCTTTGAGAATGGATTGCGGGTTTTGGTTCATTAATCTGTAAATACAGAACATCTTTTAAGTTACGTTCTTGAGATGACTTAAGGTTTTATTTTAAAAAATGCTTACAGCTCAGGCAATGCATTAAAGGTGTGAGGTTCGAGCCTGTCACACCCCAATCTTGGATCAGACTGGTTCTAGTTCCAAAGTAGGAATTTATACAATATTACATGGATTGACTGCCTGCAGTTTCTGCACTTCTTTGAGCAAAGTAGAATGCAACTGCAAATAATTCTGCCAATTCAAATTCACTTCTTGGAGTTATTTGTGTGTGTGTGCATGTGAGTTTGTGTGCATGCTTGGTATAGAGTATAAGCCTGTGAGAGTGTTGGGGGGTGTATGTGTGTGTATATGTATGAGAGAAGTATGAATAAAAGCAGGGGGTTGCATTTTGCTGAAACAAGGAAGGGTGGACCTATACAGGTGATGGAAAGGCCTTGAGCATTGTTGGATAACAGAGACATGGGAGGATTCAGGTGCATAGCTGCATCACTAGGAGACAGGGTGGTTAAGAAGGTGTTTAGCACACTTGCCTTCATTGTTCACACCATTGAGTATAGGGGATGGGACATCATGTTGAGGTTGTACAGAATGTTGGTGAGGCCACTTTCAGAGTACTGAGTACAGTTCTGGTGGCCCTGTAATAGGAAGAATACTATTAGAGAGGGTTAAATAAAGATTTACCAGGATGTTGTAAGGACTGGAGAGTTTGAGTTATAAGGAGAGACTGGGACACTTTTCACTGAAGTGCAAGAGGTTGAGTGGTGATGTCATTGAGATTTATAAAACCATGAGGAGTGGAGGGAAGGTGAATAGCAAAGGGCTCTTCCTTAGTGTAGAGGTGCTCAAAACTAGGAGGCATATTTTTAAAAGTGAGGGGAGAGAAATTTAAAAGGAGCCTGAGGGACAACGTTTTGGTACAGGGTGGTTTGCATATGGAATGAACTTGCTGAGGAAGTGGTAGATGCAGGTACAGTTACAACATTTAAGCGAAATTCAGATGGGTACATGAATAGAAAGGTTTAGAGGGATATGGGCCAAATGTAAGTAATTGGGACTAGTTATTTTGGGAATCCTGGTCGGCATGGACGGGTTGGACCGAAGGGTCTGTTTCTGTGCTGTCTACCTCTATGAACCAGAAGTGATCTTATTGAAACCAGTAGAATTCTGAAAGGGGCTTGACAGGATAGATGCCAATAAAATGCTCCGTTGTGGGGAGGGTCATAGAATCCCAACAATGTGGAAGCAGGCCATTCAGCCCATCTATTACACACTGGCCCTCTGAAGAGCATTCCACCCATACCTAACCCCTTTCTCCATATTTCCCATGGCTAATCCACCCTAACCTACACCCTAAAATACAGAAGAGGAAGTGTTGGATGTCTTGAAACATAAAGGTGGATAAATCCCCAGGACCTGATCAGGTATAGCCTAGAACTCCGTGGGAAGCTAGAGAAGTGATTGCTGGGCCTGTTGCTGAGATATTATCATCAATAGTCACAGGTGAGGTGCCGGAAGACTGGAGCTTAGCTAACATGGTTCTACTGTTTAAGAAGGGTGGTAGACCAGTAAGCCTGATGTCATTGGTGGGCAAGTTGTTGGAGGGAGTCCTGAGGGACAGGATGTACATGTATTTGGAAAGGCAAGGACTGATTAGGGATAGTCAACATAACTTTGTGCATGGGAAATCATGTCTCACAAACTTGATTGAGTTTTTCTGAAGAAGTAACAAAGAGGATAGATGAGGGCAGAGCAGTAGATGTGATCTATATGGACTTCAGTAAGGCATTCAACAAGGTTCCCCATGGGTGACTGATTAGCAAGGTTAGATCTCACGGAATACAGGTAGAACTAGCCATTTGGTTACAGAACGGGCTCAAAGGTAGAAGACAGAGGGTGGCAGTGGAGGGTTATTTTTCAGACTGGAGGCCTGTGACCAGTGGAGTGCCGCAAGGATCGGTACTGGGCCCTCTACATTTTGTCATTTACATAAATGATTTGGATGCGAGCATAAGAGGTACAGTTAGTAAATTTGCAGATGCCACCAAAATTGGAGGTGTAGTGGACAGCGAAGAGGGTTACCTCAGATTACAACAGGGTCTGGACCCAATGGGCTGAGAAGTGACAGATGAAGTTTAATTCAGATAAATGTGAAGTGCTGCATTTTGGGAAAGCAAACCTTAACAGGACTTCTTTACTTAATGGTAATGTCCTAGGGAGTGTTGCTGAACAAAGAGACCTTGGAGTGCAGTTTCATAGCTCCTTTAAAGTGGAGTCACAGGTAGTGAAGAATAGGATAGTGACAGGAAGTGAAGAAGGCATTTGGTCTGCTTTCCTTTATTGGTCAGAGTATTGAGTACAGCAATTGGGAGGTCATGTTGCGGCTGCACAGGACATTGGTTAGGCCACTGTTGGAATATTGCGTGCAATTCTGGTCTCCTTCCTATCAGAAAGATATTATGAAACTTGAAAGGGTTCAGAAAAGATTTACAAGGATGTTGCCAGGGTTGGAGGATCTGAGCTACAGGGAGAGACTGAACAGGCTGGGGCTGTTTTCCCTGGAGCGTCGGCGGCTGAGGGGTGACCTTATAATGGTTTACAAAATTATGAGGGGCATGGATAGTAAAAATAGACCAAGTCTTTTCCCTGGGGTCGGGGAGTCCAGAACTCGAGGGCATAGGTTTAGGGTGAGAGAGGCAAGATATAAAAGAGACCCAAGGGGCAACATTTTCATGCAGAGAGTGGTACGTGTATGAAAAGAGCTGCCAGAGAATATGGTGGAGGCTGGTACAATTGCAACATTTAAAAGGCATCTGAATGGGTATATGAATAGGAAGGGTTTGGAAGGATATGGGCCAGGTGCTGGCAGGTGGGACTAGATTGGATTGGGATATCTGGTCAGCATGGACGGGTTGGACCAAAGGGTCTGTTTCCATGCTGTACATCTCTATGACTCTAAAAACAAGTTGTAGACAAGTAAAAAGGCTGACCAGGGACGGAGGTGGTTAACAACCTCAGGGCATCCCTCTTAAATCATGCATCTTGTTTGTTTACAAATTAAACATGCTTCAGCTCTTTTCCTAGCTGCTTTCTGGAAATCTGGGTAACACCTGGTTTGTAATACAGTATTAACCATTCCCTCCTTGCCCACATGTGTACAATAATGCACATAATCAATTGAAAAAGGAAGCAGCAAAGAAGGAACACAAACCAGTCCATCAGGGATCACCCACATTTCGGTTTGAGTATCGAGGGAGTACCCTATTTGAGACCATAGTTTGTGCTGCTCAAAAGGGGGCCTCCCCTGTGATTTCAGTCCCTTACCCAGGCCTGGCATTCCTATCCCCATATTGTCTCTATCCGGGTTTTGCTGGGGACCCAATGGGACCAAAGGTTTGGGGTGTCAGGCTGCCTGCTTGGCAGCAGCATCCATCTGCTCATTCCTTTGGAGACTGTATCCATTGCCTCAGGGTGAGCCGAACATCTTGATAGCTGCCAGGTTGATTGGACAAAACAGCATTACTATTCATCTGCCCCCTGGGGGTTACAAATCCTCTATGTTCCCACAAGTCTCTGTAATCATGGGTCACACCAAAAGCACAGTGAGAGTTGAACATCTCAACCCCCAGCAGGGCTCTCTCAGTTCTGAGATTGGTCAAATCAACAGCAAGCTTCAGCAAGGTTTCACGCTTTAATTTGTAATGGCCGGGCAAAGATTTGTCCAGCAAGACAGATATTAAAAGATTCTGTGTTCCTTGGAGAAACTGTGTGATTAACTTGGAATAAAATATCAATTTTCATATGTTTCTTAAGTGACAGTACAGCCTTAATTACAGAGTAATCCAATAAAATGTAATAAAATTACATAATGGACAACAGATTAACCCAATGATATTTCCTGGGAAATAATGTTGTTTCACACGCATTATCTCCTCATACCTGTGCTTCAAGGTTAGCTAGGATGGTCAGTAATGTCCTATCTAGCTTAATTAGATCCATACTATGAAGAAGGCATTGTTTGCTTAATCTGTGATTCAGTTAGCTCAGGAATGCAGAAATGCAGCTTTTAGCCATTTTAAACACAGTGTTAATTTGCAGCCTGAAGACATGTTTTATATTACTTTATATTAAGATGCCATTTTGTGTTTAATAAAAGCTCCTGACAACAGCCTAAATCTACGTATTAGATCCTCATCTGGTGTGGATCTGCTCCGTCACTCAAAACAAAACTAGATTTACAATTTAAGGTCATACATGCTATTCTGCTAAATTAATCCAGTTGATTTTTTTTGTTTAAAAATGTGAAAATTTCGTGAACAGTTCTTCCAGTTAATCACTGAATATTCAGATTTCTCTTCAAAATTAAAGATCATAACAGAACTGGGTGTTATTGTGGGATTTTGAATCTGGAGGGTGTGCTTGTGAAGCTTGAATGAACAATATTTCAAAGTGAATGTTATCGTGTTCAGTACTAAGACTTTCTGGAGATGAAAAATTTGCCCTTGTGTGTTTTGCAACACTTAACCAAGGTCAGTTCCATAGAATATGCAGTCAGATTGATGCGAGAGTTAAGAGCTGGGGCAAACATCAGAAATAATGGAGGCAGGAGCACAGCAATTAGAGTTAGAAAGTTAGCAAAAAATATAAAAACAGGAAGGAAAGTTTTGTCACTTTGTTAACTTTTTAAAGAAAAGCTAAGTGTTGGTTCTGTAAAAGATGAGTCTGGGGATTCAATAACGGAGGATAAAGAGATGGCAGATGAATTGAAAAGAGCTTGAATCTGTCTTCAGTAGAGAGGATACAAGTAACACCCTAGAACTAGCTGGAAATCAGGAACTGAAAGGGAAGGAGGAACTGAAGACAATTACAATTACCAGGGAAGTAGTACTGAGTAAACTGTTGGAACTACAAGCTCACAAGTCCCAGGGGTCCAAAGGATATCATTCTAGACCCTTAAAGAAAAATTAGCTAGTGATAAAGTTAATGCATTGGTTTTAATTTTCCAAACCTTATTAGTTTCAGGGAAGGTTTTTGTAGATTGGAAAACTCCTTTCTTCAAAAAGGCAGACCGGGAACAGGAAACTGCAGACAATTTACCTTAACATATGCCATAGGGAAAATGTTCAAAGCTATGATTAAAGATGTGATGACGGGGCACTTGTATAAGTTCAGGCAGCGTGAATGTGTTTTTGTCAATGGGAAATAATGTTGTAATAATGTTTTGAAGAACTGCCTCTCCCAACTGCGACTGAGCTGATAAATCTCATGGACCGACAGGGAATGGAATCCGTTAGCACACTCCCCGCATTTCCACGACTTCTCTGTCGTTCTGGTGTCCTTTTGGCTCCCGGATTCTGATGAACAATTGAAACTGTGATCACACTCAGGAAATGTGTGCAGTTACTCCCTGCTGCGAATACTATAATGTTACTTCAGTCTGTGTAACTGGTTACAGCTCCATCCCATAGACAGCTCACTGGGGCACACTCTCTCTCAACAAGGGCAAAAGACATACAAAAGTGGAGTAACCAGACAAAATGCAGAAGCAATAAAATGTCGAACCACAGGGGAAAGAAATTGTGGCTCCACCCCTTTTATCACTGTTGGCATTTGGACACTTAAAATCTGTCAATAACAACAGCAGCCTCAAAGAGCATACTGCGCATGTTTGCCAGTGTCAGCAACGCAGTACGCATGCTCGCTGGTGTCAGCAAAAAATAGTGCTCATGCTAATCACTATTGGCAAAAGAGGCGCGGGACCTTCTTTTGATTGACCAATAGGGAGCACAGGAGGACCGGAAGGACATTTGTCCTCCTGCCAATGAGAGGCACCCCATTGTCTGAATGCAGAAGTTGGACCATGAGGTTCTGAAGCTGCTGCTCGTGTCTGAATGAACATTGAGCTTCATCCCAGACTGCACATTCCTTCCTCTGTCCATTATCTATGAGTACGGCACTCTTCTCTTGCCACCTTTTCCATTTATTTTTTCATTCTGGGATTCAGTTGTTGACTTGCAGCAACTAAAAGGAAAGAGAGTGAGTCGGGACGCGGACAGACTCTGGAAACGTTGCGCCAGGTCTGTGTCTCTATTGGCAAAATACACAGGTAGGTGGCTGGAAGCACACAGCAAGCCAGGCAGTATCAGGAGGTGGAGAAGTCAACGTTTCAGGTGTAACCCTTCTTCAGGATTGGGGATGGGTTTAGGGGGCGATGCAGATAAAGGGTGTGCTGGTTGGTGAAGTGGGGATAGATGTAGACAGGTAGAGGGTTCGACCTAGGCAAAATGGAGGACTGCAGATGCTGGAAACCAGAGGTTAGATCAGAGTCGTGCTGGAAAAGCACAGCAGGTCAGGCAGCATCCGAGAAGCAGGAAAATCGACGTTTCGGGCAAAAGCCCTTCATCAGGAATTTCCCTAGAGTAGGGGACTCCAAAGCTAGAGGACATATGTTTGAGGTGAGAGGGGAATGATTTAAAAGAGACGTGAAGGACAACTTTTTCACATAGACAGTTGTGCATGTGTGGAACGAGCTGCCAGAGGAATTGGTGGAGGCTGGTACAATTATATTTATAATGCATCTGGCTGGGTACATGAATTGGGATGGTTTGAAACTGTGTGGGTCACATGCTGGCAAACAGGACTAGATTAATTTTGGATATCTGGTCATCATGGACAAGTTGGGCCTAAGGGTCTGTTTCCATGATGGATGGCTCTTAATCGTCTTTGATGAAAGCAGAAGTGTGGTTGTGAAGACTAGACTTTCAGAGCAGCTTTCGAAGATGTTTTGCCCTTACTGGGAGCAGAAGAATACAATGAAATCTTGCATTTGTGAGATAGCAATTGAGTAAAGGGAGTACATCTGCGATTTTGGCAAAAAATGGGAATTCATTGCACTATGGGGATGAAGCCCTACCTTATCCAGTTATTTCAGCTGGTGGATGAGACTCGGCAGTTCACGCAGGCAGTCAATCCAGTAATATTTTGTAAATTCCACTTTAGGAAATACAACCAGTCTGATTCAAGATTGGGATACAGACAGACTCAAACCTCACACCTTTAATGCATTGTCTAAGTTGAGATGACACCTTTTGTTATAAAACCTTAAGTTATCTCAAGAAAGTGTCTTACAGGAAATTCTGGGATTTACATATTAATGATACCTGCAACCCATTCTGAAATATGAAAGGCTAAACAATCCAGGTTTGTTCAATATATCATTTCAGTGGCAGGACACTACTGTTTTTCTATAAATTCTGTGCCTTATGATGTTATTCTCCACAACCACCTGATGAAGGAGCAGCACTCCAAATGCTGGTCATTCCAAATAAACCTGTTGGACGATAACCTGGGTGTGTGTTTTTTTTTAACTTTGTACAGGTTAGGGTGGATTGACCATGCTAAAGTGCTCACTGTGACCAGGGAGGGGCAGGTTTGTGTGAATTGGTTGTGCTAAATTACACATAGTGTCCAGGAATGGATTGGTCATGCTAAATTACCTGTAGTGCCCAGGAATGTGCAGGTTAGGGTTAATTGGCCAGACTAACTTATCCAGAGTGAAGATCTTGACCCCTCTTAAGGAGCCTTTTGGTTCGAGATCAGTCTAAAGAATCAATGGAATGCGTCTGTACAAAGCAAGGTTATCAGTTTAATAAGGCATCTTGACACAATTCTGTCCAGCAACACAGCGGTTAAAGCTGTGTTCCATGGTGAAGTTGTGCAAGTACATTCAAAAATTACACATTATTTATTTAAGTTTTTTTAAGACATAGTACAGCCTTAATTACAAGAAAATACCAATCTAATATAATAAGGTGACATGATTAACAGCAGGTTAATCCAATGATATTTCCTGGGAAAGGAGTCTTAATTACGTAAATCATCATGCATGGTAGCAGCTCAAGGTTTGTTCGAATGGTCAATTAATGTGTCAGTGTTCATTTTAAGTAGACTCCATTGTCGAGGAGAAAGTGAGGTCTGCAGATGCTGGAGATCAAAGTTGAAACTTTATTGCTGGAACAGCACAGCAGGTCAGGCAGCATCCAGGGAACAGGAGATTCGACGTTTCGGGCACAGGCCCTTCTTCAGGAATGAGCAGAGAGTGTTCAGCAGGAGAAGATAAAAGGTAGGGAGGAGGGACTTGGAGGAGGGGAGTTGGAAATGTGATAGGTGGAAAGAGGTCAAGGTGAGGGTGATAGGTCGGAGTAGGGTGGAGGCGGAGAGGTCAAGAAGAAGACTGCAGGTCAGGAAGGCGGTGCCGGGCTGGAAGGATCCGGCTGAGACAAGGTGGGGGGAGGGGGGATGAAGAAACTGGTGAAGTCCAAGTTCATCCCCTGCGGTTGGAGGGTTCCCAGTCGGAAGATAAGACGCTCCTCCTCCGACCGTCGGGTTGTTGTGGTTTGGCGGTGGATGAGTCCAATGACCTGCATATCCTCGGTGGAGTGGGAGGGGGAGTTGAAATGCTGTGCCACAGGTTGGTTGGGTTGGTTCGTCCGGGTGGCCCAGAGGTGCTCCCTGAATCGCTCCGCAAGTAGGCGGCCTGTCTCCCCAATATAGAGGAGGCCACACCGGCTGCAGCGGATGCAGTAGATGATGTGGGTGGAGGTGCAGATGAATCTGTGGCGGATATGGAAGTTTCCTTTGGGGCCTTGGAGAGAAGTGAGGGGGGAGGTGTGGGCGCAAGTGTTGCACCTCCTGCGGTTGCAAGGGAAGGTGCCGGGAGTGGTGGTTGGGTCAGTGGGGGGTGTGGATCTGACAAGGGAGTCGCGGAGGGAGTGGTCTCTACGGAAAGCTGATAGGGGAGGGGAGGGAAATATATCCTTGGTGCTGGGGTCTGTTTGGAGGTGGCGGAAGTGACGGCGGATGATGCGCTGTACATGGAGATTGGTGGGGTGGTAGGTGAGGACCAGACCTGGACAGTCTCGGACTCCTCCCTCCCCTTCCTAGACCTTTCTGTTTCTATCTCAGGCGACCGAATCAACACGGACATCTACTACAAACCTACCGACTCCCACAGCTACCTGGACTACACCTCCTCCCATCCTGCCCCCTGTAAAAACGCCATCCCATTCTCCCAATTCCTTCGTCTCCGCCGCATCTGCTCCCAGGAGGACCAGTTCAAAATACGTACAACACAGATGGCCTCCTTCTTCAAGGACCGCAATTTCCCCCCCGACGTGGTCGACGGTGCCCTCCACCGCATCTCCTCCACTTCCCGCTCCTCTGCCCTTGAGCCCCGCCCCTCCAACCGCCACCAGGACAGAACCCCACTGGTCCTCACCTACCACCCCACCAATCTCCATATACAGCGCATCATCCGCCGTCACTTCCGCCACCTCCAAACAGACCCCAGCACCAAGGATATATTTCCCTCCCCTCCCCTATCAGCTTTCCGTAGAGACCACTCCCTCCGCGACTCCCTTGTCAGATCCACACCCCCCACCGACCCAACCACCACTCCCGGCACCTTCCCTTGCAACCGCAGGAGGTGCAACACTTGCGCCCACACCTCCCCCCTCACTTCTCTCCAAGGCCCCAAGGGAAACTTCCATATCCGCCACAGATTCACCTGCACCTCCACCCACATCATCTACTGCATCCGCTGCAGCCGGTGTGGCCTCCTCTATATTGGGGAGACAGGCCGCCTACTTGCGGAGCGATTCAGGGAGCACCTCTGGGCCACCCGGACGAACCAACCCAACCAACCTGTGGCACAGCATTTCAACTCCCCCTCCCACTCCACCGAGGATATGCAGGTCATTGGACTCATCCACCGCCAAACCACAACAACCCGACGGTCGGAGAAGGAGCGTCTTATCTTCCGACTGGGAACCCTCCAACCGCAGGGGATGAACTTGGACTTCACCAGTTTCTTCATCCCCCCTCCCCCCACCTTGTCTCAGCCGGATCCTTCCAGCCCGGCACCGCCTTCCTGACCTGCAGTCTTCTTCTTGACCTCTCCGCCTCCACCCTACTCCGACCTATCACCCTCACCTTGACCTCTTTCCACCTATCACATTTCCAACTCCCCTCCTCCAAGTCCCTCCTCCCTACCTTTTATCTTCTCCTGCTGAACACTCTCTGCTCATTCCTGAAGAAGGGCCTGTGCCCGAAACGTCGAATCTCCTGTTCCCTGGATGCTGCCTGACCTGCTGTGCTGTTCCAGCAATAAAGTTTCAACTAGACTCCATTGTCCTCTTATCTTTGGATTTTAGTTTAATTCTGCAAAACAGCAGGCCAAGTTCAGAGTTCAATCATTATTCTCAGCGATTTTGTTGTATGTTTTAAATTGAAAAGCCATTTTGTGGTTAGTAAAAATCTGCATATACTTGTTGCGTCTGACAATAACCTAAATTCAAATTTTAGATCTTCACCTGAAGCATCAGAATCTGAGGGGTGACCTCATAGACGTTTGTAAGAGGCATGGATATGGTGAAGACCCAAGGTCTTTTCCCCAGGGTAGGGGAGTCCTACCCTGTTTGAGGTGAGAGGGGAATGATTTCAAAGGGATCTGAGGGGCAACTTCACGCAGAGAGTGATGCATGTATGGAACGAGCTGCCAGAGGGAGTGGTTGTGGCTGGTACAATTAGAACATTTTAAAAAGCATCTGGATGGGGATATGAATAGGAAGGGTTCAGAGGGATATGGGCCATATGCAGACAAATGAGACTAGATTAGTTTTGGAGATCTGATCAGATGAATTGGACCAAAGGGTCTGTTTCTGTGCTGTATGACACTAATCATCTTTTGCGAAAGCAGAAGTGTGGTTGTGAAGACTGGACTTTCAGAGCAGCTTTCAAAGATGTTTTGTCCTTACTGGGAGCAGAAGAATTTACAATGAAATCTTGCATTTGTGAGATAGCGACTAAGTGAGTGAGTACATCCCGGATTTTGGTGGAAAGTGGGAATTCATTGCACTGTGGGGATGAAGCCGTACCCTATCCAGTCATTGCTGCTGGTGGGTGAGACCAGACCTCAAGACTAAGGGGAGTAGATTTAGGACAGAGATGAGGAGGGGAAAGTGAGGACTACTGCTTTTCCTGGAGTGTAGTGAATCTATGGAATTCTCTTCATTAAGTATATTCAAAATGGGTTTTCGCATGGTTGGGGAATTAAGGGTATTTGGGGCAATGCTGCGAGGAGGAGCTGAGACGATGGATTGATCGCAATGAAGAATGGGGCAGGCTAGATAGGCAAAATGGCTGACTCCTGCTTTTATTACTGTGAAACTATTTCCCATAGCTAACCCACCTCATCTGCACATCACTGAGCACTGTGGGTAATTTAGCATAGCGAATCCACTCTAACCTGCACCTACCTGGGCACCATGGGTAAATTAGCACAGCCAATCCAACCGAAATTACGCAACACTGAACACTGGCTAATTTAACATGGTCAATCCACCCTAACCTGGACAAAGTTAAACATCACAACACCAGATTATAGCCCAATGGGTTTATTTGGAAGTACTAGCTTTCGGAGCACTGCTCCATCATCAGGTGGTTGTGGAGTATAAGGTCATAAGGCACAGAATTTATGGAAGAAGATTAAAGTGTCCTGCCACTGAAATGATATATTGAACAAACCTGGATTGTTACCTCTTTCATCTTTTACAGTGGGTTGCAACTATCATTCATGTGTAAATCTCGATAACACAAGGTTTTATAACAAAAGGTAACAACATCTGGGCGGCATTGTGGCTCAGTGGTTCTTAATTCTGCCTCACAGCACTTGGGACCCAGGTTCAATTCCAGCCACTGGCCACAGTCTGTGTGGAGTTTGCACATTCTCCCCGTGTCTGCATGAGATTTCTCCAGGTGCTCTGGTTTCCTCCCACAATCCAAAAATATGCAGGTTAGGTGAATTGGCCATGCTTAAATTGCCCAGTGTGTTACATGCATTGGTCAGGGGTAAATATGGGGAATGGGGCCTGGTGGGTTACTGTTTGGAGGGTTGGTGTGGACCTGTTGGGCCTGTTTCCGTACTGAAGGGAATTGATTCCAATCTCAGCTCAGACAATGCGTTAAAAGTCAGAGTCTGTCTTTATCCCCACCTTGAATCTGACTAGTTCTGTTTCTAAAGTAGGAATTTATAAAATACAACGTTCTGACAGCTTGCAGATTGTGCATTTTTGAGCAAAATAGAATTTATCTGAAAATGTAATTCTGCAAATGCAAATTCACCCCCATGGACTTGTGTGTGCTTACAGCTAAAAAGTTTATTTCCGTGCTGTGTATCTCTGTCTATTTGGTAACAGATGCTTTATTTCTGTTGGCATAAATATTGTTGTAAGTCATAGCTGGGTACTAATAGTTAGATATAAAGCAAAGAGAATTCCTCAAATAGTGCACTATCAGAATCCTGGGAGACCCCTATTTCTGGTTTACTTCCTATTGACAAACATTAAGCATGAGCACCTATTTATTTCTATTTTTTTGTTTCACCTTTTCTTGTTTGATTCCCTGGTACGACTGTACTCTGTGTCTGGTCGGTTGTCAGGCTGGGAGATAGTGGATTGGGTTTCGATTGACTGAATGTTGTATTGTTCTGGAAGGTGTAAAGGGGGTGGGGTGGTGTGGAGTGTTGGGGAATCAAAACTTCAGCAGAGCTGAGAACAGATCAACATCTTACTCTGTGGGAACAGGGAGATCAACAGAGGACAGAGAAACCAGGACCTGAAATCCAACCTGACACCGGATTACTGTGATCAGTGTTTTGATTTGCAATGCCAACCCTCTACCTTCACCTAGCTTCCTGTTTGACTACCCCCTCGATATTCAAGATCCAATCCTTGTCATCCTGAAGCCATGTCTCTGTAAGGAGTCTCAGATCATAATTATCCTCTTCAATGTGTGCAGTCAATTCATTCACTTTTGTAACAGTGCAGCACACATGCAGACACACTGTTTTAGGTTTACATTTTTATGATCTTTGCAATCCAGTTTTAATTGCTGGTACATTTACTCTCCTTGTCTCCATCATTCTGTGATGTTCATTTCCCACATCACTACATTGCTCACTGGCCTTGAGTGGGATTGGCCATAGTGCCCAGGGATGTGCAGGTTAGGTGTATTTGTCGGGGTAATACAGAGCGGTAGGGGAATGGGTCGGTGTGGACTCGTTGGGCCGAGTGGCCTGCTCCCACACTGTGGGGATTCTCTGAAGCGAAGGGATATTTGCAAACGGTGCAGGACAGCGCAGGCGCAGTGCGTGCGCCCGGCGTTGCCCCGCCCATCCGCTCCTTTCGTGACGTCACAACGCGGAAGTGACACCGAATGAATGAAAATCCCTCCGTCTGGGCTAATCCTGGGCGGGAAAATCTGTTCACTTGTAGCAACGGGAGTGATTCCAGGGAGAGAGCAGACCCTGTCAACTCAGGTATGGGAGTTAGTTACCAGGTGAGGAGGACAGAGATTGGGAGGAGTAGATATCTTTTCTGTTTTCCTTTTCAAAACGCACCCGATTTCCACAAGTAAATGCAACAGGTAAAAGTACAGCACATGCAGCTTCAAGCCGGCTGTGCATCCTCTGTTCTTCCTCTGCCTTGGCTCCAGCACTTTTGGCTTCCCTTCCCTTCTCGACTCCCCCCTCCCCCGCCGGGTGTTGATACCTCAATGTTTTTCCGGTTGTCTTTTGTGGGCTTTGAAAACTTTCCCAATCGTCTGAGTACAGGATTTGGGAGATTATGTTGCAGCTGTACAGGACATTGGTTAGGCCACATTTGGAATATTGTGTGCAGTACTGGTCTCTCTGCTGTAGGAAGGATGTCATAGAGTCATGGATGTTGTGAAACTTGAAAGGGTTAAGAAAAGATTGGCAAGGATGTTGTCAGGGTTTGAGCTGATCAGGATGGGGCTGTTTTCCCTTGAGTACCAGAGGCTGAGGGGAGACCCTACAGATTTCTATAAAATCATGAGTGGCTTGGACAGGATAAATAGACAAGGTGTTTCCCTGGAATGGGGAATCCAGAACT
The DNA here is from genome assembly GCF_037043375.1 of Chiloscyllium plagiosum. Taxonomy (NCBI): domain Eukaryota; kingdom Metazoa; phylum Chordata; class Chondrichthyes; order Orectolobiformes; family Hemiscylliidae; genus Chiloscyllium; species Chiloscyllium plagiosum. The sequence goes on from NW_028270165.1 coordinate 35,911,545, forward strand.
AGAGGGTAATAGGTTTAGGGTTGGGGGGAGATTTAAAAGGGCCCTAAGGGGCTACTCTTGTATTCAGAGGGCGGCGCATGTAAGGAATGAGCTGCCAGAGGAAGTGGTGGAGGCTGGTACAATTCCAGCATTTAAAAGGCATCTCGCTGGGTATATGAATAGAAAGGGTTTAGAGGGATATGGGCCAAGTGCTGTCAAATGGGACTAGTGATTTAGGATAGCTGATCGGCATGGATGAGTTGGACTATTTCTGTGCTGTACATCTGGTAGACAATGGTCCCCAGAATTCTGTTCCCATTATGCTCACCCTTAACTCTATTGCACATGGTCGTGGTGACAGTATCACATTCTGAAATGAGAAAAGACCTATAAATGCACAAGGGAATAGTTCCGTTCCGGGTGTGTACATGGAGATGGGTATAGTTACTTATGACGCATAAGGCCTGTTGTTCCCCAGCCGGTGGAACGCAAGCCATCTTTGTATATGGGCAGGAGGTATAAGGCTCCTTTTGTCTTGCACGAATGGGCGTGACAGGTCTCAAGTAGGCAGGTGATGTTATGTGGAACATGAACAATTGCACATCCATAGCCGGTTCCATTAAAGCAATTCTCATATGACCATGCAGCAGAGTGAAAAGATGTCAGCAAACAGGTAGCACGAGGCTCATATGGTGTTGGAAAGTGATACTGTATTTCTCTGCGGAGGGTCGGCAGTAGGGAGTCTGATGAATAGAATGGAATTGGGGACTGGCGACGGGGCAAGTAAGTCGTCTCCCGATAGAGAGGAGCAACATACTATTGCCTCTGGGGTGAAGAGCGTTCTGTGGGCCTGTATACATAAGTTGTTTGTGGATTGAGGAGTTTCCCCTATCAGGCTTCCCTTTTCTCGAGTCGGCCCGTCCTGCAAAAAGTGATGGTGTTCCTGGGCGCCCTTAAAATATTTACCATAATAACGGGGTTGATCACTTTTATCCTCACTCGGCTTTCATCTGCAGGTAAAATCAAAAAGACATAACTCCCACTGATTTCTACTGTCCAGATGGACCATCTGGTCTTTCTGATGTAAGAGTCCATTGCAATAATCAATCTTCATCACGTTCCACACGTCCAAGGCGTCTGGTCCGGTGCACTGGACGACATCTCCTCGGCATAGGTGGTGGATAATCTCTGATCATTCCTAATCACATCGATGCTAAGTGGCTTTCCCCATCAGGATGTTGTACGTGATCAGAAAGGTGAGAAGATAGCGATCCCCCACATGTCCCTCCTCATAGTTCAAGTATCTGTAATAAGATTAACATTAGAACAACAGCAAGATTCAAAAACCCAACTGGACAGGGTCCACTCCTTTTGTTGGGATTCCAGGATTCTCTCCTCCTCTTCCCCCACTTTTGATTGGTGCGGTCAATCAATTGACAATGGTGCAGTTGGACTCAAGCTGAGCGCCCAGCGACTGTGACCACCATAGGGGTGGGAAGTAAAACCTGGAAGGGGCCATTCCAAGGCTGGACTTTCAGACCATGTTTTTCCCTGACTGGAAGCAGCTGAAAATGTGTTGTTGGAAATGCGCAGCAGGTCAGGCAGCATCCAAGGAGCAGGAGAATCGACGTTTCGGGCATGAGCCCTTCTGCGCTTTTCCAGAAACACATTTTCAGCTCTGATCTCCAGCATCTGCAGTCCTCACTTTCTCCTGACTGGAAGCAGGAGAAGAGTTTGACTGAAGTGTGTCGGTGTTAATGCCTTGATGTCTCATTTTGCTCCCACCTTCCTGGGGTCATTAACCATTTCGTGTCTGGTCCTTCCTCAAGAAGCTGCATTGCAGGTTTACCCTGAATTGACACTTTTTTTTGCTTCCCAAAATCAGACCTGCTCACTCTCCGCAGGATCCCAGTGTTGTGAAAGATATTAACTTTCAGGTGGAGGTATCCAAAATTCAGAGAGATGTCAGTCTTGATGTTTTTGCTTTTTCTGCCCCTGTAAGCTCCTGAATCAGCACCTTCAGGGGAATTAGTTAGAGCGGAGTGAGAACAGAGGGAGAGAGAGAGTGGGATGGTGCTTTCAATTTTGTGGAATAACAAAAGAATATTCCACAGAAAGTAGAATTGCTTTTTCTGAATTTCTACCCTGCACTGATGATCCCTTTTGTAATCCCTTTTTGCAGAGTATTTGAAAATCTGAAGACTGAAGTTTCAAAATCAACAAATGAAGGGCTTACGCTCGAAACATTGACGCTCCTGCTCCTCGGATGCTGCCTGACCTCCTCTGCTTTTCGACTGACTGTCCAGCGTCTGCAGTCCTCACTTTGATGTCAATGTCTGACAGTCACTCAATCCATCGGGGACCGCAACGATTTTTGACTGTGATTTCTGTGAGGGGGATCAACGCTTTTTGGTTCCTGTTTGAGGACGTTTTCAGCATCAGTGGGACTGGACGAGAGACCCCACTAATGCCGCGCACTGTGTGTGGAGCCTGAAACAGTTATATGGCCTGGAAAGGGGATTTCACGGCACGGAGGGGCTCTACACGTGTTTGTGTGCAGCTGAAGCTGTGGCCATGGAGAAACCTGAGGAATCCCACCCCGTGGAGAAACCGTGGAAGTGTGGTGACTGTGGGAAAGGCTTCCGTGTCCCGTCTGCCCTGGAGACTCATCGGCGCAGTCACACCGGGGAGAGGCCATTCCCCTGCACCGACTGCGGGAAGGCCTTCAGACATTCCTCCCACCTGTTGGCCCACCAGCGTGTCCACACGGGGGAGAGGCCCTTCAGCTGCCCTGAGTGCGGGAAGGCCTTTCCCGACGTCTCCGCCCTGCTGAGGCACCAGCGGATTCACACAGGGGAGAGGCCCTTCAGCTGCCCTGAGTGTGGGAAGGCCTTCAGTTATTCCTCCACCCTGCAGAGCCACCGGCGCGTCCACACGGGGGAGAGGCCCTTCAGCTGCCCTGAATGCGGGAAGGCCGATACCGACGTCTCCTCCCTGATGAGGCACCAGCGGGCGCACACAGGGGAGAGGCCCTTCAGCTGCCCCGAGTGTGGGAAGGCCTTTACCGACATCGCCTCCCTGATGAGGCACCAGCGGATCCACATGGAGGAGAGGCCCTTTGCCTGCTCTCAGTGCCGGAAGGCATTCAGCAATTCCTCCACTCTGCTGATCCACCAGCGTGTCCACACGGGGGAGAGGCCGTTCACCTGCTCTCAGTGCGGGAAGGGCTTCACCCGCTCCTCCCACCTGCGGAGCCACCAGCGAGTTCACGTGCCATCGCAGGGGGATTGAAGGAGTGATGGCTGAGTGCCATTATCGATTGGACCATCAACCCAGTTCCAGGGACTTCGGGTTTGAATCCCCCCACGACAAATGGCAGAATTGGTATTCGGTCAGAAATGTGGAGTTGGGAATCTAACGATGAGTACGTTTCAGGGAGGGGGTGATGCGGGGGAGAAAGCCCCCATCTGATTCACTCTCTCCCTTGTTCGGGAAGAGAACCGCCATTGTGGGAAAGGATTCACTCGGTTGTTCCAGCTGCATTCTTTACCCGGTCTGGCCTACACGTGACTCCAGACCCACAGCAGTCTGGTTGACTCTACACTGCCCCTTCCTGGCAAAGGAGTGGGGAGAAACTTACTTGGAGACAAGGTATGGGTTGAAATTGCTGAGTTAGGCAATACTTCCTCCAGGTTACGGCTTTCCCAAGGATCCAATTACAAAGGGCCAACTTGCTGCTGGCCAATAGTAAAGACAGTGAGGGGGGAGGTCGGACAAGGGGAGGTGTGGTGTGTGCACTTTGACCTTGAGCTGGTCAAAAACAACTACTTTTTTCTCTGCCTTTTTGCTGGGTGGATCTGAAGCTGTAACAAAGTTGGGTTGCAATAAAGTTTACCTGAACTTACCACCGGGCTCAGACTCTCATTGAAAGCTTTGAGCTCCAAGAAGTTTTTGTTTTAAAGCTGCTCATTTCTTTCAGCCTCCTGCACTAAGTTTAGAACAAAGAACATAGAACAATCCAGCATAGAACAGTCGACCTGTGAACTATTCTCGTCCCCCTACACTATCCCAAAATCATCCATGCACTTATGTAAGGATTGTTTAAACCTCCCTAATGTGGCTGAGTTGACTACCTTAGCAGGTAGGGCATTCCGCTCCCTTACCACTCTGTGTAAAGAACTTGTCTCTGACATCTGTCTTAAAGCTATCCCCCCTCAATTTGTAGTTATGCCTCCTCGTACATGCTGACGTGATCATCCTAGGAAAACGTCTTTCTCTGTCTATCCTATCTAATCCTCTGATCATCTTGTATGTCTCTATCAAATCTCCCCTTAGCCGCCGCCTTTCCAATGAGAAAAGGCCCAAGTCTCTCAGCCTTTCCTCATAACACCTTCCCTCCAGACCAGGCAACATCCTGGTAAATCTCCTCTGCACCGTATCCAATGCTTCCCACATCCTTCCTGAAATATGGGGACCAGAACTATACACAATATTCCAAGTGTGGCTGCACCAGTGTTTTGTATAGTTGCAGCATGATATTGCGGTTCCGGAACTCAATCCCTCTACCAATGAAACCTAACACACCGTATGCCTTCTTCACAGCACTATCCACCTGGGTGGCAACTTTCAGGGATGTACGCACATGGACTCCAAGATCCCTCTGCACATCCACACTACCAAGAATCTTTACATTGACCAAGTACTCTGCCATCCTGTTATTCTTCCCAAAGTGCATCACCTCGCATTTAGTTGCATTGAACTCCATTTGCCACCTCTCGGCCCAATTCTGCAGTTTATCCAAATTTCCCCCTGCAACCTGTAACATTCTTCCAAACTGTCCAGTACTCCACCGACTTTAGTGTCGTCTGCAAATTTACTAATCCATCCACCTATACCTGTGTCTAAGTCAGTTATAAAAATGACAAACACCAGTGGTCCCGAAACTAGTAATCGGACTCCAGACTGAATATTTTCCATCAACCACCACTCGCTGCCTTCTTCCAGTTTCTAATCCAAACTGCTAAATCACCCTCAATTCAATGCCTCTGCATTTTCTCCATCAGCCTACCATGTGGAACCTTATCAAAGGTTTTACTGAAGTCCAAGTATACCACATCAACTGCCCTACCCTCATCTACATGCTTGGTCACCTTCTCAAAGAACTCAATGAGATTTGTGAGACGCGACCTGCCCTCCACGAAACCATGTTGACTATCTGAAATCAAATTGTTGCTTACTAGATGATTTTAAATCTTCTCTTATAATCCTTTCCAAAATCTTTTCTACAATAGATGTAAGGCTCACTGGTCTATAATTACCTGGGTCATCTCTGCTGCCCTACTTGAACAAGGGCACAATATTTGCAATCCTCCAGTCCTCGGGTACTAAACCCGTAGACAATAACGACTCAAATATCAAAGCCAAAGGCTCTGCTATCTCCTCCCTAGCTTCCCAGAGAATCGGATAAATCCCATCCAGCCCAGGGGACTTGTCTACTTTCACTCCTTCTCAAATTGATAACACCTGTGTGTAACTGACCTCGATCCTTTCGAGTCTAATATCTCGTAACTCATTCTTTTCCTGAGTGAACACCGATACAGGGTCCATGCTCAACTTCTCACTTCTGTCTTTGACTGGCCCTATTCCTACCCTAATCATCCTTTTATTCCTCACATATCTATAGAAAGCTTGAGCGATTTCCTGTATTCCATTTGCTAAAGGCTGCTCCTGTCCTCTCTTTGCTCTTCTTAACTCTCTCTTTAAATCCTTCCTACGTGATTTGTAATTCTCCATCGCCTCATCTGTTCCATCTTGCTTCATCAACACATAAGCCTCAAAGAACAGCATCATAAGACACAGTACTTATATCAAAACATCAGTATCATGCAACTGATAGAATATATTGAACAAACTTAGATAGTCTTCATCTCTTAGAATGGGTGTGGGCGTTGGTTCATTAATATGTAACACTTTTAGAGTACTCAGTACAGTTCTGTTGGCCCTGTAATAGGAAGAATACTATTAGAGAGGGTTTAATAAAGATTTACCAGGATGTTGTAAGGACTGGAGGGTTTGAGGTTATAAGGAGAGGCTGGGACTTTATTCACTGGAGCACAGGAAGTTGGGGGGGTGACCTCATTGAGATTGATAAAATCATGAGGATTGGAGGTAAGGTGAATAACAAAGGGCTCTTGCTTAGCGTCGGCGAGCTCAAAACATTTTTTTTAATGTGAGGAGAGAGATTTAAAAGGAACCGGAGGGGCAACATTTTGAAAGAGGGTGATTTCCACGTGGAATTAACTTGCTGAGGATGTGGTAGATGCAGGTACAGTGACAACATTGAAACAGCATTTGGATGGGTACGTGAATGGAAAGGTTAGAGGGATATGGGCCAAATGCAGGCAAGTGGGACTGGTTTAGTTTGGAATCCTGGTCGGCATGGACGAATTGGACCGAAGTGTCTGTTTCTGTGCTGTATACCTTTATTGAAACCGGTAGAATTCTGAAAGGGGCTTGACAGGATAGATGCAGATAAAATGCTCCTTTGGTGGGGAGGGTCATCGAATTCCGACAATGTGGAAGCGGGCCATTCAGCCCATCGATTCCTCTCTGGCCCTCTGAACAGTATCCCAACCATACCCAACCCCTTACTGCGTATTTCCCATGGCCAAGCCACCCTAACCTGTACATCCCTGGTCACTATGGGTAACTTAGCACGGCCAATCCTCCCTAACCTACCACCCGAATCTATAACTTACCTTCTCAAGAATGTAATTTAAATGCAGAGCTTTTCTAAGAAAAATGTCAGTCTGACTCAACATTGGGACACAGACAGAATTCACACCTATTGTCTCTACTTATAAATAGGGCAACGTCTCTTCGAAATGTAGATTCATTTAGATATAACTGCGTCACTTTACATATGAAGATATCCCTTTGAATGTGCCCACATCCCTTTGAAATGTAATCTCGTCCATTTAAACCTCTTTATTTGCAGAAATATCGTTAAAATGTCCGTGTCCCTTTAAAATGCAGATTGCCCCCTTTAGATATGACGCCGTTCCGTTAGATGTCGGAATATCTGTTTAAATTGAGCCGTGAGCTTTCCCAATGTAGACAGGGCTCCTGGAAACGTGGCAGTGTCCCCCCTGCAGCTGCAGAGCGAGACAGGAGAGTTTGTTTTTGTGAATGAGCAGTTGTAGCGCGAGGTGGCTGTTGCTTGGTGACGGTGAGGCTCCCCCGGCCCCGCCCATTCCCCCCGTGCAGACGTCACGCGGGGGCGAAGGCGGTTGGGAGGAGAAGTCGCTCGAGCGGGGAAGCGGCGGGAGGGCGGCCGTTAGGAAAATGGCGCCGTGCGGCCCGGGGCAGACACCCGTCACTGGGCACCGCCGCCTTCCTGGCGCAGCTGCTGTGTCACGGCCACACCGACCGGCTGCACAGCAGGCAGGAGCCGGTGAGCATTCTGGAGGCGGATGGGGTTAAGGGCCTGTTTGGGAACTCGTCGGCCGCCGGGGTGGTGGAGTTCTACTGGTCGTGGGGCGGCCCCTGTGTCAACTATGGGGCCACCTGGAAGGTACTGGGCCCGGGAGGTGAAAGGTGAGGCAGGTTGGGGGGGACGGAGGGGAAGGAATGTGGGGCCTGTCCTGTCATAGTGACATTTTATACTCACTTTCCATCTGCTTTTACTGGCGTTTGTGCTGTTTACCCCTCACTGTGTGTTTAATCCTGTGCTGTTTGCCCCTCACTGTGTGTTTAATCCTTGTGCTGTTTGCCCCTCACTGTGTGTTTAATCCTTGTGCTGTTTGCCCTTTGCTGTTACTTGTGCAATTGGTGAGGGTAGTGTATAAATACTAGTGAAGGAGATTATGCACCAGCATGTCTATGTTCCTCAGGCATTGAAGGGGCAGGATCTGTTGAGAATGGTTGGTCAAGTGTGTGGTGTACTAAACCTTGTGAATATGGGTATAGTTATGATTTGGAGATGCCAGTGTTGGACTGGGATGTACAAAGTTAAAACTCACACAACAGCAGGTTATAGTCCAACAGGTTTAATCAGCTGATGAAGTAGCATCGCTCCGAAAGCTAGTGTGCTTCCAATTAAACCTGTTGGACTATAACCTGGTGTTGTGTGATTTTTAACTGGGTATAGTTTGTTACTTGGAAAATATACTTTTTATTATTTAAAGTCATAGAGATGTACAGCACGGAAACAGACCCATTTGGTCCAACCTGTCCATGCCAGCCAAATATCCTAAATTAATCTAGTCACATTTGTCAGCACTTGGCTCATATCCCTCTAAACCCTTCCTATTCATAGACCCATCCAGATGCCTTTTAAATGCTGTAATTATACCGGCTTCCACTACTTCCTCTGGCAGTTCATTCCATACATGCACCACCCTCTGCATGGAAACGTTGCCCCTTAGGTACCTTTTATATCTTTCTGCTCTCGCCCTAAACCTGTGCCCTCTAGTTGTGAACTTCACCCCAACACTGAGGAAAAGACATAAAAACATTGAGCAGCCAGACAAATGCAAAAGCAATAAAATATCGAGACACATAGTGTAAAACAAATTATGGCTCAAATCCTTTTTGTTTTCTGAGGCATATGGACACTTAATCTGTCAATAACATCAGCATTGCTACAGAGCATATTGTGTACACTCCTCAGTGTCAACAAGCAGGGCACATGTTTGCCGGTGTCACCAAAACATTGGGCATGTTCCTCGCTGTTGGCAGAAAAGGGGCGAGACCTACTTTTGATGGACAAATAAGGAGCACTGGAGGACCAGAAGGAGAGTTGTCCTCATGCCAATTGGAGCTCCCCTATTGTCTGAATGCGGAAGGTGGACCATGAGCTTCTTAAGGTCCTGCTCCTCCTCTCACACTGAATGAAGATTGAGCTTCACCTCAGACTGCAACTTCCTTCCTCTGTCCAACATCTGTGAGTACAGCACTCTCTTTTCTCACCCCCTTTTCCATTTACGTTTCATTCTGGGGTTCAATTGTTTACTTGGAGCAACTGAAAGGAATGGGAATGAATCCAGACTCTGGAAAAGTTAGTCCATGCCTGTGTCTCAATTGGCAATACAGACAGACAGGAGTCTGTAAGAATGCAGCAAGCCAGGCAGTATCAGGAGGTGGAGAAGTCGACGTTTCGGGTGTAACCCTTGTTCAGGACTGGGGGTGAGTATAGGGAGAGCTGCAGAACAAGGGTATGCTGAGGGCAGGGTGATGAACTGGGGATAAGTGTAAATAGGTAGAGGGTACGACCTGGTTGGTGAATGTGAGGAAGGAACCTAGTTGGTGGCAGGGAGGTGGAGGGGCAGGGGCTCGGAAGGGAGGTTATTTGAAATTGGAGAACTCACTGTTGAGTCCTTCGGGCTGTGGACTGCTCAGGTGGAAGATGAGATGTTGTTCCTCCAATTTGCACTGTGGTTTGTTGTGGCAATGGATGGGGCCAAAAATGGTCATGTCAGAAAGGGAGTGGGAAGGGGAATGAAAATGGGTGGTGACTGGGAGGTCCGGTCGGCCTCTGCAGACCTTGCTGCGATGCTCGGCGAACCGTTCCCCAAGTTTATGCTCGTGCTCCCCGACGTAGAGAAGGCCACAGTTGGCAAATACAGTACCCCAACATAAAGTTACAGTCTTTGCTGTGAAAAAAAGTAGAAAGGTATATTGTTTAAATGGTGATATATTGGGATGTGGAGAAAGTGAGGACTGGAAATGCTGGAGATTAGAGTCAAAAAGTGTGGTGCTGGAAAAGCACAATAGGTCAAGCAGCATCCGAGCAGTAGGACAGTCAAGGTTTTGGGCGCAAGCCCTTCATCAAGAATGATGCGTGGATATTCAGAGGGGCATCAGTGTCCTTCTGTGCCAGTTGTCAGACAGGTGCAGCAGGCAATGAGCAAGGCAAGTGGTGTATTAGCAAGAGGAATTAAGTTCAGAAGCGGGGATGTCTTCCTGCAGTTGGGGGGTCATTGAATATTCGAGGAGAAAGTGAGGTCTGCCGATACTGGAGATCAGAGCTGAAAATGTGTTGCTGGAACAGCGCAGCAGGTCAGGCAGCATCCAGGGAACAGGAGAATTGACGTTTGATTCCTAAAGAAGGGCTTATGCCCGAAACGTCGATTCTCCTGTTCCCAGGATGCTGCCTGACCTGCTGCGCTGTTCCAGCAACACATTTTCAGGTCATTGAATATATTCAAGGTTGAGTTCGTCTGATTTTTATGTGGATGTTTATGGGGAAGGCAAGAAAATGGTCTTGAGACAAGTACAGAACCGAGTTACAGAACCATACAGCACAGAAACAGACCCTTCAGTCCAACTAGTCCATGCTGACTATGTTCACCAGCTAAACCAGTCCCACCTGCCAGTGTTTTGGCCCATACCCTTCTGAACATTTCCTAATCATGTAATTATCCAAATGTCTTTTAAACCTTGTAACTGTACCTGCACCCACCACTTCCTCTGGACATTCAGTCCACACGTGAACCACTCTGTATAGAAAAAATATTGTGCCCTTCAAGTCTTTTTAAAATCTCTTTCTCCTCTCACATTCAAAGTTTGCTCCCTCATCTTGAAACCCCCAGCCTAGGGGAAGGACACCTGTCATTCACCTCATCTCTCCCCTCATGATTTTATAAACCTTGATAAGGTCACATCTCCACCTCCTATGCTCCAGTGAAAAAGTCCCAGCCCATCCACCTAGATGCAGGTAGATCCATATCCAGTCATGATCGGTTCAATGCTGGTCCCAATTCTCTCTCACGGTGTCCAGGACAGCAAGAGACCACAAGACATAGGAGCAGAAATTAGACCACCAGGTCTGCTCATTCCATTCAATCATCGCTGATCAGTTTCTCAATCCCATTCTTCCACTTTCAACAAAGTGTAAACGGACGGAGAGAGTGTGGGATGGAGATTTTCCGCTTCTAGGGAATAATAGAGGAAAGAGAGTTCCCTATAAATTAGAATTTTTGGGATCGGCTGATGAGCCGAGGAGTGTCAGTTGGAGTTTCATTTAGAGAAGTCTGAGGTTTGCATTTTGGTCAAGCAATCCAGGCAGGACTGATACAGTTAGGGGAATGTTGCAAAATAAAGAGACCTTGGAGTGCAGGTTCATAGTTCCTTGAAAGTGGAGTCTCAGGTGGATAGAATAATGAAGAAGGCGTTTGGTTTGCTTTCCTTCATTGCTCAGAGCATTCAGTATAGGAGTTGGGAGGTCATGTAATACACCCTTCCCCCTCAAATGTGTGGTATCTAACTGCTTCATTGTTTCTAGTGAATACAGCCCATACCTCCCGCTACTGCCATAACATGAAAGCACTAGCTTTTGGAGTTCTGCTCTTTTATCAGGTGGTTGTGGAGAATAAGATCATGATCACAGAATTTATAGCCAAAGGAGTCCAGTGTCATGGAGATATGATACATTAAACAATTTAGATTAAATCTTCCATCTTTTAGAATGGGGTTCTGTTCTTTGGTATGTTAATCCCAGAACCTGTTTTCAGTAACTTTCTCAACGTAATTTAAATGCAGAGCTTTTCTATCCAAAATGTCAGGCTGACTCGACATTGGGACCCAGACAGAATTCACACCGATTGAAGGGTAGGCTGGGACTTTTTTCATTGGAGCACAGGAGGTTGAAAGGTGAAGGTGTCGGGTGCCTCGTTAGCAAGTTTGCAGATGACGCTCAGATTGATGGAATATCAGATAGTGAAGGGGTCTGTCAGATGATACTGCAGAATATAGATTGGAGAGTTGGGAAGAGAAATGGAGTTTAATCCAGACAAATGCGAGGTGATGCATTTTGGAAGGTGCAATTCGAGAGCAAACTATACATTAAATGGGAAGGTCCTGGGGGAAATTGATGTACAGAGAGATCTGGGTGTTCAGATCTATTGCCATCTTCAGAGAACAATGTCTGTCAGTAGAGTGGTTAAGGCAGCATACAACATGCTTTCCATCATCGGACGGAGTATTGAGTACAAGAGCTGGCAGGCCATGTTGAAGTTATAAGATTTTGGTTCGGCCACATTTGGAATACTGCTGTACAATTCCGGTAGCCAAATTTCCCAAAGGATGTGGATGCTTTGGAGAGAGTGCAGAGGAGGTTCACCAGGATGTTGCCTGTTATGGAGAGCGCTAACTATGAGGAGAGGTTGAGTAGATTAGGAGTATTTTCATTGGAAATAAGGAGGTTGAGGAGGGGTCTTGATTGAGGCCTATAAAACCATGAGGCATGTAGACAGGGGTGGATAGGAAGAATTTTTTTTTCCCCCATAGGGGAAGACTTAATTACTAGGAGTCACGAGTTCAAAGTGAGAGGGGAAAGGTTTGAGGAAGATCTACATGGAAAGTTCTTTACGCAGAGGGTGGTGGGTGCCTCATGCAGTGGAGGCAGTAGGGCTGGGATCGATAGCGTCATTTAAGATGTATCTAGACAGATACATGAATCGGCAGGGAGCAAAGGGATACAGATCCTTAGAAAATAGGCGGCAGGTTTAGATAGAGAATCTCGATCAGCATAGCCTTGGAGGGCTGAAGGGCCTGTTCCTGTGCTGTAAGGTTCTTTGTTCTCTTTATAGAGGTTTCCAAAACCATGAGGGGCATAGATAAGGTGAACGGCATGTGTCATTTCAAGATTAGGCCGCAAATTAAGGTGAGAGGAGAAAGATTTTAATAAGAGATGAGGAGCACCTTTTTTGTAAACAGAGTGGTTTGTGTGTGTGTCCAGAGGAAATAGTGGATGCTGGTTGTGTAACAACGTTTAAAAGACATTTGGAAAAGTACATGAATAGGAAAGGTTCAGGGGGATATGGGCCAAATACAGGTAGGTGGGATTAGTTTAGTTGTGAATATAGTCAGCATGGACTAGTTGGGCTGAAGGGTCTGTTTCTGTGCTGTATGACCCTTTAACTGTTCTGTACTGGTCTTAAAATAATTTTACTTGCCTTCCCCCAGAAACATCCACTTCTTTCTTGTTCTAAAATCAGACGAACTCAGCCTTGAATATATTCAATGACCCCCTAACTGCAGAGACTTCTGAACTCATTTCCTCTTGCTAATATACCACTTGCCTTGCTGATTGCTTGCTGCACCTGTCTGACAACTGGCAGTGACTGGTGTGGAAGGATGCTGAGGCCACTTTTTACATCCACACATCATTCCTGAGGAAGGGCTCATGCCTGAAACGTTGATTCTCCTGCTTCTCGGATGCTGTCTGATCTGCTGTGCTTTTCCAGTGCCACACTTTTCAACTGTCATCTCCAGCATCTGCAGTCCTCACTTTCTCCGCATCCCAATATGTCACCATTTAAACAACGCACCTCCTTTCAGCAGTTATTTGTTCGTAACTGAGGCTATAATTTCACGCTGTGGGACTGCATTTGCCATGTGTTTGCCAATTGAGATACAGACCTGGACCAACATTTCCCGACTCTGTCCCCTCCCTGGATTCACTCACTTTCTTCAGTTGCTGCAAGTCAACAATTGGCTTCTCATTGGTCCATTTGAAGAAGGATTTGCACCATTTTTGCAGACAGCAAAGAGTGTGAATAGCTTTTGCTGAACCAGCATGGAAACAGACCCTTCGGTCCAACCCGTCCATGCCGACCAGATATCCCATCCCAATCTAGTCCCACATGCCAGCATTTGGCCCATATCCCTCCAAACCCTTCCTATTCATGTACCCATCCAAATGCCTCTTAAATGTTACAATTGTACCAGCCTCCACCACTTCCTCTGGCAGCTCATTCCATACACGTACCACTTTCTGTGTGAAAAAGTTTCCCAGTAGGTCTCTTTTATATCTTTCCCCTCTCACCCTAAACCTATACCCTTGACTTCTGGACTCCCCCACCCCAGGGAAAAGACTTTGTCTATCTATCCTATCCATGCCCCTTTTGTAAACCTCAGCTTCCGACGCTCCAGGGAAAATAGCCCCAACCTGTTTAGCCTCTCCCTATACCTCAAATCCTCCAACCCTGGCAACATCCTTGTGAATCTTTTCTGAACTCTTTCAAGTTTCACAAAATCTTTCCAATAGGAAGGAGACCAGAATTGCACACAATATTGCAACAGTGGCCTAACCAATGTCCTGTACAACAGCCACATGACCTCCCAACTTCTGTACTCAATCCTCTGACCAATAAAGGAAAGCATACCAAACACCACCTTTACAGTTCTATCTATCTGCGACGCCAGTTTCAAGGAGATATGAACCTGCACTCTGAGGTGTCTTCGTTCAGCAACACTCCCTAGGACCTTACCATTAAGTGTATAAGTCCTGCTAAGATTTGCTTTCCCAAAATGCAGCACCTCACATTTATCTGAATTAAACTCCATCTGCCACTTCTCAGCCCATTGGCCAATCTGGTCAAGATCCTGTTGTAATCGGAGGTAACCCTCTTCACTGTCCACTGCACCTCCAATTTTGGTATCATCTGCAAACTTACTAACTGTACCTCTTATACTCGCATCCAAATCATTGATGTAAATGACAAAATGTAGAGGGCCCAGCACCGATCCTTCTGGCACTCCACTGGTCACAGGCCTCCAGTCTGAAAAACAACCCTCCATCACCACCCTCTGTCTTCTACCTTTCAGCCAGTTCTGTATCCAAATGGCTAGTTCTCCCTGTATTCCATGAGATCTAATCTTGCTAATCCGTCTCCCATGGGGAACCTTGTCGAACGCCTTACTGAAGTCTATATGGATCACATCTACCGCTCTGCCCTCCTCAATCCTCTTTACTTCCTCAAAAACTCAAAATTTGAGATGATTTCCCACACAAAAAGCCATGTTGACTATCCCTAATCAGTCCTTGCCTTTCCAAACACATGTACATCCTGTCCCTCAGGACTCCCTCCAACAACGTGCCCGCCACCGATGTCAGGCTCACTGGTCTATAGTTCCCTGGCTTGTCCTTACCACCCTTCTTAAACAGTGGCACCACATTAGCCAACCTCCAGTCTTCTGCTAGCAGATTTAAAGTGTCCAAATGCCACAATTTCTTCCCCCGTCACTCGACATAACCGCGCATGCTCCTTTCTGTGTTTGATGTTCATCTTCCCTATAACCCTCATGATTTTATAAATCTCAAATGAGGTCACCCCTCAACCTCCTGTGCTCCAGTGAAGAGTATCTCAGCCTCTCCTTACAACTCAAACCCTCCAGTCCTGGCAACATCCTGGTAAATCTTTACTGAACCCTTTCTAATAGAATTCTTCCTATTACAGGGCCACCAGAAGCGTTCTCAGTACTCTACAAGTGGCTTCACCAACATCCTGTACAACTTCAACATTATGTCCCAGCTCCTTTATTCAATGGTGTGAACAATTAAGGTAAGTGTGTTGAATGCCTTCTGAAGCTTCCTTCCAACCAGTGATGCAACTTTCAAAGAAGTATATATCTGAACCCCCCCCCCCCCCCCCCCCCCCACCATATCCCTCTGTACAAGCCCGGCCCTTCCTTATTTTGGCATAATGCAACCCCTCACCTTTTATCTATACACATGTTCTCTCTCAGACATACACACGTACACGCCCCCCCCAACACACACACCCTTTCACAGGCTTCTCCTCCATCACACTCACTTTACCAAGCATGTGCACACATACTCTCTTACACGCGCACTCATGCTGCACACATACATATAACAATGTGGTGCATTTGCAGAATTATATTTGCAGATATATTCAATTTTGCACAAAACGCACAATATGCAGGTAGTCAATCCATGTAATATTTTATAAATTCCTAGTTTGGAAATAGAACCAGTCCGATTTAAGATTGGGATACTCTCACACCTTTCATGCATTGTCTGGACTGAGATGTCACCTGTTTTTTAAAAAGACCTTAAGTGATCTTGAGAATATGACTTAATAGTAGTACTGCGATGTACACATTAATGAATTAAAACCTGCAACCCATTCTAAAAGATGAAAGATTTAACAACAATCTACGTTTGTCAATATATCATCAGTTGCATGACATTGATCTTTTGCTCTTAACTCTGTGTCTTATGATCCTGCTCCACAGTTACCCGATGAAGGAGCAGCACTCCGAAAGCTGGTGCTTCCAAATAAACCTGTTGGACTATAACCTGGTGTTGTGATTTTTAAACCGTGTCCAACCTAGTCCAACAGCAGCACCTCCACCTCGTTTCTAGTGAACACAGCCCATACTTCCCAGTGCTGCCAGTAAACTGCCGATGAAACGATGCACTCCTGAAAAATTTATAGTATCTAACGAAACCAGCTACTCATTCACTGCTCCATATAATACACAACATTGGAAACTTAGTGCAGAAGGCTGCAAGAAATGAGCAGCTTTAAAACAAAAACCGCTTGGAGCTTTCAATGAGAGCCTGAGCCCAGCAGTACGTTCTGGTTACCTTTTATTTTGTGTCCCAACATGGTTACAGCTTCAGATCCCCCACCCCCCTCCCCCAGCAAAAAGGGCAGAGAAAGAGTAGCTGTTTTTTAGACAACTCCACAACAGGGGAAAGGAGCAAAGGGCGGGGCAAGGCCAACAGCAGGCCCCCACACTATGCCTGCATTGCCTTGCACAGTTTACAAAAATCCCTTCCCCTTCAGAGACTCCCCACATTGTGGGAGCAGGCCAACTGGCCCAAAGACTACACACCGATCCTTCGAAAGGTAACCCACCCACACAATTCCCCTATTGCTCAACATTTACCCCTGACTAATGCACCTAACCTGCACATCCCTGGGCACTATCTGAACCTGGACAAAGTTAAAAATCTCACAACACCAGGCTAAGTCCGACAGTTTATTTGGAAACACGAGCTTCGGAGCACTGCTTCTTCATCAGGTGATTGTGGACAATAAGATCATATGGCACAGAATTTATAGGAAAACATTACAGTGCCCTGCCACTGAACTGATATATTGAACAAACCTGGATTGTTAAGTCTTTCATATTTTAGAATAGGTTGCAGCAATCATTAATTAGATTACTTACAGTGTGGAAACAGGCCCTTCGGTCCAACAAGTCCACACCGCCCCGCCGAAGCGCAACCCACCCATACCCCCTACATTTACCTTTTACCTAACACTACGGGCAATTTAGCATGGCCAATTCGCCTGACCTGCACATCTTTGGACTGTGGGAGGAAACCAGAGCACCCGGAGGAAACCCACACAGTCAGTCGCCTGAGGCGGGAATTGAACCCAGGTCTCTGGAGCTGTGAGGCAGCAGTGCTAACCACTGTGCCACCGTGCCCAGAAGTTATAAAAGGCGGGGTCAAAGCTTTAACAGAAATCCAGCAGAGCTGAGAACAGACCGACATCTTAGTCTGTGGGAACAGGAGGATCAACACGGGACAGAGAAATCAGGGCCTGAAATCTGAGCTGACACCAGACCACCGTGTGATCAGTGCTTTGATTAGCAGCATCCTTCTACATCAGTCAATGCCAGTTGTCAGACAGGTGCAGCAAGGCAAGTGGTATATTAACAAGCTGAACTGAGATTAGAAGTGGGGATGTCTTCCTGCAGTTAGGGGGTCATTGAATATATTCAAGGCTGAGTTCATCTGATTTTTGACCAATAAAGTGTGGATTTCTTTGTGCGCAGGAGGTGTTTTTTTTTATTTTGAATGGTTTATGTGTTGGATGCAGATACAGTATCCACGTTGAAGGTGGAAGGCAAGAAAATGCTTTTAAGACCACGACAGAACAGTTACGTGAGACAGCACAGAAACGGACCCTTCAGTCCAACTATTCCATGCTGCCTACGTTCTCAAACTAAACTGGTGCCACTTGCCAGTGTTTGGCCCATATCCCTCCGCACCGTGCCTCTTCATATACTTATCCAAATGTCTTTTAAACGTTGCATCTGAATGTGCATCCACCACTTCCTCTTTACATTCACTCCACACGTGAACCACTCTGTTTATAAACAAACTTTTCCTGATTCTGTCCACTCCGTGAGTTCATTCCCTTTCCTTTCGGTTGCTGCAAGTCGTAAATTGAAGCCCAGAATGAAAATCATGGAAAAGGAGTTGTGAAGAGAGTACCATACACTCAGATGGTTGACAGAATAAGGAGGTTACAGTCTGGAGCAAACTCAATCTTCATTCAGAGAGAGCAGCAGCAGCTTCCGAAGCTCATGTTCCAACGTCTGCATTCAGACAATAGGAAGGCTCTGATTGGCAGGAGGACCAGTCACCTTCCGGTCCTCCAGGGCTCCTGACTGGCCTCTTTCACTACCCTGTCTCCCAATGATGCAACTTTCAAAGAACTATGTACCTGATTTGGAGATGCCGCTGTTGGACTGGGGTGTGCGAAGTTAAATTTCACACAATACAGGTGATACTCTAACAGGCTCATTTGTAAGCACTAGCATTAGGAGCACTGCTCTTTCATCAGGTGGTTGTGTCTTATGATCCTGTTCCACAAACACCCAATGAAGAAGCTCGTGCTTCCAAATAAGCCAGTTGGACGATAACCTGGTGTTGAGTTTTAACTTTATCCACCCCAGTCCAACACCGGCACCTCCACATCATGTCTAGTGAACCAAGCACACACTTCTCAGTGCTGCCAGGAAACTACAATGCTGATGACATTGCACTCCTGAAAATTTTACAATTTCTAACAATGCTGGCTACTCATTCACTGCTGCAACCGATACACAACATTGGAAACATAGTACAGGAGACTGTCAGAAATGAGCACAGCAGGTCAGGCAGCATCTGAGGAGCAGGAACATCAACGTTTCTGGCAAAAACCTGAGGAAGGACTTTTGCCCGAAATGTCAATTTCCCTGCTCCTCGCACGCTGCCTGACCTGCAGTGCTTTGCCAGCACCACTCTAATCTTGACTCTGATCTCCAGCATCAGCAGTTCTCACTTTCACATGTAAAATGAGCAATTTTAAAACAAAAACCTGTTGCAGTTTAAAGCTCTCAGTGAGAGTCTGAGCTCAGTGTGAAGTTCAGGTAATCTTTATTGTGACCCAACTTTGTTACAGCTTCAGAATCTCCCAGCAGAAAGGCGTAGAAAAAGTAGCAATTTTTAAAAAATAGCTCAAGGTCAAAGTGCAACCCCTCACTTTCTTCATTATTGGTCACCACTGAGTCGTCCCTTTGTAACTGCATCCTTGGTACAGCCTTAACCTGGAGGAAGTATTGCCTCACTCAGCAATTTCAACCTGTATTCCAATCAAGTTGGATGAGCAGCGTAGAGTCCACCAGACTGTTGTGGGGCTGGAGTCACGTGTAGGCCAGACCGGGTAAAGGATGCAGCTGGGACGACTGCTGTAATAACTGCTCAAGTCTTCCCTAAAAAAGAACTGAATGAATCAGATGGGGGTTTTCTTCCACCCCCACCCCACCAACAATGGTTTCACCGTTAGATTCTGAACTCCAGATTTCTGACCAAATTCGAATTCCACCATCTGTGTGGACCCGTTGGTGCCTCAACAGGTTGGAGGATTCACGGAATGTCCTTCTGCACTCGGGGCAGCTGAAGGGTCTCTCCCCCGTGTGGACCCACCGGTGCCTCAGCAGGGCAGAGGCCTGGGTAAAGGCCTTCCTGCACTCAGTGCAGCTGATTCCCTGCTGTGACTACACTGTGCCTGGATTGTTGACTGGCTGGGAGATTGTGGATTGAGGCTTGATTGACTAAATGTTTGTTTGTCCCAGAAGGTGTAGAAGGGGTGGTTCAGAGCTTCAACAGACATCCAGCAGAGCTGAGAACAGACAGACATCCACGTGCCTTTTAAATGTTGTAATTGTGCCAGCCTCCACCACTTCCTCTGGCAGTTCGTTCCATACATGCACCACCCTCTGAAGTGGTTGCCCCTCCAATCTCTTAAATCATTCCACTCTCACCTCAAACATATGCCTTCTAGTTTTGGACTGCCATACCCTGGGGAAAAGACCTTAGGGTTTCCCTTCTATCCATGGCCCTTACAAAGGTCTATAAGTTTACCCCTCAGCCTCTGATGCTCCATGGAAAATGCCCCTGGCCTATTCTTTTCTGACCCCTTTCAAAGTTTCATAACATCTTTCCTACAGCAGGGAGACCAGAACTAACTGCAGTATTCCAAAAGTGGCTTAACCAACATCCTAGACAGCCACAACCTGACCTCCCAACTCATCTACTCAATGCTCTGACCAACAAAGGCTATCCTGTCTACCTGAGAACTATGGAACCTGCACTCCAAGGACTCTTTGTTCTGCAACACTCCTCTTAACTGTGTCAGTCCTGCCTGGATTGCTTGACCAAAATGCAACAACTCACATTTCTCCAAATTAAATTCCATCTACCACTCTTTGGCCCATCCGATCAATTCTAATTTATAGCGAACTCACTTTTCTCTCTCATTCCCTAGAAGCTGAAAATCTCCATCCCACACACACACTCCCTTCATTCTCACTTTGCTGACCCTAATCCCTGCTGTACCTCATCCTGGTTCATGCTGATTAACAGGCGCACACTCGGGGGGGGGGGGGGGGGGGGGGGTTCTAATTGAAACATACATAATCTTCAAAGCCCGGACAGAGTGGACATTGCGAAGATGTTTCCATTGGTAGGACAGACTCGGGCCAGAGGGCACAGCCTTAGAGTAAAGGGAAGACCTTTTAGAACGGAGAAACTTCTTCAGCCAGAGAGCGGTGAATCTGTGGAATCTATTTCCACAGAAGGCTGTGCAGGCCAGGTCACTGAGGATATTTAAAACTGAGACAGATAGGTTCTTGAGTATCAAGGGGATCAAAGGTTACGGGGAGAATGGGGCAGGTGGGACTAGTTTAGTTTGTGAACACAGTCAGCATGGTCTAGTTGGATTGAAGGGTCTGTTTGTGCTCTCTGGCTCTGTAACTGTTCTAAACTGGTCTTGAAACCATTTTCATGCCTTCCTCTTGTTCAAAAATCCAATTAAGATCATGGCTAATCTATTCACCATCTGAGATCCTCCTCCCTGCATTGTCCCAACTACCCTTAATTCCCCTACCATTGCAAAAACCCATCCAATTGTGTCTTGAATATACTTAATGAAGCTGCCTCTACTGCTTCCTGGGGCAGAGAATTCCATAGATACACTACACTCCAGGAAAAGCAGTTCCTCCTCATCTCTGTCCTAAATTTACTCCTCCTAATCTTGAGCCTGGTTTCATTCACCAGCAGAAATGACTCAATAAGTAGAGTTTCATCCTCACAGTGCAATGAATTCCCACTTTGCACCAAAACCTCGGATTTACTCACTCACTCAGTTGCTGTCTCACAAATGCAAGATTTCATTGTACCTTCTACTCCCATTAAGGGCAAAGCATCTTTGAAAAGTCCTCAGAAACACTTCTGCTCTCACTGAAGATGATTAGAGTCATACAGCACAGAAACAGACCCTTTGTCCATCCACATTAAGGGCAAAGCATCTTTGAAAGCTGCTCTGAAACTCCAGCCTTCACAATCACACTTCTGCTCTCACTGAAGATGATTAGAGTTATATAGAACCGAATCAGACCCTTTGTCCATCCACACATCATTCCTGATGAAGTGCTCGGGACCGAAATGTCGACTCCCCTGGTCCTCAGATGCTGCCTGACTTACCACCTTTTTCAGCACCACACATTGACTCTCATCTCCAACATCTGCAGTTCTCACTTTCTCCACATCCCACAGTATCACCATTTAAACAATACATCTCCTTCCTGCTTTTTTGTTTCATAGCAAAGACTATAACTTCACATTGAGATACTGCATTTGCCACGTGTTTGTAAATTGTGGTCTTCTCGACTTCGGGGAGACTGAGCATAAACTTGGGGAACGGATTGGCGAGCATCACAGCTGGGTCCGCAGAGGCTGACCAGACCTCCCAGTCACCATCGATTTTAATTCCCCTTCCCACTCCCTTTCTGACAAGAACATCATAGGCTTCCTCTATTGCCACAATGAACCAAACCGCAAATTAGGGAACAACACCCCATCTTCCGCCCGGGCAGACTACAGCCTGCAGGACCCAACATAGAGTTCTCCAATTTCAAATAACTTCCCTTCCCATCACCCGACTCCCTTCTCAGCCCCATGCCCCTCACTACCACTCCTTCCTGCCACCAACCTGATTTCTTCCACCCAATGATTAATCTGACCGATTCTTCACCTATCCCCACTTTAGCCCCCGGCCCTGGCACCCATCCCCAGTCCTGAAGAAGGGTTACACCCGAAATATCGACTTCTACACCTCGTGATACTGCCTGATTTGCTGTGTCCTTCCAGCCTCCTGTCTGTCTATTTTGCCAATTGAGACACAGACCTCGATCACTTTTCCATAGTCCGTCCCCTCCCTGGGTTCAATCCCTTTCCTTTCAGTTGCTGTAAGTCAACAATTGAACTCCGGAAAGAAATAGAAATGGCAAAGGGGGCGAGAAAAGAGAGTGCTGTACTCACAGATCTTAGACAGAGAAAAGAATTTGCAGTCTGGGTGAAGCTCAATGTTGATTCAGAAAGAGGAGCAGGAGTAGCAGCTTCAGAAATTCATGGTCCAACTTCCGCATTCAGACAATGGGGTGGCTCTGATTGGCAGGAGGACCAGTTTTGTTTTGGTCCTCCACGGTTCCCTATTGGACCATCAAAGGAAGGTCGCGCGCCATTTTTTGCGGAAAGCGATGAGCATGCCCAGTGTTTAGCTGATACCGGTGGGCATGTGCACTGCGTTACTGACACCGGGAAACATGCGCAGTATGCTCACTAGGGATGCTGGTGTTCCTGTCAGATTTTAAGAGTCCAAATGCCAATACGACAAAAAAGGGGTCGAGCTACAATTTGTTTTTCCCTGTGATTCGACATTGTATTGTTTTTGCATTCTGTCTGGCTGCTCAACTTTTGTATGTCTTTTCCCCACGTTGCGCAAGTCCAGAACTGGAGGGCATGGGTTTAGGGTGAGAGGGGAAAGATTTCTGAGGGGCAACCTTTTTGCACAGAACGCTGGTGCGTGTCAGCCAGAGGAATTGGTGGAGGCCAGTACAATGATAATATTTAAAATGCATCTGGATGGGGATATGAATAGGACAGATTCAGAGGGATAAGGGGCCAAATGCTGGCAAATGGGTGACTAGATTAATTTAGGATATCTGGTCGGCATAGACCGAAGGGTATGTTTCTGTGCTCTGTGACGCTATTTCTAGATAGTTGGAACCAACTTCACAAGACTAGGACTAGGCCATTCACCCCTTACATTCAAGATCAGAGTGGTGTTGGAAATCACAGCAGGTCAGGCAGCATCCAAGGAGCAGGAAAATCGATGTTTCAGGCAAAAGCCTCGAATGCTGCTTGACCGGCTGTGCTTTTCCAGCACCACTCTAATCTTGACTCTAATCTCCTGCATCTGCAGTGCTCATTTTCGCCCATTCACCCCTTCCAGCCTGTCCTGAGCGGTGGCCTGACTGCGTTTATTTCAGTGAAAGAATCAGATAGATTTCAGCAGCTCTTTTAAAAAAAAACTTGAAAACGCTTTCTGGCTTTAACGATGTTTCTGAAGATATCATTTTAGGTTTAGGGTGTAGGTTTGCTATCCAGACGTTTCATCACCTGGCTAGGTAACATCTTCAGTGGCGACGCCAAGTGAAGCGAAGCTGTTGTCTCCTGCTTTCTATTTATATCTTTCTCCTGGATGGGGTTCCTGGGGTTTGTGGTGATGTCATTTCCTGTTCGTTTTCTGAGAGGCTGATAGATGGTATCTCGGTCTATGTGTTTGTTTATGGCGTTGAGGTTGGAGTGCCAGGCCTCTAGGAATTCTCTGGCAAGTCTTTGCTTAGCCTGCCCCAGGATAGATGTGTTGTCCCAGTCGAAATGGTGTTTTTTTTCATCCATGTGTAGGGCTACGAGGCCTGGCACTCCAAGCACAACACCATAAACAAATACATAGATCTAGATGCCATCTATCAACCCCTCAGAAAACGAACAGGAAATGACATCACCACATACCCCAGGAACCCCATCCAGGAGAAAGATATAAATAGAAAGCAGGAGACACAGCTTCGCTTCACTGGGAGGTCGCCACTGATGATGTTACCTAGCCAGGTGATGAAACGTCTGGATATCAAACCTACAGCCCAGCGAGCAAACCTACACCCTAAACCTCAACCTGAGCTACAAACCTTGCAAAAATCATTTTAGGTATTCTCAATTTTGAAGATCAGCCATTTCTCACCCCTCCCAACTCCCAGGTAGAGTCATTACTATCCATTATCTCTCTCTCTCTCTCTCTCTCTCTTTGTCCTTTGAAGGGCTTGATACAGCGGTCAAAGATGGTTCGAGGCTTGAGAAAGGACGGGTGTGGTGGGGGCGGGGGAGAATAGAGACCAAAAGGATGGGGGACGGAGAAAGAGAGAAAATGGCAGTCAGAGGGTGGGGGTAGAGAGAGAGAATGAGTGGGGTTGATAGAGAGATTGAGTGGGGGAGAGAGAGTGGGCATGGCGGAGAGGTGGGGAAGGGCAGGGTGTTACTAGGCACACAGATACACAAGATGGCTACTGAGCCATCAGTTGGCCAACTTGACACACAAGATGGCCGCTGGATCACAATATGGAGAAAAACAGCAGAGCAGATACAGACACTGCCTGGGGCCACCAGAATGCCAGCACAATCGACTCACAACCCAGGTGATTAGTTTAAGGCGGGTGGGGGAGAGAATACACATGAGTAATGAACACTGCCCGCCGAAGTGTCTGGGTCCAGCCAACACCTCTTATAGAAGTGTCAGCGGAGCAGGTAAGGGCTGTTTGGCAGGGGCTGCTTGAAGGCTCGGTGACGTTTGTTTAACGGTTTAAATTTGAAAGTTTTTGTTTAAAAAGCGCGAAGCGGATCTGGAAGTTGGTGTAGCGTAAGCTTACCTGGGTAGGTTTCTTTCCCTATAAAAGCACGCAGGAGAGGAACCCGAGGCACTGCAGAGGTGCCTAACCTAATAATAAGAACCGTTGTGGTAAGTAGGTAAGTGCTGCATTTTGCTTGTTCTATTCTTGGACCTAGTTTGTTTTTAAAAGGTTACTTTTAGAGGGATGGCAGTGAAGGCAGTGCAATGTTCCTCTTGCAACATGTTTGAGGTGAGGGATGCCATGGTCGTGCAGGAAGTGCACCCATCTCCAGCTCCTCCAAGACCATGTTAGGGAACTGGAACTGGAGCTGGAGTTGGATGAACTTAGGATCGTTCGGGAGGCAGAGGGGGTCATAGATCGGAGCTTTAGGGAAGTAGTAACTCCAAAGATGGCAGATAGATGGGTGACAGTGAGAGGGACTGGGAAGAAGCAGCCAGTGCAGGGACCTCTGCGGCCGTTCCCCTCAAGAACAAGTATACCATTTTGGATACTTGTGGGGGGGACGACTTACCAGGGGTAAGCAATGGGGTTCAGGCCTCTGGCACGGAGCCTGTCCCCGTTGCTCAGAAGGGAAGGGTGGAGAAGAGCAGAGCAATAGTTCGGGGCACAGATAGGCGGTTCTGTGGGGGCGAGAGAGACTCACGTTTGGTATGTTGCCTCCCAGGTGCAAGGGTACGTGACGTCTCTGATCGTGTTTTCCGGATCCTTAAGGGGGAAGGGGAGCAGCCTGAAGTCGTGGTCCACATTTGCACAAACGACATAGGTAGGAAGAGGGTTGAGGATGTTAGGCAGGCTTTCAGGGAGCTAGGTTGGAAGCTCAGAGTTAGAACAAACAGAGTTGTTGTTTCTGGTTTGTTACCCGTGCCACGTGATAGAGAGTCGAGGAATAAGGAGAGAGAACAGTTAAATGCGTGGCTACAGGGATGGTGCAGGAGGGAGGGATTCCGGTATCTGGATAACTGGGGTTCTTTCTGGGGAAGGTGGGACTTCTATAAACAGGATGGTCTACACCTGGACCTGAGGGGCACCAGTATCCTTGGGGGAAGGTTTGCTAGTGCTCTTCGGGGGATTTAAACTAATTCTACAGGGGAATGGGAACCTAGACTGTAGCTTTAGGGTGCAGGACCTGGAGTGTAGGGAGGTTAGGAACATGGCATCAATCTCAAAGGAGGGTGCCTGTAAACAGGAAAGTGGCTTGAAGTGTGTATACTTCAATGCAAGAAGTATATGAAATAAGGTAGGTGAACTTGCAGCATGGATTGGTACCTGGGATTTCGATGTTGTGGCTATTACGGAGACATGGGTAGAACAGGGACAGGATTGGCTGTTGCAGGTTCCAGGGTTTAAATGTTTTAGTAGGGTCAGAGGTGGGGGTAAAAGAGGGGGAGGTGTGGCATTGCTTGTCAAAGATAGTATTACAGCAGTGGAAAGGACGATGGATGAAGACTCGCCATCTGAGGTAGTTTGGGCTGAGGTTAGGAATAGGAAAGGTGAGGTCACCCTGTTAGGAGTTTTCTACAGGCCTCCTAATAGTCCTAGAGACGTAGAAGAAAGGATTGATTCAGGAGAAGAGTGAAAGTAATAGGGTGGTTGTTATGGGGGACTCTAACTTTCCAGATATTGACTGGGAAAGCTATAGCTCGAGTTCGTTAGATGGGTCGGTGTTTGTCCAATGTGTGCAGGAGGGTTTCCTGACACAATATGTAGACAGGCCAACAAGAGGTGAGGCCATGCTGGATTTGGTTCTGGGTAACGAACCAGGCCAGGTGTTAGAATTGGAGGTAGGTGAGCACTTTGGGGACAGTGACCACAATTCGGTGACTTTTACTCTAGTGATGGAGAGGGATAAGTGTGCACTGCAGGGCAAGAGTTATAGCTGAGGACAGGGAAATTATGATATGGTGAGGCACGACTTAGGATGCGTGGCTTGGAAAAGTAGGCTTCAAGGGAAGGGCGCAATTGATATGTGGAGCTTGTTCAAGGAGCAACTATTGAGTGTTCTTGATAAGTATGTACCTGTCAGGCAGGGAGGAAAGGGTCGTGTGAGGGAACCGTGGTTTAATAAGGAATTGGAATCCCTTGTTAAAGGGGAGAGGACGGCCTATGTAAAGATGAGATGTGAAGGTTCAATTGGGGCGATTGATAGTTATAAGGTAGCCAGGAAGGATCTGAAGAGAGAGCTAAAATCAGCAAGGAGGGGACATGAAAAGTTCTTAGTTGGTAGGATTAGGGAAAACCCAAAGGCTTTCTCTAGGTATGTCAGGAATAAAAGAATGACGAGGGTAGGAATAGGTCCAGTCAAGGATAGTAGTGGGAAGTTGCGTGTGGAGGCTGAAGAGATTGGGGAAGACACTGAATGAATACTTTTCGTCAGTATTCACTCAGGAATAGGACATTATTGCGGATGTGAATACTGAGTCACAATTAATTAGAATGAATGGCTTTGAGGTATGTAGGGAAGAGGTGTTGGAAATCCTGGAAAGGGTGAAAATAGATAAGTCCCCTGGGCCTGATGGCATTTATCCTAGGATTCTCTGGGAAGCAAGGGAGGAGATTGCAGAGCCATTGGCCTTGATTTTTATGTCCTCAGTGTCTACAGGAATAGTGCCAGAAGACTGGAGGATAGCAAATGTGGTTCCCTTGTTCAAGAAGGGGAGTAGGGATAACCCTAGTAACTATAGGCCGGCGAGTCTCACTTCTGTTGTGGGCAAAAGTCTTAGAGAGAATTGTAAGGGATAGGATTTATGAACATCTGGATAGGAATAATATGATCAAGGATAGTCAGCATGGTTTTGTGAAGGGTAGGTCGTGCCTCACAAACCTTATTGAATTCTTTGAGAAGGTGAATAAGGAGGTGGACGAGGCTAAAGCAGTAGATGTGGTGTATGTGGATTTTAGTAAGGCGTTTGATAAGGTTCCCCATGCTAGGCTACTGCAAAAAATACAGAGGTATGGCATTGAGGGTGAGTTGGAGGTTTGGATTAGGAATTGGCTGGCTGGAAGAAGACAGAGGGTAGTAGTTGATGGAAAAGGTTCATCTTGGAGTGCCGTCACTAGCGGTGTTCCGCAAGGATCTGTTTTGGGACCATTGCTGTTTGTCATTTTTATAAATGACCTGGAGGAGGGGCTAGAAGGTTGGGTGAGCAAGTTTGCGGATGATACGAAAGTCGGTGGAGTTGTTGACAGTGAGGAAGGATGTGGCAGGTTACAGCGGGATATCGATAAGCTGCAGAGCTGGGAAGAAAAGTGGCAAATGGAGTTCAATGTAGGTAAGTGTGAAGTGATTCACTTTGGTAAGAGTAACAAGAAGATGGGGTACTGGGCTAATGGTTGGATACTTGGTAGTGTGGATGAGCAGAGGGATCTTGGTGTCCATGTACACAGATCTCTGAAAGTTGCCATCCAGGTAAATAGTGCTGTGAAGAAGGCATATGGCGTACTGGCTTTTATTGGTCGAGGAATTGAGTTCCGGAGTCCTGAGGTCATGTTGCAGATGTATAAGACTCTGGTGCGGCCGCATCTGGAGTATTGTGTGCAGTTTTGGTCGCCATACTATAGGAAGGATGTGGAGGCACTGGAACGGGTGCAAAGGAGGTTTACCAGGATGTTGCCTGGTATGGTAGGAAGTTCGTATGAGGAAAGGCTGAGGCACTTGGGGCTGTTTTCATTGGAGAAAAGAAGGTTTAGGGGTGACTTGATAGAGGTGTACAAGATGATTAGGGGTTTAGATAGGGTTGACCATGAGAACCTTTTTCCACGTATGGAGTCAGCTATTACGAGGGGGCATAGCTTTAGATTAAGGGGTGGTAGGTATAGGACAGATGTTAGGGGTAGACTCTTTACTCAGCGAGTCGTGAGTTCATGGAATGCCCTGCCAGTAGCAGTGGTGGACTCTCCCCCTTTATGGGCATTTAAACGGGCATTGGATAGGCATATGGAGGATAGTGGGCTAGTGTAGGTTAGGTGGGCTTGGATCGGCGCAACATCGAGGGCCAAAGGGCCTGTACTGCGCTGTATTTTTCTATGTTCAATGTCTTTGGGATGGATCCAAAACTTACTTCGTTAATGATTGAAATTACTTTGACCTCTGGAACTGTCTGCCAGAGAGTGTGTTGGAGTCAGATTCAGTTATGGATCATTAAACTGAAAAGGAAAGCAAGGTACTGTCGTGGATGTCAGAATATGAGTTTCCTGATTGGGACTGTTCACTTGCTCCTGTTACCATTTCAGGTTGCTAACTTTTCGTTAGCATCCTGCACATGCTGGGAATTTTTCTCCTTTCTAGTATCTCAGTGACAAATCTAGTTTATGAATTGTTCCTATGATATCTCATGAGCGGGTTTATGATATTCACAGTGTTGTGGGTCACAGTGTGTCCAAGTGAGGAAAAACAAACTGTTCATCTTAAATATTTGATTTTAAACAATGGAAATAAAATTAATGTTTGGAAAACACAACTTGCTATGAAGTAAGATAATCAGAAATAGGTATGGGAGTAAGTAATTGACCGTTGAGATGCTCTGTCTTTCATTTATCTAAATTCTCTTTCCTGCACTTGTTTTTTCATGACTTCATCTGCTGAAGTGACTACACTCCAAAAGCTGTGATTTCAACATAAGAGCATAAGAACTAGGAGCAAGAGTCGGCCTTCTGGCCCTTCGAGTCTGCTCCACCACTCAATAAGATCATGACTAATCTTTTCGTGGACTATGCTGCACTTACCTACGTTTTCACCATATCCTTAATTCTTTTATTTTTCAAAAACGTATCTACTGCTTCTAGTGATTGCTGAAGTAATGTCAAATACTTCCCTGGGCAAGGAATTCCATAGATTAACAACCCTCTGGGTGAAGAAGTTTCTTCTCAGTTCAGTTTTAAACCTGCTTCCTCTAATCTTGAGGCCATGTGCTCTTATCCTAGTCTCACCTACCAATGCAACATCCTACTTCTATTTCTTTCATAATTTAATATATTTCTGTAAGATCCCCTCCAAACAAACCTGCTGGACTATAATCTGGTGTCATGTGACTTATGACTAAAAAATTTGTTATTACACATCCTCATAGCAGTGGGATTTCAGGGCTCGAAGATAGGGACACTACACTGCGCCATAAAAAACCTCTGCAGCAAATAGGCCCTCTTCTAGTGAATGAATGGGGAGAGGTTTCTTCTCAACGTGGGATACAAATATTATACCCTCAGAGCCCTTTACACTAAATTGAGCCCTCTTCGGTTGAATGAATGGATGTGGAGGTGCCACAGTTGAATTAGTTGATAACGTTAAAAATCACATCTTCTCCCTGAATATGTGACACTACCGCTATAGCTGCAGAGCCCGTGGCAGTAAATTGGGTCATCTGCTGTTGAAGGAATGAAAAGGGCGGATACACTGACGTGATTGTGAAATTCCCAACCAATCCCAAAGCTTGTGGTCGGTACCGACTAATCGGAGAGAGATATTGCAGACGGTGGGACCAACACGACACGGAATGCCAGCTGCCATTGGTCAGGTGGAGTAAGGTGCGCTCTGATTGGAGGAGGCGCAGATGACGCGCGTCACAGAAGGAGGAGACGGAAAGAAGAAGAAGAAAAACAAAGATGGCGACGCGAGGCTGCAGTTTTCTCATCGACTCAGCGGGCGGTTTCTGACGGAGGGAGGGGGGCAGACAGGCATCGTTTACCTCAGAAAATACCTTTAAAATACATTTCAAATTAAAGCCGGAACTTTTCAAACAAAAGTTGTGAAGAAAAGGAGACAGTCCCCGGTGGGGTTTATTGTTTATTTGTGTATAATTCCCGGGGCCCGGGAAGGGGGAGGTGACGGTTACCGGGTGAACGAGAAAACAAATTAAAAATGTCGGCGGTGGAGGAGAGAGAGCCGGCGCCCGCGGCTTCTTCGCCGGCGGCCGGAGCCCAGGAGCTCAACAACCCCCCGGAGCTGGAGGAAGGTCCGAGCTCCAAGAAGCGGGGGGTCCGGCTGGAGGCTGGATTTGCTCAAGGCTTGTATCTATTAACTTATTTAAATGGTACCTACTGTATGGGGCTATGGTTTACATTAAAACCGGAGGGTCATGTCAGAGTGTTTGCTTATATTGAGCAGTTGTAGTTGGTAAAATACACTCCCTGGAGGAGCACCTTCTATGATGCTGCATTTCTTGCCTTCTGCCCTTCCCCCATTTGTTATCTCCCATTTGATTTTACATTTTATTTGGTCAAATTTAATTTCATATTAATGAGACTTGGTATTCACTGTGTTATTAATTTGTTTGTTGGATTATTGTAAGAAAAAATTAATGATGTCATGTCATTTCTGATGTCAGAGTTTGACATTGAATGTGCAGATGTGAATACCAATAAGTTGTGAAAATAAATCAAGAACTTTTGGTTCGAACAAAAAAAACAGTTCACTGATATTTATGGCATTGTCTCATTTGAGGAGGATGATTTGAGTCTGACCAACAAATCGTTTCATGTAGTCACCCAATTTAATTAAAATTTTCTTTAACTTAATTAAAGAAAATAACTCTAGCAGGCTAAGATTTGGACAATTTGTTTATAAGATTTATTTATAAGTCCATTGCTCTCGATGTGGTCTCTGCCATATTGGGGAGACTGGACGCCAACTTGCAGAACATTTCAGGGAACAGCTCTGAGACGCCAAAACTAAACGACCCCACCACCTTGTGGCTGAACACTTTAACTCCCCCCTCCCAATCCGTCAAGGACATGCAAATCCTCGGCTGCCTCTCCCTCCAAGCTCTAGCTACCTGCCGCTTGTAGGAAGAACACCTCATCTTCTGCTTTGGGACCCACTAACTACATAGGATCAATGTAGATTTCACCAGTTTCTTTATTTCCCATCCCCCCACCCCCACCCCCACACTACACACCTTGTCCCAGATCCAGAGTTGAAAAATGCCTAGAGGCCATGCCTTTATGAATTCCCTGGCCGTTCTCTGGCATAGCACTCATCCACAGATTCTATCAACAAACACATTGACCTGGACCCAATATACCGGCCAATGCAGCGGACAGTTGGAACTGACAACCGGAAGCGTCAGAGACAAACCACTATAAATGCTGGAGGAAACATCACAGAAGCGCTTCACAAGAGGCTCCCAAGCACTAAGGATGTCACCTAGACAGGGGATGAAACGTCTGCAACAAAAATTCCCAGCTCGGCAAACAGAACCACAACGAGCACCCGAGCTACAAACCTTCTCACAAATTTTGAATTGAGCATAGGAGTTGGGACATCCTGTTGCAACTGTCACACATGCCACACAACACAAGGCGTGGCCCGTCTCTGACTTACCGTCCCTTTGAATATCAGGGGGAAGACACCCCTTTAATTTTAACATTCAGGAAAGATGCCTTACTTCAACAAAAATGTGCTGTGCTCACAGATGTTTGGACAGAGGAAGGGAGTTGCAGTCTGGGGTGAAGCTCAATCTTCATTCAGAGAAAGAGAGGAGCAGCAGTAGCTTCAGAAGCTCAAGGTCCAACTTGCGCATTCAGACAATAGGGGGACTCTTCTGGGTAAAATCTGGGAGTGAAGCAATGTCTCCTCCTTTCCATTCCTTATCCTGGGAGGGAGAGAGAAGGGGAGAAGCACTGTTCACTTGCAGCAACGGGAGGCAGAGAGTATGAATCCAAGCAGGGAGCAAACTCTGCAAAGGTCAGTTTCAGTCGGCTTCTTCTGGAATATTGTGTGCAATTCTGGTCTCCCTTCTATAGGAAGGATGTTGTGATACTTGAAAGGATTCAGAAAAGATTCACAAGGCTGTTGCCAGAGTAGGAGGGTTTGAACCACAAGGAGAGGCTGAATAGGATGGGGCTGTTTTCCCTCGAGCATCTCAGGCTGAGTGTGTGTTTTTTAAAGAGGTTTATAAAAACTTGAAGGGTGTGGATAGGGTGGATAGACAAGGTCTTTTCCCTGGGATAGGGGGAGTGCAGAACTAGAGGGCATAGGTTTAGGGCGAGAGGGGAAAAATTTAAAAGGGACCTTGCAGTCAACCATTTTTTGCAGAGGGTGATGCGTGTATGGAATGAGCTGCCAGAGGAAGTGGTGGAGGCATCTGGATGGATATATGAAAAGGAAGGGTTTAGAGGGATATGGACCAAGTGATGGCAAATGGAACTAGACTAATTTTGGATATCCGATTGGCATGGACAAATTAGATTGAAGGATCTGTTTCTGTGCTTTATGTCTCTGACTGTATGACTGGTGAAAAGCGTTGGCATTCGTCGAAACATTTATGTAACAGAAAATTATAAGAGGGTAAAGATTAGCCTCACGTCATTGATCCATGAATCCTGGTGTAGTATGGATGTATTTCCAGTAATAGAGTCAGTATGGCATGGAAGGAGTCCAAAACGATGGCTTCTTTTACAAAAAGTCACACTTAAAACTTACATTTCCAGAAGACTCAGATTTAAGACAACCGTGCATTAATATAAGACAGATAAGTCTGGGGTATATGTTACATATTTGATGGAATGTTTATAGCTCTCAAAGCCTGATTTGCAGTTGTTGCTGGGCTCGTAATATTGTACAGCAGAATATTGTGTATCTTCAGTAAGAACGTCAATACCGCATGATAGATGTCCATTCAGCAACTTGAGTGGACTCTTCATGGAGTATGCAATCCACCACATTACCCTGCTGTATACATTTACATAAAGATCAGCACAAAGATCTTGGGTATTAAGAGAGGAAAGAATGTTCCACAGAAACTAGAATTGTGTGTTTTGATTTTCTATTGTGGACTGACAGCGATGACCTTTGCAACCTCTTTCCACAGGAATATTACAAGAGAAGAATTTGGAGGCAGAAATCTCAGACCAAACATCACATCGAAGTCTGACAGTCGCTTGATTCACCAGGACTTGGATATTGATGGCCTTGAAAACAAAGGGGAGAAGGTCTGTCTGCTTAGTTAGGTTTTAAACGTCAGTGTGACTGGAAACTCAGAGTCTCACATACCCACACACCAGAGTAGTGACTGGAACATGCTTTACAGACTGAATGCGAGTCCTCCAATTACCAGTTCACCAGTAACACCACACCTATGCTGTAAGTGTGAGCGAGTTTCAACTGATTGTTGAACCTGGAGAAATACGAGTACACCTGCACCATGGAGAAATCATGAAAATGCAGGGAGTGTAGGAACGGTTTCCCTTCCCCGCCTGCCAGATATTCATCAGCATTTATACACTGGGCAGCAGCCATTCACCTACATTCAGCACAGGAAAGGCTTCACTCAGTCGCATCACCTCCTGGTCCACATTGTGGAGAAACTGCTCATCTGCCCTGTATGCTGAAGCAGATGAAGGACATTTTTTTTAATCCTGGATGGAGCATACTGCAGGTATACCTGAAATAGATACATTTGTCTCTGTCCCATTGAGTCTCCAGCACAGGGCCAGGCACAATTGGTCTCTGTGTTTATTCTCCACATGAGCCTCCATCCACCCCTCTTCATTGCTCCCCCATCTCCCCTCCATCAGCATAAGGGTATCCCCCACTTTTCGAAAGTTCACTTTACACTACTTCACTTTTACAAAAGACCTACATTAATACCTGTTCTCACAAATCGAAAGAAATCTGAAGAGGATTGTCGCTTTTACAAAGAAAGGCATAATATAAATTAATTCATGGTAATTGCTTCTTCGCTTTAGGCCCATTTCAGCTTATGAAAGGAACACTCTACTTTCAAATAGTGGGGGAAAGCTGTATCAATACAATACAGCACAGTCACAGGCTCTTCTCACTTGGTTTAGGCATACACACCCCCTCAAGCCTGTGCTAATTCTTAATCCTTACTTAGACCTGCTATTTATTGCCCATGTGTGGTTTCTGTTCCTCTGTTCACCTCCCCTTCATGTGTCTATCAAGATACACCTTAAACATTGTTAAGATGCCTGCTTCCACTACCTCCACTGGCAGTGCGTTTCAGAAACCCACCACCTCTCTGTGTAAATTCCCCACCCCCACCACTTCTCCCCCAAACAGTCCCCCTTTCACCTTGAACCTGTGCCCTCTTTTAGTTGACTTTTCCACCCTGGAGGGAAAAAACGCCTCTGACTATCACAGATTCCCTCCAGCGTGGAAACAGACCATTCAGCCCAACAAGTCAACACCGGCCCTCCAAAGATTAACACATAGAATCCCGTTCCCTTACCCCTATTATCTACATTTACTCCTGACTAATGCACCAAACTTACACATCCCTGAACATTGGGGCAATTTACATACAGACAATCCAACTTAACCTGCCTCTTCCTGGACACTATGGGTAATTTAGCTTCGCTAATCCACCCTAACCTATACAAGTTTGGATTGTAGGAGGAAGCCGGAGCACCCGGAGGAAGCCCACACAGACACCGGAGGTGGGGTGCAGGGACAATGTGCCAACTCCACACAGATAGTTGCCTGAGACTAAAATCGAATGCAGGGCTCTGGCACTGTGAGGCGTCAGTGCGAACCACTGAGCTACCTTGCCACCCCTGTCCAGCCAATCTGTGTGTCTCATCATTTTGTCGAGGTCTCCTCTCAGCCTCTGTTTTTCCAAAGAAAACAATCCAGGTTTATGCCTCCTCTGCTCGTAATGAGAGCCCTCCAGACTAGGCAATGTCCTGGTGAACCTTGTCTGTACCCTCTGCCAGAGCACCCACAACCTTCCAGTAGCACCGTGACCAGAACTGCACACAATATTCCGAATGTGGTCAGAATAAAGAGCTGTAACGTAACTCTTACACTCAAGGAACCATGCTGTGTGCCTTCTTGACCACCATGCCCACCTGCATTACCACTTCCACGGATCTATATGCCCAGATCCCTCTGTATGCCAGTGCTCCTATGTGTTCTGCCATTTATCATACAATTC
Source organism: Chiloscyllium plagiosum (assembly GCF_037043375.1). NCBI lineage: Eukaryota > Metazoa > Chordata > Chondrichthyes > Orectolobiformes > Hemiscylliidae > Chiloscyllium > Chiloscyllium plagiosum. The sequence continues at coordinate 35,947,253 of NW_028270165.1, forward strand.
TTATATTTCCTTCATCACTATCGAGGTTCACTTTAACTATCTTTCTCTCTTCATCTCTTTTTCCCCCCTCCTCACATCAGCATATCATAAGACCATAGGAGCAGAAATTAGGCCATTCAGCCCATTGAGTCTGCTTCGCCATTCAATCATGGCTGATACGTTTCTCAACCCCAATCTCCACGTAACCCTTAATCCCCTTGATACTCAAGAACCTATCTATCTCAGTCTTAAATATACTCAGTAACTTGGCCTCCGCAGCCTTCTGTGGCGGTGAATTCCATAGATTCACCACACTCTGGTTTAAGAAGTTTCTCTCCCCTCTGTTCTAAAGGGTCTTCCCTTGACACGAAAGCTGAGCACTCAGGTTCTAGTCTGTCCTACCAATGGAAACATCTTCCCAACATCCACGCCGTTTATTATTCTGTAGGTTTCAATTAGATCCCCTCTCATCCTTCTGAACTCCATGAAGTATAAACCTAGAGTCCTCTAATGTTCTTCATATGTTAAATTTTTCATTCCTGGACCATTCTTGTGAACCTCCTCTGAACATGTTCCAGGGCCAGTACATCCTTCCTGAGATATGGGGCCCAAATCTACATACAGTACTCCAATTGTGGCCTGACCGGAGCCTCAGAAGTACATCCCTGCTTTTATATTCAAGTCTGATCAAAATAAATGCCTGCATTGCATTTGTCTTCCTAACCACTGACTCAACCTGTAAGTTTACCTTGAGAGAATCCTGGAGTAGAACTCCATAGTCTGTCCCCATAATCTTTCTGTTCCTGAGTAGCAGCAGAGATTTACAGATACCTCGATTGTTTTCAGGGATACTAAGGGATCTTGGGAATTGCCAGTATCTCGGGAGGAGGCAGAGAGGAATGTGGTGTGGTCCTGTAAACTCCAGAAGTTTCCAAACTCCCTGAGTCAGCAGTAACTCTTTCTGGACCAAGAAACAAAAGGGCCACTGAGAAACTGCTACATCAGAAGACCTCAAAAGCAGAAATGAGGCCATTCAGCTCATTGAGTCTGCTCCACCATTCAATCATTCTTACCTATCAAGGGTTACGGGGAGAATTGGGTTGAGAAACATATCAGCCATGATTGAATAGTGGAGCAGACTCAATGGGCTGAATGGCCTAATTTCTGGTAGTTAGTCATCCCTGGGTAGAAGGACGCAAAGCAACAAGTTGTTTCCTGGGACCGATGAGCTAAGTGTTTAATAACCTCATGACAAAAGGACAATTAAGTTTGTCTGTGGAAGGAAGGCACTGACGTAAAGGGGTTTTTTGCAGGAAAGGCTGTATCAAACAAGCCACTAACCCTCGAGGATAAGAAGGTAAGCTACAGACCGGAGATCTCCAGAAGTGTGGGGAGATGGTGTTAGAATCTAAAGAAGCATCACACCACAGATTTGAAAGCGAGGAATCTCCACCAGAATGCAACTCCAGAAAGATGCAGCAGCAGTACTTGGAAGAAGAATGCTGCACTGAATCCCTGGATACTTCCAGAGACAAACTGTTGGTGGAAACTCAGTTAAATTCTGCCATCAATTGGGTGATAGCCAAGTTGTGAGTGAGGTTGAACATGGTTACTTGAGTTTTATTTTTGGTTTCTGCATACAATCAAGTGTAAATCATTGTTTCAGCAGTTAATTGTGTGCAGTTTCTGAGTTAAGAACCAAATTAAGGCGATTCACCCACAACCACAGTGAGAGGCTGGGATTCATGTTGACTCCATTGCATTCAGCAGTACATCACGTCAATACTCTTATAAAGCGAAGGCTGACAGCACCACCTTTCTCAAACAGAGAGTGTCGCCCAATAATCTATAAAATTAGCATGAAAAGTGGTGTAACCTGCTCTAGTGAGAAGAATAAATCCCCAACACTTTAAAATCAACAATCAGCAATTTATTTATCCAACTCTCATGGTGAACAAATGAACAAAACTATTAACAAACTGGATACAGGCCAGGAGCAGATGGGTGGCACTAGTTTAGTTAGGGATCATGGACTGGTTGGTCTGAAGGGTCTGTTTCCAGGCTGCATGACTCCATCGCACGGAATGAATGGGGATCCATCCCAAAGATGATAAAGGTTTCAAGCACCACCTTAGGCAAATGTGTGGACACCCCTCCAGATAACTGAGGGCAGTGGGACACTGTGAGGGTCAGTAGATCAGTCAGCCAGCCAGTTCTCTCCAGGAGACTTCTCTCTTAAGAAAGGAAGTGGTTTCCTGCCCCATCAGCCAGATTATCCAGTTTGGATTAGGTCCTATATTTCCAACAAAATAGGTAGACAGGGCAGTGTCTATAACAAATATGTTATTAAACTTGGAAGCGTGCTGAAGACATATACAAGGATGTTGCCAGGACTCAAGGGTCTGTGTAAAAGGGAGAGGTTGGACAAGCTAAGATATTTTTATTTAGAGCATTAGAGACTGACAGGGGCCCTTAGAGAAGTGAAGTGATCGTGAGAGGCATGGAGAGGGTGAATGCACTCAGACGTTTACCCCGGGGTTGGGGAAGTGAGAGCTAGAGGGCATCAGTTTAAGGTTAGAGGAAAAAGAATAAAAGGGAATGTGAGGGGCAACTTTTTTTTTTATGCAGATGGTGGTACACATATGGAATGAAATGCCAGCGGAAGTGGTTGAGGTGGGTACATTAACAATATTTATAAGGCATTTGGACAAATAAGTGGATAGGAAAGGTATGGAAGGAAATGGGCCAAGTGCAGGGAAATGGGCTTAGTGTTGATGGACAGTTTGGTTGGCATGGACCATGTTGGGCCGAAGGGCCTGTCTCCTGCTGTGGGACTCTATGATTCATGTCTCTTTGTCGGTCTGACAGTTTTGAGTTTCCAAATGAACATCTTACTAAATCAGGCCGAATAAACTCCAATCTCATTCATCAACTCTGATGCGGAGGTGCTGGTATTGAATTGGGGTGGACAAGGTCAGAAGTCACATGGCACCAGATGAAGTGATGAAGGAGCAGCACTCATAAAAGAGCAATGCTCTTAAAGTTTGTGATTTCAAATAAACTTATTGCACTGTAACATGCTGTTGTGTGACTTCCGACTTCTTCAACTCTGGGTTTGTCTCAAACTTGACGGGATACTTTGTCCAACTCGGCATGTTTTATCAGTATCGCTTGGAGGAATTCTTTTTTTTTAAAGATTAGATTCCCAACAGTATGGAAACAGGTCCTTTAGCCCAACAAGTCCACACTGGCCCTCCGCAGAGTAACCCAGCCAGACCCATTCCCCTATTCCTATTCCTCTACATTTACCCCTGACTAATGCACCACACCTACACATCCCAGAACACTATGGGACAATTTAGATGGGCCAATCCATCCTAACCTGTACACCTTTAGACCAGGGGAAGGAAACCGGAGCACTCAGAAGTAACCCATAGAGATGTGGGGGGGACATCGTGAAAGATACAGACAGACTGTCATCCCGAGGGTGGAATTGAACCCAGGTCAGCATCGTGAGGCAGTGGTACTAACCACTGAGTCACCATACCACCCCTGAGCCACGTAGGTGGGCTTGGGGGGGTTGGGGCGGGGAGGGGATGGTGAGTCCAGCACAAAACAAAAAAAGCCCACTGCACCCACTGTCAGAATGGGCAAGAGGTTCAGCCTTGGGGGTGACCCACTGCAGCGTCACTGGTGGAATCTGATTGTTGGGTGCACTGGTGCCCCCGCTGGTGCCTCCGCAAGTTGCAGGACAATGTGAACCTCTGCCCACAGTCGGGGCAGGCAAACGGTCTCTCCCCGGTGTGGACCCATTGATGGGCCAGCAGTTTGGAGGAGCGGGTGAACCCCTTTCCACACTCGGGGCAGCTGAATGGCCTTTCCCTGGTGTGGACCCGCCGGTGGGACAACAGGTCAGAGGAAATGCTGAAGGCCTTACCACACTCAGAGCAGGCGAAAGGCCTCTCCCCCGTGTGGATTCTCCGGTGTCTCAGTAGGTCGGAGGAATTGCTGAAGGCCTTCCCGCACTCTGGGCAGCTGAAGGGCCTCTCCCCCGTGTGGACCCGCTGATGGGCCAGCAGGTTGGAGGATTTACTGAAGGCCTTCCCGCACTCTGGGCAGCTGAAGGGCCTCTCCCCCATGTGGACCTGCTGATGGGCCAGCAGGTTGGAGGAATTGCTGAAGGCCTTCCTGCACTCTGGGCAGCTGAAGGGCCTCTCCCCTGTGTGGACCCGCCGGTGCCTCAGCAGGTTGGAGTCGTCGCTGAAGGCCTTCCCGCACTCTGGGCAGCTGAATGGCCTCTCCCCCGTGTGGACTCGCCGGTGCTTCAGCAGGTCGGAGGAATTGCCAAAGGCTTTCCCGCACTCGTGGCAACTGAAAAGCCTCTCTCCTGCATGGATTCGCTGGTGGGTCTGGAGGTTGTCCACACAAGTGAACCCTTTCCCGCACACGGAGCAGTAAAACGTCCTCTCACCAGTCTGTATATGCTGGTGGGCCAGCAGGACACAGGAGCAAGTAAAGCCCTTCACCCGCTTGGGGCAGGAGAACGGCCTCTTCCCAGTGTGATTGCACTGATGAGCCGCCAGGACAGATGGGACATGGAAGCCCTTCCCGCAGTTGCCACACTTCCATGGTTTCTCAACGGGGAGTGTTGCCTCAGGTTTCTCCATGGCCGAAGCTTCAGCTGCACACACACACACACACGTGTACAACCCCGCCGTGAATTCTTCTTTCCAGGCAGTAGAGTTATTTCAGGCTCCACACTCAGTGCGCTGCAACAGGAGCGTCTTTCAACCAGTCCCCCCGTACTCAAACAGGAAGCAAAAAGAAAGCTTTGCTCCTTCTCACAGAATCATAGTTGAAAATTGTTGCGGTCCTGGTGGACTGAGTGACTGTCAGACATTGACGTGAAAGTGAGGAATGGAGACGCTGGAGAGTCAGATTCAAAAAATGCGTTGCTGGAAAAGCGCAGCATGGCAAGCAGCATCAGATAAGCAGGAAAATCAACATTTTGGACTTGAGCCCTTTATCTGTTGACTTTGAAACTTCTGTCTTCAGATAGTCTGTAAGAAAAGATTACAAAAATCATCACTGCCAGCCCGGTTAAGAATGAGACATCAAGGCATTGACACTGACACCAGAGAGAAACTGTACATATAGATGTGGCAAATGTTAGTGGCAAGCCAGAGTGATAAAGATATGTTGCACAGAAACAGACCCTTTGGTCTAATTCATCCGTGCCAACTAGATAACCTAACCTAATCTCGGCTGATTTGCCAGCATCTGGCCCATATCGTCTAAACCCTTCCTAATCGTATACCCATCCAGATGCCTTTTAATGTCATAATTGTGCCAGCACCCACCACTTCTTCTGACAGCTCTTTCCTTAAACACGCCACTTTCTGCATGAAAGACTTATCCCTTAGGTTCCTTTGTTAAGTTCTTTTGCTTGAGCTTCTTACACTGCAATACGCCAACTTCTGTGAACAACCAAACTTTATTAAGTACAGTACAAGTTGTGGAGAAACTCTTAACACTCTTCGCAATGCTTGAACACAACAGTACCAAAAAAACAAACCCCTTAAACAAAGTAAAACTGAAACAGAGGCTTACAGTTGAAGTTAGAAGGGCAGAAGGAGACAGTATTAGCAGCCTTTCTCCACACAGCCCACTGCTTAACTCACCCAAACAAGACTTCAGCTTTCAGGACTGACCACTCCCCTTTCATTGTACAGGTCACTTCTAAAACAAAAAAGCTTTGGCCTCAAGTCTCATCTGTTCACACATTACCAAAAATGCCTCCCAATACCGTTTTTCATCTCTGTACTAAACCAGTTGCTTCGGAGCTTGGGTCTTTTTACCACCCCTCTGAAAAAAAACCAAGGACAGAGCATCCTTGAGAAGAAGGACCAGCTTTTAGAAAAAAGGACCAGCTTTGTGACAGAGGGATATAGGCCAAACACTGGCAGATGGGATTAGATTAGTTTCAGAACATAGCATGGAGTAGTTGGACTGAAGGGACTGTTTCTGTGCTGTTTGACTCGGTAACTGTTCTGCAATGGTGTGAAAACCATTTTCTTGCCTTCCCGCATAAACATCCACTTCTTTGTTGTTCCAAAATCAGATGAACTCAGCCTTGAATATATTCAATGATCCCATAACTGCAGGAAGACATCCCCACTTCTGAACTCAATTCCTCTTGCTAAGATAACACCTGCTTTGCTCATTGCTTGCTGCATCTATCTGACAACTGGCATTAACTGGTATGGAAGGACGCTGAGGCCCCTTTATACACATTCCTGATGAAGGGCTCGTGCCTGTAACGCTGATTCTCCTGCTCCTCGGATGCTGCCTCATCTGCTGTGCTTTTCGAGCACCACACTTTTTGACTCTGATCTCCAACATTTGCAGTCCTCACTTTCTCCACATCCCAATATATCACCATTTAAACAATGCATCTCCTTTCTGCCCCCCCCCCCCCGGGAATGCTATCACTTCACATCGTGGTACTGCATTTTCCATGAGCTTGCCAACTGAGACACAGACCTGGCCCAACTTTTCCAGAATCTGTCCTCTCCATAAATTGAGATTGAGAGAGAGGCACACACAATAAAGGTGTCTCTGATTAGTAGGAGGACCACGCTCCTTCCGGTCCTCCAGGGCTTCCTATTGGCCCAACAAAAGAAGATCACGCGCAGTTTCCGCGGACAGCCAGGTGCACGCACAGGTTTTGCTGACACCGGCGAACATGCGCAGTGTGTGTTGTCACCGAGGAGCATGCGCAAGATGCTCTGTGACGTTGCTGGTGTTACCGACAGGTTTTGTGCCCAAATGACACTCGGAGACAAGAAAGGCTGGAGCGACATTTTATATTTATCCTGCGGCTCCACATTTTATTCCTTTTGCATTTTATTTGACGACTCATATTTTCCTCAGGGTAGGGGATTCCCAAACTGGAGGGCATCGATTGAAGGTGAGAGGGGAAAGATTTAAAAGGGACCGAAGGAGTAGAAAAAAAGTGTGAAAGTTAATTCCCCACAAGTGCCCTCTCCAAACCTGCACATCTTTGGATTGTGGGGAGAAACCGGAGCACCAAAGGAATCCCACGCAGACATGGGGAGAAGGTGCAAACTCCACTCAGACAGTTGCCCGAGACTGGGATCAAACCCGGGTGCCTAGCGCTATAAGGCAGCAGTGCTAACTACTGAGCCTGTTCAGAAAAAGCAGCAATTGATTTATATTAGGGTGAGAGGGGAAAGGATAGAAAGGGACCAAAAGGACCAACTATTTTACGCAGCGGGTGGTGCGTGGATTGAATGAGCTCCCAGAGGAAGTGGTGGAGGCTGGTACAATTACAATATTCAAAAGGCATCTGGATGGGTATATGAACAGGAAGGTTTGGAGGGATATGGGCCAAGAGCTGGCAAATGGGCCAAGGTTAATTTAGGATATCCGACTGGCACGGAACAAACAGTTTGTTTCCATGTTCCACTACTCTATTTCTATATAGTCAGAACTGTTATAACACGGACTGCACCCCCCACTAATTTAAACCCAAAAAAGATTTACCCCATGTGATAATGTGAAAATTCAAGAGGTAAGGAACTGTTTCTAAAAGTCACTATTTAAAGTTTTATTTAATGATCTAGGACACTAACTTGCAAGTGTTTAAATCTGCTGGGATTTTTCGTACCGCCAAATCTATTCAAATCTGTCTAAACTAGTTCAAATCTCGGACGAAAGCCCCCAAATTTTACAACACTGGGTGCAACCTCCCCCACCTAATTTAAACCAGCAACAGAGAGAAGGTTGAACCCATGCAGTAATCTGTGAAAATTCAAGAACCAAGAAACTATTCCCAAAGGTCAGTATTTAAAGTTAAAATTAACAACTTTATTTATTAACGTCTAATGGAGAATAATTAATTAACAACAATTTACAACTCCTTTCTCTAACCTATCTTCTACCTTCCCCTGTATGATACCAGTCCAATAAAAACCCCTGATTAAGATTTACCGAAAGATTCAAACTTCAAGACCAGCCAGCTGTTAAATCTTCTCTTTGTACCTTCCTCTGTAGATTTGCTCTCCAGGTCGGTGTCGATGTTTTTTCTCTGTGCAGACTCCTTCTCTGGACAGGTACCTCTCAGAGTTCTCACTAGCAGCCTTTTGGTCTTTTGACAGTTCTCCTGTAACTGTTCAACGTTTTGTTTTGATTTTGGACTCCAAAGCATCAAATCGTTTCATTGGTGTTAATATTAGATTAGATTAAATTCCCTACAGTGCGGAACCAGGCCCTTCGGCCCAACCAGTCCACACCGAGCCTCCGAAGAGTAACTCACCCAGACCCATTTCCCTCTGACGAATGCACCTAACACTACGGGCAATATAGCATAGCCACTTCACCTGACCTGCACATCTTTGGACTGTGGGAGGAAACTGGAGCACCCAGAGCAAACCCACGCAGACACGGGGAGAATGTGCAAACTCCACACAGTCACCCAAGGCTGGAATCGGCCCTGGTGGTGTGAGGCAGCAGTGCTAACAATATTATCAAAATACTAAATTCAAATTTGATTGGAATTCAGTATTTTGGGGCAAGATTTAAATCGATTGGCCAAAATTGAGTATGTTTTTGTCTCCAGGCAACCCAGCTACTGAGCTGTTTGACCAAATGTTAAATTGTTACCTTGTTCACAACGTTTGGTGCTATGTCAGGTGGTTCTGCTCGCTTTTCAATTCTCTTGAAGGTAGAATACACCTCGACACCTTCTAACAGAACCAATTTTTCAAGACGAGGAATCGGCCATTCACCCCTAACAGGAGAAAGTGAGTACTGCAGATGCTGGAGATTAGAGTCAAGAATGTGGTGCTGGAAAAGCACAGCAGGTCAGGCAACATCCGAGGAGCAGGAAAATTGACATTTTAGGCAAAAGCCTCATTCACCCCGAACAGCCTGTCCTCAACTGCACATAGTTCAAATCAAGTTTGAGAAAGTTGGCTGCAGCTTTGTCTTAATATAAAATTGAACATGCGTTCAAACTTTAATGCTATTTCTGAATATATTATTTTAGCTATTCTCTTTGAAAGATCAGCCATTTCTCGTGCACCCCCATCTCCCAGGCAGTGTCATGACCAACCATTTTCTCTCTCTCTTCTGAGAAGAGCTTGATACAGCGATCAAAGAGAGCTCGAGGCATGAGAAAGTTTAGTGGGAGTCGGAAGAGATACAGAATGGACAGGGTGACAGAGTGTGGGGCCATTGAGAGACTGGGGGGAACAGAGGGTGGTGGGGGCGGAAAGGAAAGACTTGGGGGTCAAAGGGTGGAGGAATAGAATGAGGGGGAGAGAGAGAAAATGGGGGCAGAGAGTTGCGGGATGAGAGAGAATGGTTGGCGGCAGTAGGTGGGGAGAGAGACAGCACAATTCCTACCTTCCCCAGGACTGGGGCAGTGTCCCATCAACTGGAACCTACTCCTCCCACAGCAGTCATTTCTCAATCCACATATGGCTAAAGCAGGCCATTTCATCTATCAAATTCACACCGACCTTCCACACAGCATCCCACCCAGACTCATCCACTTACCCTACAGCCCTGCAGTTCCCCATGGATAACCCACTCTAACCTGCACATTCCTGGACACTTTAGCACAGCCGATCCATCCGAAACTGCAGATCCTTGGACTGTGGGAGGAAACCGGAGCACCCAGAGGTAACCCGCGCAGACAGAAGAGGGAGAACATACCAAAGTTCACACAGACAGTCATGAGAAGGTAGAATCAAATCGCTTCTAACAATTCTCCCACACCTGCAAAACCCTGAGCACTATGGGTAATTTAGCAGGGCCAACCCACCCTAACCTGGGCAAAGATAAAAATCACATGACGCCAGTCTAACAGGTTTATTTGGAAGCACTAGCTTTCGGAGCACTGCTCCTTCATTCGGTGGTTGTGGAGTATAAGATCATAAGACACTGAGTTTACAGCAAAACATTACAGAGTCATGCCACTGAAATGATACATTGAAGAAACCTGGATTGTAAAGTCTTTCATCTTTTAGAATGAGTTGCTGGTGTCATTAATATGTAAATCCCAGAACTTCTTCTAAGGCTTAAGATAACTTAAGGTTTTATAAGAAAAGATGACAACTCAGCTCAGACAATGCAAGAAAGGTGTGAGGCCAGAGTCTGTCTGTATCCCAGTTTTTGAGTCAGACTGGTTCTATTTCCAAAGTGGAATTTATAAAATATTCCATGTATTGTCTGCCTGCAGATTGTGCATTTTTTGAGCAAAATAGATGGTATCTGCAAATACAAATTCACCCCATAGACCTCGGTGTGTTTGTGTGCGCACACACATGAGAGAGAGAAAAAGTCTAGTTCCATACTGTATATCTCTATGTCTATTGCATAACAGATGCTTTATTTCTGTTGATGTAAATATTGTTATAAATCATAGCAGGGTACTAATACTTAGATGTAAGGGAGAGAGAATTCTTCAATCAGGGCACTATAAGAATCCTGGCAGACCCCTATTTCTAGTTTACTTGCCAATGAACAGACACAAGCACCTATTTAATTCTAACTTTTCACTTATTTTGTTATATTTTCTGGTATGATACTCTGTGTCTGGATGGTTCACAGGCTGGGAGATTGTAGATTGGACTTTGATTGACTGAATGATTTATTGTTCCAGAAGGTGTCAAAGGAGGTTAAAGCTTCAGCAGAAATGAAGCAGAGCTGAGAACAGACAACAACTGTGGGAACAGGGAGATCAATAGAGGACAAAGAAACCAGGACCTGAAATCCGAGCTGACACTAGACTACCCTGTGATCAGTGCTTTGATTAGCAGTGTCAATCCTCTACCTTTACCTCGCTTCCAATTCGACTTGAATGCCACATCTCCCCTCAATATTTAGGATCCAATCCTTGTCATCCTGAAGCCATGTCTCTGTAAGGAATCCCAGATCAAAACCTGGAGTGCAGGTTCATAGTTCCTTAAAGGTAGAGTCCCAGGTAGATATGATAGTGAAGGCAGCATTTGGTATGCTTTCCTTTATCGGTTACAGTAAAGGAGTTGGGAGGTAGGTGATGTTGCAGCTCTACAGGACATTGGTGAGGCCACATTTGGAATATTGTGTGCAACTCTGGTCTCCTGCCCATCAGAAGGACGGTGTGAAACTTGAAAGGGTTCAGAAAAGATTTACCAGCATGTTGCCAGGTTTGAAAAAAATTAGCTCTCGGGAGAGGCTGAATAGGCTGGGGCTGTTTTCACTGGAGCATCGGAGGCTGAGGGATGACCTTAGAGGTTTATAAAATCATGAGAGGCAAGGATAGGGTAAATAAACAATGTCTTCCCCCTGGTGTGGGGGAGTGCAGAACTAAAGGTTTTGGGCGAACGGGGAAAGACATAAAAGAGCTCTAAGGGGAGCCTTTTCACACAGAGTAGTGCATATATGAAATGACCAGCCAGAGGAAGTGGCGGAGACTGGTATAATTACAGAATTTAAAAGGCATTTGGATTGGTCTATAATAGAAGGGGTTCGAGGGATTATGGCCCCAGGGCTGGCAAGCAGACGAGATTAGGATAACTGATAGGCATGGACAAATTGGACCGAAGGGTCTGTTTCTGTGCTGTACATCTCTATGACTCCAATATAAAAGGTTCAGAGGGATATAGGTTAAACACAGGCAGGTGGGTCCAGTTTAGTTTGAGAACATAGTCAGCATGGACTAGTTGGACTGAAGGGTCTGTTTCTGTAACTGATCTGTACTGGTCTTGCCTCCCCCATAACCATCACATCTTTGTTGTTCAAAAATCAGATGAACTCAGCCTTGGATATATTCAATTACGCCCAAACTGCAGGAAGGGGTCCCCACTTCTGAACTCAATTCCTCTTGCTAATATACCACTTGCCTTGCTCACTACTTGCTGCACCTGTCTGACAACTTGCATTGACTGGATTAGAAGGACGCAGAGGCCCCTTTGTTCAGCCACACATCATTGCTGATGAAAGGCTCGAGCCTGAAATGTCAATTCTCCTGTATTTGCCATTGAAAAAAGACCTGGACTAACTTTCCCAGAGTCTGTCCCCTCCCTGGATTCACTTCGTTTCCCTTCAGTTCCTGCAAGTCAACAGCTCAACCCCGGAATGGAAAAGGGGTGAGAAAAGAGTGTGCTGTACTCACAGATGTTGGAAAGAGGAAGGAAGTTGCAGTCTGGAGTGAAGCTCAATCTTCGTTCATAGAGAGAGGAGCAGCAGCAACAACTTCAAAAGTTCATTGTCCTACTTCCGCATCCAGACGATTGGTTTGCTGTGATTGGCAGGAGGACCAGTCTCCATCCGGCCCTCCAGAACTTCACATTGGTCCATCAAAACAAGGTCACGGAGTGTTTCCGCTTGTTGTGTGAGCATGCGTAATATCTTGCTGACACTGTGGAACATGCGTAGTGCGTTGCTGACACCGAGTAGCATGCGCAGTATGGAGATGTTGGTATTACTGCAGATTTTCAAAGGTAAAAATCACACAATGCTAGGTTATAGCCCAACAGGTTTATTTGGAATCACTAGTTTTCGAAGCGCTGCTCCTTCATCGTTGGTTGTGGAGCAGAATCATAACACAGACTTTATAGCAACAGGAATTGCAGTGTCATGGGATGTAACATTAAACAACTTTAGCTTACCTCTACCATTTTTTAGAATGACCATGTTAGTTTTGATTCCTTCACATGTAAATCCCAGAACTTTTCAAAAGTTACGTTCTCAAGATAGCTTTTAACAATAGGTGTCATCTGAATCAGATCATGCATTGAAGGTGTTAAGTTAAAGTCTGTCTGTGTCCCAATGTTAGGTCAGACGGATTCTATTTCTATCGTGGTATTACAGAATCTTACGTGTATGGGTTTTTGAACAAAATAAAATGCGATTCTGCAAGTACAAATTCAACCCACAAACTTTTATGTGTGTGTGTGTGCGCAGGAGAAACCGAGTGATCATGTGTGTGTGTGAGAGAGTGTAATGGGGTATAAGTCTGTGATAGGGTGTGTATGTGTGTGTGAGTGAGAGAGAGAGAGTGTAATGGGGTATAAGTCTGTGAGAGGGTGTGTGTGAGAGAGAGAGCATTTGAGAGAGCGTATGTGTATGAGAGAGAGTCTGTGTGAGTGTTGGTTTGGAGGAGCATGTATTTGTGTGAATGCATGCTTGTGTGTGTGTGTGTGAGAGAGAGAGAGAATGCATAGTACAGTGGGGTCACCTGTAGTGTGACATGAACCCAAGGTCCTGGTTGAGGCCATTTCCATGGGTACCGAACTTGGCTATCAGCCCCTGCTTGGCCAATTTGCATTTTTGCCTGTCCTGAAGTCTACCTTGGAGGATGGTCACCCGAAGGTCCAAGGCTGAATGTCCCAGACCGCTGTAGTGTTCCCCGACTGGGAGGGAACACTCCTGGCTGCTGATTGTTGTGCAGTGTCCATTCATCTGTTGCTGTAGCCTCTGCTTTGTCTCACCAATATACCAAGACTCAGAGCATCGTTGCCTGCAGCGTATGAGATAAACAATGTTGGCTGAGTCACATGAGTACCTGCTGCACTCATGGTGGGTGGTGTCCTCACGTATAATGGTCATAATCGTGTCAACATTCTGATACTTTTTCATCATCTGCCGTGACAGAGTTGTATCGTGTTTTCCTGAAGGCCAGGCAGTTTTCTGAGAACAATTATCTGTTTAAAGTTTGGTGGTTGTTTGAAGGCGAGAAGTGGAGGCGTGGGGAAGGTCTTGGCGAGGTGCTCATCCTCATCAATAATGTGTTGCAGGCTGTGAAGAACATGGCGTAGTGTTTCGGCTCCTGAGAAGTACTGGACAACAAAGGGTACCATTTTGGTTGCAGCTCGTGTCTGTCTCCTAAAGGAAGTCATCACAGTTTCTTGCTGTGACACATTGGAATTGGCAGTTGATGAGTTGAACATTGTACCCCGTTCTTATGAGAGCATGCTTGTGTACTTCCAAGTGTCTGCCATGTTCCTCCTCACCTGAACAGATCCGATGTATGCGAAGGGCTTGTCCAGAGGGGATGGCTGTTTTAATATATTTCACGAGAGAAGTGTAGCACTGTCAGGTTATCCGTGGGTTTGCGGTCCAGGGAAGTGCTGAGATACCCATCCTTGATAGAGCTGCATGTGTTCAAAAATGAGACAGATACTAAAGAGTCTTGTTGTTTCAGTGACTCCTCACCATGGGTCCAGAGGAAGAAATGTCATCAATATATCTGGTGTATAGTGTTGGTTGGAGGTCCTGTGCAGAAAAGAAGCCTTGTTCGAACCTGTGCATGAAAATGTTGGCATACTGGGGTGGAAGTTTGGTCCCCATGGCTGTTCCATGTGTCTGGATGAAGAACTGGTTGACAAAGGTGAAAATGTTGTGGTTGAGAATGAAGTGGATGAGTTGTAGGACAGTGCTCAGAGATTGGCAGTTGTTGGTATTGAGTACTGAGGCTGTTACCGTGATGCCATCATCGTGAGGAATGCTGGTGTTGAGTACTGACATGTCCACGGATTCAACTAATCCGTGGATGCTGAACTTCTGGAAGGATTGGATCAGAAGTCTTGATGAATGCTGTCAGTTCACGGTTGTGCTCTTTGGTCAGATCAGCTGGTAGTTGCCTGTTGTGTTCCTGGTTAGTTGTTTGTACACTTCCTTGCAGAAGTCCATTCTATTCCGAATTACTCAAAAACTGCATAAATCCATGTAAGATTCTGTAGCTTCCCCCCTTTAGAAATAGAATCAGTCTGACCTAACATTGGGACACAGACAGACTTTAATGTCTCACCTTCAATGCATTATCTGAGCTGAGGTGACACCTATTGTTAAAAGCTATCTTGAGAATGTAAGTTTAAAAAAGTTCTGGGAAACTAACATGGTCATCCTAAAAGATGCAAGCTCACCTGCACACTTTAGCACAGCTGATCCACCCTAAAGTGCAGATCTTTGGACTGTGGGAGGAAGCCAGAACACACAGAGGTAACCAACACAGACACAAGGGGGAGAACATGCCAAGCTTCACACAGACAGTCACCCAAGGATGGAATCAAACCCAGGCTCCTGGCGTTATTAAGCAGCATTGCTAACCACTGAGCCACCATCCCACCCAGTGCTTTGAGGTTCTGCTTTGTCTTTGCAGCTTTTAACTTCTCATGCGCCCTCAGCAGAGGCTGTGTCCTGCTGACATCGTTGGACCACACCCATTGCACCTCCCTTTCCCACTTCTCCAGCCCTGAACGCATCGGTTCCTGAATCCTGGCACCAGATTCCGATACCATCTGTGCTCCTGCTGCCAACTGCAGAGAACGGAGGCAATCCCCGTCACTATTCTGTCCCTTACCTCCCCCTCCCCAACGTTGTTCTTACTCCCACCACCCCACAGTTAGCTCCTCCCCCCTGCAGCCCTCTCTCAGATCCCCTTTACCTGCCTGACCCGGGCTCACACCCTCCTGACCCTGTCCACTGACCCCATCAGAAGGCTCTGTACGGAGGGAAAAATCATCTCCCGGAATAAAAAAACATCTGATTAACTTTCCGCCTTGCCTTCCCAGCATGTCAGCAACCTGGCTTCCAGTTCCACCTCTCTGAGCCGAAGGTCCTCCAAGTTGTGTTTCCCATGGATCACATCATCCAGAGCCTTCCACCTTTTGCAAATCGAAAGACAAGTCTCACCCTGCCCTCTCCCGTGTCTATTGTGTAACTGCTTAATCATTTCTCGTGGCCGCGCAGAGACTGATAGCCAAGTTTGGAACCCATGAAGATGGCCTCCACTAGGATCTTGGGTTCATGTTACATTACAGGTGACCCCACTACACTGTACACATTCTGTCTCTCTGTCTCTCACACACAGCCATACATTCTCACATACTAAGGCAGGCACTCTCTCAGATATACGCGCTCTCTCAGATGCACACAAATGTACCCACCCACACTCTCACCCACACATACATCCTCCTGCACACTCTCACTTTACCAAGCATGCACACACGCAAACACACACTCTCTCAGCCAGACTCACGTGTATGCACACACTCACTCACTCTCATGCATTCACACATAGATAAGACCATGGGATGAATTTGCATTTGCAGAATTATGTTTATAGATGCATTCTATTTTGCTCAAAAAGTGCACAATCTGCAGACAGTCAATCCATGTAATATTTTATAAATTCCTACTTTGGAAACAGAACCAGTATGACTCAAGACAGACTCGAACCTCACATCTTTCATGCATTGTCTGAGCTGAGATGGCACCTCTTTGTAAAACCTGAAGTTATCTCGAGACTGTGACTTAAAAGAAGTTTTGGGATTTACATACTAATGAACTGAAACCTGCAACCCATTCTAAAGGTGAAACACTTAAAAGCAGTCGAGGTTTGTTCAATATATCATTTTGCTACAAATTCTGTGTCTTATGATCCTGCTGCACGAAGGAGCAACACTCCGAAAGCGAGTGCTTCCAAATAAACCTGTTGGACTATAACTGGATTTTAACTTTGTTTCCAGTGAAAACAGCCCACCCCTCCCACTGCTGCCAGTAAACTTTACAAAGCTGAGGAAACAATGAACCGTCAGTCCTGAAAAATGTACAAATCTAATAATACGAGCTACACATTGACTGGTCCTTCTGATATAAGACATTGGAAACCTCGCGCCGGAGATTGAAAGAAATTAGCAGCTTTAAAAGAAAAACCTGCTGGATCTCATAGCCTTCAATGTCTGAGTCCGATGGTAAGTTCAGGTAACTTTTGTTGGGACCCAACTTTGTTGCAGCTTCAGATCGTCCCAGCAAAAAGGTGCACAAAAAGTAGGTTTTTTTTAAACACACACATACACACACTTCCCTGCATCCCACTTTCTTCACTATTGGTCAGCTGAGTTGTCCCTTTGTAATTCGATCCTTGGTGCAGCCTTAGCCTGGAGGAAGTATTGCTTCACTCAGCAATTGCAACCCATAGCCTGTATGCAAGTAAGATTCCCCCCGCGCATTTGCAGAGGGGCTGTCAAGAGTCAACCACACTGCTGTGGTCTGGAGTCACATATAGGCCAGACCAGGGAAAGGATGCAGCTGGGACGACTGAGTGAATTCTTTCCCACAACGGCAGGTTCCTTCCCGAAAGCATGAGTGAATCAGATTGGGGTGTTTGTTCCCCGAAAATGGTTTCATAATGAGATTCTGAACTCCAGATTTCTGACTGAACTCCAAATCCACCATCTGCTATGGTGAGATTCAAACCCGGGAGTCCCCAGAACTGGGTTATTAATGCAGTCGATAATGGCACTCGGCCGAAGCTCCTTCAATCCCCCTGCGATGGAGGTGAACTCACTGATGTCTCTGCAGGTGGGAGGAGCAGGTGAAGCCCTTCCCGCACAGAGAGCAAGTGAACGGTCTCTTTGATCCTCCAAGCTGAGTAAATGGTGTGAAGTCCTGTACTTTTCACGGTCACCACACTGAATCTCCCTCATTCGGGTGTATCAGTATTCTTCCTGCCACACCAGTATCCAAGCAGACAGAAGCAAACATTTCTTCTCGACTGGAATGGCTGCTGATATTCAAGTCCCAATGAATCAAGTGGCTCTGTCAGAAGCTGATGTATCTTTTGGTTTCAGATTTCTTTCCCCATGTCTTTCTGCAAAAGAAACCATGAAATAAGTCACGGTCAGTACAGTCAAATGAACATAACATCGGTGACAATTCCTTAGATTGCCAGATACCTGCTGATCATATATTATCCATGACACAGAAACCTGAAAACCCTCATTCGGCCAGATAGCATTAAGTATATAAAGAGGAAAACTTCATTTAGGTGACAATGACCTGGAACAACCTTCCTACAAAGGTGCTGGAAATGGAGCTGAATGAAGGATATGAAAATGAAATGTCAAGGCTGCTTCAGGAAAGAAAGCCAGTAAAGTTGCCGAAAGATTTCCTGCTGACCTGTTAAAATAAAAATGAATACAAGAAATACAGGATGTAATTCCATTACTATATTAGAAGGTGAAAAATCATAGCCATGCAGATTGTACAACAGCGAATATCAGATATACACCATATGAAGCAATCATAAAATCCCTGCAGTGCAGAAAGAGGCCATTTGGCCCATCGAGCCTACTCCGCCATTCTTTAAGATCCTGGCTGATCTATCCATCATCTCAGCTCCACTTACCTACATTATCCTGACTACCCTAAATTCACCTACCATCCAAAATCCCATCGAACTGTGTCTTGAATATGCCTGCTTCTATTGCTTCCTTGGGCAAAGAATTCCATAGATTCACCACTCTCCAGGAAACGTAGTCCCTCCTCTTCTGCCTTAAACCTACCCCTAATCTTGTTACCTAGTCTAACCCACCAGCAGAAATGACGAGATAGTATGGGTTTGGGTGGCAAGCTGTTCGATGGGTCAGTGTGGACTTGATGGGTTGAATGGTCTCCTTCCACACTGTAAGGCTTCTATGATTTACTGCAGTTGTGTTTGCCCAGAACCACAGCTCCCAGAACCTCCCAAATTCTGCAAATTGAAAGACAAGTCCCACCCTGCCCTCTCATATGTGTGTTATCTAACTGCTTCATCGCTTCCAGTGAATACAGCCCACACCTCCCACTGCTGCCGATAACCTTTACAATGCTGATGCAACAATGCAATACCTGCAGTACTGAAAACCGTAAGGCTTCTGATGATACCAGTTACTGATTCACCGCTCCTTCTGATGCACAGCATTGGAAGTACATTGTTGGGGGCTGAAAGAAATGAGCAGTTTAAAACAAAAACCCACCGAAACCCTTCACTAGGCTTCCCACTCAGGACACTTTACCTAATACACTTGTACCCCACATTGCAACAAATTCCCACATTCCATCAAAATCCTGGATGTCCTCACTTACTCAGTTGCTGTCTCTCAAATGAAAGATTTCATTGTAGCTTCTGCTCCCAGTAAGGACAAAATATCTTTGAAAGCTGCTCTGAAATTCCAGTCTTCACAACAACACTTCTGCTTTCCTTCAGTCCAAATTGTCCGTGCTGACCAGATATTCCAAATTAACATCGTCTCATTTGTCAGCACTTAGCCTATATCCCTCTCAATTCACCCTGTTACCAGATGCCATTTAACATGCTGTAATTATACCAGCCTCCACCACTTCCTCTGGCAGCTCAGCAAACTTTGAAGATGAGAGGATAAATATTTTAAAAAGACATGAGGGTCACCTTTTTATTTTACGGCAGAGAATGGTTCTCATGTGGTAACAATGTCCAGAGGAGGTGGTGGATGCAAGTACAGTTACAGTGTTTAAAAGACATTTGGATAAGTACATAGAGACGTACAGCATGGAAACAGACACTTCGGTCCAACCCGTCCATGCCGACCAGATAACCCAAACCAATCTAGTCCCACCTGCCAGCACCCGGCCCATATCCCTCCAAACCCTTCCTATTCATATACCCATCCAAATGCCTCTTAAATGTTGCAATTGTAATAGGAAAGGTTCAGAGAGTCTGGGCCAAACAATGGAAGGTGGGACTAGTTTAGTTTCAGAACACAGTCAGCATGGACTAGTTGGACTTCATGGTCTGTTTCTGTGCTGTATGACTCTGTAACTGTTCTATACTGGTCTTAAAACCATTTTCTTACCTTCCTCCAATACCCATCCACTTCTTTGTTCTTCAAAGTCAAATGAGCACAGCCTTGAATACATTCAATGACTGACCTAACTGCAGGAAGACATCCCCACTTCTGACCTCAATTCCACTTGCTCATATTCCACTTGCCTTGCTGATTGCTTGCTGCTCCTGTCTGACAACTGGCAGTGACTGGTGTTGAAGGACGCTGAGGCTCCTTTGTCCAACCACACATTATTCCTGATGAAGGGCTCATGCCCAAAACATTGACTCTCCTCTTCAGTTGTTGACTGACCTGCTGTGGTTTTCCAGCGCCATACTTTTCAACTCTGATCTCCATCATCTCACTTTCACCACATCTCAACATATCACCATCTAAACAATGCGCCTCCTCTCTGTGTTTTGTTTTTAACATCAAAGGCTATAGATTGTGTCACTGCATTTGCCATGTGTTTGCAAATTGAGACACAGACCTGGATCAACGTTTCCAGAGTCTGTCCCCCCGCCGACCACCCCCACCACCGATTCACTCTTTCCTTTCAGTTGCTGCAAGTTAACAATTGAACCCCAGAATGAAACAAAATATGGAAAAAGTGGTGAGAAACAGACTGTTGTACTCACAAAAGTTAGACAGAGGAAGGAAGTTACAGTCTGGGGTGAAGTTCACAGATTCTGGATTAGTGGTGCTGGAAGAGCACAGTAGTTCAGGCAGCATCCAAGGAGCAGCGAAATCGACGTTTCGGGCAAAAGGCCTTCATCAGGAATAAAGGAAGAGAATCTGAAGCGTGGAGAGATAAGCTTGAGGAGGGTGGGGGTGGGGAGAAAGTAGCATAGAGTACAATGGGTGAGTGGGGGAGGGGATGAAGGAGATAGGTCAGAGAGGAGAGGGTGGAGTGGATAGGTGGAAAAGGAGCTAGGCAGGTAGGACAAGTCCGGACAAGTCATGGGGACAGTGCTGAGCCGCAAGTTTGGAACTAGGGTGAGGTGGGGGAAGGGGACAAGTGACAAGTGGCCAGTGACTAGCATTGCCCTCCTCAACATAGGATACAGAGAACAGGAGAAGACCACGCAGACCTCCACGAGTGTATCAACGCGACTGTGCACATTGGGCCAGTATATCACTGGGAAATATTTATGTCCAAGCTTTTTTCGGCAGCAGATGAGAAGGCGAGGTGCAGAACAGAGCGCTGTTATACCGGAAAGCTGCTAAAGACGACATTGAGTGAATAGGAGAGAATGCTTTCTCAACTGGGCTATGGTCCCAACACGCACCCGTTGTGCCAGGGGTTCCACCTCGATTCCACTCTTCCTTCACTCGCAACACCCCACACCCACCTCCCATAGTGCCAAGGCACTTTCCCCTGCAACCGCCGAATTACCTGCCCATTTACCTGCTCCCTCCTGAATATCGAAGTGTTCAAATATACCTGCCAGGTGAAGCAGCACTTTTGCCACAACCCAGTCCGCTGCATTCGCTGCTCACAGTGTCGTTTCCCCAATGTAGCATGAAGCATAAACTGGGTGACTGCTTCGCAGAACATCCCGGTTCTGCCCGCGGAAAAAAAGGTCCTGACCTTGCGGTTGCCTGCCACTTTAACACATCACCCTGTTCCCTGGCCAACATTTCTGTCTCAGGTTTGCAGCAGTGTTCTCGCTCCAGATGAAAGAACAACACTTCATTTTCCACTTGGAGACCTTACAGCCCTCCGGTCTTCAATATCGAGTTCCATCACTTTAGGGCCTGAACTCCCCCATGTCCTTGACCCCTACCACACAAACGACTCCTTGTTATCACCTCGTCTGCTATGACACACTACGTATTGTTAGCCGCTAACAGTCTCCATTAACAGTTATTCGCCCTCTCACGCGGATCGTTATTCACTCCCACGTCCTTCCTATTGTTCTCTCTCTGAGCTGGCGGCAAACACAGCAATGTACATCGGAGACTCTGAGCCAGCTGAAACTTGCTCAGTGTGAAGTACATTCCACATTGCTCCAACAATTGCAAGCAGCAAAGCGTTTCCAGAACATCTGCTTGTCATTCTGTCCCCGGGGCGCTGATATTTGTCTCATCCCCAGGAACTGGACTACCTCCACTGGTGGATAATTAAACCAGTTCATTTCTACTTGCACGTTGTTCTGCGGGGTGGGACGGGGTGTAGGGTGGAGTGCGGGTAGAGTCCATTCGCTCTTCTGCTCTCTCTCTCTCTCTCTCTGAAACCCTTGGGGTGAGAGGTGTCAGTTACATTAATGCGGGAACATGAACAACTTTGATTGTGAACTTTCTCCAAGGGTCTGTTATCGGAGAGATAGAAAGATGCTGTGCTGTCGGGACAGAAAGAAATGGACACCGAGGACTCTTCGCCCAGGTAAATTCACATTGTTGTGCAGCCTTCTTGGTGTTCAGAAATCGTCTTCACGCAGCAATCTTAGGGAAAGTCTATTGCAAAGTGGGCATCGCTTTCTTTGCTGCGACCGCGCAGCAGTTAACATCTGAGCCCCAAGTGTCCCAGATGAAGAGAATCCGAGTGAAACCTTCATTCACTGAGAGTCATCCCCACGGCCCTGATCTGAGGGACTGCAGGCAGTCCAACACGGAAGGGACGGTTAAAATGCTGTTTCGCAGACGTATGGAGGCTGTGTAAATATAAACTTATTTCTAAATTCCCACATTCTGTTGGTCGAACTGTGATTTCACACTGAATCACAACATGTGTCACAGCGCAGACGGAGGCCATGCGGCCCACCTTCGCTCTGCTGGTTCTACACTTAAGTAAACGTGTGTCTCTATTCGTTTCATTCTCTCGCCTTCTCAGCGTAAATCTGCACATCTGAACGTGACCACCGAATTCCCTTTTGTGTCCATTGAATCTTCCTCTTTGTCAGTGTCAGACAGAGACTTACTGACCCTAACCACTCCCTGTAACGAAAACGTTCTTCCTCATGTCACTTTTCCTTCTTTACCTCGTGACTTTAAAATTCTGCCGAATCGTTGTGGATCCTTTCAGGTGTGGGAGCATTTTCACAACATTATTTCCTGTTTCTAGATCCCTCATGACTTGGAAAAGTTCGCTTCTCCGAGGAGAGCTGTCCCAATTTTCCAATCTACCTTGATTGCTGACATTCCTCAAACACCGCACCACTCACGTCAACCTGTTGAACACTATCTCCAACCATTTCACTTCCCTGTCTTCTGCCTCATTCGTACTCCAGACAGCCCAACCTCGTTTCACGAAGGCGTTTTTTGAGAAAATTAATCAGGCAGTTTTGCACAAGTCAAGTTAAAAAACGCGGGCTCGTCCGGGATTTGAACCCGGGACCTCTCGCAACTCGGCACTGGAAAAGACCCTAGGCGAGAATCATACGCCTAGACCAACGAGCCAGAGGGCCAGAGCGCTACTGACGACCCACACCGCTTGCGTGACCTGAGACTTGCTCAGTATAAAATACATTTGAGATTGCTCTGAGAATTGCAAGCGGCAAAGAGTTTCCCGAACAGCTGCTTCTCATTCAGTCTCCCTGCTGCTGTTTGCCCCGTCCCCAGGAACCGGGCTCTCTCCACTGGCAGATAATTCAACCATTTTGCTTCGAAACTTTTCTCTGACACCCGAGTGGCCAGTGACAAGCATTGCCCTCCTCAACATAGGATACAGAGAACAGGAGAAGACCACGCAAACCTCCACGAGTGTATCAACGCGACTGTGCACATTGGGCCGGTATATCACTGGGAAATATTTATGTCCAAGCTGTTTTCGGAAGCAGATGAGAAGGCGAGGTGCAGAACAGAGCGGTTCTGTTTCCGGTTATACCGGAAAGCTGCTAAAGACGACATTGAATGAATAGGAGAGAATGCGTTCTCAGCTGGGTTATGGTCCCAACACGCACCCGTTGTGCCAGGGGTTCCACCTCGGTTCCACTCTTCCTTCACTCGCAACACCCCACACCCACCTCCCATAGTGCCAAAGCACTTTCCCCTGCAACCGCCGAATGTGTAACACCTGCCCATTTACCTGCTCCCTCCTGAATATCCAAGGGCTCTAACATACCTGCCAGGTGAAGCAGCACTTTTGCCACAACCTAGTCCGCTGCATTCGCTGCTCACAGTGTCATTTCCCCAATGTAGAATGAAGCATAAACTGGGTGACTGCTTCGCAGAACATCCCGGTTTTGCCCGCAGGAAAAAGGCCCTGGCCTTGCGGTTGCCTGCCACTTTAACACATCACCCTGTTCCCTGACCAACATCTCTGTCTCAGGCTTGCAGCAGTGTTCTCGCTCCAGATGAAAGAACAACACCTCATTTTCCACTTGGAGACCTTACAGCCCTCCGGTCTTCAATATCGAGTTCCATCATTTTAGGGCCTGAACTCCTCCATGTCCTTGACCCCTACCACACAAACGACTCCTTGTTATCACCTCGTCTGCTATGACACACTACGTATTGTTAGCCGCTAACAGTCTCCATTAACAGTTATTCGCCCTCTCACGCGGATCGTTATTCACTCCCACGTCCTTCCTATTGTTCTCTCTCTGAGCTGGCGGCAAACACAGCAATGTTCATCGGAGACTCTGAGCCAGCTGAAACTTGCTCAGTATGAAGTACATACCACGTTGCTGCAAGAATTGCAAGCAGCAAAGCGTTTCCAGAACATCTGCTTGTCATTCTGTCCCCGGGGCGCTGATATTTGTCTCATCCCCAGGAACTGGACTACCTCCACTGGTGGATAATTAAACCATTTTATTTCTACTTGCACGTTGTTCTGGGGGGTGGGACGGGGTGTAGGGTGGGGGGCGGGTAGAGTCCATTCGCTCTTCTGCTCTCTCTCTCTGTCTGAAACCCTTGGGGTGAGAGGTGTCAGTTACATTAATGCGGGGAACATGAACAACTTTGATTGTGAACTTTCTCCAAGGGTCTGTTATCGGAGAGATAGAAAGATGCTGTTATGTCGGGACAGAAAGAAATGGACACCGAGGACTCTTCGCCTAGGTAAATTCACATTGTTGTGCAGCCTTCTTGGTGTTCAGAAATCGTCTTCACGCAGCAATCTTAGGGAAAGTCTATTGCAAAGTGGGCATCGCTTTCTTTGCTGCGACCGCGCAGCAGTTAACATCTGAGCCCCAAGTGTCCCAGATGAAGAGAATCCGAGTGAAACCTTCATTCACTGAGAGTCATCCCCACGGCCCTGAGCTGAGGGACTGCAGGCAGTGCAACACGGAAGGGACGGTTAAAATGCTGTTTCGCAGACGTATGGAGGCTGTGTAAATATAAACTTATTTCTAAATTCCCACATTCTGTTGGTCGAACTGTGATTTCACACTGAATCACAACATGTGTCACAGCGCAGACGGAGGCCATGCGGCCCACCTTCGCTCTGCTGGTTCTACACTTAAGTAAACGTGTGTCTCTATTCGTTTCATTCTCTCGCCTTCTCAGCGTAAATCTGCACATCTGAACGTGACCACCGAATTCCCTTTTGTGTCCATTGAATCTTCCTCTTTGTCAGTGTCAGACAGAGACTTACTGACCCTAACCACTCCCTGTAACGAAAACGTTCTTCCTCATGTCACTTTTCCTTCTTTACCTCGTGACTTTAAAATTCTGCCGAATCGTTGTGGATCCTTTCAGGTGTGGGAGCATTTTCACAACATTATTTCCTGTTTCTAGATCCCTCATGACTTGGAAAAGTTCGCTTCTCCGAGGAGAGCTGTCCCAATTTTCCAATCTACCTTGATTGCTGACATTCCTCAAACACCGCACCACTCACGTCAACCTGTTGAACACTATTTCCAACCATTTGACTTCCCTGTCTTCTGCCTCATTCGTTCTCCAGACAGCCCAACCTCGTTTCACGAAGGCGTTTTTTGAGAAAATTAATCAGGCAGTTTTGCACAAGTCAAGTTAAAAAACGCGGGCTCGTCCGGGATTTGAACCCGGGACCTCTCGCAATTCGACACTGGAAAGGACCCTAAGCGAGAATCATACGCCTAGACCAACGAGCCAGAGGGCCAGAACGCTATTGACGACCCACACCGCTTGCGTGACCTGAGACTTGCTCAGTATAAAATTCATTTGAGATTGCTCTGAGAATTGCAAGCGGCAAAGAGTTTCCCGAACAGCTGCTTCTCATTCAGTCTCCCTGCTGCTGTTTGCCCCGTCCCCAGGAACCGGGCTCTCTCCACTGGCAGATAATTCAACCATTTTGCTTCGAAACTTTTCTCTGACACCCGAGTGGCCAGTGACAAGCATTGCCCTCCTCAACATAGGATACAGAGAACAGGAGAAGACCACGCAAACCTCCACGAGTGTATCAACGCGACTGTGCACATTGGGCCGGTATATCACTGGGAAATATTTATGTCCAAGCTGTTTTCGGAAGCAGATGAGAAGGCGAGGTGCAGAACAGAGCGCGGTTATACCGGAAAGCTGCTAAAGACGACATTGAATGAATAGGAGAGAATGCGTTCTCAGCTGGGTTATGGTCCCAACACGCACCCGTTGTGCCAGGGGTTCCACCTCGGTTCCACTCTTCCTTCACTCGCAACACCCCACACACACCTCCCATAGTGCCAAAGCGCTTTCCCCTGCAACCGCCGAATGTGTAACACCTGCCCATTTACCTGCTCCCTCCTGAATATCCAAGGGCTCAAACATACCTGCCAGGTGAAGCAGCACTTTTGCCACAACCTAGTCCGCTGCATTCGCTGCTCACAGTGTCATTTCCCCAATGTAGCATGAAGCATAAACTGGGTGACTGCTTCGCAGAACATCCCGGTTTTGCCCGCAGGAAAAAGGCCCTGGCCTTGCGGTTGCCTGCCACTTTAACACATCACCCTGTTCCATGGCCAACATCTCTGTCTCAGGCTTGCAGCAGTGTTCTCGCTCCAGATGAAAGAACAACACTTCATTTTCCACTTGGAGACCTTACAGCCCTCCGGTCTTCAATATCGAGTTCCATCACTTTAGGGCCTGAACTCCCCCATGTCCTTGACCCCTACCACACAAACGACTCCTTGTTATCACCTCGTCTGCTATGACACACTACGTATTGTTAGCCGCTAACAGTCTCCATTAACAGTTATTCGCCCTCTCACGTGGATCGTTATTTACTCCCACGTCCTTCCTATTGTTCTCTCTCTGAGCTGGCGGCAAACACAGCAATGTACATCGGAGACTCTGAGCCAGCTGAAACTCGCTCAGTATGAAGTACATACCACGTTGCTGCAAGAATTGCAAGCAGCAAAGCGTTTCCAGAACATCTGCTTGTCATTCTGTCCCCGGGGCGCTGATATTTGTCTCACCCCCAGGAACTGGACTACCTCCACTGGTGGATAATTAAACCATTTTATTTCTACTTGGACGTTGTTCTGGGGGGTGGGACGGGGTGTAGGGTGTCGGCGGGTAGAGTCCATTCGATCTTCTGCTCTCTCTCTCTGTCTCTCTCTGAAACCCTTGGGGTGAGAGGTGTCAGTTACATTAATGCGGGGAACATGAACAACTTTGATTGTGAACTTTGTCCAAGGGTCTGTTATCGGAGAGATAGAAAGATGCTGTGCTGGCAGGACAGAAAGAAATGGACACCGAGAACTCTTCGCCCAGGTAAATTCACATTGTTGTGCAGCCTTCTTGGTGTTCAGAAATCGTCTTCACCCAGCAATCTTACGGAAAGTCTATTGCAAAGTGGGCATCGCTTTCTTTGCTGCGATCGCGCAGCAGTTAACATCTGAGCCCCAAGTGTCCCAGATGAAGAGAATCCGAGTGAAACCTTCACTCACTGAGAGTCATCCCCACGGCCCTGAGCTGAGGGACTGCAGGCATCCAACACGGAAGGGACGGTTAAAAATGAAGCAGTTTTGCTCCCTCAGCCTCTCTGTCCCAGAGACAGGCAGTGGGACGGCATAAACACGTAGCATCATTCTCGCGCAGACAGAAGCCGTTCAGCCCATCGAGTCCACGGCGACTGTCTGTCACGTGTCTCTCTCTCTGAGGTTATTCACAATCGGTGGTATCCGTCCTAATAGTAGAGGACTATGTCTGAGTCGTGATGCGGTTTCTGACATGCTTGTCATTCTCGTCTGGACCAGGGTGGCGAATTAGTGCAAGGAATGGACGAAACCGCAAGGCATGTGTTTCAACTTTACCAGCTGATTGGCATCGCAGAGAACTGGGTTTGCGATTCAGTTCAGAGGAAACAGACGAAGGACAGAAAACCATTGAGACCTCTAAAATCATGCCACTTGAATTGAGTGGATTTGGCGAGTGCATCGATATGCTAAATGCCATTAAGTAGATGCAAAGGCGGCTTGTAGAAGAGAGCAGCACGAGGCGACATTGAACAATAGCAGAGGATGGTTTCGATCCATCGACCTCTGGGTTATGGGCCCAGCACGCTCCCGCTGCCCCACTCTGCTGCCGCACGCGGCGCACCTTCCACAGAACACTTCAGGTTTTCGTCTGGCACACGGCAGGCACCTTCGAGCCTGATGTCAAAGACCTCCACTGCTGTCGTGCAATATGCTGTTTCGCAGACGTATGGAGGCTGTGTAAATATAAACTTATTTCTAAATTCCCACATTCTGTTGGTCGAACTGTGATTTCACACTGAATCACAACATGTGTCACAGCGCAGACGGAGGCCATGCGGCCCACCTTCGCTCTGCTGGTTCTACACTTAAGTAAACGTGTGTCTCTATTCGTTTCATTCTCTCGCCTTCTCAGCGTAAATCTGCACATCTGAACGTGACCACCGAATTCCCTTTTGTGTCCATTGAATCTTCCTCTTTGTCAGTGTCAGACAGAGACTTACTGACCCTAACCACTCCCTGTAACGAAAACGTTCTTCCTCATGTCACTTTTCCTTCTTTACCTCGTGACTTTAAAATTCTGCCGAATCGTTGTGGATCCTTTCAGGTGTGGGAGCATTTTGACAACATTATTTCCTGTTTCTAGATCCCTCATGACTTGGAAAAGTTCGCTTCTCCGAGGAGAGCTGTCCCAATTTTCCAATCTACCTTGATTGCTGACATTCCTCAAACACCGCACCACTCACGTCAACCTGTTGAACACTATTTCCAACCATTTGACTTCCCTGTCTTCTGCCTCATTCGTTCTCCAGACAGCCCAACCTCGTTTCACGAAGGCGTTTTTTGAGAAAATTAATCAGGCAGTTTTGCACAAGTCAAGTTAAAAAACGCGGGCTCGTCCGGGATTTGAACCCGGGACCTCTCGCAATTCGACACTGGAAAGGACCCTAAGCGAGAATCATACGCCTAGACCAACGAGCCAGAGGGCCAGAGCGCTATTGACGACCCACACCGCTTGCGTGACCTGAGACTTGCTCAGTATAAAATTCATTTGAGATTGCTCTGAGAATTGCAAGCGGCAAAGAGTTTCCCGAACAGCTGCTTCTCATTCAGTCTCCCTGCTGCTGTTTGCCCCGTCCCCAGGAACCGGGCTCTCTCCACTGGCAGATAATTCAACCATTTTGCTTCGAAACTTTTCTCTGACACCCGAGTGGCCAGTGACAAGCATTGCCCTCCTCAACATAGGATACAGAGAACAGGAGAAGACCACGCAAACCTCCACGAGTGTATCAACGCGACTGTGCACATTGGGCCGGTATATCACTGGGAAATATTTATGTCCAAGCTGTTTTCGGAAGCAGATGAGAAGGCGAGGTGCAGAACAGAGCGCGGTTATACCGGAAAGCTGCTAAAGACGACATTGAATGAATAGGAGAGAATGCGTTCTCAGCTGGGTTATGGTCCCAACACGCACCCGTTGTGCCAGGGGTTCCACCTCGGTTCCACTCTTCCTTCACTCGCAACACCCCACACACACCTCCCATAGTGCCAAAGCGCTTTCCCCTGCAACCGCCGAATGTGTAACACCTGCCCATTTACCTGCTCCCTCCTGAATATCCAAGGGCTCAAACATACCTGCCAGGTGAAGCAGCACTTTTGCCACAACCTAGTCCGCTGCATTCGCTGCTCACAGTGTCATTTCCCCAATGTAGCATGAAGCATAAACTGGGTGACTGCTTCGCAGAACATCCCGGTTTTGCCCGCAGGAAAAAGGCCCTGGCCTTGCGGTTGCCTGCCACTTTAACACATCACCCCTGTTCCCTGGCCAACATCTCTGTCTCAGGCTTGCAGCAGTGTTCTCGCTCCAGATGAAAGAACAACACCTCATTTTCCACTTGGAGACCTTACAGCCCTCCGGTCTTCAATATCGAGTTCCATCACTTTAGGGCCTGAACTCCCCCATGTCCTTGACCCCTACCACACAAACGACTCCTTGTTATCACCTCGTCTGCTATGACACACTACGTATTGTTAGCCGCTAACAGTCTCCATTAACAGTTATTCGCCCTCTCACGTGGATCGTTATTCACTCCTACGTCCTTCCTATTGTTCTCTCTCTGAGCTGGCGGCAAACACAGCAATGTACATCGGAGACTCTGAGCCAGCTGAAACTCGCTCAGTATGAAGTACATACCACGTTGCTGCAAGAATTGCAAGCAGCAAAGCGTTTCCAGAACATCTGCTTGTCATTCTGTCCCCGGGGCGCTGATATTTGTCTCACCCCCAGGAACTGGACTACCTCCACTGGTGGATAATTAAACCATTTTATTTCTACTTGGACGTTGTTCTGGGGGGTGGGACGGGGTGTAGGGTGGGGGCGGGTAGAGTCCATTCGATCTTCTGCTCTCTCTCTCTGTCTCTCTCTGAAACCCTTGGGGTGAGAGGTGTCAGTTACATTAATGCGGGGAACATGAACAACTTTGATTGTGAACTTTGTCCAAGGGTCTGTTATCGGAGAGATAGAAAGATGCTGTGCTGGCAGGACAGAAAGAAATGGACACCGAGAACTCTTCGCCCAGGTAAATTCACATTGTTGTGCAGCCTTCTTGGTGTTCAGAAATCGTCTTCACCCAGCAATCTTACGGAAAGTCTATTGCAAAGTGGGCATCGCTTTCTTTGCTGCGATCGCGCAGCAGTTAACATCTGAGCCCCAAGTGTCCCAGATGAAGAGAATCCGAGTGAAACCTTCACTCACTGAGAGTCATCCCCACGGCCCTGAGCTGAGGGACTGCAGGCATCCAACACGGAAGGGACGGTTAAAAATGAAGCAGTTTTGCTCCCTCAGCCTCTCTGTCCCAGAGACAGGCAGTGGGACAGCATAAACACGTAGCATCATTCTCGCGCAGACAGAAGCCGTTCAGCCCATCGAGTCCACGGCGACTGTCTGTCACGTGTCTCTCTCTCTGAGGTTATTCACAATCGGTGGTATCCGTCCTAATAGTAGAGGACTATGTCTGAGTCGTGATGCGGTTTCTGACATGCTTGTCATTCTCGTCTGGACCAGGGTGGCGAATTAGTGCAAGGAATGGACGAAACCGCAAGGCATGTGTTTCAACTTTACCAGCTGATTGGCATCGCAGAGAACTGGGTTTGCGATTCAGTTCAGAGGAAACAGACGAAGGACAGAAAACCATTGAGACCTCTAAAATCATGCCACTTGAATTGAGTGGATTTGGCGAGTGCATCGATATGCTAAATGCCATTAAATAGATGCAAAGGCGGCTTGTAGAAGAGAGCAGCACGAGGCGACATTGAACAATAGCAGAGGATGGTTTCGATCCATCGACCTCTGGGTTATGGGCCCAGCACGCTCCCGCTGCGCCACTCTGCTGCCGCACGCCGCGCACCTTCCACAGAACACTTCAGGTTTTCGTCTGGCACACGGCAGGCACCTTCGAGCCTGATGTCAAAGACCTCCACTGCTGTCGTGCAATATGCTGTTTCGCAGACGTATGGAGGCTGTGTAAATATAAACTTATTTCTAAATTCCCACATTCTGTTGGTCGAACTGTGATTTCACACTGAATCACAACATGTGTCACAGCGCAGACGGAGGCCATGCGGCCCACCTTCGCTCTGCTGGTTCTACACTTAAGTAAACGTGTGTCTCTATTCGTTTCATTCTCTCGCCTTCTCAGCGTAAATCTGCACATCTGAACGTGACCACCGAATTCCCTTTTGTGTCCATTGAATCTTCCTCTTTGTCAGTGTCAGACAGGGACTTACTGACCCTAACCACTCCCTGTAACGAAAACGTTCTTCCTCATGTCACTTTTCCTTCTTTACCTCGTGACTTTAAAATTCTGCCGAATCGTTGTGGATCCTTTCAGGTGTGGGAGCATTTTCACAACATTATTTCCTGTTTCTAGATCCCTCATGACTTGGAAAAGTTCGCTTCTCCGAGGAGAGCTGTCCCAACTTTCCAATCTACCTTGATTGCTGACATTCCTCAAACACCGCACCACTCACGTCAACCTGTTGAACACTATCTCCAACCATTTCACTTCCCTGTCTTCTGCCTCATTCGTACTCCAGACAGCCCAACCTCGTTTCACGAAGGCGTTTTTTGAGAAAATTAATCAGGCAGTTTTGCACAAGTCAAGTTAAAAAACGCGGGCTCGTCCGGGATTTGAACCCGGGACCTCTCGCAACTCGGCACTGGAAAAGACCCTAAGCGAGAATCATACGCCTAGACCAACGAGCCAGAGGGCCAGAGCGCTACTGACGACCCCCACCGCTTGCGTGACCTGAGACTTGCTCAGTATAAAATACATTTGAGATTGCTCTGAGAATTGCAAGCGGCAAAGAGTTTCCCGAACAGCTGCTTCTCATTCAGTCTCCCTGCTGCTGTTTGCCCCGTCCCCAGGAACCGGGCTCTCTCCACTGGCAGATAATTCAACCATTTTGCTTCGAAACTTTTCTCTGACACCCGAGTGGCCAGTGACAAGCATTGCCCTCCTCAACATAGGATACAGAGAACAGGAGAAGACCACGCAAACCTCCACGAGTGTATCAACGCGACTGTGCACATTGGGCCGGTATATCACTGGGAAATATTTATGTCCAAGCTGTTTTCGGAAGCAGATGAGAAGGCGAGGTGCAGAACAGAGCCCTGTTATACCGGAAAGCTGCTAAAGACGACATTGAATGAATAGGAGAGAATGCGTTCTCAGCTGGGTTATGGTCCCAACACGCACCCGTTGTGCCAGGGGTTCCACCTCGGTTCCACTCTTCCTTCACTCGCAACACCCCACACCCACCTCCCATAGTGCCAAGGCACTTTCCCCTGCAACCGCCGAATGTGTAACACCTGCCCATTTACCTGCTCCCTCCTGAATATCCAAGGGCTCAAACATACCTGTCAGGTGAAGCAGCACTTTTGCCACAACCTAGTCCGCTGCATTCGCTGCTCACA
This sequence comes from Chiloscyllium plagiosum, assembly GCF_037043375.1. Lineage (NCBI taxonomy): Eukaryota > Metazoa > Chordata > Chondrichthyes > Orectolobiformes > Hemiscylliidae > Chiloscyllium > Chiloscyllium plagiosum. The sequence continues at coordinate 35,980,159 of NW_028270165.1, forward strand.
GTGTCATTTCCCCAATGTAGCATGAAGCATAAACTGGGTGACTGCTTCGCAGAACATCCCGGTTCTGCCCGCAGGAAAAAGGCCCTGGCCTTGCGGTTGCCTGCCACTTTAACACATCACCCTGTTCCCTGACCAACATCTCTGTCTCAGGCTTGCAGCAGTGTTCTCGCTCCAGATGAAAGAACAACACCTCATTTTCCACTTGGAGACCTTACAGCCCTCCGGTCTTCAATATCGAGTTCCATAACTTTAGGGCCTGAACTCCCCCATGTCCTTGACCCCTACCACACAAACGACTCCTTGTTATCACCTCGTCTGCTATGACACACTACGTATTGTTAGCCGCTAACAGTCTCCATTAACAGTTATTCGCCCTCTCACGCGGATCGTTATTCACTCCTACGTCCTTCCTATTGTTCTCTCTCTGAGCTGGCGGCAAACACAGCAATGTACATCGGAGACTCTGAGCCAGCTGAAACTCGCTCAGTATGAAGTACATACCACGTTGCTGCAAGAATTGCAAGCAGCAAAGCGTTTCCAGAACATCTGCTTGTCATTCTGTCCCCGGGGCGCTGATATTTGTCTCACCCCCAGGAACTGGACTACCTCCACTGGTGGATAATTAAACCATTTCATTTCTACTTGCACGTTGTTCTGCGGGGTGGGACGGGGTGTAGGGTGGGGTGCGGGTAGAGTCCATTCGATCTTCTGCTCTCTCTCTCTGTCTCTCTCTGAAACCCTTGGGGTGAGAGGTGTCAGTTACATTAATGCGGGGAACATGAACAAATTTGATTGTGAACTTTGTCCAAGGGTCTGTTATCGGAGAGATAGAAAGATGCTGTGCTGGCAGGACAGAAAGAAATGGACACCGAGAACTCTTCGCCCAGGTAAATTCACATTGTTGTGCAGCCTTCTTGGTGTTCAGAAATCGTCTTCACCCAGCAATCTTACGGAAAGTCTATTGCAAAGTGGGCATCGCTTTCTTTGCTGCGATCGCGCAGCAGTTAACATCTGAGCCCCAAGTGTCCCAGATGAAGAGAATCCGAGTGAAACCTTCACTCACTGAGAGTCATCCCCACGGCCCTGAGCTGAGGGACTGCAGGCATCCAACACGGAAGGGACGGTTAAAAATGAAGCAGTTTTGCTCCCTCAGCCTCTCTGTCCCAGAGACAGGCAGTGGGACGGCATAAACACGTAGCATCATTCTCGCGCAGACAGAAGCCGTTCAGCCCATCGAGTCCACGGCGACTGTCTGTCACGTGTCTCTCTCTCTGAGGTTATTCACAATCGGTGGTATCCGTCCTAATAGTAGAGGACTATGTCTGAGTCGTGATGCGGTTTCTGACATGCTTGTCATTCTCGTCTGGACCAGGGTGGCGAATTAGTGCAAGGAATGGACGAAACCGCAAGGCATGTGTTTCAACTTTACCAGCTGATTGGCATCGCAGAGAACTGGGTTTGCGATTCAGTTCAGAGGAAACAGACGAAGGACAGAAAACCATTGAGACCTCTAAAATCATGCCACTTGAATTGAGTGGATTTGGCGAGTGCATCGATATGCTAAATGCCATTAAGTAGATGCAAAGGCGGCTTGTAGAAGAGAGCAGCACGAGGCGACATTGAACAATAGCAGAGGACGGTTTCGATCCATCGACCTCTGGGTTATGGGCCCAGCACGCTCCCGCTGCGCCACTCTGCTGCCGCACGCGGCGCACCTTCCACAGAACACTTCAGGTTTTCGTCTGGCACACGGCAGGCACCTTCGAGCCTGATGTCAAAGACCTCCACTGCTGTCGTGCAATATGCTGTTTCGCAGACGTATGGAGGCTGTGTAAATATAAACTTATTTCTAAATTCCCACATTCTGTTGGTCGAACTGTGATTTCACACTGAATCACAACATGTGTCACAGCGCAGACGGAGGCCATGCGGCCCACCTTCGCTCTGCTGGTTCTACACTTAAGTAAACGTGTGTCTCTATTCGTTTCATTCTCTCGCCTTCTCAGCGTAAATCTGCACATCTGAACGTGACCACCGAATTCCCTTTTGTGTCCATTGAATCTTCCTCTTTGTCAGTGTCAGACAGGGACTTACTGACCCTAACCACTCCCTGTAACGAAAACGTTCTTCCTCATGTCACTTTTCCTTCTTTACCTCGTGACTTTAAAATTCTGCCGAATCGTTGTGGATCCTTTCAGGTGTGGGAGCATTTTCACAACATTATTTCCTGTTTCTAGATCCCTCATGACTTGGAAAAGTTCGCTTCTCCGAGGAGAGCTGTCCCAATTTTCCAATCTACCTTGATTGCTGACATTCCTCAAACACCGCACCACTCACGTCAACCTGTTGAACACTATTTCCAACCATTTCACTTCCCTGTCTTCTGCCTCATTCGTTCTCCAGACAGCCCAACCTCATTTCACGAAGGCGTTTTTTGAGAAAATTAATCAGGCAGTTTTGCACAAGTCAAGTTAAAAAACGCGGGCTCGTCCGGGATTTGAACCCGGGACCTCTCGCAATTCGACACTGGAAAGGACCCTAAGCGAGAATCATACGCCTAGACCAACGAGCCAGAGGGCCAGAGCGCGATTGACGACCCACACCGCTTGCGTGACCTGAGACTTGCTCAGTATAAAATTCATTTGAGATTGCTCTGAGAATTGCAAGCGGCAAAGAGTTTCCCGAACAGCTGCTTCTCATTCAGTCTCCCTGCTGCTGTTTGCCCCGTCCCCAGGAACCGGGCTCTCTCCACTGGCAGATAATTCAACCATTTTGCTTCGAAACTTTTCTCTGACACCCGAGTGGCCAGTGACAAGCATTGCCCTCCTCAACATAGGATACAGAGAACAGGAGAAGACCACGCAAACCTCCACGAGTGTATCAACGCGACTGTGCACATTGGGCCGGTATATCACTGGGAAATATTTATGTCCAAGCTGTTTTCGGAAGCAGATGAGAAGGCGAGGTGCAGAACAGAGCGCGGTTATACCGGAAAGCTGCTAAAGACGACATTGAATGAATAGGAGAGAATGCGTTCTCAGCTGGGTTATGGTCCCAACACGCACCCGTTGTGCCAGGGGTTCCACCTCGGTTCCACTCTTCCTTCACTCGCAACACCCCACACACACCTCCCATAGTGCCAAAGCGCTTTCCCCTGCAACCGCCGAATGTGTAACACCTGCCCATTTACCTGCTCCCTCCTGAATATCCAAGGGCTCAAACATACCTGCCAGGTGAAGCAGCACTTTTGCCACAACCTAGTCCGCTGCATTCGCTGCTCACAGTGTCATTTCCCCAATGTAGCATGAAGCATAAACTGGGTGACTGCTTCGCAGAACATCCCGGTTTTGCCCGCAGGAAAAAGGCCCTGGCCTTGCGGTTGCCTGCCACTTTAACACATCACCCTGTTCCCTGGCCAACATCTCTGTCTCAGGCTTGCAGCAGTGTTCTCGCTCCAGATGAAAGAACAACACCTCATTTTCCACTTGGAGACCTTACAGCCCTCCGGTCTTCAATATCGAGTTCCATAACTTTAGGGCCTGAACTCCCCCATGTCCTTGACCCCTACCACACAAACGACTCCTTGTTATCACCTCGTCTGCTATGACACACTACGTATTGTTAGCCGCTAACAGTCTCCATTAACAGTTATTCGCCCTCTCACGCGGATCGTTATTCACTCCTACGTCCTTCCTATTGTTCTCTCTCTGAGCTGGCGGCAAACACAGCAATGTACATCGGAGACTCTGAGCCAGCTGAAACTCGCTCAGTATGAAGTACATACCACGTTGCTGCAAGAATTGCAAGCAGCAAAGCGTTTCCAGAACATCTGCTTGTCATTCTGTCCCCGGGGCGCTGATATTTGTCTCACCCCCAGGAACTGGACTACCTCCACTGGTGGATAATTAAACCATTTTATTTCTACTTGGACGTTGTTCTGGGGGGTGGGACGGGGTGTAGGGTGGGGGCGGGTAGAGTCCATTCGATCTTCTGCTCTCTCTCTCTGTCTCTCTCTGAAACCCTTGGGGTGAGAGGTGTCAGTTACATTAATGCGGGGAACATGAACAACTTTGATTGTGAACTTTGTCCAAGGGTCTGTTATCGGAGAGATAGAAAGATGCTGTGCTGGCAGGACAGAAAGAAATGGACACCGAGAACTCTTCGCCCAGGTAAATTCACATTGTTGTGCAGCCTTCTTGGTGTTCAGAAATCGTCTTCACCCAGCAATCTTACGGAAAGTCTATTGCAAAGTGGGCATCGCTTTCTTTGCTGCGATCGCGCAGCAGTTAACATCTGAGCCCCAAGTGTCCCAGATGAAGAGAATCCGAGTGAAACCTTCACTCACTGAGAGTCATCCCCACGGCCCTGAGCTGAGGGACTGCAGGCATCCAACACGGAAGGGACGGTTAAAAATGAAGCAGTTTTGCTCCCTCAGCCTCTCTGTCCCAGAGACAGGCAGTGGGACAGCATAAACACGTAGCATCATTCTCGCGCAGACAGAAGCCGTTCAGCCCATCGAGTCCACGGCGACTGTCTGTCACGTGTCTCTCTCTCTGAGGTTATTCACAATCGGTGGTATCCGTCCTAATAGTAGAGGACTATGTCTGAGTCGTGATGCGGTTTCTGACATGCTTGTCATTCTCGTCTGGACCAGGGTGGCGAATTAGTGCAAGGAATGGACGAAACCGCAAGGCATGTGTTTCAACTTTACCAGCTGATTGGCATCGCAGAGAACTGGGTTTGCGATTCAGTTCAGAGGAAACAGACGAAGGACAGAAAACCATTGAGACCTCTAAAATCATGCCACTTGAATTGAGTGGATTTGGCGAGTGCATCGATATGCTAAATGCCATTAAATAGATGCAAAGGCGGCTTGTAGAAGAGAGCAGCACGAGGCGACATTGAACAATAACAGAGGATGGTTTCGATCCATCGACCTCTGGGTTATGGGCCCAGCACGCTCCCGCTGCGCCACTCTGCTGCCGCACGCGGCGCACCTTCCACAGAACACTTCAGGTTTTCGTCTGGCACACGGCAGGCACCTTCGAGCCTGATGTCAAAGACCTCCACTGCTGTCGTGCAATATGCTGTTTCGCAGACGTATGGAGGCTGTGTAAATATAAACTTATTTCTAAATTCCCACATTCTGTTGGTCGAACTGTGATTTCACACTGAATCACAACATGTGTCACAGCGCAGACGGAGGCCATGCGGCCCACCTTCGCTCTGCTGGTTCTACACTTAAGTAAACGTGTGTCTCTATTCGTTTCATTCTCTCGCCTTCTCAGCGTAAATCTGCACATCTGAACGTGACCACCGAATTCCCTTTTGTGTCCATTGAATCTTCCTCTTTGTCAGTGTCAGACAGGGACTTACTGACCCTAACCACTCCCTGTAACGAAAACGTTCTTCCTCATGTCACTTTTCCTTCTTTACCTCGTGACTTTAAAATTCTGCCGAATCGTTGTGGATCCTTTCAGGTGTGGGAGCATTTTCACAACATTATTTCCTGTTTCTAGATCCCTCATGACTTGGAAAAGTTCGCTTCTCCGAGGAGAGCTGTCCCAATTTTCCAATCTACCTTGATTGCTGACATTCCTCAAACACCGCACCACTCACGTCAACCTGTTGAACACTATCTCCAACCATTTCACTTCCCTGTCTTCTGCCTCATTCGTACTCCAGACAGCCCAACCTCGTTTCACGAAGGCGTTTTTTGAGAAAATTAATCAGGCAGTTTTGCACAAGTCAAGTTAAAAAACGCGGGCTCGTCCGGGATTTGAACCCGGGACCTCTCGCAACTCGGCACTGGAAAAGACCCTAGGCGAGAATCATACGCCTAGACCAACGAGCCAGAGGGCCAGAGCGCTACTGACGACCCACACCGCTTGCGTGACCTGAGACTTGCTCAGTATAAAATACATTTGAGATTGCTCTGAGAATTGCAAGCGGCAAAGAGTTTCCCGAACAGCTGCTTCTCATTCAGTCTCCCTGCTGCTGTTTGCCCCGTCCCCAGGAACCGGGCTCTCTCCACTGGCAGATAATTCAACCATTTTGCTTCGAAACTTTTCTCTGACACCCGAGTGGCCAGTGACAAGCATTGCCCTCCTCAACATAGGATACAGAGAACAGGAGAAGACCACGCAAACCTCCACGAGTGTATCAACGCGACTGTGCACATTGGGCCGGTATATCACTGGGAAATATTTATGTCCAAGCTGTTTTCGGAAGCAGATGAGAAGGCGAGGTGCAGAACAGAGCCCTGTTATACCGGAAAGCTGCTAAAGACGACATTGAATGAATAGGAGAGAATGCGTTCTCAGCTGGGTTATGGTCCCAACACGCACCCGTTGTGCCAGGGGTTCCACCTCGGTTCCACTCTTCCTTCACTCGCAACACCCCACACCCACCTCCCATAGTGCCAAGGCACTTTCCCCTGCAACCGCCGAATGTGTAACACCTGCCCATTTACCTGCTCCCTCCTGAATATCCAAGGGCTCAAACATACCTGCCAGGTGAAGCAGCACTTTTGCCACAACCTAGTCCGCTGCATTCGCTGCTCACAGTGTCATTTCCCCAATGTAGCATGAAGCATAAACTGGGTGACTGCTTCGCAGAACATCCCGGTTCTGCCCGCAGGAAAAAGGCCCTGGCCTTGCGGTTGCCTGCCACTTTAACACATCACCCTGTTCCCTGACCAACATCTCTGTCTCAGGCTTGCAGCAGTGTTCTCGCTCCAGATGAAAGAACAACACCTCATTTTCCACTTGGAGACCTTACAGCCCTCCGGTCTTCAATATCGAGTTCCATAACTTTAGGGCCTGAACTCCCCCATGTCCTTGACCCCTACCACACAAACGACTCCTTGTTATCACCTCGTCTGCTATGACACACTACGTATTGTTAGCCGCTAACAGTCTCCATTAACAGTTATTCGCCCTCTCACGCGGATCGTTATTCACTCCTACGTCCTTCCTATTGTTCTCTCTCTGAGCTGGCGGCAAACACAGCAATGTACATCGGAGACTCTGAGCCAGCTGAAACTCGCTCAGTATGAAGTACATACCACGTTGCTGCAAGAATTGCAAGCAGCAAAGCGTTTCCAGAACATCTGCTTGTCATTCTGTCCCCGGGGCGCTGATATTTGTCTCACCCCCAGGAACTGGACTACCTCCACTGGTGGATAATTAAACCATTTTATTTCTACTTGGACGTTGTTCTCGGGGGTGGGACGGGGTGTAGGGTGGGGGCGGGTAGAGTCCATTCGATCTTCTGCTCTCTCTCTCTGTCTCTCTCTGAAACCCTTGGGGTGAGAGGTGTCAGTTACATTAATGCGGGGAACATGAACAAATTTGATTGTGAACTTTGTCCAAGGGTCTGTTATCGGAGAGATAGAAAGATGCTGTGCTGGCAGGACAGAAAGAAATGGACACCGAGAACTCTTCGCCCAGGTAAATTCACATTGTTGTGCAGCCTTCTTGGTGTTCAGAAATCGTCTTCACCCAGCAATCTTACGGAAAGTCTATTGCAAAGTGGGCATCGCTCAAACACCGCACCACTCACGTCAACCTGTTGAACACTATCTCCAACCATTTCACTTCCCTGTCTTCTGCCTCATTCGTACTCCAGACAGCCCAACCTCGTTTCACGAAGGCGTTTTTTGAGAAAATTAATCAGGCAGTTTTGCAGAAGTCAAGTTAAAAAACGCGGGCTCGTCCGGGATTTGAACCCGGGACCTCTCGCAACTCGGCACTGGAAAAGACCCTAGGCGAGAATCATACGCCTAGACCAACGAGCCAGAGGGCCAGAGCGCTACTGGCGACCCACACCGCTTGCGTGACCTGAGACTTGCTCAGTATAAAATACATTTGAGATTGCTCTGAGAATTGCAAGCGGCAAAGAGTTTCCCGAACAGCTGCTTCTCATTCAGTCTCCCTGCTGCTGTTTGCCCCGTCCCCAGGAACCGGGCTCTCTCCACTGGCAGATAATTCAACCATTTTGCTTCGAAACTTTTCTCTGACACCCGAGTGGCCAGTGACAAGCATTGCCCTCCTCAACATAGGATACAGAGAACAGGAGAAGACCACGCAAACCTCCACGAGTGTATCAACGCGACTGTGCACATTGGGCCGGTATATCACTGGGAAATATTTATGTCCAAGCTGTTTTCGGAAGCAGATGAGAAGGCGAGGTGCAGAACAGAGCCCTGTTATACCGGAAAGCTGCTAAAGACGACATTGAATGAATAGGAGAGAATGCGTTCTCAGCTGGGTTATGGTCCCAACACGCACCCGTTGTGCCAGGGGTTCCACCTCGGTTCCACTCTTCCTTCACTCGCAACACCCCACACCCACCTCCCATAGTGCCAAGGCACTTTCCCCTGCAACCGCCGAATGTGTAACACCTGCCCATTTACCTGCTCCCTCCTGAATATCCAAGGGCTCAAACATACCTGCCAGGTGAAGCAGCACTTTTGCCACAACCTAGTCCGCTGCATTCGCTGCTCACAGTGTCATTTCCCCAATGTAGCATGAAGCATAAACTGGGTGACTGCTTCGCAGAACATCCCGGTTCTGCCCGCAGGAAAAAGGCCCTGGCCTTGCGGTTGCCTGCCACTTTAACACATCACCCTGTTCCCTGACCAACATCTCTGTCTCAGGCTTGCAGCAGTGTTCTCGCTCCAGATGAAAGAACAACACCTCATTTTCCACTTGGAGACCTTACAGCCCTCCGGTCTTCAATATCGAGTTCCATAACTTTAGGGCCTGAACTCCCCCATGTCCTTGACCCCTACCACACAAACGACTCCTTGTTATCACCTCGTCTGCTATGACACACTACGTATTGTTAGCCGCTAACAGTCTCCATTAACAGTTATTCGCCCTCTCACGCGGATCGTTATTCACTCCTACGTCCTTCCTATTGTTCTCTCTCTGAGCTGGCGGCAAACACAGCAATGTACATCGGAGACTCTGAGCCAGCTGAAACTCGCTCAGTATGAAGTACATACCACGTTGCTGCAAGAATTGCAAGCAGCAAAGCGTTTCCAGAACATCTGCTTGTCATTCTGTCCCCGGGGCGCTGATATTTGTCTCACCCCCAGGAACTGGACTACCTCCACTGGTGGATGATTAAACCATTTTATTTCTACTTGGACGTTGTTCTCGGGGGTGGGACGGGGTGTAGGGTGGGGGCGGGTAGAGTCCATTCGATCTTCTGCTCTCTCTCTCTGTCTCTCTCTGAAACCCTTGGGGTGAGAGGTGTCAGTTACATTAATGCGGGGAACATGAACAAATTTGATTGTGAACTTTGTCCAAGGGTCTGTTATCGGAGAGATAGAAAGATGCTGTGCTGGCAGGACAGAAAGAAATGGACACCGAGAACTCTTCGCCCAGGTAAATTCACATTGTTGTGCAGCCTTCTTGGTGTTCAGAAATCGTCTTCACCCAGCAATCTTACGGAAAGTCTATTGCAAAGTGGGCATCGCTTTCTTTGCTGCGATCGCGCAGCAGTTAACATCTGAGCCCCAAGTGTCCCAGATGAAGAGAATCCGAGTGAAACCTTCACTCACTGAGAGTCATCCCCACGGCCCTGAGCTGAGGGACTGCAGGCATCCAACACGGAAGGGACGGTTAAAAATGAAGCAGTTTTGCTCCCTCAGCCTCTCTGTCCCAGAGACAGGCAGTGGGACAGCATAAACACGTAGCATCATTCTCGCGCAGACAGAAGCCGTTCAGCCCATCGAGTCCACGGCGACTGTCTGTCACGTGTCTCTCTCTCTGAGGTTATTCACAATCGGTGGTATCCGTCCTAATAGTAGAGGACTATGTCTGAGTCGTGATGCGGTTTCTGACATGCTTGTCATTCTCGTCTGGACCAGGGTGGCGAATTAGTGCAAGGAATGGACGAAACCGCAAGGCATGTGTTTCAACTTTACCAGCTGATTGGCATCGCAGAGAACTGGGTTTGCGATTCAGTTCAGAGGAAACAGACGAAGGACAGAAAACCATTGAGACCTCTAAAATCATGCCACTTGAATTGAGTGGATTTGGCGAGTGCATCGATATGCTAAATGCCATTAAATAGATGCAAAGGCGGCTTGTAGAAGAGAGCAGCACGAGGCGACATTGAACAATAGCAGAGGATGGTTTCGATCCATCGACCTCTGGGTTATGGGCCCAGCACGCTCCCGCTGCGCCACTCTGCTGCCGCACGCGGCGCACCTTCCACAGAACACTTCAGGTTTTCGTCTGGCACGCGGCAGGCACCTTCGAGCCTGATGTCAAAGACCTCCACTGCTGTCGTGCAATATGCTGTTTCGCAGACGTATGGAGGCTGTGTAAATATAAACTTATTTCTAAATTCCCACATTCTGTTGGTCGAACTGTGATTTCACACTGAATCACAACATGTGTCACAGCGCAGACGGAGGCCATGCGGCCCACCTTCGCTCTGCTGGTTCTACACTTAAGTAAACGTGTGTCTCTATTCGTTTCATTCTCTCGCCTTCTCAGCGTAAATCTGCACATCTGAACGTGACCACCGAATTCCCTTTTGTGTCCATTGAATCTTCCTCTTTGTCAGTGTCAGACAGGGACTTACTGACCCTAACCACTCCCTGTAACGAAAACGTTCTTCCTCATGTCACTTTTCCTTCTTTACCTCGTGACTTTAAAATTCTGCCGAATCGTTGTGGATCCTTTCAGGTGTGGGAGCATTTTCACAACATTATTTCCTGTTTCTAGATCCCTCATGACTTGGAAAAGTTCGCTTCTCCGAGGAGAGCTGTCCCAACTTTCCAATCTACCTTGATTGCTGACATTCCTCAAACACCGCACCACTCACGTCAACCTGTTGAACACTATCTCCAACCATTTCACTTCCCTGTCTTCTGCCTCATTCGTACTCCAGACAGCCCAACCTCGTTTCACGAAGGCGTTTTTTGAGAAAATTAATCAGGCAGTTTTGCACAAGTCAAGTTAAAAAACGCGGGCTCGTCCGGGATTTGAACCCGGGACCTCTCGCAACTCGGCACTGGAAAAGACCCTAAGCGAGAATCATACGCCTAGACCAACGAGCCAGAGGGCCAGAGCGCTACTGACGGCCCCCACCGCTTGCGTGACCTGAGACTTGCTCAGTATAAAATACATTTGAGATTGCTCTGAGAATTGCAAGCGGCAAAGAGTTTCCCGAACAGCTGCTTCTCATTCAGTCTCCCTGCTGCTGTTTGCCCCGTCCCCAGGAACCGGGCTCTCTCCACTGGCAGATAATTCAACCATTTTGCTTCGAAACTTTTCTCTGACACCCGAGTGGCCAGTGACAAGCATTGCCCTCCTCAACATAGGATACAGAGAACAGGAGAAGACCACGCAAACCTCCACGAGTGTATCAACGCGACTGTGCACATTGGGCCGGTATATCACTGGGAAATATTTATGTCCAAGCTGTTTTCGGAAGCAGATGAGAAGGCGAGGTGCAGAACAGAGCCCTGTTATACCGGAAAGCTGCTAAAGACGACATTGAATGAATAGGAGAGAATGCGTTCTCAGCTGGGTTATGGTCCCAACACGCACCCGTTGTGCCAGGGGTTCCACCTCGGTTCCACTCTTCCTTCACTCGCAACACCCCACACCCACCTCCCATAGTGCCAAGGCACTTTCCCCTGCAACCGCCGAATGTGTAACACCTGCCCATTTACCTGCTCCCTCCTGAATATCCAAGGGCTCAAACATACCTGTCAGGTGAAGCAGCACTTTTGCCACAACCTAGTCCGCTGCATTCGCTGCTCACAGTGTCATTTCCCCAATGTAGCATGAAGCATAAACTGGGTGACTGCTTCGCAGAACATCCCGGTTCTGCCCGCAGGAAAAAGGCCCTGGCCTTGCGGTTGCCTGCCACTTTAACACATCACCCTGTTCCCTGACCAACATCTCTGTCTCAGGCTTGCAGCAGTGTTCTCGCTCCAGATGAAAGAACAACACCTCATTTTCCACTTGGAGACCTTACAGCCCTCCGGTCTTCAATATCGAGTTCCATAACTTTAGGGCCTGAACTCCCCCATGTCCTTGACCCCTACCACACAAACGACTCCTTGTTATCACCTCGTCTGCTATGACACACTACGTATTGTTAGCCGCTAACAGTCTCCATTAACAGTTATTCGCCCTCTCACGCGGATCGTTATTCACTCCTACGTCCTTCCTATTGTTCTCTCTCTGAGCTGGCGGCAAACACAGCAATGTACATCGGAGACTCTGAGCCAGCTGAAACTCGCTCAGTATGAAGTACATACCACGTTGCTGCAAGAATTGCAAGCAGCAAAGCGTTTCCAGAACATCTGCTTGTCATTCTGTCCCCGGGGCGCTGATATTTGTCTCACCCCCAGGAACTGGACTACCTCCACTGGTGGATAATTAAACCATTTTATTTCTACTTGGACGTTGTTCTGGGGGGTGGGACGGGGTGTAGGGTGGGGGCGGGTAGAGTCCATTCGATCTTCTGCTCTCTCTCTCTGTCTCTCTCTGAAACCCTTGGGGTGAGAGGTGTCAGTTACATTAATGCGGGGAACATGAACAAATTTGATTGTGAACTTTGTCCAAGGGTCTGTTATCGGAGAGATAGAAAGATGCTGTGCTGGCAGGACAGAAAGAAATGGACACCGAGAACTCTTCGCCCAGGTAAATTCACATTGTTGTGCAGCCTTCTTGGTGTTCAGAAATCGTCTTCACCCAGCAATCTTACGGAAAGTCTATTGCAAAGTGGGCATCGCTTTCTTTGCTGCGATCGCGCAGCAGTTAACATCTGAGCCCCAAGTGTCCCAGATGAAGAGAATCCGAGTGAAACCTTCACTCACTGAGAGTCATCCCCACGGCCCTGAGCTGAGGGACTGCAGGCATCCAACACGGAAGGGACGGTTAAAAATGAAGCAGTTTTGCTCCCTCAGCCTCTCTGTCCCAGAGACAGGCAGTGGGACGGCATAAACACGTAGCATCATTCTCGCGCAGACAGAAGCCGTTCAGCCCATCGAGTCCACGGCGACTGTCTGTCACGTGTCTCTCTCTCTGAGGTTATTCACAATCGGTGGTATCCGTCCTAATAGTAGAGGACTATGTCTGAGTCGTGATGCGGTTTCTGACATGCTTGTCATTCTCGTCTGGACCAGGGTGGCGAATTAGTGCAAGGAATGGACGAAACCGCAAGGCATGTGTTTCAACTTTACCAGCTGATTGGCATCGCAGAGAACTGGGTTTGCGATTCAGTTCAGAGGAAACAGACGAAGGACAGAAAACCATTGAGACCTCTAAAATCATGCCACTTGAATTGAGTGGATTTGGCGAGTGCATCGATATGCTAAATGCCATTAAGTAGATGCAAAGGCGGCTTGTAGAAGAGAGCAGCACGAGGCGACATTGAACAATAGCAGAGGATGGTCTCGATCCATCGACCTCTGGGTTATGGGCCCAGCACGCTCCCGCTGCGCCACTCTGCTGCCGCACGCGGCGCACCTTCCACAGAACACTTCAGGTTTTCGTCTGGCACACGGCAGGCACCTTCGAGCCTGATGTCAAAGACCTCCACTGCTGTCGTGCAATATGCTGTTTCGCAGACGTATGGAGGCTGTGTAAATATAAACTTATTTCTAAATTCCCACACTCTGTTGGTCGAACTGTGATTTCACACTGAATCACAACATGTGTCACAGCGCAGACGGAGGCCATGCGGCCCACCTTCGCTCTGCTGGTTCTACACTTAAGTAAACGTGTGTCTCTATTCGTTTCATTCTCTCGCCTTCTCAGCGTAAATCTGCACATCTGAACGTGACCACCGAATTCCCTTTTGTGTCCATTGAATTTTCCTCTTTGTCAGTGTCAGACAGAGACTTACTGACCCTAACCACTCCCTGTAACGAAAACGTTCTTCCTCATGTCACTTTTCCTTCTTTACCTCGTGACTTTAAAATTCTGCCGAATCGTTGTGGATCCTTTCAGGTGTGGGAGCATTTTGACAACATTATTTCCTGTTTCTAGATCCCTCATGACTTGGAAAAGTTCGCTTCTCCGAGGAGAGCTGTCCCAATTTTCCAATCTACCTTGATTGCTGACATTCCTCAAACACCGCACCACTCACGTCAACCTGTTGAACACTATCTCCAACCATTTCACTTCCCTGTCTTCTGCCTCATTCGTCCTCCAGACAGCCCAACCTCGTTTCACGAAGGCGTTTTTTGAGAAAATTCATCAGGCAGTTTTGCACAAGTCAAGTTAAATAACGCGGGCTCGTCTGGGATTTGAACCCGGGACCTCTCGCAACTCGGCACTGGAAAAGACCCTAAGCGAGAATCATACGCCTAGACCAACGAGCCAGAGGGCCAGAGCGCTACTGACGACCCACACCGCTTGCGTGACCTGAGACTTGCTCAGTATAAAATACATTTGAGATTGCTCTGAGAATTGCAAGCGGCAAAGAGTTTCCCGAACAGCTGCTTCTCATTCAGTCTCCCTGCTGCTGTTTGCCCCGTCCCCAGGAACCGGGCTCTCTCCACTGGCAGATAATTCAACCATTTTGCTTCGAAACTTTTCTCTGACACCCGAGTGGCCAGTGACAAGCATTGCCCTCCTCAACATAGGATACAGAGAACAGGAGAAGACCACGCAAACCTCCACGAGTGTATCAACGCGACTGTGCACATTGGGCCGGTATATCACTGGGAAATATTTATGTCCAAGCTGTTTTCGGAAGCAGATGAGAAGGCGAGGTGCAGAACAGAGCCCTGTTATACCGGAAAGCTGCTAAAGACGACATTGAATGAATAGGAGAGAATGCATTCTCAGCTGGGTTATGGTCCCAACACGCACCCGTTGTGCCAGGGGTTCCTCCTCGGTTCCACTCTTCCTTCACTCGCAACACCCCACACCCACCTCCCATAGTGCCAAGGCACTTTCCCCTGCAACCGCCGAATGTGTAACACCTGCCCATTTACCTGCTCCCTCCTGAATATCCAAGGGCTCAAACATACCTGCCAGGTGAAGCAGCACTTTTGCCACAACCTAGTCCGCTGCATTCGCTGCTCACAGTGTCATTTCCCCAATGTAGCATGAAGCATAAACTGGGTGACTGCTTCGCAGAACATCCCGGTTTTGCCCGCAGGAAAAAGGCCCTGGCCTTGCGGTTGCCTGCCACTTTAACACATCACCCCTGTTCCCTGGCCAACATCTCTGTCTCAGGCTTGCAGCAGTGTTCTCGCTCCAGATGAAAGAACAACACCTCATTTTCCACTTGGAGACCTTACAGCCCTCCGGTCTTCAATATCGAGTTCCATCACTTTAGGGCCTGAACTTCCCCATGACCTTGACCCCTACCACACAAACGACTCCTTGTTATCACCTCGTCTGCTATGACACACTACGTATTGTTAGCCGCTAACAGTCTCCATTAACAGTTATTCGCCCTCTCACGCGGATCGTTATTCACTCCCACGTCCTTCCTATTGTTCTCTCTCTGAGCTGGCGGCAAACACAGCAATGTACATCGGAGACTCTGAGCCAGCTGAAACTTGATCAGTATGAAGTACATACCACGTTGCTGCAAGAATTGCAAGCTGCAAAGCGTTTCCAGAACATCTGCTTGTCATTCTGTCCCCGGGGCGCTGATATTTGTCTCATCCCCAGGAATTGGACTACCTCCACTGGTGGATAATTAAACCATTTTATTTCTACTTGGACGTTGTTCTGGGGGATGGGACGGGGTGTAGGGTGTCGGCGGGTAGAGTCCATTCGATCTTCTGCTCTCTCTCTCTGTCTCTCTCTGAAACCCTTGGGGTGAGAGGTGTCAGTTACATTAATGCGGGGAACATGAACAACTTTGATTGTGAACTTTGTCCAAGGGTCTGTTATCGGAGAGATAGAAAGATGCTGTGCTGGCAGGACAGAAAGAAATGGACACCGAGAACTCTTCGCCCAGGTAAATTCACATTGTTGTGCAGCCTTCTTGGTGTTCAGAAATCGTCTTCACCCAGCAATCTTACGGAAAGTCTATTGCAAAGTGGGCATCGCTTTCTTTGCTGCGATCGCGCAGCAGTTAACATCTGAGCCCCAAGTGTCCCAGATGAAGAGAATCCGAGTGAAACCTTCACTCACTGAGAGTCATCCCCACGGCCCTGAGCTGAGGGACTGCAGGCATCCAACACGGAAGGGACGGTTAAAAATGAAGCAGTTTTGCTCCCTCAGCCTCTCTGTCCCAGAGACAGGCAGTGGGACGGCATAAACACGTAGCATCATTCTCGCGCAGACAGAAGCCGTTCAGCCCATCGAGTCCACGGCGACTGTCTGTCACGTGTCTCTCTCTCTGAGGTTATTCACAATCGGTGGTATCCGTCCTAATAGTAGAGGACTATGTCTGAGTCGTGATGCGGTTTCTGACATGCTTGTCATTCTCGTCTGGACCAGGGTGGCGAATTAGTGCAAGGAATGGACGAAACCGCAAGGCATGTGTTTCAACTTTACCAGCTGATTGGCATCGCAGAGAACTGGGTTTGCGATTCAGTTCAGAGGAAACAGACGAAGGACAGAAAACCATTGAGACCTCTAAAATCATGCCACTTGAATTGAGTGGATTTGGCGAGGGCTCGATATGCGAAATGCCATGAAGTAAATGCAAAGGCGGCTTGTAGAAGAGAGCAGCACGAGGCGACATTGAACAATAGCAGAGGACGGTTTCGATCCATCGACCTCTGGGTTATGGGCCCAGCACGCTCCCGCTGCGCCACTCTGCTGCCGCACGCGACGCACCTTCCACAGAGCACTTCAGGTTTTCGTCTGGCACACGGCAGGCACCTTCGAGCCTGATGTCAAAGACCTCCACTGCTGTCGTGTAATATGCTGTTTCGCAGACGTATGGAGGCTGTGTAAATATAAACTTATTTCTAAATTCCCACATTCTGTTGGTCGAACTGTGATTTCACACTGAATCACAACATGTGTCACAGCGCAGACGGAGGCCATGCGGCCCACCTTCGCTCTGCTGGTTCTACACTTAAGTAAACGTGTGTCTCTATTCGTTTCATTCTCTCGCCTTCTCAGCGTAAATCTGCACATCTGAACGTGACCACCGAATTCCCTTTTGTGTCCATTGAATCTTCCTCTTTGTCAGTGTCAGACAGGGACTTACTGACCCTAACCACTCCCTGTAACGAAAACGTTCTTCCTCATGTCACTTTTCCTTCTTTACCTCGTGACTTTAAAATTCTGCCGAATCGTTGTGGATCCTTTCAGGTGTGGGAGCATTTTGACAACATTATTTCCTGTGTCTAGATCCCTCATGACTTGGAAAAGTTCGCTTCTCCGAGGAGAGCTGTCCCAATTTTCCAATCTACCTTGATTGCTGACATTCCTCAAACACCGCACCACTCACGTCAACCTGTTGAACACTATCTCCAACCATTTCACTTCCCTGTCTTCTGCCTCATTCGTACTCCAGACAGCCCAAGCTCGTTTCACGAAGGCGTTTTTTGAGAAAATTAATCAGGCAGTTTTGCACAAGTCAAGTTAAAAAACGTGGGCTCGTCCGGGATTTGAACCCGGGACCTCTGTAAAGGTACAGTAAAGGATTCTAAGAGAGAATCATACACCTGGACCAACAAGGCAGAGAGCAGGCATTTGCCTACCGCCCCACTCCTCGAAGCCTTGCTCAGTATAAATGACACGAATCCGAAAATAAACGAAGTTAAGGCAATCGGAGTTCTTTTTTTTTAGATTAGATTACATTACAGTGTGGAAACAGGCCCTTCGGCCCAACGAGTCCACACCGACCCGCCGAAGCGCAAACCACCCTTTACCCCTACACATACTTACCTAACACTACGGGCAATTTAGCATGGCCAATTCACCTGACCTGCACATCTTTGGACTGTGGGAGGAAACCGGAGCACCCGGAGGAAACCCACGCAGACACGGGGAGAACGTGCACACTCCACACAGTCAGTCGCCTGAGGCGGGAAAACCCGAAAAGTAACGAAGTTTAACGACACGATCCCAAAAAGTAACAAGGCAATCGGCGGTTCTTTCAACCGAAAAGTCACGAAGTTTAAATGACGCGACCCCAAAACAAACGAAGCTGAAGCAATCGGAGTTTTTTTTTAACCGAAAAGTAACGAAGTTTAATTGAAGCGACGAAAAGGTGGAATGTGTTGGTGAAATTGATGAAGTGTTCAACTTCCTCGTGGGAGCAGGCGGTGGCACCGATACAGTCATCAATGTAGCGGACGAAAAGGTGGGGAATGGTCCCGGTGTACCTCCAGAAGACTGACTTTTCTATGTACCCGACGAAAAGACAGGCATAGGTGGTGCCCACGTCTGTGCCCATGGCTACCCCTTTGGTCTGGCGAAAGTGGGAGGATTCAAAGGAGAAATTATTGAGGGTGAGGACCAGTTCAGCCAAATGAATGTGTGTAATTGGAGGGGTACCAGTGGGGACCCCAGGAGAGGAAGAAATTTGAAGGCCTTGGAGCCGCAGTGCTCGCCAGTGATGTCCATGTGTTTTAAACTGCCTGTCTCGCATTGGTCAACCGCCCTCGCATCATAAAGACCATTGTGAGCTGTGGTTGGAGATTGACCAATTGGAATTCCTGGAGGACCGGAAGGCTTTTCGGTCTTCCTGTAAATCAGAACCCCCTATTGTCTGATTGCAGAAGTTGGATCATGAGTTCCTGAAGCTGCTGCTGCTGCGCCTCTCTCTCTGAATGAAGATTGAGCTTCACCCCAGACTGCTACTTCCTTCCTCTGTATGATATCTATGAGTACCACATACTCTTTTCTCAGCCTCTCCTTTTCCACTTATTTTCTCATTCTGAGATTAACTTGTTGACTTTGCAGGAGATGAAAGTGGGGTAGAGTTTATAGGATGAGAGGGCTTTTTCCAGCTGCTCATGGTATTGGTGAGACCACAGCTCAAATATTCTGTGCATTTCTGGGTCATTTCCTTAAGGAGGGATGTACTTGTATTGGAAGCAGTTCAGTGAAGGTTCACTCAACTGATTCCTGGCATGAAGAGGATTGTCTTATGAGGAGAAGTTGAGCAGATTGGTTAAGCAGTCACTTGAAACCAGTTACTCAGTTTGGGGAATCAAAGTCTCACCCCTCACGCTGGAGAGAGACTGTGTACCCATTCTGTTGGTAATTTCAAACCCAGAGGGACACAAGGAAAGCTCTCCCCATGGGGAAACTGTGGAAATGTGGGGACTGTGGGAAAGGGTTCACTTCCCCGTCAGTGCTGGAGACTCATAGAAGCATTCACACAGGGAAGAGGCCATTCTCCTGCTCTGTGTGTGGGAAGGGATTCAGTTGGCTGTGCAATCAGCTGATGCACTGGCATGTTCACACCGGGGAGAAGCCATTCACTTGCTCCAAGTACAGGAATACATTCGTCAATTCTCCTGGCCTGCTGAAATATCCTTGGGTCCGCACTGGGGAGAGGCCGTTCACCTACTGTCACTGCAGGAAGAGGTTCATGAGTTCATCCACCCTGCAGGCATACCAGTGGGTCCACACTGGGAGAGGCTGTTCTCCTGCCCTGAGTGCAGGAAGGGATTTAGTTGGGTGGACAACTTCCAGAGGCACTAGTGAGTTCATGTGCCATCACTGGGATTGAAGGAGCAATGGCCGAGTGGTATTATCAACTGGATTACTACCTCAACTTTGGGAACTCCCGGGTTTGAATCCCGCCATGGCAGATTGGAATTTGGTCAGAAATCTGGAGTTCAGAATCTAGTGATGAAACCATTTTCAGGGGGAAAGCATCCTCATCTGATTCACTCATGATTTTTTTAGGGAAGGAAACTGCTGTTGTGGGAAAGGATTCACTCAGTCGTCCCAGATGCATCCTTTACCCGGTCTGGCCTACACATGACTCCAGACTCTCAGCAATATGGTCGACTTTAAACCCCGTCCCCACCCCTGCCCCCAGAAAATGAATGGGGAGAAACTTACTTGGATACAGTATATGAGTTGAAATTGCTGAGTGAGGCATTACTTCCTCCGGGTTAAGACTGTATCAAGGATTCAGTTACAAAGGGACGCCTCAGTGCTTACCAATAATAAAGCAACTGGGGTGGCAGGGGAGGTCAGGGGTGTGTGTGTGCGCTTTGAGCTTCAGCTGTTGAAGAAAAGGAAAGCTACTTTTTGTAATTTTTTTGCTGGAGAGATCATGAAGCTGTAACAAAGTTGGGTCGCAATAAAGGTTACCTAAATTCGGACTCAGACATTGAAAGATTTAAAATCCAACAGGTTTCTGTTTTAAAGCTGCTCACTCAGCTTCCAGCACTACGTTACCAAAGAAGTGTATCAGAAGGAGCAGTGAATCAGTAGCAAGTATCGTTAGAAACTGTTAAGATTTTCATCTCTGCAGGTACTGCATCGTTTCATCAGCATTGTAATGTTTACTGGCAGCAGCAGGAAGTGTTGTGGCTGTGTTCACGAGAAACAACGTTAAAAATCACATAACACCAGGATATAGTCCAACAGGTTTATTTGGGAGCACTAGCTTTCGGAGCGCTGCTCCGTCATCAGGTAGCTGTGGAGCAGGATCATAGGACACAGAATTTATCGCAAAAGATCAGTATCATGCAACTGAAATGATATATTGAACAAACCAAGATTGCTGTTAAGTCTTTCATCTTTTAGAATGGGTTGCAGGTTTCAGTTCATTAATATGCAAATCCTAGAACTTCTTTTAAGTCATATCCTCGAGATAAGTTAAGGGAGATAGGATAGTGAAGAAGGCGTTGGGTTTGCTTTCCTTTATTGGTCAGAGTATTGAGTAAAGGAATTGGGAGATCATGCTGCAGCTGTTCAGGACATTGGTTAGGCCATTGTTGGAATCTTGCATGCAATTCTGGTCTCCTTCCTATCAGAAAGATTACAGATTACATTATAGTGTGGAAACAAGCTACACAAGTCCACACCAACCCGCAGAAGCACAACCCACCCATTTACCCCTTACCTAACACTACGGGCAATTTAGCATGGCCAATTCACCTGACCTGCACATCTTTGTGACTGTGGGAGGAAACTGGAGCACCCAGAGGAAACCCAGGCAGACACGGGGAGAACGTGCAAACTCCACACAGTCAATCGCCTGAGGCGGGAATTGAACCCGGGTCTCTGGCACTGTGAGGCAGCAGTGCTACTCATTGTGCCACCGTGCCACCCATAAGATGTTGTGAAACTTGAAAGGGTTCAGAAAAGATTTACAAGGATGTTTCCAGGGATGGAGGATTTGAGTTATAGGGAGAGGCTGAACAGGCTGGGGCTGTTTTCCCTGGAGCATCGGAGGCTGAGGGGTGACCTTATAGAGGTTTACAAAATTATGAGGGGCATGGATAGGATAAATAGACAAAGTATTTTCCCTGGGATCGGGGAGTCCAGAACTAGAGGACATTCCGTTTGGGTGAGAGGGGAAAGATATAAAAGAAACCTAAGGGGCAACTTTTTCACGCAGAGGGTGGTACGTGTATGGAATGAGCTGCCAGAGGATGTCGTGGAGGCTGGTACAATTGTAACATTTTCGAGGCATTTGGATGGGTATATGAATAGGAAGGGTTTGGAGGGATATGGGCTGGGTGCTGGCAGGTGGGATTAGATTGGGTTGGGATGTCTGGTCGGCGAAGACGGATTGGACCAAAGGGTCTATTTCCATGCTGTACATCTCTAAGACTCTATGACTCTATTTTAAAGAAAGAAGTGACAGCTCAGACAATGCATGGAAGGTGTGAGGTTCAAGTCTGTCAGCATCCTAATCTTGAGTCAGACTGGTTCTATTTCCAAAGTAGGAATTTATAAAATTATTACATGCATTGACTGCCTGCAGATTGTGCACTTTTTGAGCAAAATACAATGTATTTGCAAATATAATTCCGCAAATTCACCCTATTGATTTACGTGCATGTGTGTGTGTGTGTGTGTGTGAGTGAGAGAGAGAGAGAGAGAGAGACTGTATAGTGTAGTGGAGTCACATATAGTGTGACATCAACCCAAGGTCCATTTGAAGCCATCCTCATGTCTATTGATACCCAAGTTTGGAATCCAAGTAGAACTTAGCCTCTGCTCGGCCACCAGAAATGATTAAGCAGTTACACAACACACATTGGAGAGTGTAAGGTGGGACTTGTCTTTTAATTTGCAGAAGGTGGGAGGCTCTGGATGCTGTGATCCAGGGCAAACACATGCTGGTGGACATTTGGCTCAGAGAATGGAGCTGAAAGCCAGGCTGCAGACCTTTTATGAAAAAAATAACCAGACATTTTATTTCAGGAGTTGGTCATTCCTCTCCGGACAGACCCTTCTGATTGACCCTGTCCACTGACTCAGGAGGTGTGAGCGTGGATGAGGCAGGTAAAGGGGATCTGAGAGAGGGCTGCAAGAGCGAACTGGCTGGGTGCTGGGAGTACGAACAACATTGGGGAGGTGGTGGTAAGGGACAGAATAGTGACAGGGATTGTCTCCGGTCTCCGCAATTGGTATCAGGAGGCCAGATGACATCGGTGTCTATCTGGTGCCAGGATTCGAGAACCAATGTGTTCAGGGCTGAAGATTAGATTAGATTACTTACAGTGTAGAAACAGGCCCTTCGGCCCAACAAATCCACACCGACCCGCCGAAGCGAAACCCACCCATACCCCTACATTTACCCCCTACCTAACAATATGGGCAATTTAGCATGGCCAATTCACCTGACCTGCACATTTTTGGACTGTGGGAGGAAACCGGAGCACCCGGAGGAAACCCACGCAGACACGGGGAGAACGTGCAAACTCCACACAGTCAGTCGCCTGAGGCGGGAATTGAACCCGGGTCTCTGGCGCTGTGAGGCAGCAGTGCTAACCACTGTGCCACCGTGCCGCCCCAAGATGTCGGAAAGGGAGGTTACGGCAGGTGTGGTCCACAAATGTCAGGAGAGAGCCTCTGCTGAGGCTGCGTGAAAAGTTAAAAGCTAACTCTGGACGGCACAGTGGCTCAGTGGTTAGTACCGCTGCCTCACAGTGCCAGGGGTTCATGTTTGATTCCATCCTTGGGCAACTGTGTGTGTGGACTTTGGCACGTCCTCCTCCTTGTGTCTGTGTCGGTTACCTGCGAGTGCTCTGGTTTCCTCCCACAGTCCAAAGATCTGCAGTTTAGGGTGGATTGGCCTTGCTGAAGTGTGCAGATTAGAGTGGGTTAGCCATGAGGAACTGCAGGGCTGTAGGGTCAGCAGATGGGTCTGGATGGGATGCTATTTGGAATGTCATTGTGAATTCGATGGGCCGAATGGCCTGTCAGAATTATGATTCTACTGCTTTTGCCACGTATATATTGAGAAATGATTGACACATGTCTGCTGTGGGAGGAGTGGGTTCCAGTTCGTGAGATATCAACACCGGTCCTGGGGAAGGTGGGATTTGGGCAGTCTCTCCCCCCCACCCTCTGCCCCCCTGTCCAATCTCTCCTCACCCACTGTCCCCGTCCATTCTCTCTCAACCCCCACCCTCTGCCCTGCATTCTCTTCCTCCCCACCTCTGCCCACCAGTCTTTCTCTTTCCCTCACCATCGGTCCCCACAATCTTCTCCATCCCCATCACCCTCTGTTCCCCCCAGTGTTCTCATCCTCCCACCCTCTGTCCCCCTGTCAATTATCTCTCTCACCCCTTGACACTCTGCCCCCTCTGTCCATTCTCTCTCCTTCTCTTCCACCCACTCCCTGTCCTTGCGGATGCCTCAAACCCTCTTCGATCGCTGTATCAAACCCTTCTAGGAAGAGAGAAAGAGAATGGATGTTGATGACTCGACCTGGTAGACACGGCTGCACGAGAAATGACTGATCTTTAAAATTGAGAATAGCTAAAATTATATATTCAGAAATATCATGAAAGCATGTTCAACTTTATAGAAAAGCTGCAGACATCTTTCTGAAACTTGCATTCAAATATGTCCAGTTAGTCCACAGTTGAGGACAGGGTGTAATTTGTGGATGGCCTATTCCTAGTCTTGTGAAATTGATTCTGACTATGCAGAAATAGAACCATAGAGTTGTACAAACCCGTCGGTCCATGCTGACCAGGTTTCCTAAATTATTCTTGACCCATATACCCATCCAAATGTCTTTTAAATTTTGTAATTGTACCAGCCTCCACCACTTCTTCTGGCAGCTAATTCAATACATGCACCACCCTTTGCGTGAAAAATTTGCCCCTTAGGTCCTTTTAATATCTTTCCCCTCTCACCCAAAATGAATGCCCTCTAGTTCTGGACTCTCCCACCCCAGTGAAAAGACCTTGTGTATTTAACCTGTCAATGCCCCTCATGATTTTATAAATCTCTATAAGGTTTTATAAACCCTCAGCATCCAACGCTGTATGAAAAACAGCCCCAGCCTATTCAGCCTCTCCCTGCAACTGAACCCCTCCAACCTTTGCAACATATTTGTAAATCGTTTTTGAACCCATCTAAGTTTCACAACATCAATGCTACTCATGATTAATAGGCTGTGAACAATCTATCTTGTTCAGGGCATAAGAGGGGGCATTTGTTGAGGGGAATTAACTTTCAAACTGTTTTTTTTCTGACCCTGAGGTCCCTTTAAATCTTTTCCCTCTCAACCGAAATCTATGCCTCTAGGGGACTCCCCAACCCTGGGGAAAAGACATTCAAAAGTTGAGGAGTCACACAAAATGCAAACGCAATAAAATGTCGAGCTACAGGTTTAAAAAAATGTGGCTTCAGCTTTTTTTTAAACTCCTGTTGACATTTGACATTCGGGTACAAAATCTTGTCAACAACACCAGCATCGCCACAGACCACACTGCGCATACTCCTCGGTGTCAGTAAGTACTGCGCATGTTCAGCGGCGTTAACAAGAACTGCGCATGCCCCACGCTGTCCGCAATTACGGACCGCGACCTTCTTTTGATGGGCCAATGGGGAGCTCGGGATGACCGGAAGGAGCCTGGTTCCTTTGTCAATCAGAGCCTTGCTATTGTCTGAATACGGAAGTTTGACCATGAGCTTCTGAAGCTGCTACTGCTGTTGTTCCTCTCTGAATGAAGATTGAGCTTCACCCCAGACTGCAACTTCTTTCCTCTGTCCAACATCTGTGAGTACGGCACTTTCTTTTCTCACCCCCTTTTCCATTTGTTTTCATTCTGGGGTTCAATTTTTGTTTTGCAGTAATTGAAAGGAAAGGGAGTGAATCCCGGCGAGGGGAGAGAGTCTGGAAAAGTTGGTCCAAGATTGTGTCTCAGTTAGCAAACACATGGCAAATGTAGCAGCACAATGTGAAGTTATCGCATTTGCTGTTTAAAAAAAAATCAGAAAGGAGACGCATTCCTTAAATAGTGATATATTGGAATATGAAGAAAGTGAGGATTGCATATGCTGGAGATCAGAGTCGAAAAGTGTAGGGCTGGAAAAGCATAGCAGGTTCAGGCAGCATCTGAGAAGCAGGAGATTCGACATTTCAGGCACGAGGCCTTCATCAGGAATGATGTGTTGATGTACAAACAGGCCTCAGCGTCCTTCTGTACCAGCAAGCATGAGCAAGGCAAGTGGTACATTAGCAAGAGGAATTCAGAGGTGGCGATGTCTTCCTGCAGTTGAGGGGGGGGGGGGGGGTTCATTGGATATATTCAAGGCTGAGTTCATTTGAATTTTCGACAACAAGGAAGTGGATGGTCATGGGGGGAGGCAAGAAAATGGGTTTAAGACCAGTATAGAACAGTTAGACAGTCAGACAGTGCAGAAACAGACTGTTCTGTCCAACAAGTCCATGCTGACTATGTTCTCAAACTAAACTAGTTGCACCTGCCAGTGTTTGGCCCACATCTCTCGGAACCATTCCTATTCATGTGCTGATCCAAATGCTTTTTAACCCTTTTAACTGGACTACATCCACCACTTGAACTGAATTGAATTTATTTATTGTCACATGGACTGAGGCACAGTGAAAAGCGTTGTCTTGCGATCACATAGTTAAGTAGCATAGTAAATAATAGGTAAACAGCGGCAAAAACAAAAACAAAGGTTCAGGCAAATCCTGAGAGTTTGAGAGTCCATTCAGTGTTCTAACAATAGTAGGGTAGAAACTGTTACAAAACTGGCTGGTGCGTTTGTTCAGGCTTCTGTACCTTCTCCTCGATGGTAGAGGTTGTAGACAAACATTGCCAGAGTGGGATGGATCTTTAAGAATGCTGGCGGCTTCCCTTGACAGCAGGCCTGGTAGATGGATTCTATAGATGGGAGGTTGGCCTTTGTGATTGTCCGGGCTGAGTTCACCACTCTCTGTTCCCGTCTCCAATCTTGAATGGTACAGTTGCCATACCACGTCGTGATACATCCAAGACAGCTTGTTGTGGATGACCACTCCCAGGAGCTTGACACTCTCCTCTCAGTCCACCTCTGTGCTGTTAATGTGTATGGGGGCATGAGTAACATCCCGCCAAAAGTCAATAACGAGTTTCTTGATTTTGCTAGCATTGAGATCTAGTTTGTTTTCAGTGCATCATTTTTCCAGGTCTTCCATCTCCCGTCTGCAGTCTGTTTTGTTGCCATCTGAGATTTGACTGACTATAGTGGTGCCAGTGAACTTGTAAATGGCATTAGTCTTGCATTTGGTGACGCAGTCATGGGTATACAGTGAGTACAGTAGGGGGCTGAGTATGCACCCCTGGAGGGCTCCAGTGTTGAGTGTTAGTGAGGATCAAATATTGTCCCCAGTCTTCACTGATTGTGGCCTGTGGGTCAGGAAACTGAGGATCCATTTTGCAGAGAGTGGGGCTTAGTCCGAGATCACCAAGTTTAGTAATCAGTCTCGAGGGGATAACAGTGTTGAAGGCTGAACTGTAGTCAAGTAGGATTCTTGCGTACCTGTTCTTGGTGTCAAGATGTTCTAGGGCGGAGGGAAGGGCAAATGATATGGCATCTGACGTGGATCCCAATTTGCCGATAGGCAAATTGGAGTGGGGCAAGAGTAGTGGGAAGGCTGGAGTTGATTAATGCCATGACCAACTTTTCAAAGCAATTCATGACCACCGAAGTTAGGACAACTGGGCGGTAGTCATTGAGACGTGCTGCATGAGTCTTCTGAGGCACAGGGATGATGTTGGCCCTCTTGAAACAGGCAGGGACAATGGCCTGCTGCAGGGAGAGGTTGAAGGTGTGCGAGAAGACCTCTGTCAGTGGATCTGCCCATGCTCTGAGTGCACGGCCTGGTCCTACGTCTGATCCCATCGCTTTCCTTGGATTCACACGAAGGAAAACTGATCTGACCTCTGGGCTTTCTCTGGACATTCATTCCACACACAAACTACGCTCTTAAAAACGGGTGCTTCTGATGTCTTTTTAAAATCTTTCTCCTTTCGCCTTAAAAATGTGCTCCCTAATCTTGATACTCACATCTGAGCGAAAGGACATCTCTATCCTTCGTGATTTTATAATCCTCTGTGAGGTCACCTCTGTGCTCCAGTGAAAAAAAATCCCAGTGTATCCACCTAGATGTAGGTAGATTAATATCCAGTCATGATCTGTTGAATGCTGGTGCAGGCTTGAAAGACCAAATGGCCTACTCCTGCTCCCAAGTTTCTCTCACTGTGTCCAGAACAGCAAGAGACCATAAGACAGAGGAGCAGAAATTAGGCCAATCAACCCACTGGGTCTGCTCCACCATTCAATCATGGCTGATAAGTTTCTCAACCCCATTCTCCAGCTTTCTCCCCTTGATACACAAGAACCTATCATCTGTTTCAGTCTTAAATATACTCAGTGACTTGGCTACCGCAGCTTTCTGTGGCAGTAAATTTCATAGATTCGCCACTGTCTGGCTGAAGAAGTTTCTTCTTATTTCCGTTCGAAAAGATCTTCCGTTTACTCGAAGACTGTGCCCTCGAGTCCCCATCTCTCCTACCACTGGAAACATCTCCCCCAACATGCACTCTGTCCAAGCCATTCATCATTCTTATGTTTCAATTTAATCCCCCCTGAGTGTAGGCCTGTTAATCAGCATGAACCAGACTTTCCAGGATGAGGCAGAGCAGGGATTAGGTTCAGTAAAATGAGAATGAAAGGAGAGTGTGTGGGATGGAGATTTTCAGCTTTTAGGGAATAAGGGAGGAAAGAGAGTTTGCTATAAATTATAATCGATCGGATGGAATAATGGACCGAGGATTGGCAGATGGAGTTTAATTTAGACGAACGTGAGGTGTTGCATTTTAGGAAAGCAATCCAGGACTTAACCAGTTAATGGGGAATGTTGCTAGTGAGGGTGAGAATAGGTGGACAGGGCAGATGAATGCGTGGCTGAGGAACTGGTGCATGGGAGAAAGGATCCAAAAATGTGAATATTGGAATCTCTTCTGGGGTAGAAAAGACCTGGACAAGAAGGAGGGATTGCACCCGAATTGGAAGGGGACTAATATTTTGCGGCGAGATTTGCGAGAGCTGCTCAGGAGGATTTAAACTAGTAAGGTAGGGGTGGGTGGGGAGCACGGATTGCTGGGACCCAGAGAAATAGAGAGGAAAGAGATCAGTCTGTGACTGGTCCAGTTGGGAAAGGGACTGAGTTAAACAATCAGAGCAGGAAGTAACAAAGCAGAGAACAAGGTAGGACTGGTAAATTAATCTGCATTTATTTCAATTGCAAGAGGCCGAACAGGGAAGGCTGATGATGATTAGGAACTTGGGACTGAGATATCATGGCAGTTACAGAAACATGGCTCAAGGATGGACAGCACTGGCAGCTTAATGTTCTAGAACACACATGGTATTGGAAGGATAGAAAGGGGGGCAGGAGAGGAGGGAGAGTGGCTTTTTTGATAAGGGATATATTACTGTGCTTAGGGAGGATATTCCTGGGAATACATGCAGGTAGCTTATTTGGGTGGAACTGAGAAATAAGAAAAGGGATGATCACCTTATTGGGATTTTATTAAAGACTCCCTAATAGTCAGAGGGAAATTGAGAAAAAAATTGTAAGGAGATTTCAGCTATCTGTAATAATAATAGGGTGGTTATGGTCAGGAATTTTAACTTTCCAAACTATAGACTGGGACTGCTATAGTGTTTAAAGGCAGTACAAAGGCAGTTGGAATATACTTAAGAGTAAACTCAGGAGGGCAAAAAGGGAACATGAGATAGCTTCGACAAGTAGAGTTAAGGAGGAATTTAAATGTGTACAAGAAAATTTTCTGATTCAGTAAGTGGATGTTCTGACTAGTGAAGGTGCAAACCGTGACCTACTCTTGGGAAATGAGGCAGGGCAGGTGACTGAGCTATCAGTGGAGGAGCACTTTGGGGCCAGTGACCATAATTCTATGAGCTATAAAAGAGTGATGATAAAGTATAGACCAGATCTAAATTAGAGGATGGCTAACTTGGTATTAGGCAAGATCTTTCAAAAGCTAACTGGGAGCAGATGTTCGCAGGTAAAGGGATGGCTAGAAAATGGGAAGCCTTCAAAAATAAGAAACTGAGAGTCCAGAGACAGTATATTCCTGTTAGGGTGAAAGGGGAAAAACTAGGTTAAAAAGAAAGCCTGCAGATGCTGGAAACCAGATTCTAGATTAGATGAAGGACTTTTTCCCAAAACATCGATTTTCCTGCTCCTCGGATGCTGCCTGATCTGCTGTGTTTTTCCAGCACCACTCTCATCTGGAACCCAGGGTGAAAGGGGAGGCTGGTAGGTGTAGTGAATGCTGGATGACTAGAGGAATTGAGGTTTTGGTTCAGAAAAAGAAGGAAGCATATGACAAGTATAGACAGGAGAGATCGAGTGAATCCTGACAGTATAAAGCAGTTGGAGCATACTTAAGAGTAAACTCAGGAGGGCAAAAAGGGAACATGAGATAGCTTCGACAAGTAGAGTTAAGGAAAATCCAAAGGGTTTTTATAAATACATTAAGGAGAAAAGGGTAACTGGGGAGAGAACAGGGCCCCTCAAAGATCAGCAAGACAGCCTATGTGTGGAGCTGCAGGAGTTGGGGGAGATAATAAACAAGTATTTTGCATCAGTGTTTACTGTAGGGAAGGACATGGAAGAAATAGAATGTGTGGAAACAGATGATATCTTGAAAAATGTAAAAATGTCCATACTACAAAGGAGGTGGTGCTGGATGTCTTGAAATGCATGCAAGTGGATAAATCCCCAGAACCTGATCAGTTGTACCCTAGAACTCTGTGGGAAGCTAGAGAAGTGATTGCTGGGTCCCTTGCTGAGGTATTTGTACCATCGATGGTCACAAGTGAGGTGATGAAAGACTGGAGGTTGTCTAACGTGGTACCAATATTTAAGAAAGATTGCAAGGAAAAGTCAGGGAACTATCAACTAGTGAGCCTGACATTGCCGGAGGGCAAGTGGTTGGAGGTAATCCTGAGGGACAGGATTTACATGTATTTGGAAAGGCAAGGACTGATTAGGGATTGTCAGCATGGCTTTGTGCGTGAGAAATCATGCCTCACGAACTTGATTGAGTTTTTTGAAGAAGCAACAAGGGATTGACGAGAGCAGTCGACATGATCTCCATGAACTTCAGAAAGGCATTCAACAAGGTTCCTCATGAGAGACTGGTTAGCAAGGTTAGATCTCGAGAAATACAGGGAGAACTAGCCATTTGGATACAGATCTGGCTTGAAGGTAGTAGACACAGAGTGGTGGTGAAGGGTTGATTTTCAGACTGGAGGCCTGTGACCAGTGTTGTGCCACATGGATTGGTGCTGGTCCCACTACTTTTCATCATTCATATGAATGATTTGGATGTGAGCATAAGAGGTATAGTTAGTAAGTTTGCAGATGACACCAAAATTGGAGGTGGAGTGGACAGCAAATAAGGTTACCTCAGATGACAATGGGATCTTGATCCGATGGGCCAATGGGCTAAGGAATGGCAGATGGAGTTTAATTTAGATAAATGTGAGGTACTACATTTGGAAAAGCAAATCAGGTAAGGTCTGAGGGAGTGTTGCTGAACAAAGAGACCTTGGAGTGCAGGTTCATAGCTTCTTGACAATAGAGTCGCAGGTAGATAGAACAGTGAGGAAGGCATTTGGTATGCCTTCCTTTATCGGTCAGAGCATTGGGTAGGAAAGTTGTGAGGTCACGTTGCAGCTGTATAGGACACTGGTTAGGCCACTTTCGGAATATTGTGTGCAATTCTGGTCTCCTTCCTAACAGGAGGATGCTGTGAAACCTGAAAGGGTTCAGAAAAGATTTACAAGAATGTTGCCAGGTTTGGAGGATTTTAGCTATCTGGAGAGGCAGAATAGACTCGGGCTGTTTTGCTGGAGCGTCAGAAGCTTTTGTGGGGGGGAGGAAGGGGGTGACCTTCGACACGTTTATTCTATCCATAATACTCATGATTTTATAAACAGACAAGGTCTTCTCCCTGGGTTGTGGAGTCCAGAACGAGAGGGCATAGGTTTAGAGTGAGAGGGGAAAGATTTTAAAAGGGACCTCAGGGACAAGTGTTTCATGCAGAGGGTGGTGAATGTATGGAATGAGTGTCAGAGTAAGTGATGGAGGATGGTACAACTAAGGCATTTAAAAGGCATCTGGATGGGTATATGAATAGGAAAGGTTTAGAGCGATAGTGGCCAAGTCCTGGCAAATGGGACGAGATTAGGTTAGGATAACTGGTCGGCATGGACGAGTTGGACTAAAGGGTCTGTTTCCGTGCTGTACACCTCTACGGCTTTACTTCAGGACTCTGAAATTGTTCATGAAAACCACTTCAGTAATCTGCCCAGTTTTAAGACTACAATATACAGGAGCAGAATGAGGCCATTTGGCCCATTGAGTCTGCTCCACCAGTCGATCATGGCCGATATGTTTCTCAACCCCATTCTGTTGCCTTCTCCTCGTAACCCTTGATCCCCTTACTTATCAAAGCCCTATCCATCCCTGTCTTAAATGCCCTCAACGACTTGGCCTCCACAGCGCTCTGCAGCAATGAGATCCACAGATTCACCATCCTCTGGCTGCAGAATTTCCTCCTCATCTCAGTTCTGAAGGCATTCCTTCACCCTGAGCCTGTGTCCTCTGGTCCTCGTTTCTCCTACTGGTGGAAACATCTTCCCCACATCCACTGTATCCAGTCAGAGTCACGCAGCACGGAAACAGATCCTTCAGTCCAACCAGTCCATGTTGACCATAATCCCAAACTAAACTAGTCCCACCTACATGTACTTGGCCCAATATCCCTCTGAACATTTCTTATTCATGTACTTATCCAAATGTCATTTAAATGTTGTGACTGTAGGCGCATCTACCACTTCCTCTGGAAATTCATTCCACACGTGGAGCACTCTGTGTAAAAATGTTGCCCCTTATTTTGTTTTTTAATCTTTCTGTTCTCACCTTAAAAATATGTCCACTAGTCTTGAAATCCCTCATTCCAGGGAAATGACTCCTGGCATTCACCTTCTCTGTGTCCAGCAAGATTTTATAAATCTCAAAGAAGACCTGAAATGTTAGCTTGCTCTCTCTATGTGGACGCTGCCTGACCAGCTGTGATCTCCAGCATTTGTTGTTTTCAGGACGGATTCCAGCATCTGTCGCAATGCGCTCCTAAATGTTGGCTACCTCTTTCCAGATCCTTTGAGACTCAACCTTACTCAACAATCCACTGTGCGGTACAGTCAATAAAGTTCCACATTGCATCTCTTTCAGCACACACGGGCAGCACGTGGCTCAGTGGTTACACTGCTGCCTCACAGCACCAGGGACAAGGATTTGACTCCAGCTTCAGGTGACTGTCTGTCTGTGTGGAGTTTGCACATTGTCCCCCCTGCCCCCCGCGTAGCTGTGTGGGTTTCATTTAGATGCTCCAGTTTCCTCCCACAGTCCAAAGATGTACAGGTTAGGGTGAATTGGCCATGCCAAATTGCCCCACAGAGTTCAGGGATGTGTGGATTAGGTATATTAGTCGGAGGTAAATGGAGAGTTGTTGGGCCAAATGGCCTCATTCCGCACTGTAGGGATTCGATGTGGCAACCCCCCAGCTGTTTGCATTTCCTGTGGGGGAAGTGGGGACGGGCCGAAAGTTCAGTGTGTGTGAAGTGAAAATTAAACGTAGTGCTTTGCTTGAGCTCAAGCTGAGTGACTTGGTGGCAGGACTGGAAAAGGAAGGTACGGTGTCTGTGGTTAGTGATGCTGCCTCACGGCACCAGAGAGCCAGATACAATTCCAGCCTCGGGGCCGTTGTCTGTGTGGATATTGCACATTCTCCGTATAGTGTTTGCGGCGAATTTCTTCCAGTGCACCCGTTTCTTCCCACTATCCAAAGATGTGCAGGTTTGGGTGAATTAGCCATGTTAAATTGTCCATAGTGTCCAGGATGTGTAGGTTAGATGCATTAATCAGGTGTAAATGTAGAGCAATCAGAGTAGGGTAATGGTGCTTTCAATTTCATGGAATTACAAAAGAAAAGAATGTTCCGCATAAAGTAGAATTGCTTGTTCTGAATTTCTACCCTGACTGACAGTGATGACTTTCGTAATCTGTTTTTCCAGTGCATTTGAAGATTTGAAGACTGAAGTTTCAAATTCAGGGGTTGAAGGGCTAATGCCCGAAACAGCAACTCTCCTGCTCCCTGGATGCTGCCTGACCTGCTGTGTATTTCCAGCACCAGACATTTTGACTGACTCTCCAGCATCTGCAGTCCTCATTTTCATGTCAATGACAGACAGTCAATCAATCCATTGGGACTGTAATGATTTTCGACTATGATTCTGTGAGAAGGAGCAAAATTCTTTGTTTTGTGTTTCTGTTTCAGGACGCTTTCAGCATCAGTGGAGCTGGATGAGAGACGCTACTGTGGCAGCGCATTGAATGTGCAGCCTGTAACAATTTTGCAGCCTGGAAAGAGGAATTCACGGCGGGGAGGGTTTGTACATGCGTTTGTGTGCAGCTGAAGCTTTGGCCATGGAGAAACCAGAGGAATCTCACCCCATGGAGAATCCGTGGAAGTGTGGTGACTGCGGGAAAGGCTTCAGTGTCCCATCTGCCCTGGAAATTCATCAGCGCAGTCACACCAGGGAGAGGCCGTTCTCCTGCCCAGAGTGTGGGAAGGGATTTATCCGCTCTTCCCACCTGCTGGACCACCGCCGAGTCCACACTGGGGAGACCATTCACCTGCCCCGAGTGCGGGAACAGCTTCACCCACTCCTCCCACTTGCTGGCGCACCAGCGTGTCCACACCGGGGAGAGGCCCTTCCCCTGCTCTGATTGTGGGAAAGCCTTGAGCAAATCCTCTGACCTGCTGAAGCACCAGCGGGTCCACACGGGGGAGAGGCCATTCAGTTGCCCCGAGTGCGGGAAGGCCTTTAGCGATTCCTCTGCCCTGCTGAGGCACCAGTGGGTCCACACAGGCAAGAAGCCATTCCCCTGCCCTGAATGTGGGAAAGGCTTCAGCAGTTCCACCTCCCTGCTGACACACCAGCGGGTCCACACTGGGGACAGGTCGTTTGCCTGCCCTGAGTGTGGGAAGAATTTTCCCCAGCCCTCCCAGCTGCTGACCCACCAGCGGGTCCATACCGGGGAGAAGCCATTCTCCTGCTCAGTGTGCGGGAAGGGCTTTGCGGTCTCCTCCAACCTCGTGGCCCACGAGTGGGCCCACACGGGGGAAAGAGGCCCTTCAGCTGTCCTGAGTGCTGGAAGGCTTTCAGCAATTCCTCCCACCTGCTGCGGCACCAGCGGGTCCACACTGGGGAGAAGCCGTTCTCCTGCCCAGAGTGCGAGAAACGCTTTAACTGCTCCTCCCACCTACTGACCCACCAGCGAGTCCACATGGGAGAGTGGCCATTCTATTGCCGAGTGCAGGAAGGGCTTCAGCAATTCTTCTGCTCTGCTGACCCACCGGCGGGTCCATGCAGGGGAGAGGCCACTCAGCAGCCCAGAGTGTGACAAGGGCTTCAGCGATTCCTCCAATCTGCTGACCCATCGGCGGGTCCATACAGGGGAGAGGCCATTCAGCTGCCCTGAGTGTGGTAAGAGGTTCACATTTTCCAGCAACTTGCGAAGACACCAGCGGGGGCACCAGTGCTCCCAGCAATCGGATTCAGTCAGTGACGCTACTGTGGACTAAATCTTGCCCCATTCTTGCAATGGGTGCAGTGGGAAAGTTGGTGGGCTTTTAAAAAAAAAAAATTCTGGACTGCACACCGCCTCGCACCCCCAACTGCAACCCCACAGTGGCTCAGGGCGGCATGGTGGCTCAGTGGTTAGTACAGCTGCCTCATAGAGCCATGGACCGGATTTGATTCTACTCTTGGGGAGACTGAATGGAGTTTGTACGTTCTCCTGCCGTGTCTGCGTGGGTTTCCTCAGGGTGTTCCGGTTTGCTCCCACAATACAAAGATGTACAAGTTAGGGTGAGTTAGCCTAGCTAAATTGTCCATAGTATTCAGGGATGTGTCAGCGTGGTAAATGTAGACTGGTCAAGAGTGTGGTGCTGGAAAAGCACAGCAGATCGGGCAGCATCTGAGGCGCAGGAGCATCGACGTTTTGGGCATAAGTCCTTCCTCAGCAATGATGCCTGAAACATTGATTCTCCTGCTCTTCGGATACTGCCTGATCTGCTGTGTTTTTCCAGCACCACACTCTCGACTGTGATCTTCAGCATCTGCAGTCCTCACTTTCTCCAAGTAAATGTAAAGTAATAGGGTTAAGAGAATGGATCTGGGTGGGTAACTCTATGGAAGGTTGGTGTTGCCTTGTTGGGCCAAAGGGCCTGTTTACATTCTGGAGGGATTCTGTGATCCATAAACTTTGCTTCCAGTGGGCAACGCTACTCGGAGTCTGGGACTGCACGTTCCCACTGAAACAATCCACAGAAAGCTAAGACCACTGGAGCAGACATGAGGCCATTCAGCCCATTGTGTCTGCTCCGCCATTTGTTAGAAACAAAAAAGAAATTGTGGTTGCTGGAAATCAAAGTAGGCAAGCAGGAGGCTGGGAGAACGCAGCAAGCCAGGTAGCATTAGGAGGTGAAGTTAGCATTTCAGGTATGAACCCTCCTTCAGGACTGAAGAAGGGTTCTTCCCGAAACATTGACTTCTGTATCAGAAACAATTTACCAGGATGTTGCCGGGGGTTGGAGGGTTTGAGCTGCAGGGAGAGGCTATTTGGCTGGGTGAGAGATTTAAAAGGGACGTAAGGGGCAATGTTTTCACGCAGAGGGTAGTGTGTGTAAGGAATGAGTTTCCAAAGAAAGTGGAGGCTGGTACAATTATACCACTTAGGCATCTGGTTTCGGACATGAATAGGAAGGGTTGAGAAGGATATGGACCAAATTAATTTAGGATGTCTTGTCAGCATCGATGAGTTGGACCAAAGGGTCTGTTTCTGTGCTGTAAGTCTCTATGTCTACCGGTTCAGATGTAAGTTTTAAAATGGAGTCCAAGTCACTTTGAATAGTTCAGTCTTGTTGAACTCACCTCTTGAAAGGTTTCAAATGAATCCGTCCAAATGATACTGTTTAAAAATGCCGTATTGGACAAAATATCCCATTAGGTTCGACACAAACCCACAGCTGAAGACATCAGAAGTCACACAACACCAGCTTACAGACCAACAGGTTTATTTGAAATCACAAGCTTTAGGAGCATTGCTCCTTCTTCAATGCTGCTCCTTCGTCACTTCACCGACAAAGGAGAAGTGCTCCGAAATCTCGTGAGTTCAGATAAACCTGTTAGATTCTAACCTGGTGCCATTTGACTTCTGCCCTTGTCCAGCCCAATCCAACACCAGCACTTCCACATCAGAGTTGACTCATGAGATCAGATTTTATTCAGTGTGATTAAGTGAGATGCTCATCTGAAAACTCAAAACTGTTGGAGCGACAAAAAGACACGAGTCAGTGTATGGAATGAGGGTAGTGTGTGTATGGAATGAGTTTCCAAAGAAGGTGGAGGCTGGTACAATTATACCACTTAGGCATCTGGTTTCGGACATGAATAGGAAGGGTTGAGAAGGATATGGACCAAATTAATTTCGGATGTCTTGTCAGCATCGATGAGTTGGACCAAAGGGTCTGTTTCTGTGCTGTAAGTCTCTATGTCTACCGGTCCTGATGTAAGTTTTAAAATGGAGTCCAAGTCACTTTGAATAGTTCAGTCTTGTTGAACTCACCTCTTGAAAGGTTTCAAATGAATCCGTCCAAATGATACTGTTTAAAAATGCCGTATTGGACAAAATATCCCATTAAGTTCGACACAAACCCACAGCTGAAGACATCAGAAGTCACACAACACCAGCTTACAGACCAACAGGTTTATTTGAAATCACAAGCTTTAGGAGCATTGCTCCTTCTTCAATGCTGCTCCTTCGTCACTTCACCGACAAAGGAGCAGTGCTCCGAAATCTCGTGAGTTCAGATAAACCTGTTAGACTCTAACCTGGTGCCATTTGACTTCTGCCCTTGTCCAGCCCAATCCAACACCAGCACTTCCACATCAGAGTTGACTAATGAGATCAGATTTTATTCAGTGTGATTAAGTGAGATGCTCATCTGAAAACTCAAAACTGTTGGAGCGACAAAAAGACACGAGTCAGTGTATGGAATGAGGGTAGTGTGTGTATGGAATGAGTTTCCAGAGAAAGTGGAGGCTGGTACAATTATACCACTTAGGCATCTGGTTTCGGACATGAATAGGAAGGGTTGAGAAGGATATGGGCCAAATACTGACAAATGGGACCAAATTAATTTAGGATGTCTTGTCCGCATCGATGAGTTGGAGACAGGCTCATCGGCCCAACTGGTCCATGCCGACCAAAATGTCCATCAAAAGTAACCTCATTTACTTGCAATTGGCCACTATCCTTCTAAGCCTTTCCTCTCCATGTATTTGACCAAATGTATTTTAAATGTTGTTAATGTACCTACCTCAACCACTTCCACTGGCAGCTCAGTCCATACGCAAACCACACTCTGAAAAAAATATGTGGGGCAAAAATTTTACAATCTCTCCCCTCTCACCATACAAATGTCTCCAGTCTTGAAATTCCGCCATACTTGTGAAGAGACAACAATCCTTAACCCTATCTGTAACCCTCACGGTTTTATAAACTTCGCCTCTCATCCTCCTCTGCTCCAAGGGGAAAACATCCCAGCCTTAATTCCAATTTGTTAATAATGGTGCAGTGATGATTTCAGCTGTGTGTGTGTCAAGGATCTCTCATTTCTAAACCAATGCAGTGCCACTTAAGTTTACCTGACCTTAAAACGAATGGTACCCCTTCATTTAAAATATCTATGGTTTCAGTGCAAAGTCAGTCCTCATTGGAAAACAGACAATAGTGTCTTAAATCCCATGGACTGCTTTTGACCAGGTTTGTATGCTCTGTTTTGAGATGTAGGAGTAAAACTTCACGGTAAAAGATTAATGCAGCCTTTATTCATGACTCACTATTAAACACACTTTCTCCATTTACAGCTGTAATTGAGAGGCTTCTCTGAATTAGTCGACATGTTTGTAACAAGTTGTGAATCATGAAAGGGTTCTGAAAAGATTTACAAAGATACTGCCAGGGTTGGAGGGTTTGAGCTGCTGCAAGAGGCTGAAATAGACTGGGGCTATTTTCCCTGGAGGGTCAAAGGCTGATGGGTGACCTTGCAGACGGTTTTGCGGTAGAAGCGTTTTAGAAAAAAAATCTCAAACCTTTGTTGCCTTTGCCAATATCTGTTGGCCATTAGTGAAGTCCCTTAGCCCAAATGAATCAGACCGTCTGCCTTTTACAACCCCTGTTGGGGGAAAAAAAATCAAGAACAACATAATCTCCTTAAAGGAGTAACATCATCACAACAGAGAGCACACAAGCTGAAACATTTCTATCAAAAGGTCGTACAGTTAGCAGGCCGAGATAATGACTTTTCAATTTAGCCAATTAATTTAAATCAGGTCCTTTGGCTACTAAAACCTATTAAGTTTAAATCTGACAACAGAGGACCAATCCTATTGTAAAAACTCAATATAGCATCAAGGGTATAAAAGAAGGGGACAGTTGAACAGAGCCCCAGTGCTAACTCCCCATTGCGAGAGCTAAGAGTCCTCAGCACGAGAGAGAGAAATCAGCCCTGACAGTCATTTGTGAATGAGAGAGCATCATTTACAAAAAAACCAGAAGAGCAGGAATTGGAGGAGACATTCCTGACAAAAGATTCAATAGAAGGATGCACAGAATATTCTGGAAGACATGTAACCTGGCTGTAATCAGAGAGACTAAATTCTATTTCTTGTTATATTAGTGGGTCTTGTATTTATTGGAACAGCATATGACAAAAATCCTGTTTTATGCCAGAATTGTCAGTAGTTCGAAGGGATTTATTCGGTTTGTTAATAAATTAGTTCAGTTGTTCACCATTCAAGTTGGATATGAAAATTGCTTTTTGTTGATTTTAATGTGTCAGGGTTTAGTTTTGTTTTTAAGACTAGAGCAGATGACACCACTTTTCACACTAATTTTATAGATTATAGGGCAACGCGCTCCTCTTTTGGTGTTTTGGTTTGAGATCTTGGAGAGGGGAGGGGATTCAGCATTCGCTTTCTAACAGTATTGATGTGCCGTCCTGCTGAATGCAAAGGAGTCATTATTAATCCCAGCCCCTCACTCTGATTGTGAGTGAATCGCTTTAATTTGAAAACTGACACAGAAACTGCACAGACAACCAACTGTTGAAACAATGATTTACACTTTATTGTAGGTAGCAACCAAAAAATAAAACCCCTCAAATAAGCAAGTTCAGCCTCTTCCCCCCCCCCCCCACCCCCCCCCCCCCCCCCCCCCCCGCCCCATCTTGGCTATCGCCCAAGTGATGGCGGAATTTAACATTGTTTCTACCAACAGTGCCCATCTCTGGAAGTTGACAGGGGTTTGATGCAGTGTTGTTCTTCCAAGTACTGCTGCTCAATCATTCTGGAGTTGAATTCTGGTGGAGTTCCGTCACTTTCAGATTTGTGGTGTAACGTTTCTTTAGATTCTGACATCACCTCCCTACACTTCTGGAGACCTCAGGTCTGTAGCTTACCTTCTTATCCTTGAGGGTTTTCCACCTGTTTGAAACAGCCTGTCCTGCGATTAACCCCTTTACGCCAAGGCCTTCCTTCTACAGGCAGAATTAATTGTCCTTTTGTCTCACAGTTATTAAACATCATTATCTCATCTGTCCAAAGAAATAGCTCATTGTTTTGCCTCCTTCTTCCCAGCGATAGTTAATGTATGTTATTTGTTAACTCCCTTGTAGCAGTTTCTCATTGGCCCTTTCGTTTCTTGGTCCAGAAAGAGTTATTGCTGACTCATGAAGTTATCAAAGTTCTGGAGTTTACAGGACCACATCACATTCCTCTCTGTCTCCCCCGGGAATAACGATTGCTCCCGAGATACTCGCAGTTCCTGACATTCCTTGGTATCCCCAAATACAATCCACATGTCAGGAAATCACTAGTGCTGCCCTGACACCAGGCAGCCACTGTTGGAACAGAAGGATTATGGGGAGAAAATATAGTAATCCGAAGTGCAAAGAGACTTGGGAGTTCAAGTCCAGGATTTTCTCAAAGTAAACTTGCAGGTTGAGTCAGTAGTTAGGAAAGCAAATGCAATGATGGCATTTATTTTGACAGGACTTGAATACAAAAGCAGGGATGTACTTCTGAGACTCTATAAGGCTCTGATCAGGCCACATTTGCAGCATTGAGAGCAGTTTTGGGCCTCCTATTAGCAAGGATGTGTTGGCCCAGGAGAGTGTTCAGAGGAGGTTCACGAGAATGGTCCCAGGAATGAAAATTTTAACATATGAGGGACTTTTGAGGACTCTGGGATTATATGGAGTTTAGAAGGATGAGGGGGGTTGCAATTGAAACCTACAGGATACTGAACGGCCTGGAGAGAGTGGATGTTGGGAAGATGTTTCCATTGTTAGGACAAACTAGGACCCGAGGGGACAGCCTTAGAGGAAAAGGAAGCCCCTTTAGTTGGGAGATAAGGAGAAACTTCTTCAGCCAGAGAGTGGTGTATTTATGGAATTCACTGCCACAGAAGGCTGTGGAGGCCAGGTCATTGAGCATATTTAAGATGGAGACAGAAATGTTTTTGAGTATTAAAGGGGATCAAGGGTTCTGGGACGAATGGGCTTGAGAAAGTTAACAGCCACGATTGAATGGTGGAGTAGACTCAATGGCGTGAATGGCCTACATTCAGCTCCTATGGTCTTATGATATGCTGATGTGTGGAGAGGTGATGAGTGGGCAAAGAGATGAAGAGGGGAGTAGAATTAGGGGGAAGCTGGATACAGACACAAGGAAGAAAGAAATACAAGAACTGTACAATAAATTACAGAACTCTTAGGAGCACTGGCATGCAGAGGGATCTGGGCATATAGATCCCTGAAAGTGGAAACAGAGGTGGGCATGATGGTCAAGAAGGCATACAGCACGCTTGCCTTCCCTGAGTGTAAGAGTTGGCAAGTTATGTTACAGCTATCTATTTCAACCACATTCGGAATATTGTATGCAGTACTGGTCACCATGCTATCAGAAGGACGTGGATGCTCTGGGAGAGGGTGCTTTTGTCAATGGCTAATGTTGCGTAATAGG
Organism: Chiloscyllium plagiosum; assembly: GCF_037043375.1. NCBI lineage: Eukaryota > Metazoa > Chordata > Chondrichthyes > Orectolobiformes > Hemiscylliidae > Chiloscyllium > Chiloscyllium plagiosum. Next base: position 36,021,759 of record NW_028270165.1, read on the forward strand.
AGTAGGTGAATAAGTCTGTGTCGGTTACTCTTCAGAGGGTCAGTGTGCACATGTTGCGCCGAATGGTCTTTTCCACACTAGGGATTCTATGTTACTCAGAGGTTTTTTTTTTAATTCCCCAGGGTGAAAAGGTCAACTACAAAAGGGCACAGGTTCAAGGCAAGAAGAGGGCAGTCTACAGGAGAAGTGGAGGGGAAGGCTTTTCACACAGAGGGGTGATGGGTGGTGGAAGCAAGCACCTTAGCAATGTTTAAGGTGTATCTTGATAGACACATGAACGCGAGATGAACAGAAGGATAGAAACCGCACATGGGCAATAAACAGCAGGTCCAAGTGAGGATTAAGAATTGGCACAGGCTTGACAGGGGTGCCTAAACCAAATAAGAAGGGCTTGTGACTGTGCTGTATTGTACTGATACAGGTTTTCCCCACTATCCGAAAGTGGAGCATTCATATGAAACCTTTCATAAGGCAAAATAGCGTAAAGTGAAGAAGCAATGAACATTCATTCATTTATATTGTATATACTCAAATAATAGTTAAAGTTTTGACTACTTTTCAAGGTTAAATTTAGGGGGTCAACTGTTACTTGGATACTACTTGAGGGGCTGAAATTCATGCCTGTCAAGATTCATACCGTATCATAAGCAGAAGCTCAAATGATGAATAACGCAAAAAAAAGTTATGGTAATTCTGAAAACTGAGTGGAACATACTGACAAGATGGGAGCAGAGCCGAACAACCGACAGACTACAAAGCTGGAGTGGAACATGACGGCCATCACACTGACTCACAAATATTGGTCTGTTTGTCTTTGAAGAACTAGGGTCGACTTTTACATGATCAGACTACTTTTCACAACACTTGCAAGAAAAAAAATCAAACACGTCCAATTGCCATGCATGTAGCACAGGAAATATACTAAAGGTTTTTTTTAAAAAAGAGTTCTAGCATTCAGGCACAACGATACATATGCACATGTCCATTTAAATACTGGGTAGATTGATTCTTTGGAAGATAACAATCGCAAAGAAGTGACAGTCTTCAAGATGCTGGATTTGGTAGAATGATTAATTAGTATGCCCACTCCCCTCCCTCCACAGCCGAATCATCACTGGACAAGACAAAACCCTAGGATCTAAATAACATGCCTACACACACACACAATCCTACCAAATGACTGCATGTGACCACATTTTACGTGCAATTACCTCAAATCACATTTATAAAACATAACCATAGACGTTTACACAGGCTCTCGTACACAATATTGCCTGTGACCTTCTACAGCGCTGTAAAGTGCTGCAAATCCCATGATGACAGTATTTCATATCCAATGTGTTAAATATCATTGTATATTTTATAAAAAAAAAGATATCTATACATTATACACAATTGAATATCGGAACAGTTCAGTCAGATGGTACAGCCTGCCCTCCTACATGGATTATAGGAGGTGTATGGAGGATTAGATGGTGATTCTAATAGAAATTATGTTTGTTTTAGGAATGGGAGTGATTGTGGCTCCAGGCTAATGGCGATCCGCCTTATCCCCCGGGTTCCCCCTCAGCCCAGCCCGGTACCTGGTAGAGTGAAGCCGCGGGTAGCTCCAGGCTCACGGTCCAGCACAGCACCGAGTGCAGCCTCTCCTCCAGCTTGTGTTCCGCCGGACTTTACCCCCCGCCGCCGCTCCTCCACCTCCCGCCGCCGAAGAAGCCGCGGGCGCCGGCTCTCTCTCCTCCACATGACCAATGACGACCGGCGCCCGTTGTTACTGACAGAGTTTGTGTCCAATTGCCAATTTGGGATAAAAAAAGCGGGAGCCACAATTTTTTTTCCCCTGTGACTGCACATCTCATTCCTTTTGCCTGTCTCTTCCGCAGGGAAGGGGGAATCCCAAACTAGAGGGCACAGGTTTAGGGTGAGAGGGGAAAGATTTAAAAGGAACCCAAGCATTTTAAAAAAAGTGTGAAAGTTAATTCGCCTCAAGAAAAGCCCCCTCTTACGACCTGAACAAAATAGATTGTTCACAGTCTATTACTCACTAAACAAGAAGGATGTTGTGAAACTTAAAAGAGTTCAGAAATTATTTATAAGAATGTTGCTGGGGTTGGAGGGTTTGAGCTACCGGGAGAGGCTGAATTGACTGGGGCTATTTTCCCTGGAGCATTGGAGGCTGAGGGGTGACCTTATGGAGGTTTATAAGAACTTGACAGGTATGGATATGAGAAAAAGATAAGGTGTTCCCTGGGGCGGGGGAGTCCAGTACAAGAGGGCATTGTTTTTGTGTGAGAGGATAAAGATTTAAAACGACCCCAAGGGGCAACTTTTTCACATATAGGTTGGTGTACCAGGAAAAATGGTGGAGGCTGGTACAAATACAACATTTAAAAGGCATCTGGATAGGTACATGAAAAGGAAGTTTTAGAGGGATAGGGACAAAGTGCTGGCAAATGGGACGAGATTAATTTAGGCTATCTGGTCGGCACATGCCATGGCTGACAAAGGAAGTCAGGAAATGTATCAACAAAAAAGAGAGCCTATAAAGTGGCCAAGACCACTGGGAAATCAGAAGCTTGGGAAGACTACAAAAACAAACAGAAGATAACAAAGAGACAAATAAGGAATGAGAGGATCAAATATGAAGGGAAGCGGACCAGTAATGTTAGAAATGATAGTAGAAGTTTTTTGCAATACATAAGAAACAAACAAGAGGCAAAAGTAGAAATTGGGCTGCTCCAAATTGATGCAGGAAGGTGAGTGATGGGAGATAAGAAAATAGATGAAGAACTTAATAAATACTTTGTCTCAGTTTTCACAGTGGAAGACATGAGTAATATCCTAACAAGGAGAGTTAAGGGGCAGAGTTGAGTATGGTAGCCATTACAAAAAAGAAAGTGCTAGAAAAGTTAATATGTCTAAAAATTGAGAAATCTCCTGGCCCTGATGGTTACAGTCTAGCGTTCTGATGGAGGTGGTTGAAGAATTAGCGGAGACGTTGGTTGTAATCTTTCAAAAATCACTGGAGTCAGGGAAAGTCCCAAATGATTGGAAAATCACTGTTGTAAGTCCTTTGTTCAAGAAAGGATCAAGACAAAAGCTGGAAAATTATACGCCGATTAGCCTAACCTCAATTGTAGATAAAATTCTAAAATCTATCGTTAAGGATGAGATTTCTAAATTCTTGGAAGTGCATGGTTGGATTAAAATAAGTCAGCATGGATTTCGTCATGGGAGGTTGTGCCTGACAAACTTGAAGAGTTAACAAGTAGGTTAGACTTGGGAAACCCAGAGGATGTTATCTACCTAGATTTCCAAAAGGCCTTTGATAAGGTGCCTCATAGGAGGCTGCTGAGTAAAGTGAGGGTCCATGGTATTGGAGTTGAGCTACTGGCATGGATTGAAGATAGGCTGCCTGAGAGAAGGCAGAGAGTTGGGATAAAAGGTTCCTTTTCGGAATGGCAGCTGGTGACAAGTGGTGTCCCGCAGGGCTCAGTGTTGGGGCTACAGCTGTTCACTTTATATATTAATGATCTGGATAAAGGGATTGGGGGCATTCCCACGAAGTTCGCTGATGATACAAAGTTAGGCAGACAGGCAGGTAGTTCTGAGGAGGTGGGGAGGCTGCAGAAAGATTTGGACAGTTTAGGAGTGTGGTCCAGGAAATGGCTGATGAAATTTAATGTAAGCAAATGTGAGATCTTGCACTTCAGAAAAATGTATACAGTATGGACTACTTTCTAAACAGTCTGAAAATTCATAAAGCCAAAGTACAAAGGGATCTGGGACTGTTAGTCCAGGATTCTCTAAAGGTTGACTTGCGGGTTGAGTCCATGCTTAAGAAAGCAAATATAATATTGTCATTTATCTCAAGAGAGTTGGAACGTAAAAGCAGCAAAGTACTACTTAGACTTTATAAAGCTCTGGTTAGGCTCCATTTAGAATACTGTGTCCAATTTTGGGCCCTACACCTCAGTAAGGACATAGTGGCGCTGGAGCGTGTCCAGCAGAGATTCACACGATGATCGCTGGTATCATAGGCCTAACAGACGATGAACAGCTGAGGATCCTTGAATTATATTCATTAGAGTTTAGAAAGTTGAGGGGAGATCTAATAGAAACTTACAAGATAGTGCATGGCTTAAAAAGCATGGATGCTGGTAAGTTTTTTTCCATTAGGCAGGGAGACTTGGACCCATGGGCACAGCCTGATATTTCGAGGGAGTCAATTTAGAATGGAAATGAGGAGACATTTCTTCAGCCAGAGAGTGGTGGGCCTGTGGAATTCATTGCCATGGAGCGCAGTGGAGACCGGGTCATTAAATGTCTTCAAGGCAGAGATTGATAAATTCTTGGTATCGCAAGAAATCTTGGTAAGTGGAGTTGAAATGCCCGTCAGCCATGATTAAATGGCGAAGTGGACTTATGACCTTACTTCCACTCCTGTGTCTTATGGTCTTAAGGAAGAGCTCTTTGCTATTCACTTTCCCTCCACTCCTAATGATTTTATAAATCTTAGTAAGGTCACCCCTCAACCCCTTACACTCCAATGAAGACAGTCCCAACCTTTCCTTATAACTCAATCCCTCCAGTCCTGGCAACATCCTGGTAAATCTTTACGGAACCTCTCTAATAGTATTCTTCCTATCACAGAGCCACCAAAACTGTACTCAGTACCCAGAAAGTGGCCTACCAACATCCTGTACAACCTCAACGTGATGTCCCAACTTCTGTACTCAATGGGGTGGACCGTGAAGGGAATGGTGCGAAATGCCTTCTTTACCACCTGTCTACCAGTGATGCAACTTTCAAAGAACTATATACCTGAACCCCCTAAATCGCCCCCCCCCCCGACCCACGCCGCCACCGCCAAAGTGTCTCTGTTCTACAACACGACCCAGGGACCTACCATTATCTGTACATAGCAATGCTGAAAATTCCTGCATTCTTCGCCTGAAGCCCACTGAAGACGTTACCCAGTAGGTAACGAAACGTCTGGAAATGAACCTTGCAGCTCAGCAAGCAAACCTACATCCAAAACCTCAACCTGAGCTACAAATCTTCTCAAAACTCACTATGTCCAGCCCTTTCTTGTTTAGCAAAATGCAACCTCTCACTTTTATTCATACCTCTCTCACAGGCACACACACACATACACCTCACAACGCACTCACAGGCTTAAACTCCATCGCACTCACACTTCACTCTTACGCATGCACTCAAACACAAACTCACATACACACACACACAACTATATGGAGTGAATTTGTATTGGCAGAATTATATTTGCAGATACTTTCAATTTTGCTCAAAAAGCATACAATCTGCAGGCAGTCAATCCATGCAATATTTTATAAATTCCTACTTTGGAAATAGAACCAGTCTGATTCAAGATTGGAATACTGACACACTCGAACCTCACATCTTTAATGTTTTGTCTGAGCTGAGATGTCACTTTTTTTAATAAAACATTAAGTCATCTCAAGAACGGGACTGGGATTTACATATTAATGAACCAAAACCTGCAACCCATTCTAAAAGATGAAGGACATAACAACAATCTAGGTTTGTTCAATATATCCTATCAGTCGCATGACACTGTGATCTTTTGCAATACAATCGGTGTGTTATTCCCCGGCCAACAGCTACCCGATGAAGGAACAGCACTCTGAAAGCTAGTGCTTCCAAACAAACCTGTTGGATTATAACCTGGTGTTGTGTGATTTTTAACTTTATCTACTCCAGTCCAACACCGGCATCTCCACACCGTTTCCAGTGAACGCAGCCCACATCTCCCGCTGCTGCCAGTAAACTATACAATGCTGATGAAATGGTGCAGTACCTGCACTTCTGAAAAATTTACAATTTCTAACGATACTAGCTACTCATTCACTGCTCCATCTGATACATGGCATTGGAAACTTAGTGCAGGAGCCTGAAATGAAATGAGCAGCTTTAAATCAAAAACCTCTTGGAGCTCAAAGCCTTCAATGAGAGTCTGAGCCCGGCGATACGTTCAGGTAACCTTTATTGTGTCCCAATGTTGTTACAGCTTCAGATCCCTCCCAGCATAAAGGTGTAGAAAAAGTAGCTGCTTTTTAAGTAGCTCAAGGACAAAGCGTGCACCCCCACCCCACACCACCTCACCTTCTTTACTGTGGTCACCACCGAGTTGTCAGTTTGTAATTGGATCCTTGGTACAGCCTTAACTGTAGGAAGCATTGCCTCACTGGGCAATTTCAACCCATACCCTGTAAACAAGTAAGTCTTTCCCCACTCAATGACCGGTGGCAGTGGTGGGCAATGAAGAGTCAACCATACTGTTGTGGGTTAGGAGTTATGTGTAGGCCAGACCGGGTAAAGGATGCAGCTGGGACGACTGAGTGAATCCTTCCCCACAACAGCAGTGTCCTTCCCTAAAAAGGGATGTGAGTGAATCAGATGGGTGATGTCCCCCAAACAATCATTTCTTCATTAGGTTCTGAACTCCAGATTTCTGACCGAAATCCAATTCGACCATCTGCCACTGCGGGATTCAAACCTGGCAGTGCCCGGAACTGGGTTGATAGTCCAGTCAATCAGGCAGTTGGCTATCCCTCCTTTAATTCCCCTGCGATGGCACATGAACTCGCTGGTGCCTCTGCAGATGGGAAGCGCAGGTAAAGCCCTTCTCACCCTGAGAGCAGGTGAACTGCCTCTCCCCAGTGTGCACCTGCTGGTGGGCCAGCAGGATGGAGGAATTGCTGAAGGCCTTCCCACACTCAGTGCAGAAGAACGGCCTCTCTCCGGTGTGCCCCTGCCTGTGGGCCAGCAGGGTGGAGGCCTGGGTAAAACCCTTCCCACAGTCGGGGCAGCTGAAGGGTTTCTCCCCTGTGTGGACCCGCTGGTGCCTCACCAGGTCAGAGGAATTGCTGAAGGCCTTCCCGCATTCGGGGCAGCTGAAGGGCCTCTCCCTGGTGTGGACCCGGTGGTGCCTCACCAGGTCGGAGTCATAGCTGAAGCCCTTTCCGCACTCGGGGCAGGTGAATGGCCTCTCCCCAGTATGACTGCGCTGATGAGTCTCCAGGATAGAAGGGACACGGAAGCCTTTTCCGCAGTCGCCACACTTCCACGGTTTCTGCACGGGGCAGGATCCATTAGGTTTCTCCATGGCCAAAGCTTCAGCTGCAGACAAACGCATGTACAGCCCCTCCCTGTCGTGAATTCCTCTTTCCAGGCCATATAACTGCTTCAGGTTCCACAATCAGTGCGCTGCAACAGTGGGGTCTCTCATCCAGTCCCATTGATGCTGAAGACGTGCTCCAACAGGAACCAAAAGGCTTTGCTCCTTCTCACAGAATCACAGTCAAAAATTGTTGCAGTCCTGAAGGATTGAGTGACTGTTCTACATTGACGTCGAAGTGAGGACAGCAGAAGCTGGAGAGTCAGAGTTGAACAGTGCGGCGCTGGAAAAGTACAACAGGTCCGGCAGCATCCGAGGAGCAGGAAAGTTGATGTTTCGTGCATTAGCCCTTCATCTGTTGATTTTGAAACTTCCGTCTTCAGATCATCAAATGCTTTGTAAAAAGAGATTACAAAAGTCATGACTGTCAGTGCAAGGTAGAAATTCAGAACAAGCAATTCTACTTTCTGTAGAACATTCTTTTCTTTTGTTATTCCACACTGAAAATTGAAAGCACCATCCCACTCTCTCTTCCCCTCTGTTCTCACACCGCTCTAACTAATTCTCCTCAAGGTGTTGATTCAGTATCTTACAGGGGCAGAACAGCAAAAACTTCAAGACTGACATCTTTCTGAATTTTGGATAACTCCACTGCTGAGAGTGAGCAGGTCTGATTTTGGGAAGCTCAAAACATAGTGTCTGTTCAGGGTGAACCTGCAATGCAAGTTCTTGAGGAACAACCAGACATGAAGTGGTTAACATCCCTGGAAAGGAGAGAGCAAAATGAGACATCAAAAGCATTAATACCGACACCAGGAAGAAGCTGAACATACAGATGTGGCAAGCCAGAGTCAGAGATATACAGCATGGAAACAGTCCAACTCGTCGATGCCAACCAGATATTCTAAATTAATCTAGACCCATTTGCCAGCATTTGGCCCACATCCCTCTAAACCCTTCCATTTTATATTTCCATCCAGATGCCTTTCAAATGTCATAATTGTACAAGCATCCACCATTTCCTCTGACAGCTCATTCCTTACACGCACCACTCTCTTAATGACAGAGTGAATTTACCACAGTGAATCCATCTTACCCACAGTGCCCAGGGGTGTGTAGGTTAAGTTAGCACAGCCAATCCACTCTAACCTGCGCATTCCTCGACGATATGGGGAACAGAACATTGCCAATCCACCTGAACCCGTCCAAAACAGAACACTATGGGTCATTTAACATGGCGAATCCACCCCAACATGGACAAAGTTACATATAACACAATACCAGGTTATAGTCCAACAAGTTATTTCGAAGCACCGGCTTTCGGAGTGCTGCATCTTATTCAGTTGGTTGTGGAGTACAAGATCATAAGACACAGAATTTATGGAAAAACATTACAGTGTCCTGCCACTGAAATTATATACTGAACAAACCTGGATTGTTAAGTCTTTTAGAATGGGTTGCCCGTATTAATAATATGCAAGTCCCCGAACTTCCTGTCAGACTCCTTCTCGAGATAACTTCAGGTTTTATAAGAAAAGGTGACATCTCAGCTCAGATAATGCATGAAAGGAGTGAGGTCAGAGTCTGTCTGTATCCCAATCTTGAGTCAGCCCGCTTCGATTTGCAAAGTGGAATTTACAAAATATTACATGTATTGGCTGCCTGCATTGACTGCCAGCACATTGTGCATTTAGAGTTATACAGTCATAGATGGACAGCATGGAAACAGACCCTTCAGTCCAATTCATCCATGACGACCAGATATCCCAACCCAATCAAGTCCCACCTGCCAGCAACTTGCCCATATCCCTCCAAACTCTTCCTATTCACATGCCCGTCCAGACTAGCCTCCACCACTTCCTCTGGCGGCTCATTCCATACACATACCACCCCCGAGTGAAGAAGTTGCCTCTTTAGGTCCCTTTCACCCTAAACCAATGCCCTCTAGTTCTGGACTCCCCCACCCCAGGGGAAAGACTTTGTCCATTTATCCTATCCAAGCCCCTCATGATTTTATAAATCTCTGTAAGACCTCCCCTTAGCCTCTGACGCTCCAGGGAAAACAGCCCTAGCCTATTCAACCTCTCCCTATAGCTCAAATCTTCCAATCCTAGTAACATTCTTGTAAATATTTTCTGAACCCTTTCAGGTTTCACAACATCTTTCCGATAGGAAGGAGACCAGAATTGCACGTAATATTCCAACATTGGCCTAACCAATGTCCTGTGCAGCCGCAACATGACCTCCCAATTCCTGTACTCAATTCTCTGACTATGAAAGGAAAGCAGACCAAATGCCTTCTTCACTATCCAATCACTATCCTTTTCTTCACTACCTGCGACTCCACTTTCAAGTAGCTATGAAACTGCACTCCAAGACCTCTTTGTTCAGCAACACTCTCTAGGACCTTACCATTAAGTGTATAAGTACTGCTAAGATTTGCTTTCCCAAAATGCAGCACCTCACATTTATTTGAATTAAACTCCATCTGCCACTTCCCAGCGCATTGGCCCATCTGATCAAGATCTCGTTGTAATCTGAGGTAACCTTCTTCGCTGTCCACTACACCTCCAATTTTAGTGTCATCAGCAAACTTATAGCTATACCTCTTATGCTCACATCCAAATCATTTATATAAATGATGAAAAGTAGTGGACTCAGCACAGATCCTTGTAGCACTCCACTGGTCACAGGCCTCCTGTCAGAAAAACAACCTTCCACCACCACCTTCTATCTTTGAGCCAGTTCTGTATCCAAATGGCAAGTTCTCCCTGTATTCCATGAGATCTAACCTTGCTCACCAGTCTCCCATGGGGAACCTTGTTGAACACCTTACTGAAGTCCATATAGATCACATGTATGCTCCGCCCTCATCAGTTCCCTTCGTTAGTTCTTCAAAAAACTCATTCAAGTTTGTGAGACATGATTTCCCACACGTAGCCATGTTGACTATCCCGAATCAGTCCTTGCGTTTCCAATACAGGTACATCTTGTCCCTCAGTTGGATTCCCTCCAACAACACCGACATCTGGCTATAGTTCTGTGGCTTGTCTTTACCACCTTTCTTTAACAGTGGCACAACGTTAATCAACCTCCAGTCTTCCGACACCTAACCTGTGACTATCAATGATACAAATATTTCAGCAAGAGGCCCAGCAATCACTTCTCTAGATTCCCACAGAGTTCTCGGGTACACCTTTTCAGGTCCTGGGGATTTATCCACTTTTATTCATTACAAGGCAGCCAGCACTTGCTCCTCTGTAATATGGACATTTTTCAAGATGTCACTATCTAGTTCTCTCCATTCTATATCTTCCATGTCCTTTTCCACAGTAAACTCTGATGCAAAATACCCGTTTAGTATCTCCCCCATCTCCAGCGGTTCCACACAAATGCCACCTTGCTGATCTTTGAGGGGCCCTATTCTCTCCCTACTTATTCTTTTGTCCTTAATGTATTTGTAAAAATCCTTTGGATTCTCCTTAACTCTAGTTGCCAAAGCTATCTCATGTCCCCTGTTTTCCCCTCCTGATTTCTCTCTTAAGTATACTCCTACAGCCTTTATACTGTAAGGCTTCACTCGATCTATCCTGTCTATACCTGACATATGCTTCCTTCATTTTCTGAACCAAAGCCTCAATGTCTCCAGTCATCCAGCATTCCCTATACCTACCAGCATTTCCTTTCACCCTAACAATAATATACTTTCTCTGGATTCTAGTTATCACAGTTCTGAAGGCTTCCCATTTTCCAGCCATCCCTTTACCTGCAAACATTGGTGCACAATCAGCTTTTGAAAGTTCTTGCCTAATACCGTCAAATTTGTCCTTCCTCCAATTTAGAATTTTTGAACAAAATAGAATGTATCTGCAAATGTAATGATGCAAATACAAATTCATCCCCATGGAGAGTGTGGTTCTATGTGTGTAATAGAGAAACCCTGTTTCCATGCTGTATATCTATATGTCTATTTGATAACAGATGCTTTATTTCTGTTGGTGCAAGTATGGTTGTAAATCAGAGCTGGATATTAATAGTTAGATGTAAGGGAGAGAGAATTCCTCAGGTAGAGCACTATCAGAATCCTGGGAGACCCCTACTTCAGATTTACTTGGACTGGTTGACAGTCTGGGAGATTATGGATTGGGTCTCGATTGACTAAATATTTTATTTTTCCCGAACGTGTAAAAGGGGCATAAAAGCTTCAGCAGAAATCCAGCAGAGCTGAGAACAGACCAACATCTTACTCTGTGGGAACAGGGAGATCAACCGAGGACAGAGAAATCCGGACCTAAAATCCAAGCTGACACCAGACTACCCTGTGATCAGTGCTTTGATGAGCAGCACCAACCCTCTACCTTTACTGAGCTTCCCATTTGACTACCCCCTCAATATTCAGGATCCAGTCCTTGCGATCCTGAAGCCATGTCCCTGTAAGGAGTCTCAGATCATAATTATTCTCTTCAATGTGTTCAGTCAATTCATTCACTTCTGTTACAATGCAGCACACATTCAGTTTTTAGTTTCAGTTTTTGTGATCTTCTGAATCCAGTTTTGATTGCTGGTATATTTACTCTCCTTGTCCCTTTCTATCATTCTCTGATGTTCATTTCCACATCACGACATTGCTCACCAGCCTTGATTTTGATTGACCAGGCTAAATTGCCCATAGTGTCTAGGGATGTGCGGGTAATTTGGGTTAGCCTTGGGAAATGCAGGGTTATCGGTTCATAGTAATGGAAGCAGGAGTCAGCCATTTGGCCCGTCCTGCCTGCTCTGCCATTCATTAAGATTATGGCTGTTCTATCCATCATCTCAGCTCCTCCTCCCTGCAGTGTCCCAACTATCCTTAATTCCCCAATTATGCAGAAACCCATCTAATTGTGTCTTGAATATACTTAACGAAGCTGCCTTCTCTGCTTCCTTGGGCAGAGACTTCCATAGATTCACTACTCTCCTGGAAAAGCAGTTCCTCATCATCTCTGTCCTAAATCTACTTCCCTTAATCTTGGGGCCTAGTCTCATCTACCAGCAGAAATGACTGGATAGGGTAGGGTTTCATCCCCACAGTGCAATGAATTCCCACTTTCCACCAAATCCCAGATGTACTCACTCACTCACTCAGTTGCTGTCTCACAAATGAAAGATTTCATTGTAACTTCTTCAGCTCTGAGTAAGGGCAAAACATTTTTGAAAGCTGCTCTGAAAGTCCAGTCTTCACAACATCACTTCTGCTTTCACTGAAGATGATTAAAGTCATACAGCACAGAAACAGACCCTTTGGCCCAACTCATCCGTGCCAACTATATATCACAAACTAATCTAGTCCCATTTGCCAGCATTTGACTCATCCCTCTAAATCCTTCCGATTCAAGTACCCATCCACTGGCGTTTAAATGTTGTCATTGTACCAGCCTTACCACTTCCTCTGGCAGTTCGTTCCATACACGTTCCACCCTCTGTCTGAAAATATGTTGCCCCTCAGGTCCCTTTCCCTACTCACCTTAAACTTCTGCCTCTTTAGTTCTGGACTCCCTGACCATGGAGAAAAGACCTTGGGTATTCACCCTATCCATGCCCCTTATAAACTTCTTTAAAGGTTACCACTCAGCATCTGATGCTCCAAAGAAAATATCTCCCTGGCCTATTCAGCCTCTTCCTGCAGCTCAAACCCTCCAAATCTGGCAACAGCCTTCTTAATATTCACTGACCCCTCTCAAAGTTTCATAACATCTTTCCTACATCAGAGAGACCAGAATTGAATGCAGTATTCCAAAAGTGACCGAACCAATGTCCTGTACAGCAGCAAAATGATCTCCCAGTTCCTATACTGAATGCTCTGGCCAATAAAGGAAAGCATACCAAACACCTTGTTCACTATACTGTCCATGTAAGACTCCACCTTCAAGGAACTATGAACCTGGACTCCACGGTCTCTTTGTTCTGCGACACTCCCCTTAACTGTGTCAGTCCTGCCTGGATTGCTGGACCAAAATGCAACATCTCACATTTCTCTGAATTAAACCCCATCTGCCACTCCTTGGCCCATCCGATCAATTCTAATTTATGCTAAACTCTCTTTCCTCTCTTATTCCCTCGAAGCTGAAAATCTCTGTCCCACATACTCTCCCTCCATTCTCTCATTGCTGAACCTAATCCTTGCTGTACCTCATCCTGAAGGGTCTGTTTCATGCTGATTAATAGGCCCACACTCAGAGGGATCTAATGGAAACATGCAGAATACTGAATGGCCTGGACAGAGTAGACTTTCAGAGGATGTTTCCATTGGTAGGAGAGACTAGGTCGGGAGGGCACAGCCTTCGAGTAAAGGGAAGGCGTTTTAGAACGCAGGTAAGGAGAGACTTCTTCAGTGAAAGAGTGGTGAATCTATGGAATTCATTTCTACAGAAGGTTGTAGAGGCCAGGTCACTGAGGATATTTAAAGACTGAGGTAGATAGGTTCCTGAGTATCATGGGGATGGAGAGTTCCAGGGAGAGCGCGGGAGAATGGGGTTGAGAAACCTATCAGCCATGATTGAATGGTACGAACAGACCTGATGGGCTAAATGGCCTAATTTCTGCTCTTATGTCTTATGGTCTCTTGCTGTCCTGGCAACAGTGAGAGAATTGGGAGCAGGAGTTGGCCATTTGGTCTTTCGAGCCTGCACAAGCATTGCACAGATCATAACTGAATATGGATCGACTTACATCTCGGTGAATAGGCTGGAACTTTTTCACTGGAACATAGGAGTTTGAGAGGTGACCTTATTGAGGTTTATAAAATCACGAGGGGCATAGATGAGGTCAATATCAGCTATTGTTTCAAGAATAGGGAGCAATCTTTTTAAGGTGAGAGGAGAAAAATTTTAAAAAGACATGAGGAGCACATTTTTCGTTTAAGAGCGTGGAGTGTGTGTCAAATGAATGCCCAGAGGAAGTAGTGAATGCAGGTACAGTAACAACATTTAAAATAAATTTGAATAAGTGCACAAATAGAAAAGTTTCAGAAAGATATGGGCCAAACATTGACAGGTGGGACTAGTTTAGTTTGTGAATATAGTCAGCATGGACTAGTTGGACTGAAGGGTCTGTTTCTTGCTGTCTGACTCTGTAACTGTTCTATACTGGTCTTAAAACCATTTTCTTGCCTTCCCCCAAAACCATCCACTTTTTTGTTCATCAAAGTCAAATGAACTCAGCCTTAAATACATTCAATGACCGGCCTAACTGCTGAAAGACATCCACACTTCTGAACTCAATTCTTCTTACTAATATATCACTTGCTTTGCTCATTGCTTGCTGCACCTGTCTGACAACTGGCAGTATCTGGTTTCGAAGGACGCCGAGGCCCCTTTGTCCATCCACACATTTTTCCTGATGAAGAGCTCGTGCCCGAAACGTCGATTCTCCTCCTCAGTTGCTGCCTGACCTGCTGTGGTTTGCCAGCGCCACACTTTTCAACTCTGATCTCCAGCATCTCACTTTCGCCACATCTCAATATATCACTACATAAACAATGCACCTCCTTTCTGCTTTTTATTTTACATACATCAAAGGCTATACCTTCACATTGTGGCACTGCGTTTGCAAAGTGAGACACAGACCTGGATCAACTTTTCCAGAGTCTGTCCCCTCCCTCGATTCACTCTTTCCTTTCAGTTGCTACAAATCAATAATTGAACCTCAGAATGAAAAGAAAATGGAAAACGTGGTGACAAAAACACTATTATCCTCACAACTTTTAGACAGAGTAAGGAATTTATAGTCTGGGGTGAAGTTTAATCTTCATTCAGTGACAAAAGAGCAGCATCAGCAGCTTCAGAGCTCACGGTCCAACTTACGCATTTCGACAACGGCCGACTCTGATTGGCAGGAGTACCAGACTCCTTCGGGTCCTCCAAAGTTCTCCATTGGTCCTTGGAAAGGAGCTCGTGCGCCTTTTCTGCGGACACCCAGGAGTATGCGCAGTACAGTGCTGACACCGGCAGCCATGCGCAGTGCTTACTGACACCGTGGAGCATGCTCAGTATGCTCTGTCACGATGCTGGTATTACTGACAAATTTTAGAGTTAAAAATCACAAAACATCTGGTTATAGTCCAACAGGCTTATTTGGAAGCACGGGCTTTTGGAGCGCTGCTCCTTCATCAGGTGGTTGTGGAGTATAACATGGTAACACAGAATTTATGATCGTCTGATCTTATAATCCACAACCGCCTGATGAAGGAGCCACGCTCCGAAAGCTAAGTGTTTCTAAACAATCCGATTGGACTGTAACCTGGTGTTGTGTGATTTTTAACTTTGTACACCCCAGTCCAACACGGGCACCTCCAGATCATGACAGATTTTAAATGTCCAAATGCGAATACGAGAGAAAAATGCCAACGCCATTTTTTCCCTTGTGCCTCGACGTTTTGTTCCTTTTGCATTTTGTCTGGCTGCTCAACGTTCCTGCCTTTACCCCAGGGTAGAGGTATTCCAAAACTAGAGGGTATAGGTTTAGGGTGAGGAGGAAAGATTTGAAGAGATTCAAAAGACTCGGCATAGAACATTCACCCTCACCTTGACCTCTTTCCACCTATCACATTTCCGACGCCCCTCCCCCAAGTCCCTTCTCCCTACCTTTTATCTTAGCCTGCTGGACAAACTTTCCTCATTCCTGAAGAAGGGCTTATGCCCGAAACGTCGATTATCCTGTTCCCTGGATGCTGCCTGACCTGCTGCGCTTTTCCAGCAACACGTTTTCAGCTCTGCTCCAGCATCTGCAGACCTCACTTTCTCCTCATAGAACATTCACCCCCTACAGGGCGAAAGTGACGACTGTGGATGCTGGAGATTCGGGTCGAGAGTGTGTGCTGAAAAACCACAGCAGGTCAGGCAGCGTGCGAGGTGCAGGAAAATCGACGTTTCCGGCAAAACCCTTCATCAGGAAATAGCTATGTGGAATTGCACAGCTGTAGCATAATCGAATGGGTCTGCATGGGATGCTGCTGGGAAGGTCGGTGTGAATGGCCTGTAGGGATGATATGATTCCACTGCCTTAGCCACGCATATATTGAGAAATGATTGCCCCAAGTCTGCTGTGGGAGGAATGGGTTCATTCGTGGGACACTGATACCAGTTCTGGGGAAGATAGGATTATGCTGTCTCTCTCTTCACACTCTGCTCCCCCCCATCCATTTTCTCCCCACCCACTGCCCCCTGCCCATTCTCTCTCCCCACACTGCACCCCCATTCTCTCCACATAACCCTCTGAACACCAGTCCATCTCTACCCCCCAACCTCTGTCCCCCTCTCCATTTCTCTCCCTTCTCCACACAAACCAGCGCCTCTCCCCCTCCTTTCTGGTGCCTCAGCCCTCTTTTATCGCTGTATCAAACCCTTTTAAGGAGAGAGAGAGAATGGGTGGTGACGATTCTACCTGGGAAACAGGGTGTGCGAGAAATGACTGATTTTTAAAATTGAGAATAGCTAAAATCGTATATTCAGAAACGTTGTTAAAGTCTGGAAGAATGTTCTTTTCTTTAAAAAAAAACAAGCTGTAGAAACCTTTCTGAAACTTGCATTGATATATGCACAGTTAGGCGACAACCAAGGACAGGCTGTAGGAGTGAATGAGTGAATAAAAGACAAGTCCCACCTCGCCCATGAGGAGAAAGTGAGAACTGCAGATGCTGGAGATCAGAGTCGAGAGTGTGGTGTTGAAAAAGCACAGCAGGTCAGGCAGCATCCAAGGAGCAGGAGAATCAACGTTTCAGACATAAGCCCTTCACCTTGCCCTCTCCAGTGTGTGTTGTGAAACTGCTTAATCATTTCTAGTGGCCGAGCAGAGGCTGATAGGATTTATGAGTATCTGGAAAGACACTGCTTGATTAGGGACAGCCAGCACGGATTTGTGAAGGGTAGGTCTTGCCTTACAAGTCTTATTGAATTCTTCGAGGAGGTGACCAAGCATGTGGATGAGGGAAGAGCAGTGGATGTAGTGTACATGGATTTTAGTAAGGCATTTGATAAGGTTCCCCATGGTAGGCTTATACAGAAAGTCAGGAGGCATGGGATAGAGGGAAATTTGGCCAATTGGATAGAAAACTGGCTAACCGGTCGAAGGCAGAGAGTGGTGGTAGATGGTAAATATTCAGCCTGGAGCCCAGTTACAAGTGGAGTTCCGCAGGGATCAGTTCTGGGTCCTCTGCTATTTGTAATTTTTATTAATGACTTAGATGAGGGAGTCGAAGGGTGGGTCAGTAAATTTGCAGATGATACGAAGATAGGTGGAGTTGTGGACAGTGAGGAGGGCTGTTGTCGGCTGCAGAGGGACTTAGATATGATGCAGAGCTGGGCTGAGGAGTGGCAGATGGAGTTCAACCCTGCCAAGTGTGAGGTTGTCCATTTTGGAAGAACAAATAAGAATGCAGAATACAGGGTTAATGGTAGGGTTCTTAGTCAGGTGGAGGAACAGAGGGATCTTGGGGTCTATGTACATAGATCTTTGAAGGTTGCCACTCAGGTGGATAGAGTTTGTAAGAAGGCCTATGGAGTATTATCGTTCATTAGCAGAGGGATTGAATTCAAGAGTCGTGAAGTGATGTTGCAGCTGTACAGGACTTTGGTTAGGCCACAGTTGGAGTACTGTGTGCAGTTCTGGTCGCCTCACTTTAGGAAAGATGTGGAAGCTTTGGAGAGGGTGCAGAGAAGATTTACCAGGATGTTGCCTGGAATGGAGAGGAAGTCGTACGAGGATAGGTTGAGAGTTCTCGGCCTTTTCTCGTTGGAACGGCGAAGGATGAGGGGTGACTTGATAGAGGTTTATAAGATGATCAGAGGAATAGATAGAGTAGACAGTCAGAAACTTTTTCCCCGGGTACAACAGAGTGTTACAAGGGGACATAAATTTAAGGTGAAGGGTGGAAGGTATAGGGGAGATGTCAGGGGTGGGTTCTTTACCCAGAGAGTGGTGGGGGCATGGAATGCGCTGCCCGTGGGAGTGGTAGAGTCGGAATCATTGGCGACCTTTAAGCGGCATTTGGATAGGTACATGGATGGGTACTTAATCTAGGTTAGAAGTTCGGCACAACATCGTGGGCCGAAGGGCCTGTTCTGTGCTGTATTGTTCTATGTTCTATGTTCTATGCACACCGAGCAGGTGAATGGCCTCTCCCCGGTGTGAATGAGTCTGTGGGTTTCCAGCACGGATGGGGAAGGGAATCCTTTCCCTCAGTCCCCACATTTCCACAGTTTCCCCATTGGGAGAGCTTTCCTTGCGTTGGTCTGGGTTTGAAATTACAATCAGAACGGGGACATCGTCTATCCCCACCGTGAGGGGTGAGATTTTGATTCCCCAAGCTGAGTAAATGGTATGAAGCACTTTTCACAGTCAGCGCACTGAATCTCCCTCACTCGGTGTCTCAGTATTCTTCCTGCCGCACCAGTGTCCAAAATCTTTAAGCAAACAAAAGCAACCATGTCTTCTTGATTGGAATGGCTGCTGATATTAAAGTCCCAATGAATCAAGTGGATCTGTCAGAAGTTGATGTATCATTTGTTTTCAGATTTCTTTCGGCACGTCTTCCTGCACAAAAAATCACAAAATAAGTGATCATTGGCAGTACACTTAAACGAACATAACATGGGTGGCAGTTCCTGTAGTTTGCCAGATGCCTGCTGATCACATAATACCCAGCACACAGAAACCTGAAATCCCTCATGCAGCCAGATAGGCTTAGGTGTGTTTAGAGGAAAACTTCATTCAAATCTAATCCAATCTAATCTAAAACTAAATACGTGTACACATTTAAATCAATATGCCAATCCTTTCAATGCGGCTCAGTTCCATGAGAAACTACACTTTTAATTGTGAACATGAGCAAAAAAGCAATCATTTTCCAGGGTGCAAACTGCATACGTGCCAAACTGAGGGAATACACAAGGAAAATACCTAAAAGAGAGATAGAAAGTATTTGAGCACCTTTGCAGAATCTGCTCCCTCTCTGGATTCACTCCAGTTGCTACAAGTAAACCTCCCTGGGGGTCAGGCAGCTCTGCATCGGGAAGCACTGGGATGGTCAACTACGACCAGTTTACATGGAGAACACATCTCCACATTAAACAGCCTCGCGGCAAACGTCCCTTCCTTCCACTTAAAGTTCAAGACCCCTCAAATCGAAATTCCCCAGGTAAGTTTGGAAGAATTTCTTCCAGGTGTTCACTAATCATTTCTATGAGCACTTTGTTAAAGTTTGAATATTGTGAGTTTTGAAAATTAGTGATTCTGAGCGAAATCACAGTTCGAAAAAGAGAATGTGGGAATTTAGACAGAGTTTATTTTTGCACATCGACGATATGTCTGCACAACAGCATATGACACGACAGCAGTGAAGATCTTTTGACGTCATTCTCAGACGTGCCTGCCACACGCCAGATGAAAAGCTGAATACTTCTCTGGAAAAACTGCCGAGCAATACAGGAGAATGGCACAACGCGTGCGCGCGTTGGGACCATAACCCAAAAGAAAAACCATTCTCTCCTATTCATTCAACGTCGTCTTTAGCAGCTTTAGCAGTAACGGCGCTCTGTTGTGCACCTTGCCTTCTCATCCGCTTCCCAAAAAAGCTTCGACATAAGTATTTCACAATGATATACTGGCCCAATGTGCACAGTTGAGGTGACAACCTCTGAGTGGTCTCCTGTTCTCTGTATCCGACGTTGAGGAGGGCAATACTTGTCACTGGCCACTCGGGTGTCAGAGAAAAGTTTCGAAACAACGGGACAAACAGCAGCAGGGAGACACAATGAGAAGCAGGTGTTCTGGAAACTCTTTGTCACTTGCAATTCTTAGAGCAATGTCAAATGTATTTCACACCAAGCAAGTCTCAGCTGGCTCAAGAGGTGTGTGGTGGGTGGGGCAATAGCCGCTGTTTGGCTTTTGGTCTCGGGGTATGATTCTCAGGTAGAGTCTTTAACTGTGCAGACTTGTGCACGGTCCTAGATTCAAATCCCAGACGAGGCTGCGTCTCTTAACTGGATTTGTGCAAAAATGCCCCATTATTTTTCTCAAAAAGCACCTTCGTAAAACGAGGTTGGGCTGCCTGGAGTACAAATGAGGCAGAAAACAGGGAAGTGAAATGGTTGGAGATCGCGTTGAGACAGGTTGAAGTGAGTGGTGCGGTGTTTGAGGAATGTCAGCAATAAAGGTAGATTGAAAAATTGGGCCTGCTCTCCTCGGAGAAACAAAGTTTTCCAAGTCAGTAGGGGCCTCGAAACAGGAAATAATGCTGTGAAAATGCTCCCATGCCTGAAAGGATCTATAGTGATTCGGAAGAGCTTTAAAGTCACTAGGACGAGCGAATGCAGTAGACGAGGTTGCGACAAATGTGCAGGTAAAGTGCGACTTTCCTTTGTAATGGTACTCTGTTCAGCATCTTGCCTTTCAAACGACTTCCTGAGTGTCTGAATGCCCCGTATCATACCGATACTGTCGCGAAACCGTTCAAGTAACGTGCTTTTGGAGGTCTAAGTTGTCTTCTCCTGTTCTTCGTTGGTTTCCTATGAACTGAACCGCAAAACCACTTCTCTGAGATGCCAATGAGCTGATAAAGTTGAAACGCACACCTTGTGGTTTGGTGCCTTCCCTGCAGTAGTTCGCCACGCCGGTTCCGACGTGAATGACAAGACGATCCGCGTGTCAGAAACTGCATCCCGGGGACAGAATGACAAGCAGATGTTCTGGAAACTCTTTGCTGCTTGCAATTCTTGGAGCAAAGTGGAATGTACTTCACACTGAGCAAGTTTCAGCTGGCTCAGAGTCTCCAGTGTACATTGCTCTCTTTCCCGCCAACTCAGAGAGAGAACAATAGGAGGGACAAAGGAGTGAATAACGATCCGTGTGGGAGGGTGAATAACTGTTAATGGAGACCGTTAGTGGCTAACAATAAGTAGTGTGTCGTAGCAGACTATGTGATAACAAGGGCTCGTATGTGTGTGATAGGGGTCAAGGACATGGGGGATTTCAGGCCCTAAAGTCATGCAACTCGATCTTGAAGACCGGAGGGCTGTAGGGTTTTGAAGTGGAATATGAGGCGTTGTTCTTCCATCTGCAGCTGAGCTTTGCTGGAACACTGCTACAAGCCTGAGACAGAGATGTTGGCCAGGGAACAGGATGGCGTGTTAAAGTGGCAGGAAAGCAGCAGCTCATGGCCTTTTTTTGCGGGCAGAACCGAGATGTTCTGCGAAGCAGTCACCCAGTTTATACTTCATGCTCGGTTGGGGAAACGACACTATGAGCAGCTGGCTCAGAGTCGCTAGTGTACATTGCTCTCTGAGTTTATATTTGCACATCGGCGACATGTCTGCACAACAGCACATGACACTACAGCAGTGAAGATCTTTTGACGTCATTCTCGAACAGGCAAGTCACACGCCAGATGAAAAGCTGAATACTTCTCTGGAAAAGCTACCGTGCAGTGCACGAGAATGGCACAGCGGGTGCATGCTGGGATCATAACCCAGAAGCGAAACCATTTTCTCCTATTCACTTAATGTCTTTAGCAGCTTTCCCGTCTCACGGCGCTCTGTTCTTTTCCTTGCCATGTCATTTGTTTCCCAAGACTTCGGGTATCTGAGCTCAATATATCACATCGATACACAAGTCAAATTTACACAGTAAAGAAACCAACGGTGCAAGAAAAGACTTCCTGCGGGAATGTTGTGTTAAGACATATTCTGAACACCAAGCAGGCTGCACAAAAATGTACTCATATCAATTTACCTGAGGGACGAGTCTCCGGTGTCCATTTCTCTCTGTCCCGGCAGCAGAGCATCTTTCTGTCTCTCCGTTAACAGGTCCTTTGGAACAAGTTCAAAGTTGCCCATTTCCTACGCATGACTGTAACTGACTTCTCCTGCCTCACGTTATAGTGTGAGAGAGCAGAAGAGTGAAAGGGCTCTGCCTTCCACCAGCACAGCTTGCAAGTAGAAACGAAATGGTTCAATTATCCACCAGTGCAGAGAGCCCGGTCCCTGGGGACGGGACAAACAGCAGCGTCCTGGGAGCAGGGAGACAGAAAGAAAAGCAGATGTTCTTGAAACTCTTCCCTGCTTGCAATTCTGGGAGCAATGCACAATGTATTTCGTTCTGAGCAAGTCTCAGCTGCTTCCGGAGGTGGCTGCACCCATGACTGGTGGCTCGTTAGTCTGGGATATGATTCTAGCTTTGGGTCTTCGAGCATATGCAGCCGCGTGAGAATTCCCGGGTTCCAATCCCAGGTGAACCATCATTCCTTAAATTGACCTGAGCAAAAATACCTGATGAATTTTCTCAAAAAGCCGCTTTGTTAAATAAGATCGGACTGCCTGAATTAGGGACGGCGCAGAGCTGCCATTGCAGTGGACACGGCGAAGGGAAACACTTGTTCAAAGTGAGAACAAGTATTGCAGATTTTTCGCCCGCGCAATCCGAGTCTGAATGAATCCTCCACCTGTATTACGCTCAATTCTGAAGGTGATACTTCAGGAAGCGGGGAAGTGAAGTAATTGCAGACAGCGCTGAATAGATTAACGTGAATGGTACCGTCCTCAGGGATGTCAGCAATGAAGGGAGATTGGAAAGTTTGGGGCAGCTCTCTTTGGAGAACAGAGGGCTGGAAGCTGGTCTGATTGAAGTTTTCCACGTCATGAGGGTTTTAGACAGAGGAAATAATACAGTGAAAATGCTCCCAGGCCTGACAGGATCGAGAACGATTTGGCAGAGATTTAAAGTCATCAGGAAAATAAGTAAAAGTGACATTAGGAAGACCGTTGTCGCACAGGGAGTGGGGTCAGTGAGTCGCTGTCTGACAGTGACAAAGAGGCAGATTCAATGGACACAAAAGGGAATTCGGTGGGGCATGTTCAATGTAACAATGTGCAGATTTACAGGGAGAAGGCGACAGAATGAGATACTTATTTACATATTGTGTTGAACCAGCAGAGCGAAGGTGGGCTGCGTAGCCTCAGTCTGCACTGTCCCACATTTCGTGATTCTGAGTGAAATCGGAGTTGGACCAACAGAACGTAGGAAATTTGACAACGGATATATTCTGCCCAACAGGATACTCCATCACAGCAATGAAGGTGTTTTGACATCATTCTCGAAGGCACATGACACAATGCAGATTCAAAACCGAGCATTCCTTTGAATCACGGAGTAATTTGTTTACAGTTATTCAGTTGAAGTGAGCGGAGTTGCGCATTGGGAGCCACTCCAGTTGATAGGTCGAAGCCGTTTTCTCCTGTGTGATAGTCCCACCAGCACTCCAATTTGCTGTGCTTCCAGTCAGTAGATGCAGCTGACTATCCTATACTGACACACGGGCCACGGTGACCCAGCTGTGGTGACAAGCTTGTGAAGGTCTGAGTGCTCTTCTCCTGTCCTCTGTCTGGCTGCTATGATCCGAATTATCAAACTTCTCTTCTCCGAGATAGGAATAAACTGGTGAAGGTGAAACACATCAGTTGCGGTGTGTCCCATGCGCAGGAGGCCCTGCAGTAATTCCCCATGCTGTTTCACACAGCAGCATCCTCTCGGTGAATGACGCTTGGCAAAAAAATCGATTGAACCAAATCAGTGTCCGCCACTGGATTTTACTGACACCGTTTATAAAGTTTCGGATCACCATTCATGTGGAGAGAGGCCGTCAGACGAGAGTGATCGAACGTTTCCGCAAAGAAGATTTGGCTCAACAGATATCCGGAGTAAACGTACTTCTTTATTGGTTTGAAATGGAAGAAGTTGACGTTAGTGAGCCTGACGTGATTTGAACACGCAACCTTCTGATCTGGAGTCAGACGCGCTACCGTTGCGCCACAAGCTCATGCATACCCTGCACCCTCTATTCATGCTTAAGGGAAGTGATTGCACTGCAATGATTTTCCGTTATGAGAAACAAGGGAGATCAACAGTTCATGTCTGTTCTGTCTCTCCCTCCTCTCCTTCTGTCTCTCCAAACAATTTCCAACTCTACCTCAATAAAAAGGAGAAAGAACTGTGGATGCTGTGTATCAGAAACAAAAAACAGGAGTTGCCGGTGACCCTTCCACAGAACTGATGGTGATTGGTTAAACGTTGGTTTATATGCAGGAGATAGTGTGTGTGGAAGGGACGAGGATACTATGGATTTCAGGCCCTAGAATTATTGAATTCGATATTGGGACCAGATGGATGTATGGTCCCCAAGTGTAATATTCGGTGCTCTTCGTTCTGCTGGTGCTGAGCTTCGCTGGAACACTACAGCAAACCTGAGACAGAGATGTTGGCCAGGGAACAGGGTGGGATGTGGAATTGTCAGGCAACTGGAAGCTCAGGGTCTTTTTTGCAGGCAGAACGTAGATGTTTTGTGCAGCAGTCACCCAGTTTATGCTTCGTTTTCCCCAATGTAGATGAGACCACATTATGAGCAGCAAATGCAGTAGACTGGGTTGTGGGAAGTGCAGGTAAAGTGTTGCTTCATCTGGAAGGTAAGTTTGGGCCCTTGGATAGTGAGGAGGGAGAAAGTAAATGGGCTGGTGTCACACATTCGGCAGTTGCAGGGGAAAGTGCCGTTGGACTATTAGGGTGGGAATGGGGTTAGGGTTGATGGGAATGAAGGAAGAGTGGACCCAAGGTATAACTCCGGCCCATTTACCTGTCTGCCAAATATAGGAATTTGTTAAGTGTGTCCAAGGACATTTTCTAATTCACAATATGGATGTACATACTGGCGAGGGTGCAAAACCTAAGAGCCAGCAACTATAATTCTATGAACATTAGAATAGTGATTGAAAATAATATATCAGATCTAAAAGTTGAAGTTCTAAATTGGAGGAAGACTCAGGTATTAGGCAAGATCTTTCAAAAGCTGATTGGGGGCAGATGTTCGCAGGTTAAAGGACTGCTGGAAAATGGGAAGCCTTCAAAGATGAGATAACAAGAGTCCAGACACAGTATTTTCCTGATTCGGAGATGCTGGTGTTGGACTGGGGTGTACAAAGTTAAAAATCACACAACACCAGGTTATAGTCCAACAGATTTATTTGGAAGCCCACGAGCTTTTGGACCGATGCTCCTTCATCAGGTGATTGTCTGATGTAGACTATATTCCTGTTAGGGTGAAAGGAAAGGCTGGTTGGTTGGGGAATGCTGGATGACGAGAGAAAATGAGATATTGGTTAAGATAAAGAAGGATGCACATATCAGGTATCGGCAGAGAGATCGAGTGAATCCTTAGAGTATAAAGGCAGTATGAGCATACTTAAGAGGGATATCATGAGGGCAAAAAGGGGACATGAGATAGCTTTGGCAAATAGAGTCATGGATAATCCAAAGGGATTTTATAAATACATTCAGGACAAAAGGAAAACAAGGGAGAGAATAGGGCCCCTCAAAGATCAGCAAGGCGGCCTTTATGTGGAGCTGCAGTAGATGGGGTGTGGGGTGCGGGATACTGAACGGATATTGTGCACCAGTGTTTACTGTGGAGAAGGGCATGCAAGATATAGAATGTGAGAAAGTAGATGGTGACATGTTGAAAAAATGCCCATATTACAGATGAGAAATTGCTGGATATCTTGATATGCATAAAAGTGGATAAATCCCAAGGACCTGATGAGTAGTCCCCTAGAACTCTGTGGGAAACTGGGGAAGTGATTGCTGGGCCTCTTACTGAGATATTTGTATCATAAATAGTCACAGGTGAGGTGCCGGAAGGCTAGAGGGTGGCTAACATGTTGCCACTATTTAAGAAAGGTGGTTAGGAAAAGCCAGGAAACTATAGACCAGCGAACCTGACATCCGTGATGGGCAAGCTTTTGGAGAGAATCCTAAGAGACAGGATTTACATGTATTTGGAAAGGCAAGCGTTGATTAGGGATAGTCAGCATGGCTTTCTGCTTGGGAAATCATGTCTCATGAACATGATTGGGTTTTTTGAAGAAGTAACAAAGTGGATTGATGAGGTCAGAGCGATGGACTTGATCTCTCTGGACTTCAGGAAGACGTTCATCAAGGTTCCTCATGGGAGACTGGTGAGCAAGGTTTAATCTCATGGCATGCAGGGACAACTAGCCATTTGGATACAGAACTGGCTAGAAGGCAGAAGACAGAGGGTGGTGATGGAGGGTTGCTTTTCAAACTGAAGGCCTGTGACCAATGGTGTGTCACAAGGATTGATGCTGGGTCCGCTACTTTTTGTCATGTATGTAAATGATTTGTATGTAAACGGAGGAGGTATAGTTAGCAAGTTTGTTGATGACACCAAAATTGGAGGTGTAGTGGACAGTAAAGAAGGTTACCTCAGATCACAACGGGACCCTAATCAGATGGGCCAATGGGCTGAGGAATGGCAGTTGGAGGTTAATGTAGATAAATATGAGGTGCTGCATTTTGGAAAAACAAATCAGAGCAGGACTTTTACAGTTAATGGTAAGTTCCTTGGAAGTGTTGCTGAACAAAGAGACCTTGGAGTTCAGGTTGATAGTTCCTTAAAAGTAGAGACGCAGGCAGATTGGATAGTAAAGAAGGCGTTTGGTGTGCTTTCCTTTGTTGGACAGAGCATCGAGGATAGATGTTGGGAGCTCATGTTGCCACTGTACAGAACAGTGGTCAGGCCACGTTTGGAATATTGCATGTAATTTTGGTCTGCTTCCTATCGGAAAGATGTTGTGAAACTAGAAAAGGTGCAGAAAATATTTACAAGGATGTTGCCAGGGTTGGAGGTTGGAGGGTAGGAAGGTTACTATGAATCTGTAATACTGCATTTCCCGCGGCCGGAGTTTTCCCACGGCACAAAGGAGGTTTTCTAAAGTATATTTCAACCCCTTGCTTTGCTTGAACTCAAACTGTATTGACTTGGAGGAGAGTTGGATTTGCAAAGTGTCCTCCCCTCCACACGTGCCTCAACTGCAGGACAGCTGTCCGGCCCGCCCTCCATTGTTGATGTCACAATGCGGATGCAGCCCTGTCAGTTTCAGAGTGAAACTCCTTCCCTCTGGGCAACATCTGGGAGCCAAGCAATGTCTCCCCCTTTCCATATACCATCCTCCAGCAGCCAGGGGAAAGGGGATGTAGGGGTGGGTGAAACATTGTTCACTTGTCGCAAGGGGAGTGAATCCAGGGAGGGAGCAGACACTGCAAAGGTGCTCAAATACTTTCTATCTCTCTTAAAGCTATTTTCCTTATGTATTCCCTCAGTTTGGCACGTATACAGTTTGCACCCTAGAAAAGGATTGCTCCTTTCCTCATGTTCACAACTAAAAGGTGAGATTCACAAAAAAACTGAGCAGCATTTACGGGATTGTCACATTACTCAAAAAATGTAAGACACTTGGGGCCTGTGGCTCGTGGCTCGTTTGTCTAGGGGTATGATTCTTGCTTCGGGCCTTATTGTGCGTGGGCATGCGAGAGATCCCGGGTTCCAATCCCAGACAAGCCCTTGTTTCTTATACTGCCTTGTGCAAAAACGGCCAGTCAATACCTTCCAAAAGCAGCTTCATTAAACGAGATCCGACTGCCTGAATCAGGGATGGGGCAGAGCTCCCGTTACAATGAACGCGGCAGGGGCAGCACTTATTCAAAGCGAAAACGCGTTTTACTTCACACAGAGGGTGGTGGGCGTTTGGAGCAGAGGTGGTAGAGGCAGGCACGGTCGATTCATGAAAGATGCGTCTGGATAAATGCATGAGTGGGTGGGGAGCAGAGGGATACAGATGCTTAGGAATTGACCGACAGGTTCAGACAGTACATTTGGATCGGCTCAGGCTTGAAGGGCCTGTTCCTGGGCTGTAAACTTTCTTTGTTCTTTGTTCAATATGGTGTATATCTGATATTGTTGGCTGTTGTAAAAGTTTCTTTGTAATTATTATTCACCTTCTAATGTAGTAATGGAGTTACGTCCTTTTTTGTCATAATTTTTTATTTAATAGTTCAGCAGGAAGTCATTCAGCAATTTTACTGCCTTTCTTTTCTCAAGCAGCCTTAACATTTCATTTTCATATCCTTGATTCAGCTCCATTTCCAGCATCTTTGTCGGCAGTTTGTTCCATGTTATTGTCACTGAAATGAACTTTTCCTCCATGCATAGCCCAGGCTATCTGGCTGCATGAGGGTTTTCAGGTTTCTGTGGCCTGGATAATATGTGATCAGCAGACATCTCGCAATCTTAAGGAATTGCCACCTATGTTATGTTCATTAACTGTACTGACAGTGATCACTTATTTTGTGATTTTTCTTTGTAGGAAGACGTGCAGAAAGAAATCTTACAGCAAATGATACAACAACTTCTGACAGAGCCACTTGATTCATTGGGACTTGAATATCAGCAGCCATTCCAATCAAGAAGGCATGTTTGCTTTTGTTTGTTTGAGAGATTTTGGACAGTCCTGTGGCAGGAAGAATGCTGAGACACCGAGTGAGGGAGATTCAGTGCGCTGACTGTGAAAAGTGCTTCAAACCATTTACTCAGCTTGGAGGAATCAAAGTCTTACCCCTCAAGGTGGGAAAGGCTATGTACCCGTTCTGATTGTAATTTCAATCCCAGAGCAACACAAGGAAAGCTCCCTCCAAAGGGGAAACGTTGGAAATGTGGGGTCTGTGGGAATGGATTCCCTTCCCCATCCCTGCTGGAAACCCATAGACGCATTCACACCGGGAGAGGCCATTCACCTGCTCAGTGTGTAGGAAGGGCTTCAGTCGGATCAGCCATCTGGAGACGCACGAGAGGGTCCACAAGGGAGAAGTCATTCACGTGTCCCATGTACAGGAGAGGGTTCACTCAGTCAGCTGCACTGCTGACCCACCAGCGGATCCACACCGGAGAGAGGCCGTTCACCTGCTGTCAGTGCCGGGAGGGCTTCACCTGCTCCTCCCACCTGGGGAGGCACCAGTGAGTTCACGTGCCATCGCAGGGGGGTTGAAGGAGCGGTGGCCGAGTGCCAAGTGCTTATGCACGAAACGTCGATTCTCCTGCTCCTTGGATGCTGCCGGACCTGCTGTGCTTTTCCAACACCACACTCTCGACTCTGATCGCCAGCATCTGCATTTTTCACTTTCTCCTCGAGGGCAAGGTTGGACTTATCTTTTATTCACTCATTCACTCCTTACAGCCTGTCATTTGTTGTGGCCTAACTGCTCATACATCAATGCAAGTTTCAGAAAGATTTGTGCAGCTTTTTTGTTTGAAATAAAAATTAAATTCTTCCCGACTGTAACGAAGTTTCTGAATATATGGTTTTAGTTATTCTCAATTTTAAAAATCAGCTATTTCTCACATGCCGTGTTTCCCAGGTAAAGTCATCACCATCCATTCTCTCTCTTCCCTGAGAAAGACTTCATACAGCGATCAAAGAGGGCTGAGGCACGAGAAAGGACGATTGTGGGGGTGGGGGGTGAGGGGGTCGCTGGTGGTGGTGGAGAAGGGAGGGAAATGGACAGGGGAACAGACTGGGGTTCAGAGGGTTGGGGGAGAGAATAGAGGGTGCAGTGTGAGGAGAGAGAATGGGCAGTGGGCAGTGGATGGGGAGAAAATGGACAAGGGGCAGAATGTGAAGAGAGAGACAGCACAAATGCCACCTTCTCCAGGACTGGTGTCAGTGTCCCACGAATTGGAACCCACTCCTCCCACATTTCTCAAAATACGCGTGGCTAAGGCAGTGGAACTATATCATCCCTACATGCCATTCACACCGACCTTACCAACAGCATCCCACTTAGACTCACTCGATTACGCTACAGCCCTGCAGTTCCCCATGGCTATTTCCTGACGAAGGGTTTTGCCCGAAACGTCGAGTCTCCTGCTCCTCGGATGTTGCCTGACCTGCTGTGCTTTTCCAGCTCCACACTCTCGAGCCTATTCTCCAGCATCTGCTGTCCTCACTTTCGCCCAGTAAGTGGTGAATGTTCTCTTCCTAATCTTTTCGATCGTTTAAAATCTTTCACCAACACCCTAAACCTATACCCACTAGTTTTGGAATACCTCTATCCTGGGGAAAAGACAGAAACGTTGAGCAGCCAAACAAAATGCAAAAGAAGTAAAATGTCGAGGCACAGGGAAAAAATCGGCAAAATAAAATAGCTTCGGCATTTTTCTCTCGCATTCGTATTTGGACGCTTACTATTTGTCATGATCGGGAGGTGCCCGTGTTGGACTGGGGTGTACGAAGTTAAAAATCACACAACACTAGGTTACAGTCCAATCGGCTTGTTTGGAAGCACTAGCTTTCGGAACGCTGCTACTTCATCAGGTGGTTGTGGAATATAAGATCGGAAGTTCATAAATTCTGTGTCTTACGATGTTATACTCCACAATCAGCTGATGAAGGAGCAGGGCTCCGAAAGCTAGTGCTTCCAAATAAGTCTGTTGGACTATCACCAGGTGCTTTGTGATTTTTAAGTTTAAAATTTGAAACAAATTCCTGCACACTGAGCATGCTCCATGTCAGCAAGTACTGCGCATGACCGCCAGTGTCAGCAAAGCACTGCGCATACTCTTGGGAGCACGCGAGCTCCTTTCCATGGAGCAGTGTAGAACCTTGGAGGACCGGAAGGAGTCTGGTCCTCCTGCCAATCAGAGCCGGCCATTGTCGAAATGCGGAGGTTGGACCAAGAGCTCTGAAGTTGCTGCTGCTCTTTTCTCTCTGCATAAGGTTAAACTTCACCCAAGACTGTAACTTCCTTCCTCTGTCCAACATTTTTGAGTACAACAGTGTTTTTCTCACCACGTTTTCATTCTGGGGTTCAAGAGTGAACCGAGGGAGGAGCCAGACTCTGGAAAAGTTGATCCAGGTCTGTGTGTCAACTTGCAAACACATGAAAAATGCAGTACCACAATATGAAGTTATAGCCTTTGCAGTGTAAAAAAAAAAGCAGAAAGGAGGTGCATTGTCTAAATGGTGATATGTTGAGATGTGGCGAAAAGAGATGCTGGAGATCAGAGTCGAATATTGTGGCGCTGGAAAACCACAGTAGGTCAGGCAGCAACTGAGGAGGAGGAAAGTCGACGTTTCGGGCACGAGCCTTTCATCAGGAGTGATGTGTGGATAGACAAAGGGCCCTCAGTGTCCTTCTACACCAGTCACTGCCAGTTGTCAGAAAGTGCAGCAAGCAATGAGCAAAGCAAGTGGTATATCAGCAAGAGGAATTGAGTTCAGAAGTGGGGATGTCTTCCTGCAATTAGGTCGGTTA
Source organism: Chiloscyllium plagiosum (assembly GCF_037043375.1). Taxonomy (NCBI): domain Eukaryota; kingdom Metazoa; phylum Chordata; class Chondrichthyes; order Orectolobiformes; family Hemiscylliidae; genus Chiloscyllium; species Chiloscyllium plagiosum. The sequence continues at coordinate 36,053,107 of NW_028270165.1, forward strand.
TTGAATGTATTCAAGGCTGAGTTCATGTGACTTTGAAAAACAAAGAAGTTATGGAAGAAGGCAAGAAAATGGTTTTAAAACCAGTACAGAACAGTTACATAGTCGAACAGCACAGAAAAAGATCATTCAGTCGAACCAGTCTATGCTGGCGGTGTTCTGAAAGTAAACTGGTCCCACCTGCCAATGATTGGCCCATATTGGCCCATTGGCGATTTAATGATTTGATTTTGTATCAGAGTTAATTTCAGTCACTTCAGAGTTAATTGTGTCAGGGTGGGATCGCTGGTGCCAGAATTGCATGCAATACTCCAAACGTGGCCTAACCAATGTCTTCTACAGTCGCAACATGACCTCCCGACGCCTGCACTCAGTGCACTGACCAATAAAGGCAGGCATATCAAACACCTTCTTCACTATGCTGTCTATGTGCGACTCCCCTTTCAAGGAACTATGAACTTACCATCGAGTCATACAGCATGGTCATGGACCTTTGATCCAACCAGTCCATGCCAACCATAATCCCAAACTAAATCAGTCTCTCCTGCCTGCAGTTGGCCTGTATCCCTCCAAACCTTTCCTATTCATGTACTAAAACAAATGTCTTTTTATTGTACCCGCATCCACCGCTTCCTGAGGAGGTTCATTCCACACATCAACCACCCTCTGTGTAAAATTAGTATTTGAATGGCAAGGATGAAGTTGAATTGAAATGGTTCATTAAAATAAACAGCTTCTACCAAACCCCTACAGCAGGTATGGTAGCAACTCCAACTCTGGAGTCTCTCAAATCGGTATTTCCATAGTGGAGGGTGGAGTAAAGTGTTGGATTCACAGAGGTGGGGGTCTTTTGAGAGTGTAAAGCCAAAATTAAACCCCGTGCTTTGCTTGAACTCAAACCGCATTGACGTGGTGGAGATCGAAAGGTGTTTGCAAAGTGTCCTCCCCTCCCCATTGTGGACGTCACAACGTGGAGGTTGCCCTGTCAATTTCAGAGTGAAACTCCCTCCCTCTGGGCAACATCTGGGAGCAAAGCAATGTCTCCCCCTTTCCATTCCTCAACCTTGGAGGGGGAGAGAGAGAGAGAGGCCTGGGGGTATGTGGAGGGGGTGGAGACTGTTCACATGTAGCAATGGAGTGACTCCATGGAGGGAGCAGGCTCTCCAAAGGTGCTCAGATGCTCTCTGTCCCTCTCAAAGGTATTTTCCTTGTGTATTCCCTCAGTTTGTCACGTATAGAGTTTGAATCCTGGAAAAGGTTTACTTCTTTCCTCATGTTCAGAATTATAAGGGTAGTTTCTCATGGAACTGAGCAGTATTTAAGGGATTGGCACATTGATTTCAAAGGTAGACATATGTTGCTTCATATGGGGTATATCTAATATTGTTGGCTATTATAAAACTTTGATGTCATCACCCGTTTAGGGGGTGTGGTTGGAGGAGTCCTCCAAGAACTCGGAGTTAAAAATCACAACACCAGGTTATAGTCCAACAGGTTTATTTGGAAGCACACTAGCTTTCGGAGTGACGCTCCTTCATCAGGTGATAGTGGAGGGCTCGATCGTAACACAGAATTTATAGCAAAACTTTACAGTATGATGTAACTGAAATTAAACATTGAAAAATTGATTGTCTGTTAAGCCTTTCATCTGAAGAATACAGTGATCGTTTCACTTCTTTCATGTGTAAATCACAAAACCCTTTTTTTATAAAGTTGCATTCTCGCGTTAGCTATTAACGATGGTGCTAGCTTGACAATATGTTGAAGGTGTTAGCCCTCTGTGTTCTCTGTCTATGACCTGATGTTTAGATTGATTCTAATCCAAAAAGTGAGATAACAGAGTTTTACATAAATTCATGCAGTTTTGAGCTTAGAGTTCTACATGAATGTATGCAGTTTTTGAGCAAAGTGCAATGTAACTCTGCAAGTACAAATTCACCCCACAAAATATATGTGTGCATGTGGATCTTTGTCTGCCTGTGTGCGTGCGTGCGTGTGTGTGTGTGTGCGTGCACGCGTAAAATCAAGTAGTAATCATGACCACTATCGACCCCACTAACCGCCGGCTTAAAGTGGAGAGGATCTCCAAGAAGATTGCACATATCGACACAGACATCAAGTTTCTACAGGAATGCAGGCAAGATCCCGAAAGGATTATGGATCACGAACCCACTTAGGTCGACCTACAACACAGACTACGCAGAGAGACTTTGCCACTGCACCTCTCGTAAACTTCTCAATCATCTCGTGCACCAACTCTACAGCAGGCGCCACAACCTTGAAATTCAGATGGAGTCCACACTCACAGCCTGCACACAGGATACATCAGTACAATTACGTGACATTGCCAAACAGACAAGACGACAAAACTACACCACGTACATGCACACCAAGAACCAAAAACTGGAGAAGCTTTGCATTCTTACCAGTAATAGCAAAGCCCGCCCTGGAACCACAGTAGACAACATTATCACTGTGGGGAAGTCTATTGTCAACTTATCGGACCACACCCTTCGACCGGAAGAGATTGAAGTCCTGAGTAGGGGTCTCAACTTCTGCCCCCCCCACCAAAATGGACCCGTTGGTTCTGGCAGCAGACACAGAGGAGTTCATCAGACGAATGAGACTCCGGGAATCCTTTCAAGGTGCCGGCAGTGATCCCACGGAGCCCACTGATGAACGAGAACAGTCATCACAGGGATCTATAGAGGAGCGACCAAAGAAGGTGTCAACATGGACCCACCGGAGGGCCGCTGCCCTGGGCTTGACATGTATGCTCAACCTGTCAGGAAATATATAAAAATGCCAGATTCATCAGCCGTACCCACAAGGTCGAGCAAAACATCAACGCAATGCCATCCAGGCTCTCAAAACTAATCACAACATTGTCTTCAAACCAGCAGATAAAGGAGGAGCCATTGTCATTCAGAATAGAACAGATTACTGCAAGGAAGTGTACCGACAACTGAACAACCAGGAACAGGCAACTACCAGCTGATCCGGCCAAAGAACAAACCCATGAATTAAACACACTGATCAGAACTTTGGATTCAGTCCTTCAGAGTTCTCTACGCGCCCTCATCCCACGTACTTCTCGTGTAGGCGACTTCTACTGCCTTCCAAAGGTACACAAAGCCAACACACCGGGACGTCCCATCGTGTCGGGCAATGGGACCCTATGTGAGAATCTCTCTGGCTATGTGGAAGGCATCTTGAAACGTATTGTACAGGGGATCTCCAGCTTCTGTCGCGACACTACAGATTTCTTACCGAAATTCAGCACCCACGGACCAGTCGAACAGGGAACATTCCTCGTCACAATGGATGGTTCCGCACTCTACACCAGCATCCCCCACAAGGATGGCATCGTGGCAACAGCCTCAAAGGCTAATGTGCTTCCAATTAAACCTGTTGGACTATAACCTGGTGTTGTGTGATTTTTAACTTTGTACACCCCAGTCCAACACTGGCATCTCCGAATCATGACCCACCAAAAGAAAGTCGTGATGCGTGCCTTCCGTGTAGCCAGGAGTATGCACATTTTCTTCCTGACACCGGCAGTATGCGCTCTGGCGATGCTGACAGAATTTAAGTGTCCAAATGCCAAGTGAAGTAAAAATAGGGGAGAGTCACAATTTTTTCCCAGGTGATATTTACCTTTCCAATACGCCTCATGATTTTATAATTCGAACTAAGGTCACCCATCAACCTGTGGTCGTCAATAAGGCGACCAGAACTGTACTCCCAATCTTAGCCACATATCCCAATCTTGAATCAGACTGGTTCTATTAACCAAAGTAGGAATTTATAAAATATTACATGGATTGACTGCCTGCAGTTTGTGTGCTTTTTGAGCAAAATTGAATATGGCTTCACCAATATTGCAAAAATCCTGTACAACCTCAACGTGATGTCCCAATTCTTACACTGAACGGCTTTAACAATGAAAGCAAGTGTGCTAAACACCTCTTTCACCACCCTGTCTACCAATGATGCAACTTTCAAAGAATTATGTACCTGATTTGGAGATGCTGGTGTTGGACTGAGGTGTACAAAGTTAAAATTCACGCAACACCAGGTGATACTGCCAACAGGCTCATTTGCAAGCGCAGCTTTTGGAGCGCTGCTCCTTCATCAGGTGGTTGTGTCTTCTGATCCTGCTCCACAAACACCCAATGAAGAAGCTCGTGCTGCCAACCTGATGATGTGTGAATTTTAACTTTGTGTACCTGAACTCCCCCACCCCACCCCATGTCTCTGTTCTACAAGACGAAGCAGGGCCCTACCATTAACTGTACAAGTCCTGTCCTTCCTTGTTTTAGTAGAATGCAACTCCTTACCTTCATCTGTTACTCTCTCAGACACACCCAATACTCTCACCGTCTCACAGGCTTATACTCCATCAAACACACACTTCATTAGCATGCATGCATAAAATCGCACGCACACACAAGTCTCTGGAGTGAATTTGCATTTGCAGAATTATATTTGCAGATATATTCAATTTTGCTCAAAAAGCACACAAACTGCAGGCAGTGAATCCATGTAATATTTTATAAATTCCTACTTTGGTTAATAGAACCAGTCTGATTCAACCTCACACCTTTTTTGAGCATCTGAGCTGAGATGTCACCTATTTTTATAAAACCTTAAACCATCTCGAGAAGGTGAATTAAAAATAGTTCAGGGGTTTACATATTAACAAACTGAAACCTGCAACCCATGGTAAAAGATAAAAGATTAATCCACAATCTAGATTTGTACAATATACCCTATCAGTTGTATGACACTGAGCTTTTGTTCTAAATTCTGTGTCTTATGATCCTGCTCCACAGCTACCTGATGAAGGAGCAGCGCTCTGAAACCTAGTGCTTCCAAATAAACCTGTTGGACTTTAACCTAGTGTTGTGTGATTTTTAACTTTATCCACCCTAGTGGACACAGCCCACACCTCCCAGCGCTGCCAGGAAACTGTACAATGCCGATGACGTGATGTAGTACCTGCACTCCTGAAAAATTTACAATTTCTAACAATACTGGCTACTCATTCACTGCTGCAACCGGTACACAACATTGGAAACATAGTACTGGAGGTTATAAGAAATGAGCACAGCAGGTCAGGCAGCAACCGAGGAGCAGGAACATCAACGTTGCCCGAAATGTCGATTTTCCTGTTCCTCGGATGCTGCCTGACCTGCTGTGCTTTGCCAGCACCACTCTAATCTCCAGCATCTGCAGTTCTCACTTTCACTTGTAAGAAATGAGCAGTTTTAAAACAAAAACCTGTTGCAGTTCAAAGCTCTCAATGAGAGTCTGAGCTCGGCAGGAAGTTCAGGTAATCTTTATTGCGACCCAACTTTGTTACAGCTTCAGAAGCTCCCAGCAGAAAGGTGTAGAAAAAGTAGCAATTTTTAAAAAACAGCTCAAGGTCAAAGTGCACACACCCCCTCCAACCCCTCACTTTCTTCATTATTGGTCACCACCAAGTTGTCCCTTTGTAATTGGATCCTTGGTACAGCCTTAACCCAGAGGAAGTATTGTCTCATTCAGCAATTTCAACCCAGACCCTGTCTCCAAGTAAGTTGGACGGGCAGGTGTAGAGTCAACCACACTGCTGTGGGTCTGGAGTTACGTGTAGGCCAGACTGGGTAAAGGATGCAGCTGGGACGACTGAGTGAACCCTCTCCCACAACGTCAGTTTCCTTCCCTAAAAAGGAACTGAGTGAATCAGATGGGGGTTTTCTTCCACCCCAGCCCACCGACAATGGTTTAATCGTGAAATTCTAACCTCCAGATTTCGGACCAAATTCCAATTCCACCATCTGTCACGGTGAGAATCGAACCAGGAGCCCTGCAATTGGGTTGATTGTTCAGTCGGTAATGATGGCCGTTAGTCCTTCAATCCCCCTGCAATGGCACGTGAACTCACAAGTGGGAGGAGCGGGTGAAGGCCTTCCCACACTCGGGACAGCTTCCCCCTTGTGGACCCGCTGGTGCCTCAGCAGGGCGGAGGAATCGCTGAACGCCTTCCTACACTCGGGGCAGCTGAAGGGCCTCTCCTCTGTGTTGACCCGCCGGTGGGTCAGCAGGTTGGAAGCCTTGGTAAAGGCTTTCCCGCACTCAGGGCAGCTGAAGGGCCTCTCCCCTGTGTGGACCCGCTGGTGGGTCAGCAGGTTGGAGGAATTGATGAAGGCCTTCCCACACTTGGGACAGAAGAACGGCCTCTCCCCTGTGTGGATCCGCCGGTGGGTTAGCAAGTTGGAGGCCTGGGTGAAGGCCTTCCCGCACTGGGGGCAGCTGAAGGGCCTCTCCCCTGTGTGGACCCGCTGGTGGGTCAGCAGAGCAGAGGAATGGCTGAAGACCTTCTCGCACTTTGGGCAGCTGAAGGGCCTCTCCCCCGTGTGGATCCGCCGGTGGATCAGCAGGGTGGAGGCCTGGGTAAAGGCCTTTCCACACTCTGGGCAGCTGAAGGGCTTCTCCCCCGTGTGGACACGCTGGTGGATCAGCAGGGTGGAGGCCTGGGTAAAGGCCTTTCCACACTCTGGGCAGCTGAAGGGCGTCACCCCTGTGTGGACCCGCTGGTGGGTCAGCAGATTGAAGGTCTTGGTAAAGGCCTTCCCGCACTCTGGGCAGCTGAAGGGCCTCTCCCCTGTGTGGACCCGCTGGTGGGTCAGCAGGTTGGAGGAATTGATAAAGGCCTTCCCACACACACAGGACAGGAGAACGGCCTCTCCCCGTGTGGATCCGCTGGTGGGTCAGCTGGTCGGAGGAACTGATAAAGGCCTTCCCACACTCGGGGCAGGAGAACGGCCTCTCCCCGGTGTGACTACGCCAATGAATCTCCAGGGCAGACGGGACACAGAAGCCTTTCCCACAGTCGTCACATTTCCACTGTTTCTCCACG